>NW_027526335.1:27006113-27743670 GCF_048455015.1 Haemaphysalis longicornis | reverse complement strand
GTAGGAGTAATTTGTATATCTTGGAATTCCTAAAATAGTTTTTAGACTCACTAGCATCACCTATATACATTGTGGCTATACTTTTTTGTGCATTTTTTATTATTTGACCAATAAACTGTAAATAATTGTACCTTTCACAAACCTGCTGTTATGTGTTTGAAAGAGCAGTCTATAAGCTACAATTTCATGCATAGCAAGGCTGTATGCGTCCACTAGCTCAAAAGAAAAAAATAGTTTTGTGGAAGCACTCAAAATCTGCCGTTTTTCCTCCGTAACGAAAGTGTTTAACATCATAATTTGAAGATCCTTTTAAAACCCATAATGATTCAAATGAACCGAATGATGTTTGCTTGCGTACCTATAACTAACTTGCATCAGATCGTTGCATAGTTTTTTTTCAACTGATGGGCGATGTACGAGACGTTTTGTTCCCCGCAGGACAAGGAGGCGCCCAGCACCGCTTCCGCCCAGCTGCACGAGGCGCTCTTCAACGCGACCCTGGTGTCGGACAGTAGGGACGCTGACCTGGCTGCCATCAAGAACGACCCCGGCGCCGACGGCTTCTACTTCCTATCTGACCCATTATTCAGGGTAAGGCAGCGTCCTTAGTTCGCATCAAACGCGCATGCACAACACGGTGTATAATTACCGTCTGTTTTGAATCATGCTCCATTGTCGCAACGGATGTCGACATCAAATCGAAAAAAAATTCAGCCACTGTCTCAACTGAGGTGCGAATACTGAGGAAACGGCGGAGCCGGAGGTTTTCCTAGCTTTAACTTGGCTTTTCTCAGGTCTGCCGCCTTCTTAAGAGAAAGATGTCTTAAAATCGAAGCCTTCTCTATGAAAACTGAGTTCAATCAAAGTTCACAATCCACCCTCCTAAATTGCAAAATCTAAATTTTCAGAGTTCGAAAGCAAAGTCCACTTCAACTCAGCCAAAGCCCAAAGCCAAGACCCGCGCTCGAACCAACACGAAATGTTGTGCGTCCAGAATGCGATGATAGCGCAATTGTGCTGGGGCTGATAGTAATGATGCGTGCTCCGTACAGCATGTCAGGGTACACGAGGGCATTGCAGACGTGTCCATGTGTGATAATGTAGTCACCCTCGGCTGTGCTCTCGTGCTTTCATGTCATATCTCGTACTTTCATGTCAACTGTACACATACTTATTCGTGTAAGTAAAGTTATTGTTGGAAAAGGAAATACGCTTATAGTTCTTGTATATATATGTTTATCTGTAGTTGAATTAAAGAGCATGGAAGAAAAAGGAAAAAAAAAAACATGATAGCGCGATCGGATAGATGCCAGTTTCATAACTCGAGAACCCAGGTACGATGCTGACCACGGGAAGCATTTTTATTTTTTCTTTGAAGCACGCGCTCCCAGCAACTGCTCGTGGGCTCCTTGCCTCCTGGCCACTTTCCCTCACACTTCTTGGCCTAGCATTTTCCCCCTCTCCACTTTGAAGAGCGCAATTTTCTGTTAACGTTCGGCACGGACAGAGGAGAGCTTAAACAGTTCCGCTGTTTAAAAAAGCCGTTGCAGGGCGCACGCTTCCGTGCACTGTCCTGCAAAGACTTGAATATCCCCAGTAGAGATTTTTGTTCCCCTGGTTTAACGGCATAGAGCTGGACACTAAAGCGTCTACACACAAATAAAGCGTGTCTTGAGGAAAAGAAATATTGCATGTACGGAGGTAATCTAACATCACACGTGTCCTTACCACTAATGGCAAAGAGTGAATGGGGAATTTATTTCTGGGCTCAGGAGGCTGAAAAGTAATATCGGTGGGAAGTGAAATTAAAACATCCGAACGCACCCGTCGCGATGGCTCAGTGGCTAAGGCGTTGGGCTGCTGAACACGAGGTCCCGGGTTCAATTCCGGCCCGGCGGCCGCTTTTCTGATGGAGGAGAAAAGCAAAAACACCCGTGTGTACAAGATTTGGGGGCATGTTAAAGATCCCCGGGTGGTCAAAATTACCCCGGAGCCCTCCACTACGGCGCACCTCACCGCCTACGTTGCATCGGGTACGTCAAACCCCACAATCAATCGAACAGCGAACGCGTGGCCGACGTACAGTGAGAGTCAGGCTTGTCTACGGCAAGCGAGCACACGGCACCGGAGCGTGCTGGCGACACCTGTAAATGGTTGCTGGGGTGGAGATTGCTGGCCATTGCGCGTGCGCGGATCTCGGACGTGTTCGGGCAGTCTAATTTGTCACGCCACCACCCACGAGGGGTGCATGTCTTCAACAGTGACAGCTGTGAGCATATCACCGAAGGCAGTTACGCAATCGTCCGAAACGACCTGCGCTCATCTTCTGAATCTGACTTGTATGAAACAAAAAGCACGCAACAAGTATGCCCTGCAGCGACTTCGGTAGAACCTTTTGTGTGATTACGTAACTGCCTGCGCTGATGCATTGCGTCAAACGGCGCGGTTATTTCCCGCGCCACCGCTCATGGCTGGCACAGCAGAAGAAAAATTCACGTATCTCCACGAAGTGAATCATAACGAGTGGGCGAAGCACTGGGGATCGTTCTTTCCGTAAATCACCCGTGGCATTGCCCACTCGCACATGTAAATGAGTGACAACACGTGTGCACAGTATATGTATACAATTGCAGTCCCATCCAATCCGATACAATTCGGTTTAATCCAATCCAATCCAAATCCAATCCAATCCAACGCTCCTTGCGCATGCGCAACACTGTGTACACGGACGCCAAGCCCCGCACAAAGCGAGATCCAAAGTGCTTCGCCCCTAAAAGCAACCCTCGCGAGTGGTGGCGTATGCAAAATGAGTGGCCCATATTAAACTACGATCGCGCAGGCGCACTGGCAAGCTATCTCCACCCCAGCAGCTATCAGCAGGTGTCGCCAGCATGATCTGGAGCCGCGCGCTCGCTTGCCCTAGACAAACCTGACGCGCACTGTACAATTTTCGCCGTCCATTAGTTCCAGCCAACCACCAGAAATGCCGCACTCATCCGGTTTGCGATGGTGCTGATTTCTTCAACCTTCGTTGTAACTCTTTCCCACTGGAGCGCCACATGAAGTCTTCCCACCAATTTCAAAATGCGCGAAATCGTCGGTCGCGGCCGTGGTGAGGGCCCAGACCATGGTATGCCCCGGGAAAATGCAGCCGCGCTTTGCTCCCTGGCCTGAAGCGCTGTGCATTTGTGTCTAGCATCGCCGTGTTATCAGTGTCTGCTAGCCATGCGAACAATGCGAACAACCGATCGAGTTGCCGTATGTGTTCAATGTGGCGTTTCCTTGACCGCTTCCTTCAGGTAGTGAGGACTGCTGTATCGCCTCCAAAACTTCCCAAATGCATTGCAGTCAAACATCCGGGCATCAAATGGAAGAACCGTCAGTGCCGAGAGTACGGCCCGGAGACATAGTGTGAACGTTGGTAACATGGCGATCAAAGTTACTATAGTTCTAGTAACGCTGATCGCGATGCTGTAAGCAGAAGCAGAGCGCTGCAAGCATGCTGCAGGACGCTCACGCCGGCCGCGATCGGTAGTACCACATCAATTTTTTTTTATGCAGGTCGCCTCGGGCACACTTTGGTTCATCCACTGCATCTACACTCTCCGCGGCAAGGACGGCGGCAGCGTCGGGGGCTCCAAGAGGTTCGGCAAGCGGCACGTCCATTTCAGCTCCGCCGGCACTCCGGACCCCGACAGCGGCCTCGAGCGCTACCTGAGCCGACGCTCCGTGCTGCACGAAGCCGAGAGCATCGGCAAGAACGGCCGCGGCACCAACATGCACCAGATCGTGCTCTCCGATGCTCTGCAGAGCACGTGGACTTACCAGTCGGACGGCGCGGTCGACTCCTCGACCGAGCTGCCGTGGCTCGTCGCACCCTGCGTCCTGGTGGCCGCGTTGCTTGTGGGCGTCGGAATCACGGTCGCCATCTGTCGGAAACGACGCAGTTCGGCGAGCCTTGCCGCGTCGGGGAACCACACGGTGACGGTGTGCTGCACCGGCTCGGGAAAGAGTCGGGTTTGCGCTTCTGGTTACGTGCCCAACACCGAATTTGCGGGGACAGAAGTGTGAGAACACGTTGCATCCGGTTACCGGAGCATCCGAAAGCGCCGACGCAGCGTTGGTCGAACAGTGATAACGGACGTGCTTTTGCAACGACGTTATTGTGATGAACTGCTCTTCGATCGAGACTCGTGCCAAAAGATTATTTGCGCGCCTTATTGCTCGACACCGAGTTAATGAATATGCGGCAGCACTTTGGAAGCCGAAAAAAGCTTGCCCGGAAGATTCGAATATAATCACACATAGCCAATTTTGATTAGCTGTAAGTAAGCGCTTTTTCATGTCGTGAGCCAGTTATGACACTGCCATTTAAACCCGATTTATTTTTTGTCGAAGAACCAGGCTCTTCGGTGATACGCCGCGTTGCGGTCAACTGAGAAGGTTCTCTCCTCCAAGAACAATATAAGTCCTTCTGTTTTGTTGAATGGAAAATACCTGGGTGGCGCCGCCGGTGGGCAAATGTGTCGCAGGAATATGGGTAATTTTTACAGCCCCCTGCAAAATTTAATTTCGGATCTGCTAGCTCTTCAGACCCCCTCCCCTCCACAATTACATCGGTGACCTCAGGGCCATAGAGTACAACCTGAGCCGACACACGTTGCCATGAGCAGCATTGGAGACCCAATGGGACCCGTGCAGTTCCAGCGAATGCGAAGCTGTTCCCACCGGTTGAACAAGGTGCCATAAGCGAAGACGCTGCCAACAATCCCGGTGATGTCCTGTCCTATGAACCACGTTATTCCTCACGTGTGCGTGTGCGTGAGTGGACTGTGAGTGTGCAAACAGACTGTTTCGTGTGGCCATTCCTCACGTCGTGTCTTTTTTCCTCGTCATGCATAATCGGGACACTTTCCTTGTATAAAAGGCAGTCAGCGTTGTGAAATGTCATGCCATCTGTACCTTACGTGCCATACCTGTCATCGAGACAAGCGAAGATTGGTGTGCCAACCGCAAGCGCGTTATCACTCAGAGTTGTGTCATAAAAAGTGTTTCTTGTGAGTCTAGCGCACGTGACTCGTTCTTTAAAATAAGCCTCGTCCCTTAGGCAACAGATAGGCCAACGACAGGTAAGAAGGCGGAGGCAAAACGTTTATTGAGCAACAATTAAAAAAAATAGCAGTGGTTTAGCTCAGCTATGCCAGGATATACGTAGCGTGAAGTAAGGTATAGCTGGTTATTCTTAGCTTTCCTGGTTGTCTAGGATTAGCTTGATTATCATGCTTACTGCTGCTTCAATGACACCCACACGGCATACGCATTGTGTGACACGTGTATATTTACCAAATGGCTCCGGCGCAGCGTCACCAATCACCCCAGAGCTAAGCTGGTTCCACAGGCGCACGCCGGTGTTGCTGCCACGCACGAGCCATCGGTTCCACACCCGGCCACCCCTCGCATGATCATCAAGTGGACCGCTGGGCCGCCACGTGCGGAACGGAGGTCGGCGAAGACGCTGGGCGCGTGTGGTGTGTGAGAGACGCCGGGCAGCGAGTTCTGTGCGCTGTGTGACGTCACTGCTCCTAGCGCATGCGTATTACGGCTCTCCAGGAGCCACGCGAAACTGCTCAACATCGGCCAGTGTAGCTTACGCTACAAAAAACAATGACTGGTCAGCTCAGTTCACGAGGCCACGCGCCGCAGCTGCTCCTGTGGCCCGTTGGATCAGCCTGAGCTGCTCCTGCGGGTCCGAGCTGGTCAGCGCGCATTCCCATTGCTCGGGGGTTGGGGAAGAGAGAGGTACAGGGTGCTGAGGGCACAGGAAGACGATGTGAGCAGTGGTGGCTGGAACTTGCCAGTCCGGGCAGTTATATACGAAGCGTAAGAGGGAAGTGTGGAAGAGGATGGTGGAGTTATAGTATGTGCCGGTTTGTAGTCGGTGCCAGATTCGTGATTCTTCGACGCAGATTGTAGGGTGGAGCGGGGGATACCTTCGGCGTGCGTGACATAAGTGTAATAAGATGTCGGTGAAGCAGTGGGGAAGAGGAGGGAGAATGGCCGTCGTAGAGGCCGAGCAGCCCTGCCCTGTAGGGAACGCTCGGAAGTAACGATTGCGGGCCGCAGCATGTGCTGTTTCATTCCCAGCGAGTGAGGCATGTCCCGGGGTCCATACGATTGTTATTGTAGGTAGGAATCATGAATGGCTTTCAGGGGCTTGAGCGCCGTTAGGTGGGTGGTGGGTGTGTGGGTGGCCGCCACCTGAGTATTGGCGGTGGCTTCAGCAGCGGTTGAGGAGAGATGAAGGAAGGTAGCTGTGTTGAGAACGGTGCCCTCGTTGACTGCTAGGGTCGACCGGGGGTACAGTGGGGCTTGGGCGATGTCCGTATAGTGATCATCCGGGGCTGACGAGTTCTTCCGTTGAAGGTGCTGCACTCTGGCTCTGCGTCGGCCGCGGTGGTACACGGGATGCGTATGACGTGGAATAGGTGCCACCTTTATAATGCTCCGGAT
Organism: Haemaphysalis longicornis; assembly: GCF_048455015.1. Lineage (NCBI taxonomy): Eukaryota > Metazoa > Arthropoda > Arachnida > Ixodida > Ixodidae > Haemaphysalis > Haemaphysalis longicornis. The sequence continues at coordinate 27,737,160 of NW_027526335.1, read as the reverse complement.
GTGGGGCGGGAGCGGGTGCAGCTTGTTATGGGGGTTGGGCGTGGGGCGGCCTAGTGCCCTGAGGACCGTTCAACCGTAAGAGTGAGGGGCAGGCGTTCCAGTTGTGCTTCGAGGAGTTTGTGGAGGGTGTTATACAGCCCTAGTTGAAGTAATTTATGTGTGGTGGTCAAAGCTGGAAGGCACAGAGCGATCTTGTGTAAGATCCACGAATGAGTGCACCCAGTTTGCTTTGTTCTTGGGTTTTGCGACAGACGTAGGGAACCAACAATTTTTTGTGGGAGCAGAAAGCATCAAAGCACACCTGGTTTCCGACTAAGCGATAGGGGGTGTTAACAAGTAGCGAAGTTAAGCTGTTGGACCAGCATTGCCGCCACTAATATATGCCATAACGCCGTATTACCATTTTGTGCTCGGCGTTTCTACGTCCCCGACATAAATGTTTCACAAAATTATATACAGTGTCAGCAGCGCGGTGATTTTGAACAGCGTACCACGGCGTGTTTTTCATGAACAAAAGCTTCAAGACGCCCTTTAACTTCTTTACAGCTAAGTCTCTAAAGGTATGAATTTCCTTTCATTTAGACACGAAGGTTGTAGCGTTACCGGAAATTAGGAATACTTTTCTTGAAATGCCTAACAGCTGCAGCTATTTTCAGTTAGACATTGCCCGTTTATACCTTAGCTTGTCTTTAAATGTTCAAGTTCCTCGTTCGTGGAAGCAGTGACTCCCAAACATTAACCACGTGCGTCAAGGCATCCGCCGTGGTGGCTGAGTGGCTAAGGCATTGTGTTGCAAAAAAACGAGTACGCGGGTATACGGCCCTCTGATGGAGGCGAGTAACAAAGGGAAGCTTACAGTAACACGTAAGACTTGAAGGTAGCGCAGCTGCGCGCTTCTTTCGCGGCCACCACGACGGTTTAAGTCCCCGATTGCAGCCGATTGGCTCCTTCTTCGCTGCCGCAACGACCTTCACTCCGTCTTTGTTTCTATTAAGCGCGAGCTTATTTCATTTTTTGGATGTGATAGCCATTGGACATTACCTTGAAGGGGAATACACTTTAACATGTGCTTCTCGTTCCGAGCAAGTGTTACGATTACGGCGAACGCTGGAAGTTTTTTTTTTTTTTTTTTTTTTTTTTTGCCAATCTTGGTCGTTATCTCTAAGGGTGTATGCTTGGCTTGGCAAACGTGCGCCAGGGACGCTGGGCGGTCATCGTGAGGCACGCACACACGAGCGCTCGGCATTTTCTTCATTTTTTTAACTGCCGGCCGGTCGCCGCGAGTCCCGCGCTCAAATGCGCGCTAGTCAATTTCTTGGTATTTTTAACGGCGGGCACAAAAAATTACTATTTGCTCAGCAGCTTCGCTATTAAACATGACCGAGTGTCGAGATTTCTGCGCACGTTGTAGCGATTTACGGTTTGCGTAAACAGCCCACAACTACGGTGCGCCTATTAGCTTAAAGGGACCCTGCAACACTTTTTTCAACTCTTTCCTAGAATCTTAAATACTTGCATAACGTAGTCACCCAACACACCTAGTTCCTAGGTTAGGGGGCCGCAAAGTACCTTAGCCAAAAATTACTGCTCTATGCCCATCAGATAACTTGAAAGCTCGCTCAAAAGATTTTTTTTTCTTTTCCGGTCTCGACGTTCTTCGACCGCTGGAATTACGTCATTTAGGTCATATAGTGGCTGTTGGCCGCTTTTCCTTCAGTTGCAGCAATGAACTGTTTTGGGTAGCAAATTTTTAAAAAATCACGCATCTCCACGAAGTTGAATCATGACGAGTGGGCGAAGCACTGGGGATCGTTCTTACCGTAAATCACCCGTGGCATTTCCCACTGGCGCAGGTAAATGGGTGACAATGCATGTGTACAATATATACAATTCCAATGCAATCCAAGACAGTACAATACATTACAATTTAATCCAATCCAAATCCAATCTAATCCAAAGCTCCTCGAGCATGTGCAACATCGTGTGAGGCCAAGGGACAAACCACGGACAAAGTGAGATCCTAAGGTGCTTCGCCCTTAAAATAAAGCCACAAAAACAAAGCAGACACGGAAGGCGTATCTGGTGCTACGAGCAAATCACACAGTGCCGCTCCGTGCTGGCGATAACTATAGCTTTCACAGTGCTTCCAGACTTGAAGGAAAGGGTGAAAGCGTTTATTGAAAGTGTTGCAGGGTCCCTTTAAAGGCAGCTTCGGTGCGGCAGGCTCCACAAAATTAAAGATGCGCGCATAAACGCTGTTCTACAAAACAACACGGGAGTCCCCTTTTTTTTTAAATCGGTACCCTAGCCTGTCAAAGTATGCCTTTTATAGCTGTTTTCAAACACCACAAGACCAACCACCCTTCTTTCTCCTCTTGTGTGCACCACTAGTGTCTATAAAAAAGCACACCCGACCAATTGAGCAAAATATTTCGCTTTATTCTTGCGAATTACTGAACACTGACTTGGCAGAACAGAAAATGTAAGTGAATTGTGTTTTTATGGCGCTTAGGCAGGCTCGCGTCTAGAGACACGCACATGCGTTTTCTGGCCGTAAGGCCCAGCTTTCCTTCTTCAGAACGGCCGGGAACTACCCCTGCATTCCTGAAATGGAGAAGATTTAAGCAGCGGGTGAACTCCAATACATTGTTTCGAGCTTGCCCGCACGAACGTTGAATAGCCCGCAGCATCGGAGTCACGTTAAGACTAACGAATTTTTCGAATTCAAATGAAATTTGAATCATTTTTATTTCCAGTATCGAAATGACGCTGAAGGGAGTGCAGACAAAAAGCCACTAAGGCTTGACAAGGACTGCGCCCCTTTAACAATAACACATCAAATATTCGGACATATAGCAGCATATGCTAAAAAATCGATTTTACAGGTAAAAATTGCGAACGGACTTCAAGTTTCATCTCTGCACCAAAATCAAACAAGAAAAAGAAAAGAAAAACACATACAGGAAGTCACAATTTCACCAAAGCAAAACGCGATAAGGCTATAGCACGGAAAAAAAAAACACCGAGAAAATGTGCACAGCCCCCCAAAAATGAGCTCTTTCCCAAAAGAAGAATATGTTGCAGTGAAATACAGAGAAATGCAAAAATAAAGCAACACCGCAAGCGCAAGCGCGCAACAAATCACTTGGGCACCAAGAAAAATTTCAGAGCGACACTGCAAGCAGTAAATTCATGTGCCATATCATTTGCGCACTAACAAATCGTGGCGGTGTCCAGTCAGGGGTTCGATTTCCGAACACGGAGACTGCCGATGGTGAAGTACAAAACCGCCCGTGCGTACGACGATATTTAGGAGCGAATTAAGCACCCGCAATCTAACCCCAACCCCCTGCAATAAGAGAAACCCAACCTGAATCGTCCAAGATCGGGGAATACTGCTTGATTACCTGCATGGCTTGTTAACGGGGCACTTATGTGCTTAACTGTGGCAGGTTGGATCCCTGAAATGCAATGAACATCCGGAGATGATTTTGCTCCAGCACCAACACCAACACCTAATTTTCCAGAATCTGCGTACCAAATGTATCCAGGAAAGGGGGTGAAAATTATTCTATATAAAAATGTAAGCGATAAACTAAAAACAAGGAAGTCGCACAATATTTGCACATTTATAACTAAAGCCTCCACGCCAATTTGAAAAGCCCCCTTTGGAGTCTCGATGTTTACATTTGGGGAGAGGAGGGCACCTAACCCCTACCTACCTCCCTCTAGCGCCCCCCCCCCCCCCCCCCACCTCGTTTCTCCTAAAACTTGCGGCCATGCTGAAGTGATTGTACTGATCAACTCAGCTGAAGAGCAGAAACTGGAATTAAGTACGGTAATTACGGCTGCCGCATTTCAATCGTTAAAATGGGCCCGCTTATTTGTGTGACCGTAACGCAACCATAGCAAAGAGGGGGAGCAGCCGTTAGTGCCAAGCCGATAATGATGTAAACGCTTTCAGTTTACGCTAATCGTGAGTGGAAAAGGCATTAAAATAAAGCGGGAAATGGCATGGCTCGGTTGCAATCCAAACCTAAAAGACCCGCTTCTTGTACCATGGCGTTGGAGCTCCAATGACTGGGCTTTAGATGCAGCTGAACGCCGCTTACTTTTTCGGGTATTAGAGAGTTTTAGCATAGCTGCTAGCGTACACTAACGCTACTGCGTTTGCAGGTGCGCATTCGTTCCGCGGGGCGGGCACCCATGTCCCGCCGAGCCCGCACATTCGTTCCGATGAGGGGTGACCTCCTCGCCGTTCCCACGCGCGCATGCGCAGTCGGGTCCCGGTAATCCGTCGCCGTAGCGTTAGTGTAGGCTAGCAGCTAGGCTAAAACTCTCTATTAATGCACCATACAAGCGTTAACCTGAGCGTTATAGTTAATACTAGGGTGTTGAAGCAGGGCGGAAGAAAGGAGGATAAAAGTGACCTTCAAATTGAAAAGTAGGAGAAGAGGCAAGGAGGGAGTTCGCTATTCCAAATGTGTCCCCCTTAGCTGGCGTGTTTGCTGGCTTGTTCAACCAGGAAACTATTTTATGTACTCGGGTCCCAAACCGACTCCGAGTATATAAGGTGCACTATAAACACACATACCAGAAAACCCTCAGCAATGCCCGCTATAACCACCCCGATGTTCATTTTGGCGCTGTGAACGGAGATTTTTGTTTATTCTTGCAAAAATTCGTTTATGGTGGCAACTTTCTTATTCGCGTGGGAAATGTTTTCGGCACTCACCCTAATCCCGGCTGCGATATCGGCTTTGTTCATTCCGTCCAGCAGGCACTGCGACGTGTTCCGGAACTCGGGTAGCTGCGCGAACGACAGACCCATACTTTAAGTAATCTAAGGGGAGGTGTAACCGAATGTGGTGCATCAGGAGCCGAAAATTCCCGCCCCCTACGCACACACACGCACACGCGCACACAATAAAAATACGTCTACACATGAAACATTTACACTAGTTATTTTCTTCAATGTGTGGCTTTCGGGCAAGGACAGTGCATTAAGAAGTTCTCGCAGTTTTATATTTATTTGGTCGGCCGTAGACATAAAGGATCCAGTGTTTACGCACCTCTCGGGCAAGTGAATTTTACTTAGGCTTCAAAGATCAATGCTGTCCAGGTTTAATAAACAAACAGCATACAGTAAGTCACATAGCACTGTACCAGTTAAAACGGTTAAAAGTTAAGCGAGTTGGTAATGATGCACCTCAAAAAACAAAGTGCGCGCAAATTAACGGGAACAAGAACACATAAAGACAACACAAGAGCAGACAAGCAACTGGTTTATTACTACACACATCAAAACCTTAAATTCCCAAGCGCCCAATCGAACACGCTCTACATGCGCCACAGTTCTCTGCGCACTAGGCCGCACGTACAGAAAACTAACAAAAAAAAAAACCCAAACCACAAAACAAACTTTGACGCACAGGAATGGCGAAACAGCAAAGATAACCGCATCACACATGGACAAAAAGAAATAGCCGTCATCCTGCCTGACCCGGGCTTTCGGGTAGGTCTCAGCACGTTCTGTGCTCTACCGTGAACGCAAAGGCGTGAATAGGAAAGAGAGAGAGAAAAAATAAACGTTAATAAGAGCATCAATATGGGGGTAGAGACTTCATTTCTAGACGCATCCATTGGAGACTCCAGCTGCAACGGCCGCTTCCACCAACTAAAGACGGGAGTCGGAAGCGAAGCTGGACACCTCCTTCTGCCACTGCTCGTGAGTGGTGGGGGAGAAGGGAGGGGAGTTCTACCTATATTGAGTATGCCGAACGCGAAGGCAGTGGGAAACGCATGAGAGAAACGGTGCACTAACATTGCATAAAAATGTAAAAATGAGACCGTTGATCGACAGTCAGTCATTGCTGGGCTCGTTTTGAGCGTAGTAACATTTTTTATTTTTTTATACCTCACTGCTGAAGAAACAAACTAAAATGGAGGAGGAGACTTATGAAGGGCTTACTGAACTCCGAATACGCATTTGTGGTCTCTCAACCCCCACCATCGCCTCACAGACGTGCATGCCATTCCTTCAGCGGTACAAGCGGTGCATCAAAGTGAGGAATACTGTAAAGCCGTAAAAACATCGAAAACTCCCAAGCTGCGCTATTTGCTGAAGGAGCGTCAGATGGCTTACGGCTTTTGAATGCATAGCAGAATGTAGCAATAAAACGCCCGTATTTCTTTACCAACTTCTAACTTTATTTAACAGGGCAGGAATAGTAGCGACACTAAACACAACTTCCCAGAGGGAGATAAAATTAGTAAAGCATGTCTAAATAACGATTAGAGTTTTATCCCCTTCTTAACATTACGCTTTTGGCAAGACAGACACCGACGTAAGTGGGAAGTAAACTAAACAAAAACAATAAAAAGCTCTCTCTTTTTTTTTTTTTTTCGAGCCTTTGGCCCGAAGTGTGCCAAGGTTGGTGCAACAAAATTTTTCCTTTCCTTAAAATCTGCACGATTGCGCCCACAGCTGGCGATAAGTCCTGATAACAAGCGCCCGTTAGTCTCCGATGACCGCTGTCTTTCGCCAAGGATGACGCGGCTCTGGCGGAGCTCAAATTTGCGGCGGCTATCTAACAAGTGATAACCCACTTCTAAGCGTGCCTGTATTTTCCCATCCGCTGGAAACATGAGCGCTGCGGGGAAGAGTTGCTGTCGGTTCCAGTGAAGCTGCCCGCAGTTTTCCCGCTCAGAAGTGCCTTGGAAAATTTTTGTAGGTATCTGAACTCGCCTCTGTGCGTTTCTCGTTGTATACCCTGCGCAAAAATGTCGAGGTTTCCCGGGCAAGAATTCTTAATATTAGCGTTGTGTTTTGTCTGTGCTCTAGATATGCTCGAATAGCGGACTGACTCACTTGACAATATTTTACTACATTGACTTGGCCAGGTAGTTTTGATTACGCAAGAGTAAAAATAAAATAACGCAGTGTCAATTCGCCGTGCAGGAGCTAACGTTATTCGTGAATTAGGGCGAGGTATTTGTTAAGTTTCACGCGCAGAAGCGCTTGGTTACAGCATCATGTCTTTTCTTTTTTGTTGTTGATGAATGAGTTTGGATGTCGGACTCTCCGTTGGCACATTCTTTCTTTAATACGCATACAGAAGTCGTTTCAATGAAGAGAAAATAGAAGGTGTGGCTTTGTTTTGTGTTAAGCCCAAATCACCTTGGCCGCGTTTATAAAACATTTTTTTTCCTGGAGTGTCTGATAGCACAGGAGAGTTCAGCTCCAGCTGCAGGCAACGTTTTGGCCGTTCTTTTCAAATGCTCGTGCTTTCTGGCGACAATACACCGTACATTATGCGGACGCACCAGCCTATGCAGACAGTTTTTGGCCATGATACGTGGACGTTGTCCGAGAAGAAATCACAAAAGAAGAAATTGGCGTAATTTTAACGCTGAAATTGAAGGCACTTGTAATGCAATGAGCGCAGACTTCGCATAAATGTAGATACAACATTGCGGCCAAATGTAGGAAAGTCTCTTGTATTTCATTTCTTGTATTTATTGTATTTCATCCCATTTATTGCATTTATTGTATTGTATTGTAGGGCAGTCTCTTGTGTTTATTGTATTTCATCCTAATTAGGACTGTAAGTGTCACCCAAGGTGGCGGGTTCAATTCCCCACCGCGGCGGCCGCTTTTTTGCTGGAGGCGAAAAGCAAAAAACGCCCGCGTGTACGACATTTCGACGCACGTTAAAAATCCCCAGGTGGTCATAATTAATCCGGATCCCTCCACTACGGCGCGCCTCATCGCCCAGGTGCAGCTTTCTGCGTGTTAAACCCTACAATTAATCAGAACGACAAATGTCTTTCACAACCGCGATTACCCTATGCAAACCGAAGGGGTTTCAAAATAACGTCGCCTCAAAACCATGCCACAAAGAAAACTCTCGGGGTTCCGCCAAGATATCCGTATAAAAAACAAGGAGCAATTCCGCCAACCTTGCGCGAACGTCCGCACTGGCTGCGGTTCTGCACACGAGGAAGCGACTGTGATGTAACAGCAACGGCGCGTGTGCTCCGAGCATCGAGAGTCGGCTATTTGTGCAAGCCTGCCGTAACGACCGTTTACTGACGCCGAGGCGTGACTCTGTACCATTACACCAGCCCCAGCCGAACGTCCCACATACGAGGCTCACGTTTCCCGTATCGCCTGCGCTTGACCATGAGCCAGCTCACGGCTCGCGCACATACCGGGCGCAGGCGGAGCCTTGGACTGCGTCCCTCCCTCGCCCGTAGCGGAAGAGATGCCATCAAGAGAGTCGCAGATGACCTCACCGCTCGAAGAGAAGCCGCCGGTGCGTGTTTGTGTACGCTCGCCTGTCGGTCACGGAAAACACGGCAATCGGTAATTTACGTATGCTCGTTCCCCTTCTGTCATTTTTCGTCATTGCTCAGGGGCTTTTTTTTTTTACATCTTTACCCGGTGAAACGTCTTCGCTGGAGATGCAAGTGCTTTCTTCACCGCTCAAAGCGAACTAAATAGAAACAATTTCGGGAGAAAAAATAAGTAAGCGTTCAATGCTAGTGCGCCCTTTTCGGGGTGGAATGAGGATTCTAGGCGCTCACAACCATGGTTTTGTTACCCGAAGTGTAACAAAACATCGTAGGACGTTTGATTCGCCTGGAATTAAATATCGCCTAGAAATTAATCGAGGATATATACTGGGACGTAGGGTATCTTTGGGGCAGGATGAAAGGATTCCACAGGCATGTGTAGGGCAGAATTACGGACCGTCACATACGAACCTGACTGCAAGAGACCAGACGAAGAAACGTCAGAGAGCATTTGACAAATTATTTGATACATTTTCTTCTACCATAGAAACTTCCCCCAGAGAACAAAGGTTGACTTTCAGGCTGCCTTTACCCCAATACCGAGAAAAGCTCTACCGAGGAGCCGATACAATAAACGTAAGTGTAGAAACTTCGTAATCATCGTCGCTGCACCAGTAGAATTATCATCGGTGCCAGTATACGCGTGAACAGCTCTAGCTCGAGGTGCGTCGTTATTTATTGTGCGATTATTCTCACCAATCTTTTTTTCCAACTCTTAGTTCCCTAAATCGGGCACAGTAGCCCCAAAAAAGCTCCCGATCCTGGCCAATCCCCCAAGTCGGTATGCGCTTTTCACTCATCGCCATTTTGTAAAGGTAGTGTCTATTATCCTGGCTACCGTGAGAATTACTGTCAGGATTTTCTCACGGCAGTCGCCTCTGATTGGCCAAGCACACCCCCCGGAGATTTTATGGGACAAATATTTCCTAAAAACTCGTTCCCACGGATGCTCCTGTGGCGCTGTTATAGCACTTGATTTTAAACAAGAAGGCTCAGGTTCGAGTCTGGAATGGCCGAAGCTTTTTTTCTTTTTTAGCTTTCGAAATTTTTGAAGTTTTCGCTCATGGTGATTTTGTTAGTGCTTTTTCATCCTGGTTATTAATATGTCAGAAGATCAATGCACAGGGCTTCTAGAATAGGTTGGATTAGGTTAAATGTAGATTGTGTTCTGTGTCGTTGGGTAGGGTTAGACTAGGATTATTGCAGTTGGGCTGGATTCGGGTAGGCTATGGTGCGTTAGGTTGGGTTACTTTAGGTTAGGTTTTGTTAGGTTATGTTGGGAGGTAATATTATTCAGCGACTTTTCATGTGCAGCTTTCCCGCTCATGGCAGTCCCTTCAACAGCGATTACTTTGCCGTTATTTATCGTAATTGAAAGTTATTTTGCGCTGCTAATATTGGGGGTGAAAACATGCTTTGCGCACAGTTTCAAGTCTTGCACGTTTTTCGGCTAGGTTCCTGAGCCATGGAAACTATCCCATAGAAATGCATGGGGAGTAAGATTTGACAGCGAATAGCGCATAAAATATTCAGAATCCTGGAAAATTCTTGTAGTGCTTTCATCTCCACGTTGACTTCTTGCTTTGTGCCAAATATCACTGTCCTGAAGTGGTTTCTCTAGGTTCCTGAGAGATCGGAATTTTGAGCGAGAAAGCTGGGTATGTAGGCCAGCCAGCTTTTATAGAAACTGCCGCAGCCTTTTGTAAAAAGGAGCCCCCCCCCCCCCCCCGTGTCACCGGGATGTCTCGGCCCTTGGTCTCTCCTCTTATTTTACATTTTGGTGCCGAAAAAGCCGGGATGAAGGCCCTCCTGCGATTCAGAGCCTTCCGAACTTTGGCCTTTTGAAGGAGGAGGACCCCTCGACGCCGACGACGGACCCCTGTAATGGACAGAATCGGTGGTGCTACAAAAAGCCAACCGACGGGACGACGACGAATCCCCACCTCCGACGATTTCCCTCGTTGGGCAGCGGTTTCTTAAAAGGTGAGGGGGGTGCCGCAGCGCATCGCGCAACGAAAGACGTGCTTCGTCTGCAAGACGATCTGAATTTCGCTTTGTCTAGGCTGCACGTTCAGAAACTGAAGATAAGAAGGGAAAAAGAGAGGATTATTGCTCGACAACTATGCAGGGACAGAAAAGCAACTTCGTGGTTGACCGTAATGTCCAGGGAGGTATGCGATGTGTTGAAGGAATTCATGCGCCGGTTACGACGAACAAAATTTGTATTGAGATTGCTGAGCGAAGATATCGATCCGCTCATTGACACAGACTCCCTGGATGAGGAGTATGCCACCAACGCAAAATATGAAGATGAAATTCATGTTATGATCCGAATATACTACCGATTGAAAGACAAAATCGAAACCATCGAACAGTGCCAAAAAGACCTTCAGGGAAATTTTAACCTCGACAGAACTCAGTGATTTGCAAACCCATGACGAACAAGCCATCTTGGTAGAATCGTCGGTTTCATCAGATTTCTCGCCGGAAGCAAGATGTGAAAATGCGACGCCGTCGCTGGCTGCGCTTGATCTTTGAACTGAAGGTCCCTTGCTCTCGTGTGCATTGACGATCCCGCCGGCACGACCACGAGCAAGTCAGACTGTTTTGGACTCCCATGACGTCGGCACAAGCTACGTAGGGCGAATGTCTCAAAAACGAGGTCATGAATGTTCCATCGGCAGCTTGAAGGGGCCGGATGAGAAGCGCATATTAACACGAAAGTGTTTCATTCCAGGAGTAACAAAGATTTCAATGGCGTCATATCGAACACGGAAATGACGCCAATTCTGCGAAGCAAGCGGCCTGTAAAGGGTGCACCCCTGCACACAGGGTCTTCTTGCGGGGAAGCAACCGTTAGTACTATCGAGTATGTTATACTTCGGGTTGTTCGTTTTCGGGTTTTATATTTTAATACGCAAGTGTTTTACGCCGGGATACACCAAGATTTCACTGACATCATATCTGTCGCGGAAATGACGCCGGTACACTTTTGCCGAAGTGACCCGCCGGTCGCTTACCAAGCACACCCACAAGACAGCCGCCGACCCGTAAATCATGCTCAGCCGCAGATTTCGCTGCACATTTCACCTTTGTGTTTTGCCGATTCCTATGGCAGAGGGATCAACCACAGTTTTTTTTATCAATATACAGACAGGCGATGCACGAAACTGAAGAGCGGGATTCTCGCGGTTTTCTAAGGGATGTAAAGAAGGTTTCAGCTGCACGTACCCGACAACACACTCAAAAGAACACAGTAAAGTCATTAAACACAGCTGTTCGGCAATTTGGGGCATTGTGACTGAAAAATAGAGCGCGACTTGGACAACGACACAAAGGAAGAACGACGGGACAAGCGCTCACTTGCAACTAACATTTATTGAAACATCGTCCCGTATTTATACAGGTATTACTGGGAGCATGCGCACTGGAATGCACTATATGGAAAGCACCAAACAGATTATGGACGCAATCAAAGTGACGTTTCCAAAAATTCACTCAGTGGCCCGCAAAAGCACAGATGTACCGCTGACTCAATTGTCCCCTTTTTTCTTAACATAAAACACTTCCAAGAGCTCCCTCGCTACTGTGCTATCACTCCTACCGATAATTCGAATCTGCTCAAAGAAAGATAATTCGAATCTTTTCCACAAAAACTAAAAACTTGGCCGCCTGTGAGCGCGAATTTCTGGCAAGCCCAAACAAAAACAGTACGAAAAGAAGCATGCCAAGCGCTTTGTGCCCTGTGACGTCGGGGTAGTATACGAGATACCGCTTTCATGCGGGAGGCCTATATCGGCCAGACGGGCAGATGTGTGAACGACCAGGCAGGCGTGCACAGTTCTTCACTTAACAGTAATACGCGCGCGCATTTACCAGCACACTGCGAAGATTGCAGGCCTGTCAGTGTTTTGGAAAAATGCAGACCTGTCTTTGAGCAGACTCGAATTATTGGCACGAGTGATAGCACAGTAACGAGGGAGCTCTTGGAAGCGTTTTATATTAAGAAAAAAAGGGTACAATTGCGTCAGCGATACAACTGTGCTTTTGCGTGCCACTGAGTGAATTTTCGGAAACGTCACTTTGATTGTGTCCATCATCTGTTTGGTGCTTTCCATATAGTGTATTCCAGTGCGCATGCTCCCAGTGATACCTGTATACATACGAGACGATGTTTCAATAAATGTTAGTCGCAAGTGAGCGCTTGTCCCGTCGTTCTTCCTTTGTGTCGTTGTCCAAGTCGCGCTCTATTCTTGAACCATAACAAACCCGAAAAAACCTGACGAAGAGAGTCGAATGATCAAGTTGCAGCGCTTTAGAAAGGGGCGCAAGGCTGGAAATGAGTGCTTTAGGGACGCATTGTATGCACCTCAAGAGCTCATATTCGTGTACAGGACCGTTGGAGACGGGCGGCGAATTTCAGCGTGGCTACGCGTGCTACGCAGACACTCTCAGCGTATGTTCAAAAGACGGCACCTGTGGCAGTTTCCCTTACTGACTGCCTCACCGTATCGGACAGGAACGAACTTAATGTACCTACCGGCAGCGGACTGACCACGGCTTCTTTGTGGCCGGGAAAGATGTAGAAACTTTGTAATCATCATCGCTGCACCGATGAGATTATCATATACGGTGCCAGTATTCGCGTAATCAGCCCTATCTCGAGCTGCGTCGTCTTTCGCTCTTCGCCATTTTGTATCTAGAACCACCCCCTTATCAGCGGTACGTCGCGGCCCTTGGTCTCTCCTCTTATTTTACACTAAGCTCATAAAATGAGCGAATTGAGTACGATTTGTTTCGTAGAACGTTACTTACGTTTAACCATATTACTGTGGCGGAAAACAAACACGCAGTTACAAACCTCAATTCCTTCGTTGAATCTTTCTGCGCGACAATGACGTAAAAAAGGGAGAGAGAGAAATTTCCAGAAACTCCCAAACAAGAATGATCGAATAATGCACGCACGCACCCACACACGCACATCTCTGTCTTATGCGAAGTCCCCACCCTGTATTTCCCGCCCGGCCCCCTGCCGTGTCGGCTTCGTGCAACTCTGTCCTCTCCACCTGAAATGATCATAGACTGACGACCCCTGCTTGGGCTTCTCTGCTACGCACGAGTGCAATGCTGTGAATACATTTTCAAAAGACGATAGTCTTTCTTGGGCTACTTAAACCCAGAAATTTTGGTCTGTCTGTATGTCTGTTTGTCTGTCTGTCTGTTTTTGACTAGATTCAGCCACCCGGTCAAAGTGAAACGAAGTCTGCGCAATAGTTTTATATACTCACAGCGAAATCTAAACCTCTAAGTCCGGCTATCTGTTCATACTTGTCAACATTGTTGAACAAGAACAAGGCATTACGCAAATATGAGACAGAAAATTAATACACAAGGGATATTTACAGTGTTCTTTTATAAAGAAATCCATAGATACTTGATTTTTGCGAAATACTACATCTACTGCAGAAAAAAAAAAATTCACGCTGTCACCTGCTGTTGCCCGCGCCACTGTATCTTCTGGCGGCATTTTAAGAATTCAAGCGGCAACAGTTACGAAAGATTCCACTAGATAGGTTCCACGTTCTGCTTGGAACGCACGTGAACTAGGGCAACGCGGTTCTATAAACGTTGAAGTAGGGCGCCTCGATTCACGCGCGTCTCCGCCGTACGGCAGCGCTGGCATCGAGGCACCCGTCATGGAGCAGGGGAACGCGGTAAATTTGATTTGACTTCAGCAAACCTTTGGCGTGTTTACCTTGGGAGGAGCTCGACGCAAGAGGGACAACATGAGAGGTGAGCGAGAAAGCGAAGGGAGGCATTTACTTGGCAGGGGCGCCAGTCGACTGTCGTCTTTTAGCGACATTTGCAACGAAAGGAGCAGATACGCGGCCATTTTTTTCCTTCCCCGTTATGATATAAGTGGTTTTATAATATTGCCGCAGGCCATACTGCCTGCTCGCTGCGCAGGGTCATTCTCCACGCTTAGGTAGGTGTCCACTTTCGGAACGTTGGGGCCGAGAGGGGGAGAAGGTTGAGGTGCTGGCACGGCAGCTATCGTCTTCGTCGGCTTCGGTGCTGTCTGCGAGGCTCCTTGGCCCAGTAAAGGCATTTTCTTTGCATTTTACCCATGACAATACAGATGCCATAGGTATTTTATTACTGTTATTTCTTACGCGGTGAAAACGTGGCACATAAAACGTTACAGACGGACGTACTAACGTCCTTGTTCAGCCCACATTAAAATTATACTAGCTTATATAGTCATCTGTCACTCACCTCCGCCGCTGAGGATAGCCGCGAGCATGACCAGTGGTAGAGGTCTTCCGTGGTCAGGACTTCGATCTTAGCCGATCCGATGCACTCCTGCCAGTCCGGCTTCAGCTGCGGGGGCGAGCACGCGCATTACTCGTAATCCAGGGTTCGGCGGAAGTCCGTCTGGTCAGGTTCTGAGTTCATGACAAAGTTGCGGTCACTGGCCAAGTCAAATGCGCAAGTTTGGCGTTTGACGAAAATGCGTAGTTTTGACCGCAGCTTTGTTATGAACGTGTGTTTTCATTCTCAGCATTCACAATTTGTACAGGAGCATACAACACCTTCCTAGGACAGGCAATGTGTTGCCACTTTTAGAAAACTGGCTTTTATCAAACTTTCGGCTTGTTCACGAGTCGCCACCGCTCTCACAAAAGCACACATATTTATCGCAAAACCATCAACCATCAGTGTCCTTCTCCTTTAGTAAGAACACACTAGACTAGTGGCAATGTTATCAACTGCGAAGTATTTCAAGAGAATTAAGTTGCTTTCAACCGTTCTTTTCATTTAAAGGCAACAAAAGGTGTCTAAAATCGACGAGAATTACTTCAACATCGGAATTATTACCAGCCCGTTCGTTCTAAGTAAAATCCCCACCAGCATAGTCAGAATTCTTACCAGTGAGCCCATATACAATTTCCGTTTCTGTTCAGCCCAGCACGGGTCCATACTGTAACGCTTACCAGGTTTTCGTTGTTGTCGTCGAGGCACTTTATTAGAAGCCGCCGGTTTGTTCCACTGAGACCTGGAAGGTAAGAGCCTTGTAAAACAGATGTGTTCCACTTAAGCGAGATTGCTGCTTTAATCCTCAGCCATTCCTCGCACCCAGAAATCCAGTCGGCGAAAACCCACATTTTAAGTTATTTTTGCGGAGTGTGATGTCAGCTGCATAGCAAGATAATAATATGTATCGAGTTATGAAGGCCGAAATGTACGGCTTTCGCGGCACGAAAAGCCAAGCTGATGATAATCCGCGTGCTAAAGTGCAAGCTACTGCATAACTATAAAAGGCGTCACTTAGCGCCGCACTGGCGCCGTCACAAGTGCCCCTGTGGCGGCACTCTTGACAGTTCATAATTTATCGGGTTCTTAAGCGAAGCTTTCGTGTTCTCCCCAATGGCGTCTGTAACACTAATATGCCCTGCAGGAAAGCCAACTTTCTCTGACGATGATGATGAATGATCCTGGGTGAAGTGAAAGAAGAAGAAGAAAAAAAAAACGGGCCATCTCCACTAACGTGAAACCTGGGGAGAGGCGAAGCATGCAGTGTATAGGTGTAAGAGTATTCTTGGCGCCTTGGCGTTTTTGCCAACGGAGATGAAATCGTTTGGGGATAGAGGTATACAGCTTTGCTGTAAAAGTGTCTTGCTTTGAAGGACGAAGCTCTCTAGTGCGAGGCGTAAACGAGTGTCTCGTGGTTTTAGTGCCGTGACGACATGAGACGGTGATTACGACGACGACGACAGGAGACGCCAACAGCCCCAGCCGCTAAGGGGCTTCCCCCCTAAATAAACGCTTCCTGTGGCCGGAATCGACCGTGGGTCGCTCGTGCTATGATGCCGGCGTCTATCCGATTGCTCCATTTCGACATGGTCGAAACTCAGTGCAGACTCAGACGACAACCAAAGAATCCGTCACGAAAAGGCTTCGCGTTCAACTATCGTCGTCGTTAGGCGGAGGGGTGCATGATTTTTTGCAGACCGCGCCTCTTCGATACATTTGCTTTACGGGTGCCTTTCGTTTTTCTTACGCAAACGAGCCGTCTGCCAAGACATTCTAATTCCCGACACTGTGCCCGGTGGCCCCGAAACGAGATTGCTACTTTTAGGAGCCACCAAAGGGATTCACCACACATGAAACGGGTTCTATCTCGTTCGCTTGCACTGGTGGAGTTGTTTCAAAAGTTGGTAAATTTTTGTTAATTAGGCTAACTAAAAAGGCAAATATTCGCCTTTCCGAGGTTCATTCCAATTTATGTGACAAAAATTCAAGGGTTTTCAACAACTTTCAAGGCTCTGTGTGTGGATTTTCATGGAGCACAATTTCTGTTAGAAATGTCATCAATAAGGCCAATTTGCAGGGAAGATTGAGGCTCGCAATGGTGAGAAATCGTTTAAAAACGGTAATATTGATGGAGCCAACGTTTCAGCAAGAAAATTCGTCTTATCAAAACGATGGCCCAAGCAACATTTCGTTCTTGTCGATTTCTCTGATTTTTTTTTGTTAGAGTTATACGGATAAGTCCTTTCCAGCTTTACAAAATGAAACTTTTATTTTCTAAAGATCGACCAAACAACAAACGCTCACTCAGTTATTATTGTAGCCTAATGCTGATGTTATGCTTATTAAAAATGTAAATTCAAGGAATTTAATGACTTTAAAGGATCTGTAAAAATTGCGGAACTTTCAAGACCTTAAAAATAAGCTTTTAGATTTTAAAGTTTTTCGAAAAAAAGGTTTTCACGGACCCAACGAGCTTAACCGTAAAAGCCTAATTTTCTAGATGTATGCACAAGTAGGTTTTTGTAGTCTGCTCCGGATGAAGGAAGTCTTTCCCAGACTTATTAGCAGCGATAGGCTTCGGCGTGCTGGGTGCCTTAATTTTTACGAAGCTAACAAGTAACATTGAAAATGGCCCGGAAGATTTCGTGAATCTTGTGTCTAAGTATATTCTAAAATGACTTAAGCACTCACCGACAAGTGGCCGCCAAGCACCAATGGCTGCACCTTCCCATTTAACGAAAGAAAGTTACTGTATTTCCTCACATATAAATGTACTTCCAAGCTTATTCTCACGCTTAAGGGCTGTCCCTACCGGTCGGCATCTTAGCTAGCTGCTATCGTACTCACCAACTCCACCTGATTTCCGCAACCACGTACATAAACCGACAAACAGAAACGGAAATGAGTGTACAAAAATCGTCCTTAACAGTTTCACCCCATTCCTACACTGATTTCCCGCCGCCTGCTTTTTCCTGCGCACTTTACATTTATTATGAAAATCTCACGCAGACCACACACTCCGAAACGGGCTTCAAAAATTACCAGTTAGAGTACTCGTGCGAGATCGCCCCACTCATGGCACAGGAATACATACCGCTTAGTTGAGCCAGCAGGTTCACGGGACCCACGTTTCGTGAACAACACGTTTGACTTCCCTCCCTCTCTTCGTACCTCCAAAATATAAAATAAAAAAAACAATTCACGCATTTTCATAAACGCGCATAAGAGCACGTTCACAAGAAAACGCTCATTGACTTTTTTTTATTTTCTTTAATAGTAGAGAAGTGCCGTGAACCTCCGTTATAACGAATTTCTCGGAATAGCAAATTTGTTTTATTATAAGCGATATTTGTTAAAAAATTATGCACCCATCCGTCAAACGACGACGATGGTTGAACGCGAAGCTTTCTCGGGACGGATTCTTTGGTTGTCGTCTTCCAAGTTTTCCAAACCGCCTCGAACATGTCGAAACGGAGCAATCGGATAGACACCGGCTTCATAACGCGAGGGACCCTCGTTCGATTCCGGCCACGAGAAACCTTTTTTAGATGCGACTGCATCTCATTCACTCGCCTTGTCCCTCCATACAGCGTTGTTGTTGTCCGTCCACACCCCTCCCCCATTCTCCTCTATGCGCGAGCTGCGCTCTCCGCCGCTCAACCCTCTCCTCTCCGATAGCGAACACTCTCTCGCGAGGGGCATTGGATTGGATTCGATTGGGTTGGCTTGGCTTGGATTGGATGGATTTGGATTGGATTAAATTAAAGTGGATTATGTTGTATTGTGTTGCGTCATAGCCGCGCCACGTTGCGTCATAGCCGCGGTCATTCCAGCACCGGCCAAAGAAATAAAGAATACATCATACGTGTTCCTCACACGTTTCACGCAATTAGAGAATCAACCCAACGGAAACACCAAGTGAACCCCCAAGATGCGTCGCATCTCCACAGGGTTCCCCTCGCGGGAAGGTGGGGTAATTTTTTCTTTCCCTTCGGCGTTTTTGCGTTACAAACAGCATCAGTGAGACAAAAAAAGCTTCGCTCTAAAAGCTGTTATAACTTTATCTCTACACACTGCAGCAGGCATCATGAAACACTTTGAATAAAGCGAAATTTTCACTAAAGCGATTTCGTTACAACGAAAATTTGAAGATAATGCAAGTCGTATTCCGTCCCACAGAGCAAGCGAACGCTGGTCGTGGCACAACAGTATACTCAACTGCACACGCTGGTGAAGATGTCAATGTCCCGTATGGCGTCGCCCTTGCTGCTGCCACTGTTCGACGAGCCAGAGGAGCCTCCCGCGCGACTCACGAGTCCACGCACGCGGAACACGAGCCCCTGGGTGGCGTTCGAGAAGCCCCGGCCGAGATTTAAAAATCCCGCGAAGATGCGGTCCGTCAGGCTGGCGGCCTCCGAGTGCGGCACAGAGGAGCACGCCAGCAACGCCAGGGAAAGCAAGATCGCACGCACGGCCTTTCGACCCGTGACGGACGGCATCTCGACGAAGGCCCCTCCGCGCCGCCAACGCACGAGCTGCTCTCCCGGGTCCCCGCCGAAGAAGTCGCTCGTCTCGATCTCACTCCTCTCTTCTTTCGTCCTCCTCGCCAATCACGCGCCTCCTCCTCCTTTTATCTCTCCCTTTCTCCTACCTATCCTTCTATCACTCCCTTTCTCCTCTAATCTTTACATACCCCTCCTCCCCCTCCCCCCCGCACTGGGTTGTATGCAGGTGAGCCCCCAGCTGGGCTCAATAATATCCCCAGTGCATCTCCTTTTCCTTTTCACTCGAACCACTTAGTAGTAGTAGTAGTCACCGGCAGCCCCCACACGGGGACTCTTAGCAAAGCTACGCTTTCACACGAGGTAAATTCGGTGTGGGCCTGCGGCAACAGCTAAACGAATTCACCTCTGTATTTGCGATTAACGACTTCCCCCGCCGAGATTATTATTCCTGGCGTTCTCTTTCTCGTTGGATGCAGCGACAAAGGAGGACCAACTCTCGATTACTGAAGAGCTGGAAGTCTGGGGCAAATGATCTCTCGGACGCCCACTCGCATTCGAGCCGATAGCACCCTCTCTTCCCGTTGACTCACCGCGTGAGTTGGCCGGAGAGAGAGCGCGTGATCTCTCGAGTGCGCGTGTACGTGTAAGGTTACGAAGAAGCAGCGTCCCTGGTCTGACGGAGCCGCCCGAGTTGAGTAGTGAGAGAGCGGCGCCCGAGCAAGGAAGGAAAACAGCAGCCAAAAAAGAAGTATTACACTTCTCGTACTCGTGCAAAGGAGACGACAGGGACAGGTGAAACGTGCGAGTGAAAGGAAGAAACCAATCAGCTCGAGCTCGTGCTCTGCTGAAACACGCAAGCGGGGTCATGAGAGAACGCGTCGGAGATACTCAGCTTTCGCATTGCGATTTGACGCAATTCGAAACTGGCCTCCCAGGGGTGGTGACGTCATGATACGGTTGGCTGCGTGCACCTGCGTTGCAATGTGGCTAAGATTGCCGCGTCCATCACCCGGCAGTGGTTTCTGAGTCACTGCAGGCGTGTACACACGCACTTATGCTGAGCTCGAAACTGCGGCTCCGAGAAAACGAAACGGGCCCTCTTTCTACGTTTTCTCAAACGCCGGAGGGCCACGCCTGATTGAAACGCCACGCCTGGGTTAAGCACTACCACTGGGCTGTGAACGAAGCGAGTAAACACGTAAACAAGACAGTGTCGGAGTATACACATCCTGTTGCGCGCAGCATTCTTGACCAATGCCTATGGTGGTATCTGCCGTATGTCAGTACGCGTGGCTAAAGGTCATTTCGTTTTTCTTTGCTCCAGATGACTCCCCAGATCTATCTAGGAGGGGCCTGTGCTTTTCCGTTGCTGTTTTCCCTTGAGAGGAAACCTTGAAACCACTATGAATGCTTCTTCCGCCTCCTGGACAGCGTAAGAGCCCATAAAACTAGTGCAAAATCCTCCATACTCGTACTTGATTCACACAAAGAAGTCGTGCTCGAACTGTTGTAAACTTACCACTTCGAAGTCAATACACCACAGCCGACCTCAACCACCTCGTCTGGCACTGCTTGAAATTTTCTCTCCTTCGTACGTTCACCTCTCCTTACCACGACACCACAACGTGTGTTTGACCCCACATCACTGTTACACGACGACGTGTTAGACATTATCATTTATGCCACGAAAAGCGGACGTGTACGGGCAATTCAGCCGTTGTCTAGAGGATTTATAACGGTCCCTCTTCAAGACGACCTTCGTATGGACTAAATTTTTCCCCGCTGGTCACAGGCCTGCCTTTCCATCAAAGCTTGCGCTGCGCAACAACAATAACGGAGATGGTGGAGCATCGCACAACTTTTAACCTCAAGAAATGCGTCCTCTTTTATCATTAAGTGAAGGATCTTTGGCAAACAACGTCACCCAATCTCTTCTCCCAAGTGTCCCTCATACAGCGGCAGTGACGTACCATGTGAGACGGCACCCATGGAAAGTTGTCTGCTCGCGCCTAATCTTGACTATAATTTCTGGTTGGCCACATTGATAGTACGAATCTGCAGGAACCCCATTCGGCTGACTGAATTGTCTTGTGCCAAACCCAAAGGTCGGCGGACTCCCTTATGAGTCCACTCACTCAGACTCTTTTGCACTCAAACTCACACGTGAGTTTGAGTTAGAGTGATCGCGAGGCTAGTGTGGCAGGGTAAGTTTGAGCTTGAGTGAGTAGTTTGAGCCGAGTGACCCCGAGTGAGCTTGAGTACGCCTGAGACCGAGTGAGTTCTGAGCCCATTCTAAGTTCTGAGTTCATTTTGAGTTTTGAGTTCATTTTGAGTTCTGATCAGTGCATAGTGAGTTCTTAGTTCATTTTGAGTTCTGAGTACATTTCGAGTCTGAGTACATATGAGTTCTGAGTACATATGAGTTCTGAGTTCATTTTGAGCTGTGAGCAGATATGAGCTTTATTTATTTATTTATTTATTTATTTATTTATTTATTTATTTATTTATTTATTTATTTATACGATACTGCAGGCCAGAATTAGGCCCAAGCAGGAGTGGAAAGAAAAAAAAAACATAGCATATCAGGCAAATGTAATTATACAACCTCTATCTTTGAAACACCATCAAAAGAATGGCAAATGACAAAAAAAATTTTACATGTGAAAAAGCTGATCAATTGATGCATGTAGATTAGGTGAAGTGAACACAGAGGCAGGAAGACTGTTCCAATCGGATATTGTTCGCGGGAAAAATGAATATTTATGAGTGTTTGTGCGGGTGAACAATGGGGTAAATTTAAAGGGGTGGTATTGCCTGGTGGGCCGGGAAAAAAGACAGGTCAGGTATATTGATGGGTCAATGCGAAGTTTGCGGTTCCAAAGATCGGCAAGAAATTTTAATCGGTTGCTTCTTCTTCCGGATTCCAGCGTTGTTCTGCATTAGAGTGGTAGGGTAATCGTGTCTGTGATAGCGGTTATAAATAAACCGAACAGCTTGCCGTTGAATTTGTTCGAGCTTGCCAATATCTTTTTTTTGTATGCGGGTCCCAGACCACTGAAGCGTACTCAAGGCGCGATCGGATTAATGCATTGTAAGCCAACAATTTGATGTTGGGCGGGAAGTGTTTAAGTTTATGTTTTAAGAGTCCCAGTTTTCTTCTAGCCGAAGCGCAAATGTCAACATGAGCCGACCAGGACAGGTTTCCAGTAATCGTTACACCAAGGTATTTAAAGCTATTTGTTAAACTCACAGGGGTGTTGTTAATTGTGTAGTGGTATTCAAGCGTGTTGTTTTTGTTGGTTATACGCATGAACACTGTTTTATCGGGGTTCAGTGTCATGCCCCACAGGTTGCACCATGTGAGCACGCCATCGGGACTTTCGTTTAGAGAGACCTGATCATTAACATTTTTTAATATTTTTGAAAAGCAAGCAGTCATCTGCAAATAGATGAATATTTACGTCCTGGTTTATACCAGTTGTTATATCGTTAATATAAATGAGAAAAAGCAGCGGCCCGAGAACGCTGCCTTGGGGGACGCCGGAAATAACGGGGAGGGTATCAGAGTGAAAGCCATTTAAATCAACAAATTGTTCGCGGAGTTCAAGGTATGATATTATCCATTTTACAAGCGAGCAAGGAAAACGGAGTTTGTTTAGTTTAAATCTTAGTCCAGAGTGAGAGATTTTATCGAAAGCTTTACTTAAGTCAAGGAATATTACGTGAATTTGGCCCGATGCATCAATCACAGAAGAGAAGGAATGAATAGTGGAAATTAACAGGACAAGCCCCTGCAGAATCCGAGTTCATTTTGAGTTCTCAGTACATTTTGAGTCTGAGTAAATTTGAGTTCTGAGTTCATTTTGAGTTATCAGCACATTTTGAGTCTGAGTACATTTGAGTTCTGAGTACATTTTGAGTCCATTTTGAGTTCTGAGTACATATGAGTTCTGATTCCACTTTCAATTTTGAGTTCTGAGTACATATGAGTTCTGAGTATATTTTGAGTTCTGAGTCCATTTTGAGTTCTGAGCACATATGAGTTCTGAGTCAATTTTGAGTTTTGAGTCCATTTTGAGTTCTGGGTAGATATTAGTTCTGAGTTCATTTTGAGTTTTGAGTGCATAGTGAGTTCTTAGTTCATTTTGAGTTCTGAGTACATTTTGAGTCTGAGTACGTTTGAGTTCTGAGTTCATTTTGAGTCTGAGTACGTTTGAGTTCTGAGTTCATTTTGAGTCCATTTTGAGTTGTGAGTACATATGAGTTCTGAGTAAATATGAGTTCGGAGTTCATTTTGAGCTGTGAGCACATATTTTGAGTTCTCAGCACATTTTCAGTCTGAGTACACTTGAGTTCTGAGTTCATTTTGAGTTCTCTGTACATTGTGAGTCTGAGTACATTTGAGCTATGAGTTTATTTTGAGTTTTGAGTCCATTTTGAGTTCTGGGTACGTATGAGTTCAGAGTACATATGAGTTCTGAGTATAGTTTGAGTCCATTTTAAGTTCTGAGTACATATGAGTTCTGAGTCCATTTTCAATTTTTAGTCCATTTTGAGTTCTGTGTACATGAGTTCTTAGTCCATTTCGAGTTCTGAGTACATATGATATTTTGAGTTCTGAGTCCATCTTGAGTTCTGAGCACATGAGAGTTCTGAGTCCATTTTGAGTTTTGAGTCCATTTTGAGTTCTGAGTAGATATGGGTTCTGAGTCATGTGAGTTCTGAGTACATATCAGTTCTGAGTCCATTTTGAGTTCTGAGTAGATGTGGGTTCTGAGTCATATATGTTCTGAGTACATATCAGTTCTGAGTCCATTTTGAGTTCTGATTTCATATGAGCTCTGAGCAGTGATATTCCGTGCGGGAAATTTTCCCTTTTCAATGGAATTTCCGGCGGTAATTTTGGACAAAAAGGAAAAAGGGAATCTTTAATAGATTCAGGGAATTTTAGGAGTCGTGGAGTAGAAAAGGAAAATAATGTCAGTAAGCCAGACCTCGCAACATTTATTACTTTGTTGTATTTTTTAAGGAGCGAAGCCCCTTATGGGCTGGGGCTGTGGGCGTCTCCTGTCGTCGTCGTCGTCGTCGTCGTAATCGTCGTCTCATGTAGTCACGGTACTAAAACACGGGGAAACTCGTTTATGCCTCGCGCTGGAGCACTTCATAACGTGAGCGAAAAACTGGGTGTATGTATAAATATGCATACACAGAGAGAGAGGCCAGGAACCCAGCCCCCCCCCCCCCCTCCCCCCACCTAGAAAATGAAAACTTTCCGCCTACGCGTGCGTTCATCCGTAAGCCTGACAAGCAAAACGCGCGCGGGGTGATCTCAGAGGGCATGGTTGGTGCAAACACGTTGTGCTGTCAGGCCCACGGCTGGAGCCCAAACAGCCCAGTGGGGTGTCGCTGGAGCAAGCGTTGGGCTTCGGACAGACTGAGCCATCAGGGGACGCGGCGACCACTAGCGATGGACATGATCGAGAAGCAGTGTCGTCCATCATTGACCGGACGACCGGACTAAAGACTGGAGGTGTGGAGGAGTCGGACAAACCATGCGTGGGAAACGCTAGGCGGGTAGGTAGGTGCGAAAGTATGCTCACGGGATTTCCCGGGGCTATGGTGGCCAGGGTGTCGAACCGGAATTTTGGGGGGTTCGGTTCGGGTTCGGGTTCAAGCCTTTCGGGTTCAGTTACGGGTTAGGTTCCAGAGCACCATTCTGTTCCTGTTCGAACCGGTTCAAACGGGTTCAAACGGGTTCGGAGAAAAAAGGCAGTAGTCGCAGTAGAGGCTTGACATACTCTCTAAACAACGCAATAAATAGTATACGTGCATATATTACAAGAATCGAAACCGATAAATATGCCCAAGCAGCTCTTAATGCTCAAGCAGCTCTTTTCCAACCACTTCAGGCGTAAAGAACACATCCTGGCCTGCTCGGGATGGAGTTCCATGAATCGAAAACAATTACTCTTACTCTCTTGTCCTGGACTGAGGATCCCGCCCACTAAACAGCTCGATTTTACTGTTATATATGTTTTCTGCTCCTCCCCCTTCTCCTGCTCTTGAGTGCAGTTTTACTGTAACGCATATCTGAATATTGGGAAGATATGGCTGTGGCAAATGTACAGAAATATCCCTCGAAGTGTGAAAAAACATATTCATAATGTATTTTTACCGAACAAGTTTTGCTGAATAAACCTCCATACTGTATGGTTAGAAGCCTGGTATAAAACCAGCACGCGCCTATACCTACAAAGGTTATTTGGAACTCAACCTACATTTTTTGCGCCCCATAGTGCATGTCGGCGTACTTTCATGCCATGGCAACGTAAAGTGATGTGATACAATACTTTCCAGCGTTCGTTAAGGTTGCAAAAAACTGTTTTACCTTACATAAGATTACCGGGAATAGTAATGCCTTCTCCCGAAGTCGACAACCCCTAAGGCCTGGAATTTGTTTTGGTCTTGCATTTTCGGTGTTGTCAGTTATTAGACTTTGGCTTTTCCCTTTATTGGAAAGATTGCTGAATGCAGAATCTGACGCCTAGCTCCGACTCTTTTTTTTCTGCACAGGACCGGCTCCGCAAGGAATGGAGCGACGCCGGCAATGTTTCTTCCGGAGTGGAATCAATAACTACACTTTAAATTACGCCTTGAGCTAGTGTATGCGATTTTCAATCAGTCAGCTACAGAGTACAGTGACCTGTACATTGATCACACATGTAAGGGGCAAGGTTGGCAAAAGGGCAATTTAATGGCCGACAAAGTGCCGTAACCAGTCCCAGTCAATAAGCGCACAAGGCGCATTTTAAATCTTTTATTATCATAAAAAGTTACGCATACATAAAATCTGGTGCGGACAAGCATCAAAAGTCAACCGAGCGCAAAGAAACAGCATGGAGAGTGAGCCCAAGTGCCAGAATCCCTAAGCCGGCGCCACGGAGACGCACTTCGCAGCGCCTCCCGTGGTCGCGCTCACGCCAGTACCCTGGCGTTAGAGAGTTTTAGCATAGCGGCTCCCGTACGCTGCGCTAAGGTTAGCGGGTAGCGGGACCGGACTGCGCATGCGCGCGCGGGGAGTGCGAGGAGGTTGCCCTCAGCGGAGGGAAAGAGCGGGCATGGCGAAGGCAGGCCGCGCGGAACTAATCCACCCCACCGTGACGAATTTTCTCTCCCTAGTGGCGCCCCGCTACCCGCCGCCGTACCGTTAGCGGACGGAGCACGCTATGCTAAAACTCTCTGTTATCTCCTAGCGCGTCACCTCCGGAAAGAATGTCTCGCGCAGCTTCGGCATAAAGCACTCCCCCTCACACTTTTGCCATCCTTTCATTTTCCCCTTTCTTGTTTGCTCTATCTTCGGTGGCCTCTTCGTTGTCTCGGTTACAACGAGGCCCATCTTAAGGGACTACGCAGCAGCGCTCTAAAACATGACTACGGAACAGCCGGGGTACCGCCTTGCGTTCCACTTCCCTAACCGACCACCTCGTCTCCAAATGTATCCTCACCGCAGTCGTCTTGCAGGCAGGCACGTAGCTTCCTGGCCAGTGGGCAGCGCCCCGGTGTCTCCGACGCCACCTCCGCCTGAAGATTCTGGAAACTTTCTTGCAGGCTACCCATTGGCCCGTTCGTTTTTTGGTACCATCGTTTTTGGACCATAGTTTTTTGGTACCATCGACTGTCACCCTGGGGCAGCATTGCGTCCCCCCCCCCCCTTCGTGTGGCTGGAGACGGGCCGCATCTCGTCTGCAATCACGCATCCTCGTCGGAATCCTCTGGCTAGCAGCTAGGCAGGCAGGCAGGTACTTTACTGGCAAGGGGGGCCCTCTTGGCAGGGCAGGCAACTTCTTCCGGTAGCAGAGAGCCTGCCCGACTGCCATCGTATTTGATACCATCTAATGCACAAGCACGCGCGCACGTATTTTCGCACAATGAGGCAAAAAAAATTCTTCGATCTGCTACGCTTTTCATGTACCTATAGTTTCCGCTGACCAAGTAACGGAAGCGCTTTGGAACATCTTCCGGCCTACCCTCCCAACCAGAAAAAGATATAATGCAAGGACAAGTGGTCGCGTTGGGTGACGTGCAGCTTCGAAACCCCATTTCCAAGTTGTGCACTAGACCCGAAGTTTGCCTTTTAGCCCCGTTTGTCAAAAGTGGAAAAGGTTAATTTGGCCCGTGACGTCACTCGTCATGTTCCGAAGTGTGACAAGCAGCGCTGCATAGGAGAGTGCATGGATGCCGTCGTGTGGTCTACAGCTAGGCCCCAAAAAAGGTGTCAACTGGAATGGTATGGTGGATTGCCTGGTTGAACAATGACCTGAAATTGCTTTTGTCGGATGAAGACGACCAATGCATTGTTTGACCGTAAGGTATGTTCTGTGAGCAGGCTTTAAAGGTGTTGTGCCACCAAATTTGTTGCTTGTGCATTCTTTGTTGCAAATGTTTTATATTTCCCAAGAAAGCATGATACATGCTCTCACATGCAGATATTCTGAGTAAAAAAATTTATTATCGCACGATTCATGTGAACAGGATTCGGTTTCTGGGCGCCGATTCAAGCAGTGACGTCACAGAGTTGCGAGGACGCTCTGCCACGTGTGTCTACCATGCGGCGCTGCGGTACGCTGTGACTTCACTGCGGCGTCTGCTCCCGCACACACGTGCTTCACCCCGGAAGTAAACACGCCGACTCGTCATGTCAAGCCGCGACAGCTCCGACACGGACTCTTTGTCTGCATCCTCGGATGCAGACAAATGAAAACCATAGATATGCAAACCATGGAAATGCAATTGGATATGCAATCCATGCCCCTTAAAAAAACCGCTAAAAAAAAAAAAAACCTGGGCTCGTCGCGAATTGAACGCGCAACGTTGACCGAGCAGGCGCGACGCGCGGGACCATTGAGCCACCGCACAAATCATTTCACACAGCGAAATATCCGGTGTACTAGATGGAGGCCCATCCTTCGAGTCGTACGTCGGTGTTTACCAGCTAGTTTATAGAATTCCTGGCTTGTAAACCCAAATTTCTTAAATAGCACTTGCGCAGCAAGGTCCCGCGAAGCCCCCGCAATAGCTTATCGCCATCAACTCTGCTCCTTCGCGAAAGCGCTCGCAAAAATAAGTGTGCCAGGCTGCGGCTACGATTTTGCACTGTAGGGATAGTGTTTGCCGTACTATGGTTTTGCGTTAAAAACCTTTGCCGATACTGATCTCTTATTACCCGAATTACCCTACGTAACTCTTGTTCTGCACGAAACTGACCTTATATTTTCTACAGTCGAGCCGATCGCACACGCATTCCGGGGAAGCGGCATCGCCGAAGAGCACGGCCGAAGCGTCGAACGCCAAAATACGGATAGGCCTCCTGCGCTGCCCAGGGGGCGCTGCGCAAGCGGCTTCCGGGCAGTACTTCCGGGTAGTACAAAGCTGCGCGGGTCCCATAGGATCCCGTGTTGACAGAAGCAAACTGAGCTCGACGCTCCCGATTATTTTGCGACGTGGTCACCAGTTCATCCCCGACGCGTCCGATCTATTTCAGCGATCAACTTGGCATTAGGGGGAGAAGCTTTGCAGCGCTTAACACGTTTACAGCGCCGACGAAAGTGCCGGGACCGTGACGGCGTCTGCTACTCGCAGGTTCACCGATCGATGGTCGTACGAAGTAAAATTTTAAGTGAAATTTCTAGTTTAAACTAATACTCTAGGTGAGAGAGACTTCTCAAAAACAGCCAAGAAGAGTGACGCAATCGGTGATGATCGCGCTTTAAAAAGCCAGCGAGTCCGGCGGACCGCAGGCTCGCCTGCTGCGGTGCGCCGCTCTTTTGCGTACCTGCACACTATGCGTGCACTTTCATCAAACAGTCGCCGTTACGAATACACGGTGCAGCGTTAGCTTGCCGTTTTGTTGCGTGTCTCAGTGACAAATTGCCGCGACCGTCAGAAGCGTGAAATCTGTTTTGCGATTCCGAAATTATATATAGTGGCCGTAAAACAAAGTGGTCGGGCGAACTAAGAGGCCGCTCGCTTTCCTTGTTTGCTATCGCTTTACTTAATTACGCTCTTGCAGTATACATTCCCAGTTCGCACTTAATAGCCTAGAATGAGCGTCAGCAACGGCCGAGTTCCATGCAGCCGACACGGCGGAGGGCTGGACGGCAAATCGGAAGGGGGGGGGGGGGGAGGAGGAGGGGGGCTTTGAATGCAAAGAGAAAAAATTCAGCGAATTTCTAATAATATTTGACAATAATCTGGCGAAGTGTGAAGATGGGGGTGCAATTCAACTGGAGGACGCCAATTCTCTGTTCTTACCTCGCTGTCTAACTCCATTTGAAGTCAAAACTGGCCTGTCGGCGTTAAGATTCGACGACCCCTGCACTAGGAAACCAACACAGTCAGTGATGATCGTATGTAAATATTCGGGGCCCCGCGCCGTGTATGCGGCTGTGTTATGTTATGCTGTGTTATGTGGTGTTATAGAAGTACACATCTCTGCAGGCAGCGGGCGTGTGATTTGGTGCATGTTTTGCGTCCTTTAATAGCGCTTAATTTGTTTATTTGGCGCTATTGCCCCACCTACTCGCTAGTATACACGTACCCTCCCGTTCGTAAATCGTGCGGCGTAAAACGTTACGCAAGAATCATTTAGTTTGCGAAAATACGAAACAAAATTTCCACTCGTTTCAAAGGCGGTGCCAGGCCAGCAGTGTCAGCTGAGTCGGCTGCGCAATTCTTGCGTTCGCTTGCATGCTCCCGCTGAAGCAACCTTTTGCAGTTACCTCAGGATATAGGATGAGCAGCGTTCCTTGTTTATGCTACTCGTGAACTTTCCTTTGTCGACCGCACGCAAGAAGAAAAAACTGTAACTGTCGTGAAACAGTTAAACCACCCGACCTGGCGATACTGTCCCACGCCGCGACCATCGCGAAAGCTCGCTAAAAGAAAGCCGACAAATCGGCTTCTTTTAGCGGATATTATTTTGTTTAGCCTCTGCAACTACTTTAAGGGCTATTTCATACAATATGCAGTCATTTAAACTCGCCACAAAGCGCCACAACCAACTTTCACTCTGGCTTGTAATTGAAAACACATGGAGGGCGGCGGGGGTCGTCTGCATGGTGGTCGTCTGCTTTTGTACTACCCAGAGGCGTTGGCCGCTAGGGGCGCTGCCTGTCGCCAAAACTCCAGCGCAGGAGGCCTATGGCATTAGCGCTAGTGTTCAGTTGTATGGGCTTTGTGGACCTTACTGAGTTTATTACCCTGCAGAAACTAACAAAATAGAGCTGCGTTCATTGCGGAACGAATGTTGTCGGGGCGCAGTTTTCGCGTCTCGGTCGATTCCCGACGACGCGTCAGGCGACCAGTCAGGCGAATGGTTTTGTTGGCGTCTTCGGTCGGCGAGTCAGTCACACTACGGCGACTTTCCATCGGCCGACGTGTTTGTGTCGCCGTCGGCGTAGTGTGGCAACGCGGTCTGCCAATTCCGCAGTTCGCCAATGGTTTGGCGACTCGTCGGCGTCGCGTCTATGGTGGCTAGAAAGGCCAGCATATCACGTCGTCGCCGTCGTCCGGCCTAGTATGTCTGATACGACAAAGCGACCAAACAAATTGTGATAACTGGAGTTCACGTTGACGTCGCTCGAGTCGCTAACGTGGTATGACGTCACAAACTTTGTTACGCTGGCAATTCACTGACGTCATGGTTAGTGGCGCTAGCGATGGGTCCCGATCTCCAGAAGAGCTTTTAGGCACTTTTTAGAAGCGAATTAAAATATATATTAAGCGCTTGCTGTACCAAGCACTTTGTGTTGATGGTCCTTGCATACAGAGGAAGCCTACAGAAGGCTTTTTACAGACTTAAAATTTGGTGGCACAACACCTTTAAGAGCAGTGCATAAGAATTTGAGAGTAACAATAGCGCTTGTTTGTGTCCTGCCCTTTCGTGTCTTCTCCCAGTTATTGCGCTGTTAGCCATCAGGGAACAGTACCAACTAGCCCAGCTTACAACACTCCAGCAGTTGATGGTGTCTCTGAAGGCCTTCGCAAGGTTGCAGGGATGCATTAGAATTAACAACACATTCAAAACATTACACAATATCAATCACCATGTGCATGGGAACCACGGTGAATAAGCCATGATATGTTGCCTCGGAATATACGTTCAAGCTTAACTTATTCCAAATGCAAAAGAAAATTGGGGGAAACGGGCAGTATATATTAGAGAGTTTTTGCAGTCCGTCTGTTCCGTCGTTTACGTAGTTACCGTGTTTACCGGGACCCGACATATTGCGCCTGCGTGCGCGGAAGGGCGAGGAGGAAGGGCGAGGGGGCGCACTCCTCCGAGACGAATGCACGGGCATGGCGAAAGCCGGCCCGCGGAACTAATCCCCCCTACCGCGACGAATTCCCAAGTGCTTAGACTAGACGGGTCTCTAAAACTCTCTAATAGAGAGTTTTAGCACTCCGTATGTTCCGTGTTGTACGTAGTTACCGTGTTGACCGGGACCCGTCTGGGCACTTGGGCATTCGTCGCGGTAGGGGGATTAGTTCCGTGGGCCGGCCCTCGCCATGCCCGTGCATTTGTCACGGTGAGGTGCGCCTCCTCGCCCTTCCTCCTTGCCCTTGCGCGCGCACAGGCGCAGTTGGGTTCCGGTTACCGTGTTTACCGTGTGACCGGGACCGTGGTTACCGTGTTGACCGGGACCCGTCTTGGCACTTGCGCATTCGTCGCGGTCGGGGGGATTAGTTCCGCGGGCCGGCCTTTGCCGTGCCCATGCATTCGTCACGGTGAGGTGCACCTACTCTCCCTTCCCGCGCGCGCAGGCGCAGTCAGGTTCCGGTCAACACGGTAACTACGTACACGATGGAACAGACGGACTGCTAAAACTCTCTACTATCTCTATAGTACGGACAACTTCACATTAAATTGAGGGCAATAATAGGAGGAAAAATTGATGGGTTCTGGGACTACAGACTATGCATAATATTTGGTGGCGCTGTCGGACGAGTGGTAAAAAAATTCCCCGCATTTCCCCGAGGGGAAGAATGTGAAAGTGCTAATGCGCGAGTAGAATTTGCGCAGTTCGGTAATGTTCGCGAAAGAGAGATCACACACACACACACAACTACAAAGAAAGAAAGATGCATTTATTCACAGACACCTATTTGTGTTGTCGTTGTACTTGATTGCTAGAGCGGATCTCAGCTTTGAAATTTCGTGTCAGTACTCCTTTAAGCAGGTGCATTAGCCCTTCTCACGCCCGATTCTTTGCCAATCCCCCACGTGGGTATGTGCCATGTCAGCGGCCAGGCAGCGCGCGCCCATCTCCCCCCGTTGCCAAGGAAGACGAGGAGATTCCTGGCCAATCCCCCACGTGGGTATGTGCCATGTCAGCGGCCAGGCTGCGCGCGCCCATCTCCACGTGCGCGGACATCGCCGGTGGACGTAGGTTCAGGGTCGCTTAAGAAGTGCATTGCACTTAAAATATTTTCATGCACGTCGTACAGCACTACAATCAAAAACTGGGTTTTTTCAGTTTTCAATCCCCGGAACCGGTTCGGAACGGTTCCTTGGATATGTTCCGGCTCGGGTTAAGTTCCAAAATGGCAGAAAATATACGGGTTTGGTTCGGTTCCGGTTCCGGGCAAAAATTCGGGTTTGGTTCCAGTTTCGGTTTAGTTCCGGTTCAGGTTCGGCAGTCAACCCATTTCAATCGAGTTTAGCTACGGATCCAATCCAATCCAGTCCAATTCAAGTTCTTCTCTTTTCTTTCTTTATTTTGTGTTTCGAAACTGTTTCGAACTGTTTCAAACCTGTTGCCACATTGCTTCCCGCATTTCGGTGATGGCATTGTTGTTGTGGGATTTTGACAGCTGAGCAGCCGATGCTGGTTCATTAGAGTTGGTGGTACGTGGACTGCTCAATTTAGTTTCAATTTTCAGCTGAAGCCGCGACGTTCGTAAGTGGAATCTGGCAAAGCATAGAGATAATATGCTGACTCCGGCAAAGTACATTTGTTGTTGTCGTCATGTCTGGGATATAATTAATATCATGCGAACTTCTGCGATGCTAAAAGTTGCTGATTTGACAACGCTCAGCCGCTTCACTTTAGAGACCCTTGAAAATCCGTAGTGGATGTTCTGCCGATGTTTAGCTTATCCCAGGTAAGACATTGCTTGTTTGGGTGCAATAGTAGCGTGCTTGATCTTTCAGGTGCTTTTCCTTGCGTTTAGTGTGAACTGAAGTTTGTCTTTTTAGACTGCTGGCAGTTCATCGCTGTAAGTTAACTGTAACTGGCGCGGAAAGCATATTGCAGGCTGTCAAGTTAAGAGTACATCAGAGAACACTAAAGAATGCATGCAGGATTAGGTCAAAATACACATCTATATGTCTTTTAACATTTGCTGCATCAGACAAGAAAGCAGATCAGCGTGGTGCAGACGCATTGATTTGTGCCTCGTTTGCGTAACCTTGACTCTAATGTGGCCCATAGATGTACAGAATCTAGAATATCAACCGAGACCACATAGGATCATATTGGGGACGTAAATCTAGCTGTACTGGAAGAACCTCTCACGTTTCAGCTGCTGTTTAGTCTCGAAAATCAAGAGAGCAATGCTGTCCACAATTAACGTGAAATTTTCACACACGAAGTTTTCACAAATGCGCCGATTCCATGTTCTCTTCTCTAGACGCAAGCTACCCGCAATCCTGGAACAATTATGTTGGCTGGAAATCAAAATCCGTTCTGTTTAGGGCACAGCCCAGCATTTCAAACACGTAAGTTTTGCTGCCTTTGTGATTTATTTGATGGTTGCATGCTTATTTGTGGAGGATTTACACTAGTATCAGTGGAATGATTGCACCTGCCTAGGATGATAACTCATTGCCTGCTTCTGGTGCAGCCACATCTGGGTTTCAACAACAGGTCTCTGGGCAACCTACACACATGTGTGCTTGGCCGTACACACATTCAGCACCTGTCCATACATACATTCATCACGTTGTCGGCCCGAGTACAGCAGGTGAGCAATGCAGGCCCAGCTTACCATTATTAATGGTAAGCTGGTATCTGGTACCAGCTGGTAAGCTGGTCATAACTAATCACAGCGCGAAAGATGGGACAAACGGGAGAATAACCACAGGACAGGCGCTGATTAGGCACTGATTAGTTGCTGTCCTGTGGTTATTCTTCTCTCTAGTTATTCTTCTGTCTGTCCCGTCTTTCGCACTGTGATTAGTTATGAACCCCTACCAACTCGCACAACTTGCAACTGGTAAGCTGGTAATGGTACCGGGCTTAGTGCAAGTAAGACGAGGACAGTTGCAAACAAGACAAGTGCTACTAACAATTGTTGTTAGTAGCACCTGTCTTGTCTGCCACTGTCCTTGTCTTACTTGCGCAGAACCTCCCATTAGCTGAACATGTTTTATTGAGTTACCATTACTAATCTACAAGGAGTCACAAACCTCGTTTACAACTCCTACATGCATATAGTCAGGACAAATGATTGCAATTTTACAGATACACCAATGTCAAAAAGAATGAAGTCTAGGGTTCGAAACATTAGGGTGGGATAGGCAGAAAAAAAGAGAAGAAAACAAAGCTAATCTTTGTTTCATGCGACACAGTACTATAACCTGCCTAACTGGAGATTGAATATGGTTCTTCTTTTCAGTCGGTGAGGGACCATGGTTGATCACATAATGTTAATGTAAACCTTTCTTATTAGGTCATTTCATCAGTAATTAACAAAATAATTTTTCTTGGAGAGAGCAGTTGCCTCTAATTGTGTTACTCTGTCACCCCTTCCTCACCTACAGGCAACTGCAGGTTTCCACAGCAAGCCCCCGTGTTGGGACAGCAGGTATTTCCGTTCCCATGCATGTGCATGGGACCTGCCTGCACATTTGTCCACCACATTACCAGCCCAACTGACGCTGGTGAGTGCTGTACTGGATCAAATTTATCAGCAATCACCATTAATGAATTGGAAATTTATTTTGTTGACCTAATGATGCCTAGTTGGGCAAATTAGTCAAAATGGTGTCGGTTCCAAAGTCATTGTTTCTGTCGCATTACTTATACTGGATCATAGTGTTAATGATGCTTTATTGAGGGGGAGTTGAACATGATCTAGAACCCATTAGACGTTTTGCTCAAGGTGCAAAATTGATCCATGCTGGGTTTGCCTTTTTTTTTTTCTTGCAAAAAATAATACCTGCCTTTTGATATTTTGATGCGCATTAAAGGGACACCGAAGTCAAAATACAAATTGCACTAGATCGATAGATTAGCCCACCGAGAACATGAATATACCACTCTTTTGCGTAGCTTTTGTAAAATAAAGTAGAAAATAACGGAAACGTGCAGACCAGTGTTGCCACCACTGGTGGTACCGTGTAACTTACACTGGAAGTGGTTGCAATTACATGACAAATATTTTCACAGTATGCCTTCACAAGTTTATAAAAACTTAACTGGAAGTTTTTCTAGTGTCATGTTTGAAGGTCAAAGAACAAAAAGAAAGCTAGAGGCGATACCATGGGAGCTCAGCCGATAGATCACGCGGTGACCCCAAACTCCAGCAAGTACATTTTGGTTTCGGTGCAATACCTGGTGCAATACTGTAGAGCACTGTGTGGCATAGCCAGTTTTGTTATGACCATCTGCAGGCTTTTTCTGTGCTAAAAAAAAAAAAAAAACAGGAACGCTTGTTTAGGCTAAGATCAATATTTTCTAGCGTACTTAATTAAAGGGGACTTGCCTGTTAACATTCCTATGGACTTACTAGTTCATGACCCACGGACTTAAAAATCATCACACACCAATACAAAAAAGCTTCGCAAATACGTATCGACATTCAAAACGGCCTAGTTTGCTTATTTTAGAGATGTGTCACTTCTGTAATGAAAAAATAAAATAAAACTCTTGCTTGTAGACAGCTAGCGCCATCTAGTAAAAACTGGATAAGCCAAAATGCATTTTCTGTTTATTTATTATTTTAGTAAAGAGGTGATGGCACTACTCGTCCACTCTTGGGGCGATACCGCCTTGCGGGGAGGTGTGCTGTGCAGGAGCGGTTGGTTCGGCACCGACATTCGTGGGGCCTAAGAAGGACAGTATGCTTTTCCGCAACGAAGAATCAATACTGATCATGGGTTGCATGAAGAAACATTTTGTTTAGTGGTCCGGAGCTGCAATGGACACGGGTGTTCAGGAAAGCATGACTGACTGACCCGCCGCGGTGGCTCAGTGGCTAAAGCGTTGCGCTGCTGAGCACGAGGTCGCGGGTTCGATTCCCGGCCGCGGCGGCCGCTTTTCTGATGGAGGCGAAAAGCAAAAACGCCCGTGTGTACGAGATTTCGGCGCACGATAAAGATCCCCAGGTGGTCAAAATTAATCCGGAGCCCTCCACTACGGCGCGCCTCATCGCCTGCGTTGCGTCGGCCCGTTAAGCCCCACAATCAATCAATCAGGAAAGCATGACTGATTTGACCGAAACTGATGAAACCGCTTGATACTTGGTAGCGTCTTATTGGGTTGCTTCTACACCACTACGCATAACCGTTGCCTCGCTTGCTTCTGGTTTGTCGTTGCAGCCACTGTTTGTGTCATGGAATCGCTGCGAGGGAAATGAGGAAGGGAAATGCGTTGTTTGATTAGTGATTTCTCAGCAGTTAAGGCGTCTTTCAGCACCGAATCAATGCTAAAATGGCTATGGGGAGGTCAGACTTTCATTCGAAACCAACTTGCTGGTTGCCTTGAGTGTCCATTTAGCAATTCTTAAATGGTCCAAGTTAATCCGTAGTCCTTCACTGTGCTGCCTCCTCCTAAACCAAGTGTAACTTGACTGCTTTATATTCGAACAATTTAAAAAGGGAGTTTTGCTGAACAGTGTCTGATTAATCTCTGCCAACTGCATGAGAAGGCATGCTCCAGCTTCTAGCGAATACCCATCTGGAGCATGCCTTCAATCTCAATCGCCACAATCACAGATGTGCGCGCATTTCAAACGGCCACCGAACGCTTCTTTCATTTCCAGTAAAGTTTTTTTTCCTTCTGGTTGTTGACACATGTGCATTGTATATTTATCGAACAGGTATTTCGGTCTTCCTATCTTTTGTGCTGATTTCGTTTTGGTAGGTGGGTTCCTTTTTCGTGTTCGTATGTTCGCTTTCCATTTCCTTTTGCTTGTATTTTTTTATTGTGTTTTCTTGTGGTCGTCTGCGCTGATTTTATTTAGTAAGTGGCTTTAATTACATCGCATTGCTTCGTATGCTCACTTTGTATTTACTTCTTTGTTTGAGCCTGTATATTGCCATTAGCACTGTATAATTTCTGGAAACCTTATTGTTTTCTATATCTAAACCGAATTTTTAGTGTAACTTGATTAATCTCCTTATGTACAATTGTTTTGTTTTGTATACTTGCAACATAACACTCTCTTCTGTAACGCCCTCGGGGTATTGAAGGTATTGAAATAAATAAATTAATATTAACGTTCATATTTTTCTGAACCAAAGCAATACCAAGGTGGTCGACTTAAATGGAATTTAATAAAAGTTTGAAAATAAATGGGCTAATAATTATAGCAGGAAAACAGGAGGGATATCTCAGAAATGAACTTGCGAAAAGAAGTGAGTCCTGCTGTGCATTCCCCTGCTTACCTCCCACACCCCTTCTAAATCCCAGTATAGTGAAAATTGGAAAGTATGCTAGTAGGTGAGTGAGGTTGATAGAGTTGCATCATGAAGCATACAGTGAAAAAAACAGTACAATGCACAGGAGATGACAGGATAAGCATTGTGGTGTCGTTTTTTGCGTGTCTTTTTTTTTTTCGCCCATTCTGTGTTACAATGAGCAAAAATTGGACATAACAACCCATCCTCTAATTCCCCATGCAGCTGTTAAAAACTGCCTGTCCTGTATTTCCTGTATTTTCGGAACAGGTCGACGTTGCGCAATGTGAGCATTTATTTAAGAAGCTCGAATGCATGAGTAGCGGGGCTGACAGTATTGGAACTGGTACGTCCAGCGCTGTCACTTGTAATAAACTGTAATATCCTGTGGCGCCCTCAAGGACTCTTTCATTTTGGTACATTTCAGCCTCCAGCACAAATAATGGTCCATTTGGAAACCTGAGGGCAGCTCTTAACCAGCCTTCCACGTCCACTGCACCTGCCTTTGGTAAGAGTAAGGGCTTCACTTTTTTCGGCCGAAGCCCCTTAGGGGCTTGGGCTGTCGGCGTCTCATGTTGATGTCGTAAGCATCGTCTCATGTAGTCACAGTACTAAAATACCGGGACACTTATTTATGCTTCACGCTAGAACGTAACGCTTACTAAAAAAACACTGGGACACTCGTTTACGCCTCGTGCTGGAATGCTTCGTGATGCGTACTAAAAAAAACACCGAGACACTCGTTTACGCCTCATGCAAGGAAGCTTCATGCTTCAAAGACAAGAGACTTTTACAGAAAAGCTGTATACCTCTACACCCCCCCCCCCCCCCCAAACGGTTTAATCTGTTGGCAAGAACGCCAACGCGCCAAAAATACACTTATACACTGCATGCTTTGCCCCTTCCCAGGCTTCACGTTAGTGGAGATGGCCCGGGATTTTTTCAAGGGGCCTTTGGCATACTCACAGGTCTTCTTTCAAAACACCTTCGATCGTGTTAAGTAAAGCTATGCACTTGCGAGTTGTGTGAAACTTTAACTGTTAAAAAAAGAAAAGGAGGCAATACTGAACTTGAAATGCAATTACTAATGCTTTCTTTTAAAAATAGGTTCACCAGTTTTTAAGTATCCCCTTTGTTCCCCTTTTAAGTGTCCCCTTTGGGGAGCACCCGACAAGCACTCCCAAATAATGAAAAGTAAGCTACCTCTGTCACTCGAAAGAAAAGCTACAACTAGTGCATACTGCCGGTTATGATACATGAAGCTGAAACTTGACGTCTTGCTAGACAACTAGAAAGCAAACTTAGGTTGGCTCAATGGGCCATGGAACGAATAATGTTAGGAAGAACACTCAGGGACAAGAAACGAGCTACCTGGATCAGAGAACAGACTGGAGTAGAACATATCATAGTTCAAATCAAGAAAAAGAAATGGATCTGGGCTGGCCATGTAGTGAGGTGAATTGACAACTGGTGGACAATTAGGGTAAGAGTGGATAAAAGAGATGGGTCTAGAAGAAGGGGAACGCCAGCAACACAATAGAGGGATGAAATACGGAACTTCGGGGGCAAATTATGGATTCGAGCAGCGCAGGACAGGAGCTGTTTGAGGTCAATGGGAGAGGCATTCTACCTGCAGTGGACCTGAGTGGGCTGACGATGACAACTATGACGATGACGATGGTGATGATGATTGTGCACAAGTTTGCCTCACAATAAGTCGCATAAGCTCAAGGGCAGCTGTCACAAGTCCGTGCTAAATATAATGTAGCAGTGTGGCAGGATCACCTTCATGTAACGCTTACCATGAATGTGGCAAAGCAACCTGATCCGGTTGTGCTTTGAGCAAGACAGAGAGCAATGATGCTGTAACTGATATTCTGAACCTGAAATTCGGTCTCTGAGCCTAAAGTTGTCGGAGCATGTTTTGTGGGACGCTTGAACTCACAAACTACCAGAACATAGTGCTGGAAGCACGGCATGAAACCCGTTGCTCATTCACAGTAAGATTGCGGATTGGTTAAAATATAATACAGAAACCTTGCGAGTCCATCACCAGCCAAGCCACTAGCAAGATTTAGAAGTAGTAGTTTGAAACCTCATGCAAATGCACCTGGCCTCATCATTATCTGTCGTGATTTCAGGCATAGCGTTATTGATTTTCACCGAGTGTGGTTTGGCAGAAGGGTACTTTGCCGTCTTCGCTGGAACCTGTTCTTAGCACTTGCAGCCAATACTGCCTTCGGGTTAACCACTTCAGCCCCCAGCATGATGAATGGCCTCTATTGGAGCAACACCAGGCATCCCTGGAGCAGCAACAGCACCATGCCTGCCCAACCTTCCACGCACACGGCACCCGCATTCGGCGTGAAATGTGAGCCTTTTCTGTTTCTTGGTTAAAGCAAGGAAACCTTGGTGGAGCTTTCTTGTTGTCAGGTTTAAGGGGTGGGGAAGAAGAATTGTTGATGATGCTTTTCCAAAACATTAGTGCTTTTCACGGTTGCAAGTGACAGCCAAATCGGCTCAGTTACTGCATTTTGTTCCCTTGTTAAGGGTGGAAATAGTTTTGTGTTGTAATGTGCTATCGTAATGCACGATCAACAACCCAAGGAACCGGTTAGGTTTAGAAAAGGATACTCTACAGTGGATCACATCCATGTCACCCTATCAAGTAATAGAAAAATCTGCCGACTATAATACACCTCCTTACATGACGTTTATAGACTATGAAAAAGCATTTGAGTCAGTAGACACCGGAGCAGTGTTGGCAGTGTTAAAAAACGAATGATTCGAAGAGACCTGTATAAAACTCCTAGACGACATATATGAGGAATGTACGGGCACGATAATCCTTCACGAGCAAAGTGAAAAGTTTGCGATCCAAAAGGGAATGCAATAGGGAGATACCAACTCACTGAAATTGTTCACAGCGAGTCTGGAGGGGGTGTTCAGGAAATTTTGACGGGGAAAATGCAGGTTTACAGATAGACGGGGAATACTTAAGGGGGCAGACTGGTCTTAGAGCTATTTTTTTTATTTACCATCCAATTTTAATGAAACTGCACTGCGTTATAGAGTTTTTTGTGCTGATTTCAAATCTGCCATTAAATCTTTTGTAAGTTGATTATATTTTGAGTTAATTAATGATTAATTGCCATTATTTTGGGTCACAGTTACAAAATAACCACTCCATACAGAATGGCAATTACCGCATGGCTAGGCAGACTAATGACTAAAGAATACAACATAGGAAGTACTTTTTTGATTCAGCTATTTTTGGTCGTTTTACAACACAGGGAACTTCACTTCTCCCGTGCTCTGCCAGAAATCGCTCGCAGGTGGTTCCAATTGAACACAATAATAATTTTCCAAATCCTCCATTTGAAAAATTTGTTTGTAACATTGTATTCTCCACACATTTCGGTATCAGAAGCAAAAGGAATTAAAGTTGTACCTGCTCTGGGTGCCAAGATATCTGAGGATGAAATGCTAGCTTTGCATTCCAAGAAAAGTACCGTTTCACAATCGAATTCTGCGCTTACTGAGCTGTAGAGTGCACTTTAATATGCTATTATAATATAATAACAACAAAATATGGTGCCTTTTGATGAGGAAATTTACAGTCTGATAGAAAAGTGGCCGTGAAGGCCAAAAATGATATTTTTGAGAAAACGCTTTTTTTGACCGTTTTTCGGCCCCGAAGACCCAACTGCCCCCTTAAGAGTCATCTGAGGTTTGCAGATGACGTAGTCTTACTGAATCGGCAGAACAACTGCAAGAAGTGATGGCACATCTACAATCAGAAAGCTTCACACTGTGGTTAAAAATAAACATGAGTAAATTTAAAGTAATGGTAAACAAGCATGCTGAAAGTGCTTTCTTCAGCATAGCTAGCAAAATACTGTAACAAGTAGAAGAATATAACTACACTGGACAGGTAGTCACTGCTGATCCCATCCAAGAGAAAGAAATCCGACTCAGAATAGGGATGGGTTGGGGCACACTTGGCAAGCACTCACAAGTAATGAAAAGTAATCTGCCTGTGTCCCTAAGAAAAAAAGTATTTAACCTATGTGTTCTACCGTCATGACATACTGCTCGAGCTTCGCGATCGCTGCGATGCCTGCCGCCGCTGCTCCGCGACACTTATGGGAGAGGTGCTGCATGGCATTTAGGGGCTCATGCACTGTTTTTGTTCTCTTTCGCTTCTTTTTGCCTCTCCGCGCTCTGAACAACTTTTTCTGGTGATGGCTGTAAGCAAAAAGTGCGTTTAGGGCACTTCAAAAAACAGCTGCGTCTTGGTAGAGTGCTCGAAGTCCAACAAGAGCTATCCGGGGGTGCGGTTCTGTGTGCTTCTAGGCCACTCTCATGGGCGTCGGCAACTAGCATATCACCACTGCCACCTCCAAATATGTCAGGCACAAGTAAATTCTATTGTCACCTCGTTTAGACCTGATACTGGCACAGTGACCGGTTGGTTTCGTTTTGCAGCGCCGACAATGACTGTGGCTTTGTTTTGAATATGTACGTCGTAGAAAAATATGTTTCAGGGATGTGATTACCCAATACCTGACAATAACTTGTGCCTGTTATGAGAATATGAGCCACGTGAAAATGTTCAGTATATTCCAAGGCTGTGTTTCGTTAAATATGTGCCCGTGTACTCGCGCCTTATATCAAGGACCAGGGAAAGTTAATGAAACCACGGAAAAATAAATGGTCTGCCAAGTCCGGAAGGTATGTGAATGAAA
The DNA here is from genome assembly GCF_048455015.1 of Haemaphysalis longicornis. NCBI lineage: Eukaryota > Metazoa > Arthropoda > Arachnida > Ixodida > Ixodidae > Haemaphysalis > Haemaphysalis longicornis. Next base: position 27,694,552 of record NW_027526335.1, on the reverse strand, counting down.
AAACCCAGTGCAGCTTCGGAAATGCTGAAGATTCTTGTCGCAACTTAAGCAAGGTAGTACTCACCAGAGGAACAAGATGGGATAATGCACTGATATTTCAAAAGACACCCCGGGGGGGGGGGGGACACTTAACTATCGTTCTGTAAGAATGCAGAACGATATCAGGGAATGAAGGTTTTGGTAATCACACACACACAAGCTGCATGTTCAATTAGGGTGCTATGTCGCGAGGTCAGCGTCAGCACCTGAGAGAGTGCCTTAAAGACCCGACCTCCGACCTCGGTCTTCCAAGATAATCCTCTTAGTGACCTCCCTTCCTAAAGTTTGAGGGGAGGCGTGTTCTGGAAAGCTGAAGGGTGAGGAGGGTGTGGCTACGAAGAAAGCTTTAAAAAGTGTAAAGCGCAATCTGTACAGCATCCTTTCACTAGTTTTATAAAAAAGAAAGTAACTGCAATGGTATTTCTTGTTATTTGTTAGTACTGTGTAAAAAAGATGCAGTGTAACAGTTACAGGTTCCTGTAACCTAAAAGTAACTAGTTGCATTACAAGTTACTGAAAAAAAGAAATTAGTCTGCGGTTATGTGTTACTGGTAACTAGTTGCTGCCCAAGACTGACACACATAAAGAAATCTATTTCACTACATATTTACCTCAGCATGATCCTTCTTACGTAAGTGGGTATTAAGATGCATGATCAGCACGTCCTCTTGTTGAGTGAAGATTAAAGTGTAAGACCCATTGCTTCAGTGCATTCAGGTCATAATTTTCAGCACCTCTGCTTCAGTGTAACGGGGTTATTATTGGTCCATGCAGCCAGCGGTCCCTTTGGGGCTCCTTTTGGGAACACCTCAGCCCCAAGTGCAAGTGGTGGTATGTTTGGAAACTCTGACATGAATGTCGACCAGCCTTCTGTGTTCAGTGCACCTGCCTTTGGTGAGAAGTGCTCATCCTTCTCTTGGACAAAAGTAGTCAAGTCCCAGCTGCATAAGCGTGCCTTCCTCCGTGTTTGAGTTTACCCACGCACTTCGTCATAAGAATAAACTTAGCAAGGGTTCAACCGAAGAAACTGAGCAAAGCTGAGACAGTATGAGACTGAATGTAAACGCACCTGCCAATCTTGTTTTTTAATATGAGGTAATGTATAGTGCTGTAAAGGTAAAGGGTATGCATACGAAAACCTGTGTCTTTCAATTTTAAAGGTGTCCTGAAGCACATTTTTTAACATAAGCCAACTCTCGCAGTCGTAAGGTTTCAAGCTGAGACATCGGAACTGCATATCACTTCTTTGCAAACAGCAGAAAGCTCATGAATACTCTGCAAAGTTTTCATCTTTCCTGCATCTACTTCAAGTCCCTGCCATCTCTTACCACAATCATCTGCATCGCTGTGCTTATGCATCACAATGCGGAGGTGCATGCTATAGGTCTTCTTTTTTTCATTACTTTGAGTCGCACACAAGCATCGTCAGCTTTCCATCAGTGCTGACACTTTCTATTTATACTTGGAGCTTGCTTACGCTGTTATGTCATTTTGATTGATGTTTTTCTATTTTTTGTGTGGTATTTTATCATGTTGCAATACTATCCATGTGCCTCGTGGAAAGGAATTTTGTAGGCTGATAGGGTCCCTACATCCTTGGCACATCGCAGGGGCAAATGTGTAGCCATTTAATCTAACAGTGAGACTACTGAAGGTGTGTGGTGAACACGACTTTTTACTACTTTTGACGCACAAGTATTCTTTACTGAGTATACCAACGCAAATAGCCTTGTATTTGCACAAAATATGCATAGTTGGCAAAGTGCAGGACCACCAAAATTCAGCCCACGTGTTCAGCATAGCATACATTTTGTTTTGTTTATGTTAAAAATTTCTGTTGAAGTATCGTGAAATACTGGTTGTATGCAAGGTTGCGACAACGTTGTCACGTTAACTCTGGCCCCAGTAATTCTAATTTTAAAACGTTAATGCACTCAAAAGATGGCTTTGCCATTCTGGGGAGGTTCAGGGAAACGTGTGCGATACAAGCACATACTGGAAGTTGTACGAATATATGTGCAAGATCAGTCTTCTCCTGCCCAACCCGGCGAAACTTCCATGGCGTTACAATTGATGGCGGACAGAGGAGAAAAAAAAAAACTTTTTTGTATGTGTGATCACTCCATTAACACTATCACAGTGTGAAAATTCCTATGCGAGGAGATTACTTGAATGGTTCCATTGTGCAGAAAGTCCCTCAGCTGACATGGTCTTGCATGTCTTCGTTTTGCTTTATTGTTCTTAGCGCTTATTTTTAAACACTTGCTTCCCTAAAGCTTGCCCTTAGTGATTTACAGTGGATGATGCCTTCTGATGCAACCTCGTCCCACATCATAGGTGGCAGCTTTGCCGAAAGCAATGCTGGGCAGCCGGGGGACTTGTTCAACGCCAGTGGAACAATGTTTGGCCGGTCATCTGCACCCAGTGGACGGGCATTCGGTGAGAAGTCTTGTTATTCTTTTCCTCATCATCATCATCTCCTCTCCATTATTTTCTGTGTCCTTCATGGCCAAATGTTCTTAAAATATAGTCATGCAAGGTGTCTTCAAGTTGCTGTACGACAACCTTGCTTGTTCTTCAGCAGACATTCATGCATTTGAGTTGAGAGAACTCATTAAAACATCTGATTATTTACTTCTTGAAACATAATATCTCATTTGGGTCAATGCATACATTGTTAAACGCGCCGCAATCTTAGAAAACATGCAGGGGTAAGCAAGTTGCCACTGCTAGATCGTCTTTGCCTGTGCCCCCATTGGAGCTGCTGGCTGTGCCACCTTTGTGTAAAGATGCAGCACTTGTCTGTCGTCCGACCAGCTTGTTGAATTGATTTTCAACTGAAGCAATTTGTCGCACACCTTTATAGACTAGTGATTCGTGACCTCCTCTGCTTTTGTCTGTTGGGCCAACAAATTACCTAGGGCAAGCTGCTACATTTCACAGTTCTTGTGTTTGCTTTGCGTGTGGGAGAATTAGCAGCATCATGCTTTGAATTCTTAGCATGGCTATTTGCACTGCCGGTGTTATAGCAGGTTACGTCCCGCACGTGACCTTACCCTGTGCCACCAGCGGGCTCAGTCACAACTCTTGTGCAGGGTTTGGGGAACCAAACAACGCACTCGTGTTTCGAGCCGTGAACCAGCAGCCTGCGTCTCGTGGGAACCCGTTTGGAACTCCGCTGACCTCGCAGAACCAACCATGGCCGCAGCCAGGGTTCCCCGTGCCTACCACCCACATCGCTTGCCCAGGTCTGGTGGATGGGGAACACATTTGTTGGGTTTGTTCGCAACTACTTCGAGAAAAATACAAGTAACAAATTTATGTATACTGGCATACCTTATTTGGTTCCACGTGTGTGTGCGTGTACGTGTGCGTGCGCTCGTGCGCATGTGTGTGTGTTTTGTGAGGTTGTGTAGTTGGTTTAGTTCAGCATTGATTGAGCTCACTTGGCTGAATCTTGGTACTTACACCTTATTCCTTGCCTCATCACTTTGCCCATCTATCCAGCCACATGAGCTGGGGTTCAGCATGCCATGCTAGCCTATGTTAGTGTTGGTTGCATCTTAATTGCCATAGGGCATACTTCTTCTCTACTCTCACTTTCTGTTGTGCTGCCAGTGCCTGGCAAAAGGCTTACTGTGAAATTTCGGTGTGTCGCAGTGCGCTTGTCTCTCCGAATTCAGAAAACTGGAAGTGAAAGAGCTTAGTCTGTGCTGATACGTACAGTGTTCTCTCACAGTGTGTGCTGTTCATTTAGTGCAAATGGCTGCCGTTCTTTCTTCATTAAAGTATGCAAATGCAGCTCAGTCTTGTTCATTTTTTTCTCCGAGCTTCGTCGGAACGAGTAAAATCTGCGCGGCTGTGGCAAGGGCCGGAAATAATAGAAGTCACATAGTAATAATCATTCATACATGAACATCTGACTGAAATGATTAATGTGAATGACTTCCAATTGTCTTCTTGTCATGTGTAATTTTGTCTGTGACTGATATCTCTAGTTTATAGTGTAATGATTTGTGTTTTGCTCGCAGCATGTGGAGCCTTCGTAGGAACCACCGTCAAGTACCAGCCATCGTTTTGGATTGACTCCACGGCGATGAATGGGGTTCTGAGCTTGGTCTACGTGGCCCACCAGTGCATCACCTGCATGAAGGAGTACGAGCACAAAAGCCTGGAGGTGATGCCGACCTGCAATGCCTGTCCTGCTGCTTGCGTAACAAGAATTTAGCTGCGTGCATAGTTGAGCTCTTGCAACAGAGCCGACTAGTTATAGAAAACTTTGTTACCACCGCCAGTTCTGCATGGTTGAATCTGTGCATGACACATCTTTTATGATCTCCCCGCCGGCTGTTTTCTCAGCTCCTGCAATGTGTGAAGACCCTTTTCTATTGGGCTGTTTGTCCAGATAGCCTGCCGAGTAGACTAGTTGTAAAAAATGTCGTGGGAGGTTGCAGCCATCCAACTAGTGTGCCGCTTGCTAGTGACTGATAGCCCTCGTCTCTGACCGTTGTAGGAGCTTCGACTGGAGGACTATTCGGCCAACCGGAAGTATGGCAGCAAAATGGCGGCGGGAGTGTTCAATACAGCCAGCCAGTCAGCCTCCTCCGTCTTCAGCCCATTTGCACCCACGCTTCGGCCGTCCCTCCTTTTTGGGGCCACCGAGAACGGCGTCACAGCGTCCCCCTTTGGCACGTCAGCCACACCAGGTGGGATTGGCGGAATACCGCCGTAACCACTGGAAGGTTCCCACATGGGAGGAGGGGTTCAGTCGACGATGTCAGTTTAGTCAGTTTAGTTTATGCTTCGTGTGTAGTCAAAGGATTGCCGAGAAGTAACAACTGAGGCATGTAATAACTGTCACATGCAGATGAACACCGACCATTCTTTCACAAGCACTAAATCTCTTCTGGCTCTAAAACAATCCACATTTATGTTCGGTGATTTACCCCATTCTGCACAAGGGAAACGACCCACAACTTCATATTAGTTCAACGAGCCGCTTGCTGACTGATAAGGGCTCGTTTGCTGCTAGGTGACTGGATGCGCTTCTTTTTCTTTTTATGATATCAGTCTGCTGGGTATTCATGGGTTTTTGGGCGAAGATAAGATATGTCGCTGCTCTATGCCCTGACAAAGACGTTATGGTTAGCATGCAGCGTCTCCCTGAATTGAATAGCCTTTTCCCTGAACCTCTTCGGCTCGGACAATTTGTTACTGTATTTAGAGCACCTGACATCATTTTACTAGCACCAGACTTTTGTGTTTTGGTTTTCATGCTGCAAAACCTTTTCTCCGACTAGTTATGAAATTTGGGCAAAAAGCGTTCAGCAGTTAGCATATAAATAATTACAATGCATATCTTTTAGCCAGTTTTAGTTTCGGTTTCCGGCAACATACTAGATGGACGTTTTGAGCCATAATGGAAGATATTACCTGACACTCTTATGTTCTAAACGTGCAGGTTGTGAAGTCAATCAGAAACCCATGACATCACATGCATTTTTCTTATTTTCTACTGTGGTCCCGCGCAGTCTGCATTGGCTTGCCCAGGCTTCCGGCTGAGACCGGGCCATGGGAAATATGAAAAGTAATTTGCAAATTTGTGTATTTAGACGTTGTTTACTGCGTATAATTTTTGATTCGGATAGAATTGGGATAGAAAGCGCTGCGTGTCTAATCTTCCCTTTGTCCTGGCTTTAGCGCTGTTTTTCTCTTTCAGCATTAGGGTCCAACTGGCCTGCGTTACTCCCCCCTTTTACAATACATTTCAGTTTGTTTATGTTTATGGAGTTGGCCATCCATTGGTTTTTGAAAACCTAGGGTTTTAATTTTTGGCCATTTTGACAAACCTTGATGACGTTGACAGACCCCACCTGGTGAAACAAGGCCACCAACAACAGCAGTGTAGGCGAGCATTTTCAGTTCCCGCAAGGACTACACAATGTCACCCAGAACCAGCCGGTTTCCAAAGCATGGAACGTCTTTCATCACACTGCTGGCGATTTCACTAGTGCTGGCAATCTGAGGTAGCTTGTGGCCGGGCCAATTTAATTAAATTAATCTCTGACATGTTCTGGCTGCGACTAGCTGCAGCAATTGTTTGAAGGCATCTCACAAACTACTGGAACCAATTATATCATTTTTTAGTATTCTGAATTTGTTGTCAGTGCTCTATTATGTTACCCCTGAAGGTCGCTTACTGTTGCTAGTGCTTCTCCCTAGTGAGTGCTGCCAGTCTCCTGTAGTTTCTACTCGGACAGTTCGCTTTACTGTATTTTCCGGTGTATAAGTCGCGGTTTTTTTCTGAAATTTTCGTTGGTGCATCTTATCCACCGGTGCGACTTATGTATGGAATAAATCTGATTCCCGGCGGCCGCGCGTGGCCAGCGCACGTTGAGACACAGCTCTACGATGTAAATCAATCCCAAGTCCACCGGTACGGCATTTCTCATAGCCCCTATGTCGCTTCGGGACATTGCACCAAAGAATTTTCAGTTTTTTCTAGTCAAAACGAATGATAATGGCCTGCGACAACCACGCGCCACTTTAGGCCATGCGCAGTAACTACAGTTCAGAATAAATTCGAAGTAACATCAAACTGGGTTGCAAAAACAAAATGCAGCTCATGAATTATTACAGAGAGTTACTCTGAAGGAGGTAAACGTGCTGCTAATTTTTAAAATGACAGCTTGGAGATAAGTTTTGATTTTCGTGCCGCTTCCCGTCGCGTCACTTCCGTCCGCCATGACACCTTTATTGCGCTGATTTACGACAGCACACGAGGCGCGCGACGTTTGGAGAGGTGGCCAAATGGGTCTCTTGGGATTCCATTTCTACAAAAACAGTTGTACCCGGGTTGATAAAGGCCGGAGTAATCCGGTCCGCGAGTGGTAACGATGTTGGCGAAGAAGACATCAGAGAGTCGAAGGACGAGAGTGATGCACCGGTGGAACTCCGACTGAAGATACTGAATTATTTGTTAGCGAGTCTGAGGAAAAAGATTTCGATGGTTTTGCCTAAATGCCGTCCGTAAGTACATGTCATCTGTGTGTATCCATAAACCACTTTTGAGAAGTAGTTATGTCCAGACTTTGGATGTTATATGCCCGTGTCTAGCCCTGCTTACAGGGGGATGCATTACTAGGCGGCGGCTGCCACAACCATGTACTTTCACCGCACTTTCTAACGATCTGATTCACTATGAGTTTACCTAATTAACAAGTGCGTCTTATATACCGGTGTGTCTTATGCAACGGTGCGACGTATATACGTTTTTTTTTTTTTTTAATGGAAAAACTGTCATTTTGAGGGGGGTGCGACTTATACAAAGGTGCGACTTATAGACCGGAAAATACGGTAATCTTGAAGGGAGACATTACACCAAGGTGATCAGATTGCACTATTAGTGGAGGGAGCATGCCAAACCTAGCTTCACTGCTGGTTCTTCAATACTCAAAAATTTTGTCTCGTGATCGTTGAAGAGGGGGGAGGGGGTGAAACCCGGAGGGGGGAGGCAGTCAAAATTCACGAATGAAGTTCAGGAACACTGCTTGTGGCTTGCGCAGGTGCAATAGAAACATCTGCAAAGCCTTCAAGTTTATTCTGTTTAGCTGCGTTGCAAGAATTATAGTCTTCATGGACTATGATTGCACTGTTGAAGCACTCTGTCATTTGCTTCAACGGCGCAAGACCAGATTGATCCTGTCAATCTGCCAATCTGGTGTGCAGACAACTGCAGAACCAGATCACTGCTTTCACTACATGAGCACGCAAGCGAGAGAGAAGATGCCGATTACAGGCAAATTGCGCACCAGTGTTGAACTGCTTAAAAGGATTAATTTTCTTTTTTTTTTTTTAAGGAACGCATTAGTATTCTTTTCATTTCAGGTCCACCTTTCGGCTCCAGGGCTCCTCCAGTTAGCTTTTCTGGCACCTCCGTAATGACTTCATCGGGCAGTTCTGCGGCAAGTGCAGGTATGGCTTGCTTGTAGTTTCAGATGCCTATTCATTGAATATGGCACACATGTGCATTGCCCTACAATTCCAGCCACCGTTTTTGGTGCCCCCACCACAACATCACCAGGCGGTCCCGTGACAACAAGACCAGGTATTTTCCATGCTTGTAGCTTAAAATGCTTGTTTATGAAACCTGGTGCATATTTGCATTGCCCAACAGTTGTAGCCAGCATTTTTGGCTCCCCTGTTACGACTTCATCACATGGTCCCGTGACTGCAAGTCCAGGTAAGGGGCTTGCTTTGGGGTTTCAGATGCTAATTGTAGAAATCTGGTGCACATGTGTGTTCCTCTACAGTTACAGGCAATGTTTCTGGCACCCCTGAAACATCATCATACACTTCCATGGCAACAAGTGCAGGGGCAGTATTTTCGTGTTTTGTCCATTTTGTGTCCGTTTCAACAGTGTCCGTTTTGAGCAAGCCCTCATTGGCTAAGAGCGAACACCCGAATGTGATGCCATGCAAGTACGGCGGAGCCGTGAGCCGCGGCGTTTAGGAGCAGACGATTTTTCGACGCCTTGTTGTTGGTTCGCTGGTAGAAAAATAAATGCATAAAAGATAGTTTAAAATAGGTTTTGTTGTTTAAAATTTGTTTTACAAGAACAGTTGCGCAAAAGTCAACCCACAGCCTGGCTACAACTGGAAGAACGTCACAATAAAACGGACGCAAAACGGACATTTTCAAAATGGACAAACACGAGAATACCGCCCCTAGTATGCGACTTTTTTGTCATTTCAAATGCTTATTGCTTAAATCTGGGGAAACTGTACACTGCCCAACAGTTGGATCTGGTTCAGCTTTTGGGACCCCAGCAATGCCATCACTTCAAGGCTCCACAGCAGGTATGAGATCTGCTTGCCATTTGATATGCTTAATTTTAAAACCTGGTGCATTTATTTTCTGCCCAACAGTTGGACTTAGCCCAGCTTTTGGGGCCCCAGTCAACGGCTCCACAGCAACCAGTTCAGGTATGCAACTTTCTTGATATTTTAAATGCTTATTGTTAGGACCTCATTCATTTATGCTCTGCCCAACAGTTGGATTTGGTACACTTTTCGGGGTTCCAGTAACATCATCGCATGGCCCCACAGCGACCAGTTCAGGTATAAGACTTGCTTGCCGTTTGCAATGCTTATTGTTAAAACCTGGAGCATTTATTTTCTGCCCAACAGTTGGACTTAGCCCAGCTTTTGGGGCCCCAGTCAACGGCTCCACAGCAACCAGTTCAGGTATGCAACTTTCTTGATATTTTAAATGCTTATTGTTAGGACCTCATTCATTTATGCTCTGCCCAACAGTTGGATTTGGTACACTTTTCGGGGTTCCAGTAACATCATCACATGGCCCCACAGCGACCAGTTCAGGTATAAGACTTGCTTGCCGTTTGCAATGCTTATTGTTAAAACCTGGAGCATTTATTTTCTGCCCAACAGTTGGATTTAGCCAAGCTTTCGGGACCCCAGCAGTTTTTGGAGCCCCGGCCAAGACATCATCGCACAGCCCCACAGCATCCAGTTCAGGTACGTGACCTTTTTTGCCGTTTGAAATGCTTCCCGTTAAAACCTGGTGCATTTATTTTATGTCCAACAGCTGGATTTAGTGCTGCTTTTCGAACACCCGTGGTGACATCATCGCACGGCCCCACAGCATCCAGTTCAGGTACGTGACCTTTTTTGCCATTTGAAATGCTTACCGTTAAAACCTGGTGCATTTATTTTCTGTCCAACAGTTGGATTTAGTGCTGCTTTTCGAACAACCGTGGTGACATCGTCGCAGAGCTCCACAGCTACCAGTTTAAGTATGAATCGTTCTTGCCGTTTGAAATGCTTAATTTTAAATCCTTGTGCATTTATGTGTTTCTCAGCAGTTGGATTTGGTCCAGCTTTTGGGGCCACGGTAATGACATCATCGTACGTCCCCACAGCAGTCAGTTCAGGTATGTGACCTGCTTGCCAGGCCAACTGCACTCAAAATTTCGACCTCTTGAAAACACTATTTCTGTATAGTCTGCTGAAAAAGAAAGCAAGATGCATAATACAACAGCTTAAATATGCACGTGGATGCCGCAAGCGGTCAGCAAAAATCGGCGATTTTGAAGCCGTTGAAGCCATTGCAGTGACATTGCAGCCGTCCAGTGAGTGGCCGGACGGTCGGCATCTCCGGAGAAATCCTGCGCGCAAGGTCTACGCTCACACGGGGCAGCAAATGGGTGAAGCGTGCGCAGCAGAGCTCGACCGGTTCTCCAGCTGCGTGGCTGGCCAGAGGAAGAAACACCCATCGGCTGGTCACAGGCGCATCATGGCTGTTTACGCGATTCGCTGGCAGGTGCAGCGTGGGCTGCGGCGGAGCTTTTTTAGACGCTTCTGACTGATTAATGAGGCGTTTCATGGGACTGCCACTCATGTCCCAGCTGATTTGGGGTACTTACTACTACGCATTAAAAATAAATTTGGTCGAGGTGAAATTTGAGTGCAGTTGGCCTTAAAAAGCACCACCGACACGAAATTTCGAAGCTGAGATAACTATGTAAAAAGCTTCCTTTGTATGTGGAAATGTTTCCCAGGAGGTTTCAACAGTAGCCATTAAGTATAACATATTTTAAATCAGTTTTAATCTTTGCACGTACGAGAAAGCTCAGACGGGTGGGTACCCTTGGACATCTACGTCAGCGTGACGCGTTGAGTGCCTCGTCCCAAACTGCCGACGTCTGGGCTCCTGTGACGTAGTCAAGGCATGGCTCCTGTTGGCGCGCACTGCTCTGACTTGTGTATCATATCACAGTTTTGGGACTGACGCCATGCTGCCCAGGCGCTTCAACCATGGCCGGTCTGGGCGCGCTCGCTCGCTCTAACGCATGTGCTTAGACCACAACCGATTTTGTAGATGGTGATTTGCCAATGTTTAAAAATTCTGCGTGCTATATTTGTTATTGCCTGTTTGGCCTTTTTTAGTTATTTTCGATGCCACTGCACCGGCTTGCGCTGCATTTAATCTCTATTTCTCCGCTGTATATGCATTTGTTCAGCTCTGTATCGTTGTTATTTCGTCTTTTTCTCAATCCGTTGGGCTCAATCTTTGCCGCTTTCCCCTGGGATAAGTGCGCATCCTCTGTGGACTCGATGATGTGCCCATATCGAGTTTTCTAACGAGAAATTTTTACTTGGGTTGGTTGGCGAAAGCATGCACCCGGCTGGTGTGCACCGAACTCACACCCACCGAGATATTGTCCACAAAAAACGTCCACAGGTGCTAAACCTTTGCTAATGCATCCCATAGCATTCCATGCATTTCATATAGCGCACATCAGAAAGCATAGAACACGAAAAAATATTCGGCATATTTTGTTCCTTAGCATGGATCAGAAAAAGGTAAATGCGAAGAAGCGCTTGGTGTGCACTGTTTCATTTAGTGCATCAAAAGAAAAATAAAACGGAAAAAAATACTCGGCACACAGTCAATTCCCATTGGCTTACTACAGTCTACAGTCAAACCCAGCTCTAGCGAACTGTAATATGCACCGCAATTAGTTCGATATATACAATACTTCGATATAGCCGAACCTGTCTATAAAGAATTTTTTTGTTACGAGTTCACAATACGCGGGACCCCCCTGCCATTCCCACGTAGAGAAACAAATGCATAAATTATGCTATTACCTTACACAAAAAAATCCATTTATTGCAAACACTAAAGCTACTTTCCGCCTTCACTGCCTATTTCACAAAAGAGCGGTAACTTTTGTTTTCACTTTCGTTTTGGTGGAGATGTCGTTTGCGCCAGTTCAAGTCCGTGTCCTTCAGTATCGAAGTAATATTGGCAGAGCACATCGACTGGCGAAAGCGCTTCATTAACCTTCATGAAAGCACCAAAGAGGCTGAGGATGTCCCTTGTGACATTTTCAGTCTCTTCGGTACTTTAAGCAGCACCAGCTGCCATGACATCAGTGACGCTGTCTGTGCCTGAGAGGCTTACAGTAATGGCAAAGTCGTCATTCACACTCAGGAAATCCTCAAAGGACACTCCTTTCGACACAGCATCTGGAATGTTGGCGAGCTCTTCGTGCAGATCGCTGATGATGCCATCTTGGTCCGGACTCGCTGATTGGATGTGCTCCATCGTGAATCCCGTGCGTCGGAAACACGGAAGGCGTCACGTCGCTCCATGCGAGGCTCAACATCTCAATCGTGGCCAATCGGCATCTCAATCGGCGCTCCGAGACCATGCATTTCGGTGGCAATTGTAGGCGCGCCGAGTTCGATATATCCACGGTGAACTTCGTTTTAAGGAATATGCTTCACGTGCATTTTCGTAACAGATTTTCTTTTGTTCGATATATAGAAAATTCACTTTATCCGGGTTTGCTATAATCAGGTTTGACTGTACCTGTTTCATAGCACAAGTATAACAAAAAAAAAAAACACAAAGAGCATGCATCAGGAATTTCGCCCACTGTATTGGTTGACTTTCAGCTTCTATGGAGGCAGTGTCACAGCAGCATAGATTGTGATTCTGGAAAAAGTAGCTGCAGCGAGTCTAACGTCGAGGTTGCAGGTTATAGTCGACACTGGCAGAAGGCCCAGCAACAAACCTAGCCAATAGGAATGTTTTCGCGAAAGAATGTGCTAGAAGATCCTGTGCAATTTTTTTTCACTGTACTTTCAGTGAACATATCATATGTGATGGGATTGTTGTGTACAGCTGAGCAAAACCGGAGCCGCACGGTAAAGACATTTTTTTTTCCTGGGTTCCCATCACTTTGGTAAGAAGGCAGTGGCTTAAGTAGATACCCTTACAATAATTGTAGTTCTCACTGCAGGTGTTTACCGGACACGACTGACGTGCCAACTTTGTTGGGCTTGTAAGCCACCCCATGGGAGCTCTTACAAGCATGGCTCCAGTTCTGGTTAAAACGCTGCAGCCGTTGAAGAGGTTGCCATTGATTAGTGCTCCCTTCACTGGAAAAACATCCTACTTTCACGCAAGAATGATGGCACTTCTGCACACAGATGGCCGTGTTGGAGGTGCTTTATAAAAATTCAAGCCTTCCCTGGGAACATTTGCGCAGGCATAGGCGAGCTTCACATAAAAAGAAACCTTCTCGGCGTCAAGTCAAAGTTGATGAATTTTCCGAATGTTTAAACGAGCGGAAATGCTCGAAAAAATAAAGAATGCTTGTGAAGCAGGTAGATATGGCAGCAGTGTGGTTTACTTGCATATGTTGAAGTTTGCATAGGGAAGAAGTGGGGCTAGACTGAACTGTATATACTCTGCGTGCTGACCACTAAAATACGTATTGACTGGAACGGGCGGTATTGATTGCTACTACTGCTACATTTTATTCAAGCAGCCGCTGGTCACACTGTGTGCAAAGCGAAGCTGGCGAAATTTTGGATTAACCCGCCGCGGTGGCGCAGTGGCTAAGCCGTTGCGCTGCTGAGCACAAGGTTGCGGGTTCGATTCCTGGCCGCAGCGGCTGCTTCTCTGATAGAGGCGAAAAGCAGAAACGCCCGTGTGCACGAGATTTGGGCGCACGTTAAAGATCCCCAGGTGGTCCGAATTAATCCGGAGCCTTCCACTACGGCGCGCCTCATTGGCTGCGTTGCGCCGGCGCGTTGAGCCCTACAATCAATCGAAATTGGGGATTCAATCAAGTGCCACCTGATGGAGCGTGTCACATTGACTGCTATGGGTAGGTTGCTATCTATAAAGCTGATCGTGGTCCAGACTGGCTGGGGTGCAGCGGAAACAGTGACATCAAGAGCGCCGTACTGCCATGGCGACCGCCTCGGTGTTTGTTTCGTCAGACCCGAAATTGACATGAACTAGCGAGGCTGTAACTAATTTATGCTGCTATCGGCCATCAAATGTGATATTCCGGTATCGCCACACTGGTAGGCACCCATAACAGCAAAAGAAATGTAACACAGAAAATTTCGTGCCCGTACTCTTGTAAAACTTCGTGCATTTATTTTATTTTCAGCAGCTGGATTTCGTCCAGCTTTTGGCGCACCAGCAGTTTTTGGAGCTCCAATAACGATATCATCACACGGCCCCACAGCAACCAGTTTAGGTATGTGGCGTGCTTGCCGTTTGAAGTGCTCATTTTTAAAACCTGGTGCATTTATCTTCTATCCATCAGTTGGATCCAGTCCAGCTTTTGGGGCAGCGGCAGCGACATCACACAGCCCCACAGCAACTAGTTCAGGTATGAGATCGTTTTGCCATTTGAAATGCTAATGATTAAAGCTTCGTGCTTTTATTTTCTGCCCCACAGTTGTATTTAGTCCAGCTTTTGGGGCACCGGTAATGACATCATCACATGGCCCCACAGCAACCAGTTTAGGTATGAGACATGCTCACCAATTGAAATGCTCATTGTTAAAACCTGGTGCATTTCTTTTCTGTCCAACAGTTGGATTTAGTCCTGCTTTTGGGGCACCGCTCATGACATCATCGCACGACTCCGGAGCAGCCATTCTAGGTATGAGATTTTCTTGCCACTTGAAATGCTTGTTTAAAGGAGTACTGACACGAAATTTCTCGCTTTCAGTTTTTATGCTGTAAAGAATACCTATTGGCCCAGTAATTACGAAAATCGAACCGAAAGCCATCAGCCGCCAACACAGAATTAATTATAGCACGTTTATTGCAACCAATTTCAAATTTGGTCGCCGCGCGGGAAAATGGCCGTTAGAAGGCCAGCCTGCAAGCGGGCCAGCCTTACGTCACGGTCTCACCCGTGACGTCAGGGACGTTTTTCTTCCCTCCATGCGTTCGCCGCATCGTCTGCTACGATTGCACATGGTCCGCCCTCGCCCGCGCAGTCAATATGTCGTCTGAATCGTCAGACTCGGATGAGTCGCTGCCACCCGACAGACACAACAACTTTATTTGGCCAGGCGATTAGGCCGGCGATGTCTTCGCCGTTGTCCGTTTTTTAATATCACTGCGGCTCGAACCGGCGCAGACCGTGATAGCAACAGCTTGTCGCCACTCTTGTAATCAATCTGATCGCGAAAAAGAAGTTCCACATGCGAGAAAGTAGATGTTAGTGTGTTGAAAAATTGTGCTAGGGTTGTTATCAGTGCTGAATTTAAAAGTGGCGTTCAGATATTTGCCGCGATGGTAAGCCTACGCTGACCGGCAGCGGAGGTTCGGCGCTCCGACCCAGCACTGCTGGCACAGCGGTGCGGCGAGCGGCCGAAAGATGGCGCCACCTGCGCGTTAGAATCAAAACAGGCCGCGGCAGATGTCTTGGTCACCGATCGCCGAAACGGAGATTATTGCCAAAATAAAGCTCCATATGCGAAAAAGAGGATGATAGTGTGGTGAAAAGTTGTGTAAGGGATTGTCATTCGCAGTTGTACAGATACCAGCGATCAAATAGTCGCCACGATACCAACGATACCAAGCCTAAAGTTCCCAACACCCAAGGTGACCCGTGCAACTCCGAGCCCGCTGGCTTGGGCGACAGTTCTAGCGGCCGCCGCGGCGCACGAACTCAGTCCATGTTTAGCGCTGCATGTCGTCGCGTGGAAAATAATGCATCTTGGCGTCGGCGTCGATTTCGGACAGGCTTCCACGAGCTTCGCATACCCCGAGCTTGCCATACCACAACCAGGGCGAGCTGGGCGACGCGCACCGCCGCGTCGTTGCGGTGCCCGTCGACATCGCGCAGTTTTCGGCACCAGTGCAATGGAATACCATGCGCCGGCCACGAACTGAAGAGCAAAGATGTCGAACACGCAACATTTACAAGCATTGCTCACACAGCTACGCCCACGTCTCCTGCCCAAACGAATACCACCGACAACAGCAGCGCAGGATATCGTTTCCGGTTTCAGGATATGACGTCACCCTGAACCGGCCAGACACGCAGGCCGATGTTTTTCGTTAGTGCTGCCGATTTGTGAAAGCTCGCGGCCTGGGCAATCAAAATCTATTTTAGATGTGATTCCGGCCTCGGATCTCTGCAAAAATTTCTGTGAGGCATCTGTACAAACTACTGAAGCCAATGATATCATTTTTTAGGCGTCAAAATTTGGTGTCAGTACTCCTTTAAACCTGGTGCATTTACCGTATAAGTCTAAATATAGGTTGAGAAAAAAATCTCCTGAGAAGTTACCCATGGACCCATATACCAGTCATTGGCATAATATTATTTGTCATCTGGCAACCAGGCAGCTCATAGAGCTCGTCCAAACCGCAAAGGCACCGTAGCCACCGACATCAATCGAATGTGCCGCCATCTTTTTTGTTTGTTTGCTGCATCTCTTGCTGTTAAGTGTGAGACACATTTTCAACTGCGCCGTCATATGCGATGCACGACTGGTCGGAAATATAGCTGCCATGACTATTCGAACAGGAGGATTTGGGACACGTGGTCCGATGCGTGCGTGTGATGCATCGTCGGCATCGCTCCACCTACTGTTTTTACTCCATGGTTTCCTTCCTGTTCGGGCGCCTTCCAACCGATTTAGATACTTGCAAGAGAAGTTTAAGCAGGAAAAGAAAACATTCATCAACTTGAAGTAAAAATAAAGAGTGCTATGACGTTATAAATTGGAGTTTATATGTTCAGTAAAGCGGTGTGGGGATGTTTAGCACTGACGATTCCACTCAACCATGCTGTTGTTACTGCTGGCAACATGTGTCTACCAGGTGTCTATATTGTCACTGTTCATGCATGCGTGCCGCATTATTATTTTCTGCTATTCTGAGGTGTTCACTGAAGCTTTTTGTCAGTGCCAACTTTGCGCAGCCAAGCTGTCTAACTCACCAAGTCAAACAACTTCCGAAAGATAGAGAAGGCAGAAAAAAAAAATGTGTTGTATGAATTTGTGGCAGGAGCCCCTTCCTTTGCCGGAGTGGTTCAACGGAGACATGCGAGCACCCCCTCTAAACTCTCTGAACTGCAACTGCTGCCACTAGCACCTTCTCAGGGCTTCGAAAAAAGCTTTCACAGTGACATCATTATGATGACACCTTCGTGCTCTCATTGGCTGCAGCCTCACGATGGTGGCAGCGATGGTATGATATCATCTGGGTTGCCATTCGCGCATCGTGAGTCTCCTCTGATGAGAGTACGATACCAAAACCGGTCCTATCATTCGTAAAGATTAGTCTCATGCCAATCGCATGCTGTAGTTGTGCATGTGTCTCGCGCTTCAGTGAGCGTGTGTGTGACAATTTCTTCTTGCTCAAGATATGTTCAGACACTTGGTGCCGGTTAACCACAGCATTTAAAAGAAACGTCATATAGTATGCCTAAGCCAATGGCAGCACGCCGACTACTGCCTGTTCAGTGTCACCGAAAAGAGTTCACGCCACTGGTGAAAGCTTAAGGGGCAGCTCTCGGTATGCAACTCTCGAAACACCTTGCTTCGTGGGCGCCGCACTGTGCAACTGGAACTGAAGGACAAGGTGGCGACTTTTTTTCGCGAGCACTGTGCGGCATCTCTGCGAAATGGGTGGGTGGCAGCCACCCCAAGACACCTGGCCACCTGCACAGTCCGGCTCTCGCAATGTTCGACACATGGGTGTCCCATGCTTGGTGCTCGCTTCGTGATGACCTGCTCTTGTGAGTGTTAAAGAAGTGCTCCATAAGCAATTCCCCGGACTGCACCGAGAACAAATTTCTGTGTGGGAGACATCCATACAGAAGCATTTGTCCAACAAGACACCAAATGGCTCTAATGAACAACCTTAGACAAAACAATGCTTATAGCTTCAATAAAATGATATTGTGTACCTAACTTTTTTTTCCAATTTTTTGGCCGCAAGGCAAGGGGGTTGACCTATATTCCGGCTGTACCTATTTTCCGACTTATACAGTATGCACTGTCCTACAGTTGGACTTAGTTCAGCTTTTGATGTCCCGCAAAGGACATGATCGTGCAATGCAGTGACACGTCCATGTAATTGGCTTGCTTGTGGTTTCTAATGCTCAGTGCTCGTGTGCATTGGTCAACCATTTCAGCAAGCATTCTCGGCAACCCCAAGATGACATCATCTTGCAGTGCTTTGACGAGTTCGGTTGTGCTACTCGCTTGTGGTTTCAAATGCTTATCATGGAAATCTGATGCACATGCGCATTGCTTTGCAGGTCCAACTAGCATTTCTGGCACCCCCACAAGCACATCAGTGGGGAGTGCCATAGTAGCCAGTCCAGGTATGTGGTTTGCTTGTTTTCTCAAATGCTGATTGCTGTAATCAGGTGCACATGTTTACTGCTTTGTGGTTTCTGCCAGCATTTTTGGCCCCCCCCTCAACAATGTCATCATGTAGTTCTACAACAAATTCAGGTACCATGAAGACAAAAGGCAAGCTTGGTTCATTCAAAAGATCATCTCGTTACAAGGGTGGAACAGCTATGCCATTTGTGCCATTGAGCGCCAAACTTGTTTACCTGTGCCACCCTGCACTGAACCACCCCTATTGCTCCAAACCCGTTTATCACCACCGCCCTGCGCCTCGGGGCCTGAATTGAGCCACAAAATACGACCGCTATGAAGCCCCGTGCCCGAAAACTTGGCTAAAACATTGTGTTTTTGGTTTAAATGCGGTTATGGTTGCAGTATTATCAAGGTTGTGAGCGACTATGGAAGCTGGCTTTAGCTGGCTGGCTTAGCTAGCTGTAAGGCAGCAGGCACTACGCACCTTCTGCGCCGTCACTTTGGATTTATTTATGTCGCATTTCCACAGCTTTATTTGTCGGTGCTGGCCGCTGCGCCAAAACAATGAAAAATGACTAAAAGTGGGTGAAATTTTTCTGTCACATCGCGAACAGATAGAAAACAGAATAATATCCGCATGAAAGGTTGCAGTTTATTGGATGTGAACTTCAATTTAGGTGACCATTTTTGATGAGCGTTTTCTTTGTCGACCATTTTTAGTTGACCATTTTTAACAATACATGTATTGACAAGGCATTAATAAAATCAGGGTTTTGGCCGCTTTTCCCTTGCTTGTTAATACGGTTCGCCTTTGTTTAACTACTCATTTTCGGCTGGTAACTTTGGGGTTAGCTTTGTGTGGAGGATGGTCCAGCATTAATGATGACTTCTAAAACGCTCTCGCTGCATTGTCTACGGCGTACGTTTTTCGACCCTCGCAACCTCGCATCAGGCGAAGACAAAGCTATGTTCTGCTTTGCACGCACAGAAACCGCTGTTTGATAGAACAAAATACAAGCAAATTCCTTTTTTACGGAATGTCGCTGTGAGTTCGCTTAACAATTCTATCTACCGGACACGAGGCGAGCCCTGTTATCTGATCCTCTTCGACTTTGTGCCTGAGGTTTACCTTTTGAACTTTGTTAACGCGGCACACTCGCTGAGGCTAAAGGCAGATAACTACGCATATTGTAAATTTCCAGGTATAGCCCAAGAACTGCGTTCCTGGTTTGCAGTAGGTTCTAGTGCACGGTAGAATGTCTGATGTAGTAGATAAGTAGATTGAAGTTAATTTGCCGGGGGCTGGCACAGCAGCCTGTGCCAGCCCCCTGCCAAGCGGCCTTTCTGGCTGCTCCAAACCTGCCCCAAAAGGCCTTTCTGGCTGCTCCAAACCTGCCCCAAAAGGCCTTTCTGGCTGCTCCAAATCAGCCCCAAAAGGCTTTTCTGGCTGCTTTAAACCTGCCCCAAAAGGCTTTTCTGGCTGCTCCAAACCTGCCCCAAAAGGCCTTTGCGGCTGCTCCAAACCTGCCCCAAAAGGCTTTTCTGGCTGCTCCAAACCTGCCCCAAAAGGCCTTTCTGGCTGCTTCAAATTTGCCCCAAAAGGCAGTTTTGCCTGCTTCCAGGACTGCTCCCAAACCCACGTACATACCCTGTTTCACCCCTGCTCGTTAGAATCCTAACACTAACACCACTTTTAACATAAAATTCACTCAAATAAGCTAAGTATATAATGGGGAAAACAGAATAGACATGTGATCCACCAGCTGCTTTTGTGCACTGAACTTGTGAACTTACAGCAGCTTGTTGCTATTGGCTTAGGCTAGGAAAATGCAATGGAAACTAAACAGGTACTATAGGCTTAAAGAGCGAGCTATTTGTGCTTAAATGTAGTTCATATTTTTATAGCAGTAAGAGTGGTGGGGTAAACAATGAAAGTTTAGAATGAACACGGGAACGCAGGAAGCAGTTAGCCACACTTTGACAGCAGACATTGCCTAAACACAGCCGTCAGGTGTGTGGGGCTTCTCTGACACGACACTGGCCAAATGACATAGGCAGCATGGCCACTTGCGTGACCCTGTTTGTTGAGTCAGCCTAATGTTTCACGAAACCATTACTATCAACTGTAACAAAAGTACGATAAAAATAAAAGTCTGGTCAGAAGCTAAAATCGAACAGTGGTCCTGTAGCAGCATTGCTGTGCAACCTAGGAACACGGACGATATTCAGGGTAACGAAAGGGGGCGTCTGTGAGAAGGTGGCAGCCCCAGTGAACATAGTACTACATTTTGTTTTTAGTACATGCCCTGTAATCATCATTGCTGATGTCGCGAAACATACGGTGCAGCAGGGGAATTGAAATTTTGGGTTAGACTGCTTAATTTCTCAGTGAATAAAGCATCGTTTGCTGACGGACAAGCGCTGAGTGTGCTATAAAACACCAGATCTTTTAAATAAAACGAACTCGTATTTTGTCTTCATGGCCCCTTTTAAGTCCCTATTGTTAGGCATTTCCAAATACTTATTGTTTGATTCTTGCGCCCATGTGCATTGGTGAACAGATGCAGCCACCATTTTCGGTGTCCCGTTAACATTGCACAATTCTACGAAATCAGGTAGGCTCTAGAAATTACCCGTAGTTTTAAGTTGGTGTTGATAAAACCTGGTGCATGTTTGTATTGCTCCACAGTTGCAGCCAGGATTTCCGGTGCCTCCGTAACATCGTACAGTCCTGTGGAAACAAGTCCAGGTATTGTTATTTCATACAAAAATTGTGAAATCTCGTGCCCATGTTCATGGCTTAGTACTTGCAGCTGCTGTTACCGAACCCTCAGCCACGACATCGTCTCCCGAGTCTGGGACAGCAAATGCAGGTATGCTACTTGCTCGATAGTGCTTGTCCTGTCTCCTTTCTTGTGTACCGTCTTTAATTTTTTGCGGTAAACATATTTAACAATCATGAACCAACTAGCCCCGCGACAAGTTTGGTTAAATAACTTGCTTGTAGTTTAAATTTCCTATTGTTTAAACATGGTGCGTGTGTTCAGTTCTCAACAGTTGCAGCTGACAACGCTATTGACACCGCCGTAACGACATCATCCCACAGTTACACAGCAACAAGTTCAGGTATTATACTAATTGATAGTTTCAAATACTTATTGCTGAAATATGGTGCACATGTGCTTTTCTCAATAGTTGCAGACAGCCTTTCTAATGGCCCTATGGCAACGCCATCCTTCAGTCATGTGACAGCTAGGCTAGTCTACGTATGCGACTTGCTTGTGGGTGCTATTGCTACAAGTCTGCTGCATGTGGTGGATCGCTCACTAGCTGCTGCAAGCATTTTGATGCCCCCCCCCGTAAAGGCGTCATCATACAATCCCATGCAACAAGCCCAGATACGGGACGTAAATGGGTAGACATACGTAAGCATGCAAAAACCACAAGTCGTGGCAAGCATAGCCTGCAAGGCTGTTACAACCACCACAACATGACCCCTGTCAAGTTATTCGTGCGACTGCCTGATCTTGATAAGCTTTGCATGACCGTCAGAGCTTGATGTTAGGTCCCAGACTTTGAGTTTTTTTTTTTTTTTTTTTTTTGTGAAGGCCCAGAAGTTGAATAACAAGTGGAATGAAATAAGTGTTCCTACCAATGCAGAGCTGCCATTGCTGGCTGGTGACAAAAAGAAAAAAAAATGTCAGAAATAAGAAAATGTCATACCATGCTTAGTAGGACAGCCTGACAGGGGAAGCATGTTGCGTGCTTTTTGGGTGCATGCTTATTCTCACTGATTTCTTGAGATTACATTCTCAAAAGGCACTACCGTAAAGTGTTGAAAGAACGCCCACCCAAAGTGTAGAGATATAGAGTGAAAAATATGGGATGGGCGAACTTTCGGGTCAAGTGTGGAAAGGACAATAAGTGACCGCACCAACACGTAAATAGAGGATTCGCATTTATTTTGTTCACTCATCAATGCTAACGCCATTGATTTCAGTAGATTGGATATTTCATCTCTAAAAGGGGGTGGGCAATGCTTCGAGGGAGGGCGTTCTCTCGGAACTTTACGGTAATTCATTAAATTGTCAGTGCTTGTGCTATTTAAAAGCTTAGGAAAACTGTTCAGGAAATAAGTAGCCCTAAAATACTACATTCGATATGCAGGCTTTTATTTTATTATGGGCGTCAAGCGAGGAAATAAAATGCAGAAATGACGTACAGTACCATAGTGTTCAAATAATGGCTTCACTTTTTTAGTTATTTTTACTGTGGGAACTGCGCTCTCATTTTACGAAATGCCTGCATTTCCAACACTGCTACTGAGGGCCTTGCTTGCACTCCAATGACATCAGTCTTCTTCTAGCACCACAATTGCGAATTCCGGTATATTGCCTGCTTGTGATATTGGCTGGTTTTCCTCTGCTCCCATGATGACATGATGCAATACCAGCTTAATTACAAGTCGTGTTTTCTTGTTCCCTAAATGTTTAATTAAGCTAGGTAATAATGAAAGCAAATGAAGGAGTGCCAACTCACTATAGACACTTTTTTGCATTATACTTTCCCAATGAAGTTACAGGGACTAGATTGTGCTATTGGTGGCCTCTGCCTTAAGCAACCACCAATAAGCATGATTTTGTGGTCTTAGTGGTGCCTCTGGTTCCACTTGATTACATTGCTCTAATGCTTAAGTAGAATTAATGCACTGTTAGCACTCTCTTTGTGGCATTTTCGCTGTGACATCAATGTCGGTGTATAGAGGGAAATCGGAAAGTCTGTCAATATCAGTGAGTTGTTTCGTGAAAACAACATCCTTCTTCACTGGAATCGAGTTGAGGGAGTTTCCAAACGTTATTATTTTTGTGCAGTACTTGTTGTTTCTGTCTTTTCTAAGTTGCTCCTGAATTTTTTATAACATTTCGTCATTTCCAAAGAATCGTGACTGGTCTGCTTTCTTGTGCTCGAAACAGACAACAATGAATTCCGCAAGAACACTTTAGCCGAATTTATTTTGGTATGCAAACTTTCTTAGCTTACTGTATGCATAAAACAAGAACATTAAGTGATTAAGTTAAATAATGAAGTAATGCAACAATTGACATTGTTTCCATTCCTGAAGGGATTCCAATTGTCTCCCCTGCAACAGCGCTTTTTGGCACCCCCATGACAGCGTCCACTTGCAGCTCCACTGCAAAAAGCCTTGGCAAGTGTGCCACTGCCACACTGTTTCTAGTCCATCTATTTAAATCGGCTGTATAGGGTTGGGAATGGAGAACACATTCTTAATTTAAGTGAGCTTTCTGATGGAGGCGAAAAGCAAAAACGCCCGTGTGTTCGAGATTTCGGCGCACGTTAAAGATCCCCAGGTGGTCAAAATTAATCCGGAGCCCTCCACTACGGCGCGCCTCATCGCCTGTGTTGCGTCGGCGCGTTAAACCCTCCAATCAATCAATTTAAGTGAGCTTTATGCAAGTGGAGTTTTTAAGTATTTTGCTATTCGTAATGGCACACGGTAGTGAAAGTTTGGCATGATAAGTTGCTTAAAAAGACATTTGCTGCCCTAGCTTCATCAGTGTGAGATGCCAAATCAGTAAAACAGTGTCAGCATCCCCTGAACTGCAGTGTGTGAGAAAGCTCTTTTACGAAACCCTTGTTGATATTCTCTTGAACCGCCATTTGTAATAGTATTATCAGCATTTTATTATCAGCATTCTTGTGTTAAAAGATCTGCTTTGCCACGGCATGTTTTGTCAGGCAGCTGACACCAGTGTAAACGGGCAAATAAATATGCAAGGTCGAAAACGCACGCATTCATTAGTAAAAGTAAGCCTGCAGCATAGCCACAGCCAAATCACATAGTTAGCCACTACAAATCTAAAAGAAAAGCAGATGTGGTTACACTTAACCGGCTGAGGGGATATCAGCTGCTATATGAGGTATTTTTCTCTGTGTGAAGCAGTGGTGGTACAGGATCAGCAGGACTAAGTGTGGTCCTGAAATTTTTTACAGGATCATTGGCATCACCTTGCACAGAGTCTACAGCGCCATTTGTTTTTGAGTCGTGGCGATGTGCCTTAGGAACTGTTGACAACGGCTCAGGAGACGGCGATTTAGGTGACAAACTGGAAGCAAACAGTGCGGCTCCTGAACAGCCATCCAGTCGCAACACGGCATCTCCAGGGACCTTGTGTGCCATCTGCTTGGGCCCCCTGCAAGACAAGTCCGGCACAGACAGCTGTTCTCACACCTTTTGTTACACGTGTCTCCTTGAGTGGGCCAAGGTTAAACAGAGGTGCCCAGTCTGCAAGGAGCGATTCTTCAAGATCATCGTCCAAGGTGGCCCCTCGCAAGAGTAGTGTGACCGGTGCTCTGCAATTGGCTCTGCCATCTGCCACCGGCTACGGCAGGTCTTTTAGTCCACGTGGGCTCAGTGGTTACAGGCGCTTAAATTAAAGGAGCCATGCCGGCAAAATGCAAGTTTGTTTTATTCGAAAGATTTAGTGTTTTATAAGGCCCTAATCACTCATTCAGCAGCAAACCGTGCTTTATTCACAGAAAAATTGCCTATTTTAAGTCAAAATTTCAATTCTCCTGCTAAATAAAAGGTTTTTTATGACATCGACAATGACGCATTAAGAGCAGAGTCTTAAAACTAAATGTAGCCTGCTCACCAGGGCTGCTCCCATCTCCCACGTGCCCGTTTGATTATCTTGCTTAGTGCCCACTTTCATTGACGGCACTGCAATACTGCAGAAGTGCCAGTGTTCACACTTTGCTTCTGGCCAGACTTCTACACCTGCCGTATAGAAAAGAGCCCTCTATTACTCATCCATGGCATTTGGCTGCGTGGAAAGGCATCAGTAGTGCAGGCCTGATGAGAAAAACAGCACAGCACAACTTTGGCCACCCACACGGCACTGCACTGTCAGTGCTTTGACGACCCTGCCATTTTTCCACCTGCGCTGTACCATTGGCACTGTACTCCCTCCACCCGTATGATAAAAAAAAACTGGTGAAGCTTCCACTAAGTCACGCAAGGCATGAACCATAGCAAAGCTGCAGGATTTCTTTCTACGTGAGCACTAAAGGACACATCACCACGCATTTGTACTAGTTTGAAATTGTTTATTTACACGTTCCGTCGTCGCTTTGCTCTGTTCTAGTAGTAGTCATTGTTATATGCATCGATATGGTCGTGTTCCTCATGCAAAGCATTATACATGTGCGGTAGCACTTCGCGACAGCTGGGGCACAGTGATGGCGTGTGCGCGGCGTTCCTTGAGTCGCATCGAGGTTCCATGGAGCAGGTGTTGCGCCAGCTGTGTCGTTGTTAATTGCTAGGCAACGCAGGGCACTCCTCGAGGTTCTCTTCATCTTCTTTTTTTTTTTTTTGCTAAAGCCACTGCCCGAGCCAGATTTTTCGTATTTTTAGCACGTTATGCACAACACATTACAGCCAGCTAGAACAGTTACATGTGAAAAGAGGGGAGGCCAGAGTGCCTCTCCTTCCTAATGAGGAAATGACCTGCTAGTAGATGAACAGTGCGCTTTATTTTGTTCACCACCTTATGCAATGCTGCTTGTTCACATTCCACATTCACTAATGGTTGCTTGAAATTAGGGGGCAGGTAGGTCATGACCTTTCACTTTAGGACGTGCTACGCAGTAGCGTAGACATTTAATTTCTAAGAAAAAGTGTTTGTACATGTGTTTTTATTAGGGATTGGCGAATATAGATTTTGAGGTTCGAAGCGAATTCGAAGCGAATAGTGATTTGGTCGAATAATTTCGAATCGAATAGTTCGAATAGTACACATTGCAAATCACAAAGACAAATGAGCAACTTGTGACCTGACTAATGTACACAATTTTTTCTAATAATTAGAACTCACGTAGGCACAGCATTGTGCAAAACTATTACCAGTTGAACATTTATTGCAAAATCTTACACACAGCTTTCCTTTGCTGTATTCACAAGTTTTCATGAAGAAATGCCTGTTGCGCCACATGCTCTAGGTGCAGCAGTTTCCGCCGGCTGCTCATTCATAGAGTTCCTGTATATAGCTCCCGCAGGGAGCTAAGAGTTGCGCGACCGACCGCCATCTTTGTTATCCGGATTGCTGCGGGAAAGCCGCCCGTCGCGGGTGAAGAAGCCTCGCCGCCACGCTTCCGACGGCGGCCGACGCGCGGTGGGGGCGCTTCGGTCGGCGGCGCCTCACGCTTCTGCTGCTGCTGTTCCTGGGCGGGGCGTGGTGCCGCCCGCGTCGGCGGCTGCGGCGCAGCCGTAGTGGGAGCTTCTCTGCGCGGCGTGGATAACCGGAGTGTCGCAATCACGGCGGCGCGTGGAAAAGGGTCGCGCGACTCTTAGCTCCCTGCGGGAGCTATATACAGGAACTCTACTCATTCACAAGTTTGAGCGCCGCCTAGGAGCTCCGCTAAAAAAAGAAGTATTGTAGCCACTAGTATCCTCGGCCGTAGCCAAGCAAAGCGCAAGTGGCTGGCCGCCATTTTGAATAGGCTCGCTTAGTGCGGCGTACCCATAGGCGTACTGCCGCACTGAGCGAGCCTATTCAAAATGGCGGCATGCCTATTCAAAATGGCGGCCTGTACAAGTCTGCTGGCTTGGTGCCGCTATGTTCGGAGCGGTGTCGTTTCAGTGCCGCCTTTTTTTTTCAACCTAATGTGTGCTGGCGGCCGAGAGCTTCGTCGAACCTCTAGGCAAGGCAGCAACTCGGCAGTGCCGGCACTGATAATAGAAATGTCCGCGTTGGTGGGTCTTGGGCCAAGCCTGGGGTAACTCTCGGAAAGCTTGACCGAAAAGCTTGGCTTTTAGCTGCCTATTCGGGAGCATCGAATAATTCGAAAATATCGAATACCTGCATTCGGATCGAAGCGAATAACGAATAGAGAGCTATTCGATCGAATATTCGACAATACCGAATATTCGCCCATCCCTAGTTTTTATGAGAAAACGGCATCGTCACCTTTGGGAGAGCAACAGGCAGATCTGGCAATTGCTTCGGATAGGCTGGGTGTTATCACAGGTGTTATCACTGAGAGGAGAAATTGTAGCATCTGGTGTCCCCTCTTCCTAACCAGAGCCTGTTTAAAGGGGCCATGAAGACAAAATACAAGTTTGTTTTATTCAAAAGATTTCGTGTTTTATAGTTCCTCCAGTGTTTGTCCGGATACAAATGATGCTTTATTCACTGAGAAATTAATCCATTTAGGTTAAAATTTTGATTTTACTGCTAAATCGTGTGTTTTTGTGGTTCGCAATGACATCACAGGAACCGACCATTCTGCAGCTGATTCCGAAGCCTTGTTTACCGTTAGTGAACGTAGATGGCACCACCATACTGTTGCAAGCCGTTTTCTGTCTTTGGTTTGTTTTTGATCGTAATTAAAAACCTGGCTTGTTTTTGTTCTGGGAGAAGATAATCGTTTCGTAAAACATTGTGCTCGCTCGACAAATATGGTCAAGCAAGAGACCGTTGCTTGTGTCAATCGGCCAGTGTCGTCTGAGACAACCCCAAAGCCCCGCAGTCCTGTGCAGCTAAACCAAGCATAGTGCACGCAGTACCAACAGCAGTGCGCATTGCTACTTCTATGTTTACGTGCACTTTCTTAACTTCCACTGCTTGTCCCACCATTCTTACTGATATAAAAAGAATGTGCACTAAATTTAAGCACAAATAGCTCGTTCGGTAAGCTTAAAAGCTCTGCCAAATTTGCGTCTGCTTTTGCCGGCCTCCGCCAATCACAGAGCTGGCTGGTATGACATCATAGGTTCTGTTGCGGGAAATGAGCTAGTGGGTCGCATGGTCATTCCCTTTTTTCCTAATTATATCGCTTATTTGAGCAAAGTTTACGTTAAAAGTGGTGTCAGTTTGATTCTAATGAGGCAATCTTTTGAATGAACCAAACTTGTGTTTTGTCTTCATGGCTCCTTTAAATCTAGCCCAATCCTTGTTGCAAGCCTGGCAGGGTGGTAATGTTGCCAAGGGTTCAACAGTACCTGTCTGTTTGCCCCATGGACTTGTCTTGCGATGCTGGCGTGCTTTCCTTTTTGCTTTTCATGAAAAGCCTTGCTATGGTGCCTATAAGGCAGAGAAGTTCATGAAACTTAATAAAAGTACGTATTTTAGCAGATACTAGCATAATCACTGTATCCAGAATAAATTTTTATGATTTTTGTGGTGCTAACGAATGTTGGGGGCTGCATAAAACGTCGCAAGCTAGATGGGTGGAGATGCTGCCTGCGTATTGGTTAACCTTGATCAACATAGTGATAATGATGGTGATGATGAATTGTGTGCTTTTTAAACTTTCTTGTACTTTGTAAATCCTTTGTACAGAAACAAGATGTGACTGAATTAAAAAGGTATGTACTATTCTGAGGGGTTTTTCTTTTTTTTTTTTTTTTTACTCTTTTGGTATGCGTTTCTGAAACCATGTTTGAGTCAAAAATGTTATGTAGTTTTTCTGCAGCCATAAAATAAGCAGATCTTTATCAAGGCAAACTCAAAGCATTCTAAATTTTTAGCTTTTCTCATATGCAGCTGATGGAGGAAGGTCCAAGTGTTTAGCCATACAGCTACAAAGGAAATCGCTTGGAAATATTTTGAGTTAAAAATTGGTCCAGAATTTTAACTTGGAACTGCCACTTATCTAGGGCAGTCACTGTGCCAGCATTGTCAGGAGGCTAGCCAGTTGTAAATTGAGAGCAAATTAAATCCACAGCATGGCCAGTTTTGGGGAAGCACCAAGGCAAAGCTGGAAAATTCAACGTTCACCTGAAACCGATGCTGGTTGACTAAATTGTTGAGTTCATTCAATAACTGGTTTTTGATAAATGACAACTGAACAAAATGGTTAGAGAAAATACTCGCTTGCCAATGTGCATCCCTGGGTTGAATTTGGGCCCTGCCATAGTGTTTATTTGAGTAGATGATGCAATTTGGGTGCACTCTTGTGGACACCTGCACGCTTTGTGGGCACGTTTTGAGGATGCAGCTGGGTCAGTCTTTCATTTTATATACAAGGCAACCTTATTGAATGCATCTGGGAAACAATACAGAAAATATTTGGACTGGCAGCCGAAGGCTACTAGTGTCCAACCTAGCCAAATGGCATTTCCCATTGCAATTTGCAATATGTATGCTTGCTTTGCTGATGGGTTGTCACCCTTTTGCAATATAGCTTTTCTTTGGGTCATTCTGTTGAACTGTGCCTCCTTGCTTGCCTTGAGGTCATACTGGTGCTCAGCTGATAACGTACGTGTAACTTGACACATTGCCGTAAGTTGCAGATTTTCCCCCGTGAAAATGGGAAATGAAATTCTAGTGAGAAATGTAAATTTCCAGCTCAATTTCTTGCTGGGCTGATGAAGACTGGCTAGAAATGACAGCTTCTGGCTGGAACGAATCTAGATCCAGCTGTTTTTCACTGCTGCAATGCCACCTTTACACAGCGGGTTTTTCACCAAGGCACATCAAAAATTAAGTACCTCAAGTAAAAAACGCTTCCCGTGGTAATTTAACCTACATCCCTCGCTTTGTAAACCCGACGTCTATCTGATTGCGCCATTCGTACATGGACTTTGGGAGCATGGATTTCGGATTTCTATTTGACTTGGCTTATATGGAGAGCTCACGCTTTATCATTGCATCAGTGTGGGCGAGTTGGTTACTGGAGCAGTGAAACATTAAAACAGTGCAATATAGGTGAGACAAAAAGGAAAACACACGGTACTAGCGCTGGACCAGCGCTAGTTAGTTCTCTTGTCTCGTTTCTACTGCACTGTTTTAATGTGTTTCACTGTTCGGGTTTTAATCATCTTTCTCTTAAAAAAGGGGCTTTGATTTTTCTTGCCAGCCTTGCGATGTTATTGGCCAAGTATACACCAATGGCCAGAAGAACAGGAAGTATTTAGAAAATTGGCTGATGGTTACGATACTCCCCAATGCGAAATTTGAGCGCAGCACAAACTGCAGTCTGCTTAGCGACGGCTGCATGTTTTGGCGGCATGCACCTCTGTATTCTTGGTGCCGGCAACGCTGAGCATCTGCTTGGGCGGCCCATTGAGCTGCAGCGGCAGACTGAGTGATTGCATCATCAAAGAACGCGCGCCATGGCGCGCGCTACTTTGCCATCTCGTAGCAGGTCGCCGTCACAGAGCACATCTCGCATGGCCCCACATACGGCGTTCCCCCTCACACTTTTGCAATACTCTTCTCGTTCTCTGGGTTACAACGAGGCCGACAGCGGGTGGCGCAGCGAATTCAATCACAGTGATAGATAATGAAGCCATTCAATTTACAATCGCGGACTCGCCGCGGATAGTCCGTGGGTTGCGAGGATTCCCCATGTCATAGGGACTTGTGGGAAAAAATGGCTGCGGCTTAGCTCAGCTAACCCTAGATATGCAATGCGAAAGCTTGGCTTAGCCTGGCTGTAAGTCTTGGTTTCACGTGGTTAACCTATGATTTAGTTGAATTTATTATACTATTCATCCAAAGTCTGCCTTTTTATGCGGTTGTGGTCCTGCTTCCGGCGTTTTGCCAAGCCGAACGGATATCCGCGGGGTGTTCAGATGCCGCGCTTGCCTACGGCAGCTGAGAACCTCCAGCTCAGGCGTAACGCTCAGAGAAGACGGCCTGGCCTCACTCTCGTTCATGGGCAAGCCCGGGCCGCATGCACACAGCGAGTCACATGGCCAGTCGTGAACCAGCTGAAGAGAGCTCATGCGCCAAGCCGGCAGTGGCGGTGAACACGGCCGTCGGCAGAGCTTGGCCTGGCGAGTCGCGTGGTGCATTGCCAAGGGTACGACGCAGCGGCCGTCAAATACAGGTCAAGCTTACTGTGGCAGCAAAACCGGTTGACGAGATTACAGTAAAGCTTTGCTTTAGAACGAATGCCAGACTACTCGCGGGGTGAGCCGGAGAGTGTTAATCAAATAGCCCCACTGTGGTTTTTGCACTAAATAATGTGTTCCACACCGTGAAAAAAAATCAAATAAAACACGGCTACCCCCAAATATTTCATGGGCGACACTGAGCACCCCAAGTGTTTAGGTAGGTTAAGGTTGGGTAGATACAATATATATTAAAGGGAGGGGGGGGGGATATATTGGGTTATTTCCTTATTTCACATATATAGAAGTTTGCATCTTGTGCCGTCGGCGTGTCGCCATTGTATATGCTATCTCTGGCGTGTCTTTCACAGCCAACTTCCAGCTCATTTAGAGCAGCTAGCTCTGGTGGCTCGAGCCAACAGTTCCTAATTCTGGTGGAAGCCACATGCTCGTTCAACCAGTCACGTATGTCTTTTTTGTATCAAGGGTACATACGTTACAGCTAAAGAGAGAGGGATAGGCCACCTTTTTATCTCCTTTTCCGCGATCGACGCGCTCGTGCCTCTCTCAGCTTCTCGTTTTCATCTTTTCCGCAGTATACTCACGCAACCTCCGCAAGCTCACAGCTCATTAAAAAATGCGTTGCGCCATGAAAACTAGATTCGATAATACAGGACAGGAGGATAGGAGTATCATGTATTGGTTACCCGTACAATATAAAAGGTTGTTCAGGTCGTTTGTATTTTATTTCAAGTAAAGTTAATAGGCCTCCTGCGCTGGAGTTTTGGCGACATGCAGCGCCCCTAGCGGCCGACGCCTCTGGGTAGTACAAAAGCAGACGACCCTCGCCGCCCTCAATGTGTTTTCAATTACAAGCCAGAGTGAAAGTTGGTTGTGGCGCTTTGCGGCGTGTTTAAATGACTGCATACTGTATGAAATAGCCCTTAAAGTAGCTGCAGAGGCTAAACAAAATAATATCCGCTAAAAAAAGCCGATTTGTCGGCTTTCTTTTGAGCGAGCTGTTGCGGTGGTCGCGGCGTGGGACAGTATCGTTAGGTCGGTGGTTTAAAGGTGTTGTGCCACCAAATTTTAAGTCTGTAAAAAGCCTGCTGTAGGCTTCCTCTGCATGCAACGACCCTCAACACGAAGTGCTGGGTACAGCAAGCGCTTAATATATATTTTAATTCGCTTCTAAAAATTACCTAAATGCTCTTCTGGAAATCAGGACCCATCGCTAGCGCCACTAACCATGACGTCAGTGTATTGCCAGCGCAGCAAAGTTTGTGACGTCATACAACGCTAGCGACTCGAGCGACGTGAACGTGAACTCCAGTTACCACAGTTTTTTTGGTCGCTTGGTCGTATCGACACACTATACCGATACGACGGCGACGCCGACGAGTCGTTAAAACATCGGCCAACTGACCGCGTTGTCACAGCACGCCGACGGCGACACAAACACGTCGGCCGATGGAAAGTCGCCGTAGTGTGACTGACTCGCCGACCGAAGACGCCAACAAAACCGGTCGCCTGACTGGTCGCACGACGCGTCGTCAATCGACCGAGAAGCGAAAACTGCGCCCCGACAACATTCGTGCCGCAATGAACGCGGCTCTATTTTGTTAGTTTCTGGAGGGTAATAAACTCAGTAAGTTCCATGAAGCCCATACAACTCAACACTAGCGCTAATGCGATCCGTATTTTGGCGTTCGACGCTTCGGCCGTGCTCTTCGGCGACGCCGCTACCCCGGAATGCGTGTGCGATCGGCTCGCCTGTAGAAAATATAAGGTCAGTTTCGTGCAGAAGAACAGTTACGTAGGGTAATTTGGGTAATAAGGGATCAGTATCGGCAAAGGTTTTTAACGTAAAACGTAAAACCAAAGTACGGCAAGCACTATCCCTTCAGTGCAAAATCGCAGTCGCAGCCGGGCACACTTATTTTTGCGAGCGCTTTCGCAGAAGAGCAGAGTTGATGGCGATAAGCTGTCGCGGGGGCTTCGCGGAACCTTGCTGCGCAAGCGCTATTTAAAAAATGTGAGTTTACAAGCCAGGAATTCTGTAAAGTAGCTAGTAAACACCGACGTACGACTCCAAGGATGGGCCTCCATCTAGTACACCGGCTACATCGCGGAGCGGAATCGTTTGTTCGCTGGCTCAGTGGTCTCGCGCGCACGACCGGCTACGAAATATAGCCGGTCGTGCTCGCGCGTTCCGCCCATCCGGTCAACGTTGCCGGTTCGATTCGCGGCGGAGGCAGCTTTTTTTTTTTTTTGAGCGTTTTTTTAGCATTTTTATGGTTTGCAAATCCATGGTTTTCATTTGTCTGCATCCGAGGATGCAGACAAAGAATCCGCGTCGGAGCTGTCGCGGCTTGACGTGACGAGTCGGCGTGTTTACTTCCGTGGTGAAGCACGTATGTGGGGGAGCAGACGCCGCAGTAAAGTCGCAACGTACCGCAGCGCCGCCGTGGCAGAACCTCCTCGCAACACTTTGACGTCACTGCTTGAATCGGCGCCCAGAAACCGAAACCGAATCCTGTTCACATGAATCGTGCGATAATAAATTTTTCACTCAGAATATGTGCGTGTGAGAGCATGTATCATGCTTTCTAACGAATTATAAAACGTTTGCAACAAAGAATGCACAAGCAACAAATTTGGTGGCACAACACCTTTAACTGTTTGACGACAGTTACAGTTTTTT
The DNA here is from genome assembly GCF_048455015.1 of Haemaphysalis longicornis. Taxonomy (NCBI): domain Eukaryota; kingdom Metazoa; phylum Arthropoda; class Arachnida; order Ixodida; family Ixodidae; genus Haemaphysalis; species Haemaphysalis longicornis. The sequence goes on along the minus strand of NW_027526335.1, from coordinate 27,660,758 downwards.
TCTTCTTGCGTGCGGTCGACAAAGGAAAGTTCACGAGTAGCATAAACACGGAACGCTGCTCATCTTACATCCTGAGGTAACTGAGCTTTAAGCGAACGCAAGAATTGCGCAGCCGACTCAGCTGACACTGCTGGCCTGGCACTGCTGGCACCCGCCTTTGAAACGAGTGGAAATTTTGTTTCGTATTTTCGCAAACTAAATGATTCTTGCGTAACGTTTTACGCCTCACGATTTACGAACGGCAGGGTACATGTATACTAGCGAGTAGGTGGGGCAATAGCGCCATATTAAATAAACAAATTAAGCGCTATTAAAGGACGCAAAACACGCACCAAATCACACGCACAGCATAACATAACACAGCCGCATACACGGCGCGGGGCCCCGAATATTTAGATACGATCATCCCTGACTGTGTTGGTTTTCTAGTGCTTCAAATGGAGTTAGACAGCGAGACAAGAACAGAGAATTGGCGTCGTCCAGTTGAATTGCCCCCATCCCCCGATGTTCACACTCGCCAGAATATTGTCAAATGTTATTATAAATTCGCTGATTTTTTTCTCTTTGCATTCAAAGCCCCCCTCCTCCTCCACCCCCCCCCCCCCCCCCCCCCCCTCCAGCCCTCCGCCGTGTCGGCTGCATAGAACTCGGCCGTTGCTGACCCTCATTCTAGGCTATTAAGTGTGAACTGGGAATGTATGCTGCAAGAGCATAATTAAGTAAAGTGAGAGCAAACAAGGAAAGCGAGCGGTCTCTTAGTTCGCCCGACCACTTTTTTTTACAGCCACTAATTTCGGAATCGCGACACAGATTTCACGCTTCTGACGGTCGCGGCAATTTGTCACTGAGACACGCAACAAAACGGCAAGCTAACGCTGCACCATGTATTCGTAACGGCGACGCAAACGAGCACTGTTTAATGAAAGCGCACGCATAGTGTGCAGGTACGCAAAAGAGCGGCGCACCGCAGCAGGCGAGCCCTGCGGTCCGCAGGACTCGCTGGCTTTTTAAAGCGCGATCATCGCCGATTGCGTCACTCTTCTTTTTTGATCGGCTGTTTTTGAGAAGTCTTTGTCACCTAGAGTATTAGTTTGAACTAGAAATTTCACTTAAAATTTCACTTCGTACGACCATCGATCGCTGAACCTGCAAGTAGCAGACGCCGTCACGGTCCCGGCACTTTCGTCGGCGCTGTAATCGTGTTTAGCGCTGCAAAGCTTTTTCCCCTAATGCCAAGTTGATCGCTGAAATAGATCGGACGCGTCGGAGATGAGCTGGTGACTACGTCGCAAAATAATCGGGAGCGTCGAGCTCATTTTGCTTCTGTCAACACGGGATCCTATGGGACCCACGCAGCTTTGTACTACCCGGAAGTACTGCCCGGTGATGATGATGATGGTTGTGGCCAGAAACCCTTTGTATCGGGCGGACACCGAAATGTCCAAGCCAGGTGAAAAAGTTAACAAAATACACATAAAAAGAAAAAAAAACCGGCTGAATGGAAGGGAAGCCGCTTGCGCAGCGCCCCCTGGGCAGCGCAGGAGGCCTATAGCTAATTTTAGGCCTACCAGGCTTTTGTGGAAACTGCCGTGACGAATTTCTTATGGTAATTCTTTAGGCTGTTCCATACCCGGCCGCGGCGGGCGCTTTTCTGATGAAAAGCTAAAACGCCCGTGTGTACGAGATTTCGGCGCACCCCCAGGTGGTCGAAATTAATCCGGAGCCCTCCACTGCAGCGCGCCTCATCGCCTGCGTTGCGTCGGCGACTTAAAAGGAGGCGATGGTTAAATCCTACAATCAATTCTTTCGGCTGCCGTGAGGATAAACACACCCTTCAGAAATGATGAAGAAAAACCGAAACCGAAACACAAACCAGTTCTTGCCTTATTTTTTTAGACATACACATAAAAAGCCTTGTGTGCAGACAAAATGCAATAAAACATTTTTATTTGATTTATCAGTGTTGATTATGTATTTTTTACTTGCGCCCGACGTTATCAGTGGCTATCACCTGGCGATCTGGCAGTGTTGGCAACTGTGTACGCTGCAACGGGGCGTGTGCTTTCTTGAGTTTTCAGTTTCCGCCCCAGTCTTGTGTCTTGTGCAGCGAACGCGATTAAGTGTACCATTACGAACGAAGGTACACGTGAGATCTCTGGGCCAGCTTTTGTCGCCTGCTTCAGCCGCTGCATTTTCGAAACTAATGGTGGCATTGGTACCTCTGCAGCGGCTGCAACTGCTACAACGCCTCTACTGTGGGAAGCGGCAAAGTTTCGTATTCGTCAAGGACGCTTCGGTACGTTTTGTCATGCGAAGTGTAAAGAAGTAGGATTAGCGGTAAACTACGTGTCATGGCGTACGTCCAATGATTGAGGAACACAACAATGTTTCGTTTAGTTCCACCGTGTTTTTTGGCGCGCCGGGTAATCCTTCCCGCGCGTCCCGCGCCCAGTAGTGTATGGGAACCACATAGCAACACAGAATATGCTTCCGCGATCACTTTTGCATGCGGCTTCAAAAACGCCATAATTTCCGTACACGTTGGGAAGTATAACTTATTCTTTATATAGAAGGAATCAATCGGACCAGTACGGGCCAGGAAAAATATAGGAGCTTTTTTTTTAGATGTCTTGTGAAAGTGCGTGAAGCTAGAAAGAAAAAAAAAGCTCGTGTGTCAGCGTGAAAGCAATTAGTTATTTGTGCTGGTGTGCAATCATGAACATTCTAATAAGCTCGATTTTACGTTCAACAAGCATGTGAATGAAAAAAGCAAGGCGTCTGACAACTTTTACTGAGCACGTGTAAAGTACAAACTTCAGCTTTTACAATATATGCGTCCCCATTACCACGTGTGTTCGGCCTTGTTTCAATTTCAATTTATTGATTGATTGTAGGGTTTAACGCGCAGACGCAACGCAGGCGACGAGGCGCGCCGTAGGGGAGGGCTCCGGATTAATTTTGACCACCTTGGGATGTTTAACGCGCCAAAAAATCGCGTACACTCGGGGGTTTTTTTGCTTTTCGCCTCCATCAGAAAAGCGGCCGCCGCGGCCACGGGAATCGAACCCGCGACCTCGTGCTCAGCAGCGCAACGCCTTAGCAACTGAGCCGCCGCGGCAGGGTTGTTTCAGTTTCAGATTCAGTCAGCTGTTTTGCCTTAATTCTTCTTGCCTCATTCAAATGTTTCTTTTGACTGCATGCATTGTTGATTGATTGATTGATTCTAGGGTTTAACGCGCCGACGCAACGCAGGCGATGAGGCGCGCCGTAGTGGAGGACTCCGGATTAATTTCGACCACCTGGGGATCTTTATCGTGCGCCGAAATCTCGTACACACGGGCGTTTTTGCTTTTCGCCTCCATCAGAAAAGCGGCCGCCGCGGCCGGGAATCGAACCCGCGACCTCGTGCTCAGCAGCGCAACGCCTTAGCCACTGAGCCACCGCGGCGGGTGACTGCATGCATTGTGTATTGTTGCTTCTGTAAATTGGAAATTGTTATTTTCATACCAGTCTTTTTCACTGTCTTAAGTTGTCCACGAAACTTGTGCATGTAATTTATTTTTAATTCATGCAAATTGCCTTTCATTGCCAAGTGTTGTTCTTGAAATATTCTCTGATCTTGACCATTACTAGTCCAGGCATGTGCTTCAAAATAGCACTTTGTCGTCCGCATGCTTCAAAACGCATATTACCCATAATACTGTGCCTGACCCGAACTGAACAAATGTGTGTTTTGTTACTTGTAAGGTGTACACTTTTCTGGAACAACAATGTTTGCCGGAAATCAAAGACCCTCTTGTTTCGGAGATCACACGCAAGGTAAGCTTCACAGTCTTTTCATTGCATTTGATTGTTGATAAAAATACATACATCTGAACATAACAAGCTATTGCTTGATCCTTTGCTTAGTAGTGTGATCACTTTTAGTGTGCAAATTGCCCAAACTGGAAGAACAGTGCCGCAATCAAGTGTGCGTGGTTCTTACACGGAAACTTCAACAAAAAACAAAATTGTTGTAAGATGACACTCCTAATGAAAGGAAGAGATTCTACTGGTTCCTTTAGGGTGATTTTTAAATTATTTTACGTGATTACAGGGCCGTCCCTTTCTGCGGGTGCATCAGGGGGTGCCTGGCCAGCACCAAATGGACAGCACATGTTTCCACACCTTTTGATGCCTTTGGGACCTTTTCATTCATTTACTCTGGTCGTCATTCCAGTATGACAGGTGAGATTTGCTGCCATTATTCTTGTAATCCTCGTTGTAAAGAGTGGGCTGAAAAAAATAAAAGCAAGTGAAAAATAAGAACAAGATCGCTTGCCCTCTTACACCTTGTGGAATGCATCCCAACTAGCCCAGCTTAAAACAGTGCTGACAGGTGAAGTAGGAGACGGAACACCATACATTTTGTTTTGTGTCTCACTTCATCTGTTAATACTACGTTTTTCCCTTCAGTTATAAACTAGCTGGAACGTATACATTGAGAGCAGCGTGCCAAAAGAGAGGGAAACAAGCAGATTTAGAAACAACACAAGTGTTCAGAATGGTATATGGGGCGTTCGGCGGGGCGTTCGGCGTTCCACTTCATCTGTTTGTTAATATTTCATTCCCTTGGGCATGAAATATTAAGTCGTGAACTACTCTCCGCAACAAATATTGTCGAATCAGGTAACGACATTTATGTTTGCCAGTTAGGTTGCTTGAGTGCACATGGTTGTGATTCAGGATGGATGTACCGATTGCATTGAGGATAGATGAGAAACTTGGCTAGGCAGAAAGCCAGCCGGACAATATGTAATATATATTGCACACAATGTGAGTCTTATATTTATATTGAAAAATGATATCAGGGTTTTATTTTTGATCCAATCTGCAAAGGGTCGCGCGGTTCGTGTCTCTTCATGCTGGTGACATATCTTTCTTTATCAGCCAGGCTTTTTGCTCTTCGAAAGGGAATGCTCGGGAACGGGAAATATGGTTGTGCTTGAGGCCTTATCAATGTGTGAGCAATAGATGGGTACGTCTTGAAAGCTTATAAGCGTCGATCCATCTTTAGAGCGACAGAACAGAGAACCACAGAGTGCGTGGGTCGTGCTGCTTTTGCTCTGCTGCTGAAGTTGCTAAGGAGGCACAAAGTCAGAGTGTGCCCTGCACACTGTCTTGATGATATCAAGGCTCCCTTCACTGCTTTAATGCGCTGTAAAATGGTGTTCAGCCAGTGCAGGGGGGCAAAAGAGGAACGAATGGGAATGACGGTGACGGAAAGCCAATGCTGGTGGACAACAAAAGGAGCGACAGGCAACCATTGGCGCTGCTAAAGCGAGATGGTTAGAACACAAAGCACGATTGGTACGGTGTACGAAGGCTGTCCGACAAACACCTTGCAGCAGACTTCTAAATCCGAGCCTCACATTCGCAAGGGCGAGGAACAGGATGCTGATGCATTCTTAAAGATGCACCGGCGGACGTTCAATTAATTTTTTAAAATTTCTTCTCCTCCTCTCGCCAGGCACATCCGGGCCTTTGCAGCAGCCTTTGTTTGGACAGCAAGCATTTCCATGGCCTTGTGTGCCTTGGGTCCCTGTCTGTACATTTATTCACCACGTTTTCGGTCCAACCATTGCAGGTGAGTATTCGAAGCTGAATTTAGGCTAGCTCACAATGCTCGTATGCTGTGCGAGTTGGAAAAAGAAGCCACAACTCCAGAGGCAAATATCAAATGTACCTGGGGCAAGGGGAGGTGGGTATAATTGGAAGCTTTATCTCAGACTGTCTTCATTTCACGAGCATTAAAAATTGCCCCTCTAGTCACTGGCCAGCAGAATAGCTCATTTTTCAGGGTCTTTCCATGTCTTGTTGTGATGTATGTCCTATCATGATACATATTTTTTCTCTGTGTCCCCTAAATACATCAGAAATGTTAATGGTTTGTGGGCTCGTTAGTGGCTCATGAATTTACTGGCAGTTGGGGAGTCACTGGTTACCCTCTAGCAGTGACCATTCACTGATCCTTCCGCGAGTCGCATGACCAGCGGGTCGGCCACCCATTATTAATGTGTGACTCTAGTAACAAACTGGCCACACAGCTGGGCATCACATGACCAGGGGAAGAGGAGGGATTTCGTAGAGAGAGGGAAAGGGGAAATTGTAATGGGAGAGAGGGGGAGAGGAGTACATGGAGGGCAGAGGAGTAAAAAGACAAGGGGGAGAGGAATGGGGTAGGAAAATGGGTTGGGAGAAAATCAGTAGGAGATAGGATGAGGGGAACAGGAGCAAGAGAGGGGGGAGGGGGAGTTGAAAGTCACGAGGAAAGGGAGGGGAAGCGGAGGGGAGGGATTAGGTAAATTGGAAAAAATGTGGATGGGAAGAAGGTTGAGGGCAAGTAAGGAAGAGGGGTGTTACATGGCATGGGCTTTAGGCTTTCATAGTCATTTGCACTGAAGCAAGCAGATACGTGGCCGTGCTTTTTTTCCAGTTCCTGTTCTGTGCCCACTGCAATGTGATTCCACTTCTAACAAAAAAAAATGCAAGAGGCCCGTAAATATTCTCCAAATCGGTTTACAGAAACTTGTTGTATGCACATCAAAGGGGGTGCAGAACAGGCTTAACTGAGCCATCGTAATGGCTTTTGCGGTGTGTTGCAATGTTGTTTTTTGCATGCCAAAATAAATCCGCAAGTCTTGGAACAACTGGAGGCATTCAGCCAAAAACCTCTTTTACCCACTGGTGTTCTCTCGAAAACCAGCATCTCGATATAGGTGCAACTTAATTATTGCATTGAACTAAATTTGCTGCAGGTTTACCTTCCCTTGCTTGTTTTGTTGTGATAAATTGGCATAGATTGGAATGACGAGTGATTTTACCATTTTAGTAGATCGTATTTGTAAAAACGAAGCATACAATCGTTTTAAATAATGCAAAACATGGAATTAAACCAAGAATGGCTCTTTGCCAGCATTGGATCTTGCACTGTTTGAATGTTTCGTCCCACTGATGTTCGAGCTAATGGATTGGGCCCGCAGGAAGTAAGATAGTTTAGGGTCATGCATGTGCGGTATTTTAGCTCACAGTCTTTCAACAGGACTTGGATGTAACACTCAGGCATCTGTTTAAGGGAGACACTGATCTTGAGGACATTTTTGTTATTCTTTAACATATGTGCTTGATGTTTACACAATCAGTGTATTTTAACATCCTGAGCACAAATATGCAGTCAGTTTTCCTCTATGTGGTGTAAGGTCAGAGTTATGCAGCGTGTTGGGCCTTTCCATTTCGGGCACATTATCTACCGATGAAATAGTCTATTGATTTTTAATCCTTTGTTCTCTAAAAGGACCAGGGAGGGCAACTAGGTATACCACAGAAGTAATTTTAACATTGTTTCTCCAAACACTGTAATCCTATCAAATGTCAGGTCATATGAATTACCAATGTTTTCATAAAATGGACGGCATAAAATCTTGTGCCAGCAAAAAGAAATTCTATACTTTTGTGGTTTTATTGCCCTTTTCAGTTCATAAGCTTTCGAATACAGCAAGAATGATGCAAATCTTACCAGTACATCCCAAGATGCTGTACCCAACAGTTGACAAGTTTGTGGGAAAAAAATTGGTTCGGAGAAAACAGGGCACGAAGTTTGGAAACATAGGCAAAAATGGTCATTTAGACGACTTCAAAGGGCGACAGCTTTGTAAGTACTTATGGTACAGCTATAAAATTTTGAAGGTACATTCTTCGGGACCTGCAGACTGCAAATAAAATTAATACAGGAAATTGATTTTTTGGAAAATTTTTGGTCCGCAAGACCAGTGTCCCCCTTAAGGTGATCCAGTGGCTGCTGTTGCTTGTCCCCGCCCACCTTAGCATTTGCAGTGCCTGTTTAATTCATGGTAGCCCATTGTTGGCACGTGCAGCCAGCGGGGCTTCTGGTGCTCCTCCTCCTGCTGCACTGGGGACCACCCCGGCCTCCAGCACATGTGTGGGCGGCCTGTTTGGAAGCAGCAGCGGGGCTCCTGGCCAGCCCTCCTCCGGAGCGCCAGCCTTTGGTATCAAGTGCACTTTCTCTCTGGCAAATGGAAGGAGCCTCAATCGCGCAGTTCAAGGCACTCCGAAGCGTAAAACCGCGCTGGCCTGTGTGGGTAATGTATGGTGTGGAGGGCAGGTGTGGAGCGGGAGTTGATTAATTTACACCTCACTAATGTGAATGCTTAAAAATTGTTGTTCTAAGCTGACACTGAACCAGAGCACTGATGCATAATTGAAGGTTCCAGATGGATGTAAGGCACTCCGGTATTCATCCTTGCAGTAAAATTTGCAAATGCATACAAACATTTAAACACTAGTTATTTATTTTTCACTCCATTAAGTCTGAGGGATAGGTACAGGCTGATCTCATTGAGGGGAGGTGGATATATTAGAGCTTGGTCGGGAGCAGGGGAAATTAGCAACCCCTCAATCTGCAGGATTGCGATACTATGTATTTTAATTTGCACTTTGTTTTTGTCGGCAACAGCCTGTCAAGCGGGTACTAACAGGGTGCGTTGCTACCCTCTTCGCTGTATTGCTTATTCTATTGAAGTTTGCGGGAAGATAGCATTGGTGTTATTTCAATAAAGCACTGTTTCCAGTGGGGATAAGTTGTAGGTTTTCTTCAGGATCCCCTTAACCCCAAGCTACTGGATTCAGTATTGTGCCGACACATTGACTAGTAACGTAAGGGGCAATAGTGTATGCACGGTCTAATTAAGCAAATGTGCTAGGGTGTACATGTAATCATTATCTTGCATAGGGGCCTGGCGTAATGAACCCACTTTTTTTCCTAGAAAATTCAACATGAATTTGGGGGGAAGGTTTATTATGCAGAAAAAAATTGCAAGAGATTTTTAAAAGTTGAAATATTATACAATAAAGTTACCAAGAGAAGTGCTGTCAGAGAGAAGTGCTGTCAGAGCCTTACCATTTTCGTAAAAGCACGTAGGTAATTATGTAATCAAACTTCTTTTTATTCCCAACATGCTAGTCATGGAGCTGTCCTCCTCACTGAAGTCACTTTTGGGCTTCTTGCATGCCATCAAGGCACTCCAAAATATCTTTTCCGACACTGGGAAACTTCCCCTCTTTGGGACCACGAAACACACGGTGATCCCTGTTCACCGCCCAAAAACGTCTCGCTTTCACCCGTAGCGTGCACGCATGGGGTCAACACTAAAGTGCTGCCCAGCCACGCGGTTTCCATGTGCATCAACTTATGCTCCACCACCACCAGTTTAAAACTGGCTGTGTAGCTCATATGTACTGGCCCATTGTATGGCGTGCACCAGGAGCACAAAGAAAGGTCTGAACACATCTGAACAACAAAACCATGGAGCGTAATGACGACGTCGCGGAACAGCAGGAGCAGTGGAGTGAGGCATATGTTTAAGTGCTTTTTTGCACACCGCCAACACCAGTCAGAACAGCAAAGAGCAGGGAAAGAGTGCGGAGTACGTTTTGGGCTTTCTTCGCACGCCCCAATAACGTTTCTATGGCGCAAAAAGGTTTGTTTTGCGTTCAGGAGGTGGTGCTCCACAAGCGTGCAATTTTTAAATTGTGAGCATCGGCATTCGCGGTCACATCTCCAGCTACTGTTGAGGTTTCTTTTTGTTGGAATGCGGTTTTAGCATTTCTGTGCGTACTGTAGCATGATATCAAGTTACTGCGATCGTCTACAGCAGGGGTTCTCAAGCATGTTGGTCCCAGGGAACCCTGCTTTCATTCTGTTCATGCTACATTCACGTGCAATAAATTCAAAAGCAAGCAAGGGTATCGTTTTTTCCCCGTCGACTTTACGCGAATGCGTACGCTAGCGCCACCTATCTCCAAACAGGAGAAATGCGCATGGGGGTAATATAAGGCCGTGATTCAAGTGGAACAGTTTAACCACGTGGCCCGTTTTCGGAGTCTGGCTGGCTACAAGCTGCTGGCGAGATTTATTCCGCAGCTCGTGCATTTATGTTATGCGCCGAGATGTGCTTACTGACACTCGGGCATGAGTAATGGAGGTTCCTTAGATCGATTGCACCTCAAGTTCACTATATAAGACTTTGCGACTGCGGAACCAGGGAAAATTTATCAGTGGCTCGCGGAACCCTGAGGAGGGGCCTGCGGAACCCCTAGGTTCCGCGGAACCCACTTTGAGAAACCATGGCTACAGCATCAGCAACCATGCTGAGATAAAAATATATTCCTGATGCAATTTTTATTCAGTGTGACAAAAAATGAATTCTCAAGAAAAATAGTGGGGGCAGGTTTCATTACGTGAGTGGGTTCTTTAGTATCTTTACGCGATTAAATTGCTTGTATTCACTGGCGAGGCACGCATGCAGGCAACCATGCGAGTGCGCCGTCACTGGTTACGTCGGGCTCCGCGGGATGGCGGTACTTGTCCGTGCTAAGCACATGATGTCTGTTGGACATTCCAAACACCCCAGTGAACGCAAAGTAATGCCTTGAGTCCATTGTGAGTGCGATTAAAAACATCTCTGTTGACACCATCGTTGGGAATCGTGTTGAAACGGAGCAGACGACGCACGCTGGTGTCTTTTTTTTTTTTCTTTTCTTCGGCATGTGGGCGCAGTGGCAGAAGCCGTGCCATGTCCGTGGCGCAGCGGCCATGACTGTGGCCGTTTCTAGTGTTGCTAAGCGAAGAATGACAGCTAAGCTTTTCAGTGAATGCCACCTATACGGTAATAGTATTTGTGATGTGCCTCTTGCGCCATTCCGGCATAGATTCCGACAAGGTAAAAGGAAAGGGCAATCAACTTTCTTAGTGTAAATAGTGTTTTAATTGCTTAATGTGATATACCAGAGAGAACTAAATTTTAAAGCAACCACAAGCAAACTTTCCATGTCAGCCACTTTAGTGTCCAATTCAGCTATGCACAGTTACCTTGGTTCCAGTTTTTGGGTATATTTTGTGCCTAGCTGTGCTACACTGTATAGGTATTATTGCATGCGGTCGTTCAGACGACGTTATCAAAATTGTGCCACTTTGCAAGTAAAAAACTGCAAGTAATGTAGGGATGGAACAGCTGTGCCATTGAGCGCCAAACTTGTTTACCTGTGCCATCCTGCGCTGAACCAATCCAGTTGCGCCAAACTACTGGACACAAAGCAAGGCCTCTTATCTGATCCCTTCCGACTCTGCGTGCGAGGCACACTCGCTGGGGCCAAAGGTACTAGATGACTCCGCATTTTTTTGTAAACCTCCAGATATAGGGTAGTACGAGAACTGCATTCTTTTTTATGAAAAGGTTATAGTGCATGGTAGAACGCCTGATATAGTAGATAGATAAAATGCAATTGGCAGGGGACTTTCACAGCGGCCTGTAGGGAGATTATGGAGGCACCATAATGCTGTGAAATGGTGTTACTTCTGCTCCAAATGGCATTTCTGGCTGCTCCAAACCTGCTACAAAAGGCACTTTTGCCTGCTCCCAGGACTTCTCCCAAACCCATGTACCCTGTTCCACCCCTGATAATGCAAAAAAGCATGGGAAGCGTGCACGCCCCGTGCAGTTTTCCAAGTTAGGTAGATCGTGCAAGTTTGGTGTGCCAGCAGTGTTGTAACAGAGTGCTCCTGGTGCAGGATTTGGTGCACCCACCACCAACACGTCTATGTTTGGCGCCATGAACCAGCAGCCCGCAGCTGGCACGGGGATCTTTAGCTCCCCATCGGCCTCCTTTGGACAACCCCGGCCGCTGTTTGGCTCCTCCCCGGCTGCTGCGGGCACAAGCCTGTTTGGGCAGCCGCAGAGCACGGGCCTGTTTGGCCAAACGCCAGCCGCCAACACCTCCCTCTTTGGCACCTCAGGTCAGACATGCCCCTCTTTGTATGGTGCTCACAATCATGCCTACAAGGCACGGGACGGGGCTGGCAGGGGAAGGGACGGGAGAAGCATCAAATTTTGGGCTGCCTATTTTTAATCGCAGCGTCACTTCTTGTGGGTGACCTCCTCACTGTTCTCTGAGTGTGTTTGGTGTGTTGGTGGGCGTGTAGAATCTCCAGTGGGGAACTTGACTTTGCAGGTCCCACTCTTGGCCTTCACTTATTGTCAAAAGCGATAATGCGGATGCAGGCATTTAGAAAGGGTGATTTTCTTTTTAATGCGTAGCATTCTTTGCCGAGTACCCCACAGCCAGGACCGTGTAACGCCCTGCATTTTCACAAAAATCGTGGAAGTCCCACCTGTAATCGCTATAATAGCGCAAATGGAGATAACTGATCGCACAAAACTTTGAAAAAAAGTAAAATCGGAAGAATAAAATGGCAAAACGTAACACCCTGCATTGCCACAATATTGCAAATTTCACAAAATTTCCACCTGTAATTGTTATGAAAGCGTAAATGGTACAACGAAATTTCGAAAAACTAAAAGAACGAGAAAAATATATAATAATTACGGAAGATGGCGAACTGTGTAATGCCCTGCATTTCCATAATAATGCAGATTTTGCGAAAGTTCCGAATGTAATCGTTATAATAACGTAAATGGAGATAATTGGTCAGACGAAATTTTGAAAAACTAGAAAAGAAGAAAAATATTTAAAAAGTACAGAAAATGGCAAAACATATAACGCTAGATTTTCACAATAATGCAGGTTTCGCAAAATCTTCACCTGCAATCGTTATAATAGCGTAAATGAAGGTAGAATTGGTATAAAGCAATTTTGAGACTAAAAAATAAAAAAATATGAAAAGATTATGACAAATGTCGAACTGTGTAACCCCCTGCATTTCTACAATAATGCAGATTTCGCGAAAGTTCCAAATGTAATCGTTATAACAGCGTAAATGGAGATAATTGGTCGAATGAAATTTGTGAAAACTATAAAATAAGAAAAATGGCAAACCGTTAACGCTCTGCATTTTCGCAGTAAAGCAGGTTTCGCGAATGTTTTACTCCTAATCGTTATAATAGCGTAAATGGCAGTAACTGGTCAGACAGGATTTAGAAAAACCAAAAAGTTTGGCTGTAAAAACTCGCACTCAAGACAAGCGGCAGAAGAATGCTAGGCATTAGTAGATAATGCTCTGAATTTCTGCAGAATGTTTTTGTAAACGTTTCTGTCTGCGCCACTTTTCTTGCAATGAATCCAAACCTACTTGCTCCACAGTTCACCTTGATTAAGAGGTGGAATAAAAAAGCAGCAAAAAGTCAAGACTGACCAGTGTGTACCCGGTCGCTTGAGCCCTCAGTGGTGTCGCATTTAAGTTTTTGGGTGTGCAGCCAATGAGTGAGCAGATGTTATTGCGGCAGGCGAGGTACATGCAAAGGAATTAGTAGTGTGAAGAAACTAGACCATGTCCCATGTCCACTTGGAGTCGCTAGCGCTCGATACGCTAGCTAACCTAGTGGATGCGCAATTTGTCAAGCTGCAGCAGTGGTGGTTGCCTTTCACAAAAAAGCACAAAAAACCGGTTTGGTTACCTGAGTGATTGCGTGTAGAGTGTTAACAATATAGCCTGTATTCAATAGCGAGGCACGCATGCAGGCAACCATGCGAGTGCACCGTCACTAGTTACGTCGGGCTCCGCGGGATGGCGGTACTTGTCCGTGCTAAGCACATGATATGGGTTGGACATTCCAAGCTCTAGCCCGCCGAATGCAAAGTTATGCCTCGACTACTATGTGAGTGCGATTAGTAGCAACTCTGTTGACACACCGTTGATAATCGGGTTGAAATGGAGTAGACGACACATGCCGGTGTTATATTTTTCTTCGGTGTGCGGCCGTAGTGGCACAAGCCGCGCTATGTCCGTGGCTCTTCGGTCATGTTCGTGGCCATTTCAGTGTTGCCAAATGAAGAAATTGACAGCTAAACTTTTCAATGAATACCACCTATAGTTAAGCCTCGATATAGTGAAGTCGTACTTAAGGGCGTAAATTTCGTTAAATCGAGGTTTTGATTTTACAGTTCATTTAACCAATTATTGAGGTTTCAAAACCTTGCCCATCTGCCAGAAACAACTGCTATGTAGTTACCTCTCCACTTAAAGCGCAATTTGTACTAAAACTGGCCTCGAAAATTGTGTGAATTACGAGTTTCATCACTTAGGCTGGAATTCAGATAGCCGACGGTAGTTCATGTGTTGTCATAAAACCGATGTTTTTTCCGCTTTTTCTTTTTTTCATTTCGGTCACTACTAAACGCCACTGTTAGTCAACTGAACCCGCGTCCATGCCCCGTGAACTGCACTCCGGTGAGGTGCTGGTTCGAAGTTACTCCTCTTTTCGTCCGTTCAGTGGTAGGCTTAGGCGCGGCGTTGAGGGGTGCGGCGGGCCAACAGCGGAAGGGTGCTATGAAACTTTCGAAATACTTTTTTCATGTGCAAAGGCTCTGCAGTATGGGCGCATGATGCAACCACGACAATCGAGATAAAGCCATGATTGTGAGTTGAGTGGAGTACACGCGGACCGCTTCACTGTATGAAACAGTGCTTACGTGCTCCCGCTAAAGCGGAAATCTTACATTATATATTTCCCGGCCAAATTCGATTAAGCAATTACTTTTGTGCCCACTGAGCCCTAAAGAAATCGATTTCTCCGCATCGCAGGTGTCTAATGAACACAGGTGAAACGAAGATGACCACGTTCAAAGAGAGCAATTTATTGCCGCCACTCGATGTTCAAGCCGTAGTGAAGAAGTCCGTAAGCAGTGCTTGGCGTTTCTTGACCAGGGTGGGCTTTACGTGACGCTCGTATGCTGACAGCGCTAACAAGGCTTGCTCTTAAACATTTGCGTGCGCCTGCGTACCTCCGCAGAACATCGATGGCATCCATCACTTCGGTGGCCGTCGGTTTCATGGAGGAAGAAAATTGTTAGGAGGGAGCATGACGTCAGGCAGCCCAGCTTTGGCAAGCCAACCTCCTCTGACGCCGCATTCTCCTCTCCTCGAGCTCCTCCCGTGCAATGCATTATGGAAAATCCACCACGCTCAGGCCCGCGGTAGCATTTAGTGGCTCCGGCTGGCTGCCGGTGGAGGTGGAGGCGAGTGGCGTTGCCGAAGGCGCCATACGAGATTTTTCGCCAGCGTTGCGCTCCCACCCTCGTATCGTGGACGTACTGTCGCTGTTCAAAGCGACACGATACGTAGATCCCATGCTCAGGGAGCACCTTCACGAGCTGCGAGCCGAATTTGACGCTTACCGCTGGAACCACGACCGGACTTGCTCGAACGCGCAGCTGTAAACATTTACAATAACGGAGTGGCCTACGGGTGCGTGGTGTTTGCCAGGTGTGCTTTGACGATTGCGTTACGAATTTTGCTGGGAGTTATCGCGCCACCTTCCCTTTACATCATAGCGCTGTAACGAGTGTCCCATCAGCTGAGTGGTGGTGCGAAAATCTTCGGTTTCGCTCGCGTGCGCATTTACATACATTCGCCTTATCGGTGCTCCGGCATGGTGACACGTTGTACGTGCCACAATTGTCGTGACAACGGCTTTTTGCGTTACTGTCTCCTTCAGTGCAATAGAGAACAAAAGGGGCAGAACCACTGATGTTGGGTGCGGGCGCGGGAAGAACAAATTTTGCGCCTCGCGTCGCAGGCAGAACACGGGCTGGTTGTCCGAGTTGTGCTCAATCTGTGCGATAGGTATATGGGTAACGAACGCTAAATTACGCCTGGGAGGTGAAAAGATAAAATGACCAGAACCAAGGAAGTGAGGTGTGTTTTGTGAAATAAAATGTGAGGCACGGATGTCGTACTCTGACATCTCCACTTTTGCACCGCGGCGGAACACGACACTTCGACTGCGGCGCACTTCGACGGATCCCAGAGCTCAATAAATAAAGATGTTTTCTGTCTCGCCTGGCCGAACACTTTGCCTGCACGATCAGCCCGCTGCGCGTTGCGCGCAACGCCCGTACGGGGGCTCGTCGCCGAAACCCGAATAACCGGACGGCCCGGCAACCAAACGGAACGACGCAGCGTAGCGCGGGCAGGCGGGCGCCCGCGTGAGGCGCAAAGAACTACCGCTTGCCTATCACGTGAGTTAGGGCATCTCCCATCAGTTTTTCCTTTTTATTTTTTATGACTAGGCTTCACGATAGTCACGTGACGCTCCCTCCTAAGCTTTTTTTTTCCTCCATGGACACTTCTCGTAACAATTTTCTTTCCCGTGGAGTGCTCATGCTGCTTACAAGACTCACCCAATGATTCACGAACAAAATATTAATGTGGTTATCAGCGAGCACCTAGAGGAGCAGCACTGTGAGCAAGGACGCGTAGAAAAAAAAGCTTGAAGTAGGCTTCGGCAGCCTAAGCATAGAGGGCACTGGCGTAGGCAACGATGGAGACTTCAAAATGGTGGCCGCACTATTAAACCGTCCATGACCGCTAGCAGTTTGAGCAGCTTCTTTCATCGCTTTTAATTGTTGTCGACTGCAGATTTCACCGCTTTTGTTTCATTTTAGCCTTTTAAGAGTTAATACGAGTACTGAATGTTTTCAGTGTAGGCTCAGAGGCAAAATAAAATGTGCCTCGACCGGAATTTCGTTCTTCCTTTCTTGCCGTGACTTTGTTAAATCGGAAGCGCCGCACAAAATCACTTCGTAAAATCGAGATAAAAATACATGCTTTTTCGTTATATCGCGAATTTCGTTATATCGAGGTTTGTTATATCGAGGTTCAAGTGTACTAAACAGTCTGAGGGGCCACACTATTTCTGGCAAGCCAGTTTTCTTTACACTCTTTCTCCGCATGTCATCGATAAATTGTGCTCAGTTGTGAGTACCCCCCTTTTTCTAGTAACGTGTTTTATTTGTGGTATTGCTGGGTGAATGTGTTACCTCAGAATCAAGCTTATCCTTTTGAGTGCAGAGCAAGGAGGATTAGGATATGTGGAATATGCTTTTGCTTTACCAAACACACGCACGCACGCACACGCACGCATGCACGCACGCACGCACACACGCACACACACACACACACACACAACAGCATGGATTTTAAAAAATGTCCTATTTTGGTACATGCAGGGCTGATTCCATCCACCATTGTTCTTTTTCTTACATCAGGCGTTCTCTGGTGTAACTGGTATGCTATAAGGACTTCTAACTTTTGCTGGTCCTTTTTTTTAACTTTTTAACCAATGAAAATGATGTAAACAATTAGTTACAATCTAAAACATATGTGCGAGCATGAATACATTTGATATTGTTTTCACTTGCATAGTTTTACATTTGTTCCTGGCTGATAGAACCGATAGAACCCTTGTGTGACGCGACACATTTGGTATTGGGAAGCAGTATCAGTGATTCCTGCACATCTGCCATGCCATGCTTTCTACAGCTCGCATGCCTGGTCTTGTGATATGACACAGCGGCTTGCTATTGGGAATTATTGCGTCTTGAGTGCTCGTGGCAAGGTAGTCTGCTAGATTGGGTGCGCTTCCCGACAGTAACTGTGAAATTGAAACAAAATGCATTCAAGGGGTTTTTCGTTTGCAGTAATAGTTGCTGGAACACATGCCAGAGCACACACTCCCAAAACAGCATGTGGGCTCAGTATGGCCATTAGAATTCTTTGCCCCTGTTGTTTCAGCACTGAAATGACAATGACTTGGCATAGCATGAGGCTGACATTTCTCATTTCTTGTGTCTTGCCGACAGCCTTTGGAACTGCCACCGTGACATCGGGAACCGCGATCAAGTTCAAGCCGCCAACTGGGACAGACACCGAGGCGATAAACGGGGTGCCCATAACAGTCAGGACATCACACCAGTGCATCACCTGCATGAAGGAATACGAGAACAAAAGCTTGGAGGTAATGTCCACAGTGCTGGAAGATTCTTAGCCATTTTCAAAGGCCTTACCGTATTTACTCGCATAATGATCGCACTCGCGTAATGATCGCACCCCTGAAGTTTGTCGTCAAAATATGACTTTTTTCATTTCCCGCGCAATGATCGCACCCTGAACTTGCTGCAGCCATATGTCGTATGTGTGCCAAGTCTACATGACAATGGTCGTGCTTACGTTAGTTTCCTCCTCTTTCAAAGCGAACATGGCTACGTTTTTGCCACGGACTTGATGATATTAGCGATATCGGCAAGCGTGAGTTCAATATTGGTGTGGAAGAAACTCACTAAATGCACATCGTGTACTGATAAAACATATTAAAAAAACGCGCTCGACTTGCTGTGTCGGCAGCCGCGTCTTGATGTCCCACACTGTGACAGCAGCAGCCACTTATTGGTCGACCTGTTCTCACCTCACAGCAAACTCGTTCCGGCGCATTCTGTAATTCCGGCGCATTCCGGAATGAAAACACTGCATTTTACATCACTCGGTGGTCATTCGGTGGTCAGTGGAGTTTTTATTAGGTTTTTATTTGTTATGTTTATTATGTTCATGAGACTTATCGTAAACATTCTGACCTGCATTTTGTGTTTTCTGCGCTGAAACTTTTTCCCGAAAAATTTACCTCACATAATGATCGCACCCCTAACTTTGCATCATATTTTTGGAAAAAAAAAAGTGCCATAATTACGCGAGTACATACGGTAAATCTAGAATAAGAACGGCCCTGGTGTCCAGCGGAGAGCAGCTGTAGCCATTGATTGTCTGATGTTTGAGGCGTAACATGAAATCTTGCATGGAAATTCCGGCATGAAAGCCAACCATGGTGTGCAAATATAGGAGCTTGTTTTCCATGAAGTTTAAGGCGAGCGAGCATGTGTTCAAATAATTTTCCCACACATGATGTTAGTGGCACTGGCCTGGGGTTGTCGAGCTGAAGATTTTTTCTTTGTTTAGGAGTCATTGTGGTTTTGGCTGTTTTGCATGCATTGGGAACAGTGCCCCGCTTCCAACAATGCTTCATGTAATCTTTTAGAGCCTCTACTGAGCTGTCGTCAAGGTTGCGAAGGATCTTGTTATTAATGCCATCAGGCCCAGGCACCGATTTAGTGCGAACACCTGGAATGGCAGCGCGAACTTCTGCTATCGTGGGGGCCCTATTTAATTCAGGATTGTGATTCCCCGTATACAGAGGAAGAGGTCAAACTTACTGGGGCTAATATAACATGTCTATATTTTGTGCAATAGGTTGCTGTCAGTGCTCCCAAACAAGTGGAATAGTGCTCGTAGGTTGTTACGTTGAATAAGCCTGTTATTTTCGGGGTCAGTAAGACTTCTAAGGGTGTTCCAGGTCCTGGCTGCACCCATTTGTGCATCCATACGATCACAAGTGCTGTGCCAATTTTGTTTCGTGAGGTGGATTGCGTATTCTTCAATTGCACGGTTGAGGCGAGCAAGCCGCAGGCATAGTGGGTGATTTAGTTTTCGTTTCTGCAGACGGGCTTGGATGCTAGATTTAGCCTCCCACATTTGAAGGAGCTTAGTGTCTACCTGCTGGAGCTGGACCTCGAGCCTCGGGGAAGATCTGCATGGCAGTGTTTACATGGTCATTTAGCTTGGTTATACAGGTTTTGGTGTACTTAATGTTGTTAATGGGATCCGACTCAGCCACCGCCTCCCAGAGTTGGTGGAAAGTGTCCCAGTTTACGCTTTGAAGCTGCTTTTCGAGATGGCGGGGTGGACCTGAAAGGATCATTATGGACAAGATATAATGGTTGCTGCAAAGGTTCTTGTATGTGTTCTGCCAGATGGCATCTCGCACGTTTTTTATGAAAGTGAGATCAGGGATAGTATCAATGGTGATACTATTGCCAATGTGCGTTGGGTAGATTGGATCATTTAGAATATTGAGGCCTAGTTGTTTTGCTTCCTGCCATGAAAGTCTGCCTTCCTTTTGTATCTCTCTTATAACCCCCAGCAGAGTGTGAGGAGCTAAAACCACCTACTATAAGCAGAGTCTGTTTTTTTTTTGGTGATATTTAGTGTTTTGCAGAAAAGCTGTGCAAGATTTCAATGCTTACTGGGGCTGCTGTAGACAAACAGAGACCCCAGCTTCCTGTCAGAGAGAAGTTCAAGTAAAACATGGTCGACGGTGTCGACGCCGGTTTGCTTGCTGAATTGCCGGTATATTGCATTTGACAAGGACAGCAACCCAAATTTGCTTGATACCTGGGAGCGCAGCGCTGAAAAAACAGTAGCCAGATAGTTCAGCCAGGCTGCCAGACTCCTAGAGTGCAGTGACGCCCGGTTATGCAGGGGAGTGTGTTTAGGTATTGCTGAAGGTTTCCTCGTTTGGGCCGAAGCCCTCGGCGATTCCACTGCTAGATGCGGTATTCTTTATGATGCCTGGTCTGCGCCATAATGACTGCCAGGAGGGTCAGGGCTCTTGGGTCCTCCGCTAACAGGGGGCAGGAGATAAGACATGAATTTATGAGGACCAGCCCCAGAGGCTTGTCTAGGCAGCGTGTATGTGTTCTCTAGAGCCAGAACTTCGGATTCCAGAGTCTCATGTTGTTTGGGGAGTCTCTCTGCCATTGCGGAGATCATACTTTCCAATTTGACAAAGCGATTTTCGATTCTAGCTCTGACAGAGTTTCTTGGTGAGGCGGAGTGCTTAGGGGCAACCCTGCTTTTCGCTTGGTAGGGGGATCGACTGTTTTCCTCTGGGGCACCAACTACCACTACAGAAAAAGGCCTGCACGCAACTAAAGTAGGTGCATTCGCTGAAGGGGCGGATAGCTGTAACTGCCCTGTAAAGGGAGTAAAGCGAGCATGAAGCTGAGCATTTTCCGCCTTAAGCTGCCTGCTTTCTTTTATGACAGTTTCGAGCAATGGTTTAATGCATGTAATCTCCTCCTCTAAGCAGGAGCTGCGTGGGGTGTCATGCTTGTGTTGTGCGTGTTTGCACTGTGTTGAGCGGGCTGAGAGGCCAGAGTTGCCCACCTCACCTTTGCCAGTTTTTAGTTTTACGGAGGCACCGACCACGAGACCTGAGCGGGAAGTGGAACAGGAGGCTTCACGTTGTCCTCCCCTACAGCGGGATTTCGAACGAGAGCAGTGCGAGCCATTATTGTCCTTCGCCAATGCTCCACTCTCAGCCTGGGGAAGGAGCTGGAGCGGCCTTGGTGCTGTTTCGTGTCCTTGTCACTCGACTGGGCACTGCTGAAAGTTCCTTGCTGGTGATTGGAGACGTCTGAAGGATGCTGAAGTCCTCGTTGATCTGAAATCCTCGTTGGTCGGGACCATTGGCGCTGCCTCAGCATGAAGGGGGTCTTGTATCTGTGCCAACATCTTTTGTTTCCTCTTGGGTGATCTTTACCACATATGGCACATTTGATTTCACATACATGATCTTTGGTCGGGTTTGGGAGGGCGCATGTTTTGCAGCACTGTCTGTTAGGGTGTGGACATACATCCATTCTGTGCCCTACGCTGCCGCAGGTTGCGCACACTTCATATTTTTCCTTCTGCAAGAAACAGCGGTATTCTCCACCACAGTAGTAAACGAAGCAAGGGACCCGTTGGCCCTCAAAGACAATGTTCACAGAGTTCAATTGTCTGGCCCATGCCATGGGCCTGGAGTACTGTAGGACTTTTTGAGTACATGAGGCTGCGGGTAATATCCTCAGCTGTGTCATTGCTGTGGATAACCCTCTTGATGGTATCTTCAAGGGGAGCAGTGTATGCAGAAGTTGCATAGCCGGGTTGTTTGCCAAGTCGGAGTTCTTTGATCTTGTTGTACTTTTTTCCCTCGCCAGGGCGGGGGTACTCACCATAATGATGTTTTGCGGGAAGTCATTCCAGAGAATATCCTCAGAGACTCAGGAAGATGGGATTGCAGTAGCGCATAGAGCACTTTTGAAATTGAGCATCACTCACTTTGGTTACATACGGGCCATCGCGGGGGTGAATGACGATATTGATGTCCTCCTTGGGCAGCCGTGGTTGCATGGGACAAAGGTGGTCGGTGAGGTTCTGGTCTTGGGCTGAACACGTGAGCGTACTGCTGCCAGCCGCCGGATGCCTGTTGGAATGTTTCGAAGTAAGGCCAAGGCGCGAATGCGCCGGCGGTGGCTTGCAAGCCATCCAGCGTTGTCTTAGCAATCTTCTGTGGAGATTGAAGGCCAGAACAGGTCTGTCAGAACAGGTCTGGTATGTAAAAAGTTGCCACATAATGGGTATCACGGAAAAAAGAAATCATGTAAAGAAAGACTTACCTGATAAGCGGAGAAATCTGCATGGATTTCTTAAGCCTCACAAAGTAGAGAATAAGTTGCAGAACATGCAACAGCTAGCCTGCTGTAGGTGCAAGTAGAGAAAACAAATACACATTTTATTTCCGTATTTTTACTTTAGTTTGTTTTTGGGGGTTCAAATCTTGGATGGAACGAACATTTTTTGCTTTTTGGGGGATTCACAGCATCAAAAGTCTGCGATGTCTTCTTATTCCAGCAACCCAGCAGGATAGCAGGAGGGGCAGACGTGCATCCAGCATGCTACCACATTCTACCGGCTTCTTTGTGGGAACCCAGTGCAATTGCGTGCTGGCTTTCTCCGATGCAGGAGCTTCGTCTGGAGGACTATGCAGCCGACCGAAAGGGTGGTGGCCGGGCGGCCACGGGTGACCTTGGGGCCGCCACCCAGCAGGGTCCCACTGCCAGCTTGCCAACTGTCCTGCAGCCAGGATTCAACTTTGGTGCCACTCAGAACTTGTCGCCCTTCGGAACATCCTCAACATGTGAGTTGGCAGGCCTGCTTTCACCGTTGCCATGTGTTGCGAAAAGAGGCTTGGGTCCAAGCTGCTGAAGGCATACTGGGGTGCAATGTTGGTTATGTGGGGTTGTGCAATACACAAAACTCCCGAGTCAAGGTAAGGAAATAAATATCCGAGTATGGTAGAATCTCTACGGTACGAATCTCGCGGGACCGCGAAAAACGTTTGTATCATCCGAAATTTGTATGAACCAACACAGACCGAAAAATTGAGCACTAAAAAAAGCTTTTGTTTATTTTTTTAACACGAAAGTGTTCTATGCTGTGACACACCAAGATTTTACTGACGTCATATCCGTCACCGAAATGACGCCAGTACAACGAACACAGGCGAAACGGCAAAAAATGTTTCATTCACACGTATAGTGCTACCATCTAGGAGAGGTGAAGCGAGTAGTACATCATGACTTTAACGAGCGTCTACAGTTGGTGCCTCAGTCCGGCAGCATATAAGCTGCGTCATTTCTCAGCGCAATGGTGCCGCAAAAAAACGACGACGCCAACGAACAAATGACACGAACGTGACTGATTTGGTGCAAAGAGACACACCAGCGGGAAGCAGAATGTGTGCGCACGTTCTGAGCCATGCAACCGAAGTGGTCGCAGGACCAAAGGGGTCGCACCTTCGCCGATGTGACCCGCCAGTAGGACGTCCCTCGCCAAGCACACCCACAAGATACCCACCGACCTGCAAATCAAGCTCCTTTTGCTGCAGATTTCGCTGCAGATTTCGCTGCAAGTTTCAATTTTGTGTTTTACCGATTCCTATGACAGAGGAATCAACCACAGTTTTTTCTTACTTTCGCGTGAAGAAATCTGTAATGTTTTTCTGCTTTTTGTTGACCTCCGTGTTGCCAAGCAGTCCTTTCTGGAGCGCGTAAAACTCCGCCCTCGTGTTTTTACTCAGGGTGCCCAAGCTCACTACATGCCGCAACAGGCGTGAACCACATGGCAGATTTTTGCTGGCGATTTGTGCGCATCGGCGTTGCGCGTGCAATTTTTAGCACACCCGCGTCGACAATTCCGTGCCTGCGGCAGCTTCTGCCTTGGTCAGAAAGTGACGCACGATGCTCGCAGCAGTGGGAGGAGCCTGACGACTTGCACCAATGGAGAGGCGCGCTCCTCATGGCGGCAGTTTCAAAGTGCTCAAGACTGGCGGTGCGGATGATGTGTTATAGCACAGATTTCGCCAACATTATAAGCTCCTTTACCGCAAAAGCAGTTTCATGTGTGCCTTGAGTGGCATTTTTAAGAGTAGTTGGAAGCAATCGCTAGTGCGCCCGCACCACTTCGTGGCTGAAGCCGCTGTCATGTTGCCGCTGTCATGTTGCCGCCGTTGGCCACATCGCGCACAGCATGCGGGTGGTTTCGCGGCAGTGTCAGCATGCCCGTGGCATGCACGGCGCGTTTTCTCAAGCAGAAAACAGCACCCGACTCCTCTCTTTTTCACTCTTTCTCCGAGAGCAAAGAGCGCCTGTACGTCGCCGTCGCTTGCTCGCTCGGCAGTCGGACCCGTCGCCGGTTTGTTCATATCATCCGCCAGGCCTTACAGGTCCATTCGTAACAGCCGAAATTTCGCCCATTGCAAACAATGCAATTTCACCAGGAGTTCTCAGAAATTCATATCATCCCAAAATTCGTATCACCCACAATCGTATCATCGAGATTCCACTGTATTATGTAGGTGGTATTCACTGGCGAGACAGGCATGTAGGCAACCATGTGAGTGCGTCGTCACTGGTTACTTCGGGCTCTGCTGGATGGCTGTACTTTTCGTGCTAAGCACATGATATATATTGGACATTCCGAACTCTACCCCACCGAACGCAAAGTACTACAATGTGAGTGCAATTAATAATTCTGGTGACGCTACCATTGAGAATCCCGTTGAAATGGAGCACACAATGCACACCAGTGCTTTTTTTTTTTTCCTGCAGTGTGCAGGCGCAGTGGCACAGGCCGCGCCATGTCCATGGCCGTTTCCAGTGTTGTCAAGCGAAGAAATTGACAGCTAAACTTTTCAGTGAATACCATCTATAGCCTACTGAATGGGCACATTTGTGCAGTAGAACCTTGTACAGCAGAACCCCGATTATACGACCTTGGGACCATGAAAAAGCGTCGTAAAATGTGGTCATCGTAAAATCCAAAGAACAATTGCGCCTGTAAATGCGATTTCGCACGACGGGTTCGCAAGAAACTTCAATTTAAGAAGCTTCAATCTATTGCTTTGCAGGGCTGGGACATCCAAATCACTAAAAAAGTAAATGCAGTGCAGGTGCGAATTATGATGGAATAAAACAACCTTATACCGGAGTCCACTGCAGTGATTCCCGCCAGCCTATGTGAATCATGGCACACACAGTCACAACAAACACATGTGCAAGCCTAAGCCTGTCAGGTTAACCTCGTTGGTGATTCACTGCTGAGTGGGAAAAATTAACATCTGCACGTGCACTGCCGCAGTGACCATTTTTTTATTTATGTGGAGTGTGCTTTAAATTTTCTCATTCCAATTCACAATCACTGGGCTGTTGCAACATTGCTGGATGTAGAAAACAGCCTTATCCTGAGCACTTTGGTTGCACAGCCATCCTGCACAAGCCAGGGAAGTTTTCTGTACCTCTGCCCTTCAGCTGAAGATCCTCCTCTTCCCTAGGAGTAAAGTTCTTTAATGAAGAGAGTACTGAAATTAAATTGTACGTTCGCATTTTATTGCATTGGTTGACTCTTGCTGGCCTAGCAATTTTGAAAGAGCACTTAATACAGTTAAACTTTGATATAACAAGGTCGTACTTGGGGGCAGAAATGTCGTTAAATTGGGAATTTCATAAAATCGAGGTTTCAATTTTACAGTTCATTTAATCAGTTATGGAGGATTCAAAACCTTGCCCATCGCCCAGAAACAACTGCTGTGTAGTTACCTCTCCACTTAAAGCGAAATTTGTACTAAAACTGGCCGCGAAAATTGTGTGAATTAAGAATTTCAACACTTAGGCAATGGAATTCGGATAGCCGACGGTAATTCATGTGTCGTAAAATCGGTGCTTTTTCTGCAATGCCTCATTAAATATAGCAGACTAGGTTTCCCTTTTTTCTTTTTTTTATTTGGGTCACTACTAAACGCCGCTGTTAGTCAAATGAACTCGCGTCACGGAGCAAAAATATATAGGAGAGGAAACGCCCATTGCGGTCTGCGCGACCGAGCGACCAGATAATGTCACAATGATAACTACGGTGACCTACGGAGCTCCGCAGCAGCGGCGGCGAACAATTTGACAGCGGCACCTGGTTGAATGTATTAAAAGCATTGCTGTTGTTTGCAGCATTCGCCACAAGGCGTGAAACGCTATGTGCTCGAGCTGCTGCGCGCCGCGGGAACGGAACGGGCGTTCATCTCGGAGGTAGCGCGTGCGTCATCGTCCCGCAACGTCGGTGATGCTGTCACTTTTCAGTGCACTGTCGCATAACCAATAAATTGGCCGGTGCATTCAATTCGCTTCCAGCGCATCGCATGCGAGAAAAGGCCGTGCGTTTACAGGTTTTACTTTTTTTTTGTGTTTACAGTAGGGGTGTGCGAATATTCGAAACTTCGAATATTCGATTCGAATTTTTCGGTATTCGATTCGATTCGAACGACACTTTTATTGTTCGAAATATTCGAACCACCCGAAACTAAAAAAAAAAAAAAATTCAGAGCGCGTCTGTATCGGTGTTTATTTACAGTGGACTCTCGATGATACGATTCTGGGGGTGCGAATTTCGGGATGATACGAATTTCTGAAAAGTCGCGGCGAAATTGCATCGTTTGCAATGGGAAAAATTTCGGCTGTTACGAACGGACCTGCGCGGCCCGGCGGAAGATACGAACGAGCCGGCGAGGCACCCGACTGCCGAACGAGCAAGTGACGGCTCTCGCTCCCCTGTTTGTCACTCTTTCTCCAGAAACGGCCGGGCTGTTGTTTTCTGCTCGCGAAAACGCTCTGCGCACTTCCAACCTTCCAACGCGCTGACACCGCCGCGAAACCACCCCCACGCTGCGCGCGGCGCGGCCGGCGGCGTCAACATGGCGTCGGCTCCAGCCGCAAAGTGGCGCGGGCGCTCGAGCGAACGCTTCTAACCGCTCTTTAAAATGCGGCTCAAGGGAGACACGAAGTTGCTTGTGCGGTAAAGGAGCTGATAATGCATGCGAAAACGGTACTATAAAACATCATCCGCGCCGCTAGTGAAAGCGCCCATAAAATATTTGCCGGGGTGCTAAGCCTAACCATCTCCGGCGGAGCCAAGCCGGCTGTCTCGATCTCATCGCAAGTAGTCAGGCTCCTCCATTCTGCCGCGCGCGCCGTGCGTCATTTTCTGAACGAGGTAGGCGCTACCGCGGGCGCGAAATCGTCGATGTGGGCGTGAAAATACAGCGCTCGCAGAGCTGAGGCGAGCGAATCGCGTGGAAAAACGCACCATGCGGTTCACGCTTGGCTGTTGCGGCGTGCAGCGAGCTTGGGCACAGCGAGTGAGACGAGCGCGAAGCTTTACGTGCTCCAGAAAGGACTGCTTTGCGACACGGGGGTTAAAAAAAGCAGAAAAAATCACTCATGTCTTCACGCGAAAGTAGGAAAAGAAATAAACGAAAACTTTTTTCAGCGCTAAATTGTTTGGTCTGTGTTGGTTCATACGAATTTCGGATGATACGAATATTTTTCGCAGTCCCGCGAGATTAGTATCATCAAGATTTTCCTGTATCAGCGCGCGGCAATGTGCACGGGCTCGGGCATGCCAGCTACTAGTGTCTCAAGTGAGCTGCTGTTTTCGGTATCTGGTAAAGTGGTGACGAGCAGGAGGTTGTCACTGCTCCCCGAACATGTCGAGCAGTTAACCTTTCTCCATTAACATTTAAGTGAGTGCAGACCTTAACCTGTTGTGTGCAATGGTATTGTGTAATTCCTAATTTTACTTTGTGTGATTTGTTGTGCAATAAAGTTGCAGTTTTTGTGTCTCTAGATGGTGAAAACATTAATTTTACAAAAAACAATAAGTATTCGTATTCGAAAAATATTCGAAAAATATTCGATTCGATTCGAACTTTGTTTTTATTATTCGAATTCGCTTCGAAATTAAAAAATTGATATTCGCACACCCCTAGTTTACAGGCTTGTATTTTGGGCTTGCTGCTTGCTCAAGATTGCAACGCATTATTGCCCCTTCTATTCGCTCGTACCGGCCGGTTTAAATTTGACCGAAAATTAATCGCGAAGACGGGCTCTTCAGCCAACGGAAGCATAGAAGAGCGCACACAACACACTCTCGCTTCAGCCACAGAATGTTTCGGCGGCCCCGCGAAATACGGACGCGATGCCACAGCCGGGTTGGACTAGACGAGTGCGAACAGAACGCGCGCCGGCCGTGGCTATGACCGTGCACTTCCTTCGCTTGCCGCTAGATGCCGGAAACTTGACGTTCGCCAAATGCTTGTGACCTTATCAGGCTGCCCCGGGAATCTTAGTTTCCCCTCCTATTTTATTCGTGCTCCGTGACCCGCGTCCATGCCCTGTAAACTTCGCCCCGGCAAGGTGTTGGTTCGAAGTTACGCCTCTTTTCGTCCGTTCAGTGGTAGGCTTAGGCGCGGCATTGAGGGGTGCGGCGGGCCAACAGCGGAAGGGTGCTATGAAACTTTCGAAAGACTTTTTTCATGTACAAAGGTTCCACAGTATGGGTGCGTGATGCAACCACGACACTTGAGATAAAGCCATGATTGTGAGTTGAGCGGAGTACACGCGGACCGCTTAATTCACTGTGCGGAGCAGCACCCGCTAAAGCGGAAAGCTTACATTAAATATCGTCTGGCCAAATTCGATTAAGCAATTACTTTTATGCCCACTGAGCCCTAAAGAAACCGATTCTCGGCAGCTGTCTAATGAACACTGAATTTATTGCCACCAGCACTCAATGTTCAAGCCGTAGTGAAGAAGTCCGTAAGCAGTGCTTGGCGTTTCTTGACCAGGGTGGGCTTTGCGTGACACTCGTATGCTGACAGCGCTAACAAGGCTTGCTCTTAAACATTTGCGTGCGCCTGCGTGCCTCCGCAGAACATCGATGGCATCCATCACTTCGGTGGTCGTCGGTTTCACCGACACTTCTCGGAACTCTTTTCTTTCCCGTGGAGTGCTCATGCTGCGTATACAAGACTCACCTAATGATTCACGAACAAAATATTAATGTGGTTATCAGCGAGCACAACCTAGAGGAGCAGCACCGTGAGCAAGGACGCATAGAAAAAAAAGCTTGAAGTAGGCTTCGCCAGCCTAATCATAGAGGGCACTGGCGTAGGCAACGATGGAGACTTCAAAATGGTGGCCGCACTATTAAACCGTCCATGACCGCTACCAGTTTGAGCAGCTTCTTTCATCGCTTTTAGTTGTTGTCAACTGCAGATTTCACCGCTTGTCTTTCATTTTACCCTTTTAAGAGTTAATGCGAGTACTGAATGTTTTCAGTGTAAACTTTGAGAAGCAAAATAAAACGTGCCTCGACCGGAATTTCGTTCTTCCTTTCTTTCCGTGACTTCGTTAACGGGGTTGTGCCACCAAATTTTAAGTCTATAAAAAGCCTGCTGCAAGCTTTCTCTGTATGCAAGGACCATCAACACGAAGTGCTGGGTACAGCAAGCGCTTAATATATATTTTAATTTGCTTCTAAAAAGTACCTAAAAGTTCTTCTGGAGATCGGGACCCATCGCTAGCACCACTAACCATGACTTCAGTGAATTGCCAGCATAACAAAGTTTGTGACGTCATACCACGTTAGCGACTCGAGCGACGTCAACGTGAACTCCAGTTGTGAACTCGAGTCAACGTGAACTCCAGTCAACGTGAACCACAGTTTGTTTGGTCGCTTGGTCGTATCAGACACACTAGGGCGACACGAACGACGGCGACGCGACGCTGACGAGTCGCCAAACCATCGGCCAACTGCCGAATTGCCAGATTGCGTTGTCACACTACGCCGACGGCGACACAAACACGTCGGCCGATGGGAAGTCGCCGTAGTGACTGACTCGCCGACCGAAGATGCCAACATAACCGGTCGCCTGACTTGTTGCCCGACGCATTGTCGGGAATCGACCGAGAAACGAAAACTGCACCCCGACAACATTCGTTCCGCAATGAACGCGGCTCTATTTTTTTAGTTTCTGGAGTGTAATAAACTCAGTAAGGTCCATGAAGCCCATACAACTCAACACTAGCGCCAGAGTCCTTCAATGCTTTTCTGGTCACGAAACTTCTCCGTAACGCTATGGGAGAGCTTCATATGGGGACCAAAAGTCCCGCGCGGTGGCGCTACGAGTCTGGTGAAGGCGGCTTGGACGGCGGCAGCCGCCTTTGCAGTGCATTGGAGCGCGAGCTTGCGGGTGTTTGTTGTGTGATATAGCTTTCTAAACTCATCACGAAGGGCAAACTATGTGAACTACCATGCCTGTGACGTGCTGTGTACCTGGGTGCCGCTCTGGCTATCGGAGTACAACGGAAAAGGCTTCATTGTTCTGCCTCCCAAGCGACCGCGAACAACGCGACATGTGGAAGCGAGCCATTCCACGACAGGAGACGGACGCTTTCAGCTTCGAGTCGAAGGCCGTTCGTGTGTTCGAGGAACATTTCGACCCCACGGACATTATTCGAGCCGATGAATTTAAAATAAGTGCACAACCTGTGCTTCTGCAGCGCGAGAAGCTCAAGCTCCGCGTCGCCCCGGATATTTGAAAACCTGCCGGCGTATCTTACGAAGCCCAAGCCACGATCGCGCTCACAACGAGATAATCCGTCTGCTAAACGTCGTCGCGTTTCGTCGCCGCACAAAGATCGGACTGCAGCTACTGTGATTTTGGTTATCAAACCAGATATTTTGAATTTGGAAAGCGGAGCATGGCTATCTTTGTCTGCATATATTTTTTTCACTTACCCGCCGCGCTTGCCCAGGGGCTAAGGCGTTGTGCTTTGATAAGCCCAAGGATGCGGGTTCCCAGCCGCTTTTCTGATGAAGGCGAAAAGAGAAAATGCTTGTGTGCTCGAGATTTTCGGCGCAAGTTAAAGATACCTCAGTGGTTAAAATTAATCCGGAGCGCTACACTATGGCGCGTGCCCCATTGCCTGTGTAGCGTCGGCACGTTAAACCTCATAATCAATCAATGTTTTTTAACTTGCCGTTTGGGTGGGACGGGTGTGACAGGCACTGAGCGGGCGAGTTTTTATCTGTTGACACCCTATGCCTATGAGAACAGCCGAGAAAGTAGCTCAAGGCTGTAGGATTTACTCTTACCCTGGCCCCTCCGCGCGCCCATTATTCTGGTTTCATTTCGTGAGCGTTTTTTTTTCCTGCTGTCCACGCTCGCTTTCCGAACCTCGATTATTTTTTTACATTATTAGTGCGCTATAAAATAGCGCAAACACAACGCTAACACAACGTGCTGTACGTTTGCACACCTATTTGCTCAGCGCAGCAAGTCGCGCCCAGGGCTGAATACAGATTTAATTCTGGTGCTAGTTCACCCAAATCATACAGGCGGCTGCAAAGGCTAGTCAAAAATTGAAAACGCCAGATGTCCGCCTTTTCAAAGCGAGATTGTAGTGGTGCTTGCCGCAACGATCGAACACTGCAGCATATGCGCCTCAGTAACACCCGTAGTCTTGCCTCAATTTCACAGCTGAGCTACGCGACAGCAACTGACTCAAAAACAACAACTGACTGACTCAAAAACTGACTCAAAAACTTCGCTCGCGTTTTTACAAGTGGAAATGAAGAACAGATGAAAGTAGGCGCGTTGCCGATGGAGAAACAGCCGGCCAGCAAGCGTCGTCGACCGCCGGCGAAGCCTTCACGTTAACCGGGGCGATCCTAGCGGCAGCTTCTATCCCTGAATGAAACTTCGGCCGGAGTTTCGTGACCAGAAAAGCATTGAAGGACTCTGCTAGCGCTAATGCGATCCATCTTTTGGCGTTCGACGCTTCGGCCGGGCTCTTCGGCGACACCGCTACCCCGGAACGCGTGTGCGATCGGCTCGCCTGTAGAAAATATAAGGTCAGTTTCGTGCAGAAGAAGAGTTACGTAGGGTAATTTGGGTAATAAGAGATCAGTAGCGGCAAAGGTTTTTAACGTAAAATGTAAAGCCAAAGTATGGCAAGCACTGTCCCTACAGTGCAAAATCGTAGTCGCAGCCGGGCACACTTATTTTTGCGAGCGCTTTCGCGAAGGAGCAGAGTTGATGGCGACAAGCTATTGCGGGGGCTTCGCGGAACCTGCTGCGCAAGTGCCATTTAAGAAATTTGAGTTTACAAGCCAGGAATTCTGTAAACTAGCTAGTAAACACCGACGTAGGACTCCAAGGATGGGCCTCCATCTAGTACACCGACTATTTCGCGGCGTGAAACCATTTGTGCAGTGGCGCAGTGGTCTCGCGCGGCGCGCCCACTCGGTCAACGTTGTGGGTTCAATTCGCGGTGGGGGCGTCGTCGTCTTCTTCTTTCCCTTTTTTTTTTTTTTTTTTTAAAGGGGCGCATGGTTTGCATATCCAATTGCATTTCCATGGTTTGCATATCCATGATTTTCATTTGTCTGCACCCGAGGATGCAGACAATGAGCCCGTGTCGGAGCTGTCGCGGCTTGACATGACGAGTCGGCGTGTTTACTTTTGTGGTGAAGCACGTGTGTGCGGGAGCAGACGCCGCAGTAAAGTCGCAGCGTACCGCAGCGCTGCATGGTAGACACACGTGGCAGAGCGTCCTCGCAACACTGTGACGTCACTGCTTGAATCGGCGCCCAGAAACCGAAACCGAACCCTGTTCACATGAGTCGTGCGATAATAAATGTTTTACTCAGAATATGTGCATGTAAGAGCATGTATCATGCTTTCTAACGAAATATAAAACATTTTTAACAAAGAATGCACAAGCAACAAATTTGGTGGCACAACACCTTTAAATCGGAAGCGCCACACGAAATTACTTTGTAAAATCGCGATAAAAATACATGCATTTATCAAAATTTTGATAGAAAACTTGAAAAAATTTGTTATAGCGCGAATTTCGTCAAATTGAGGTTCATTATATGAAGGTTCAACTGTAGTTAACTGTACCATGCAGTTCTTCAGTTGGACTTTTATTGCCTTGAGCCTGGAGGATGCGGACGACCGAAGCTCGCCTTTACGTCACTGTCTTGAGGTGGATTTCAAAACATTGTGCATGTTGTCTTGACTGCTTTGCTAGCACTCAACTGCTTGGTTATGCCAGGTTTAAGTACATGTATAGTACAATATTCAGCTAAAGGTTTACTTCATGTGAGCAGTTCTGATCACTAATTTAGTGGCAAAAGCAAGACGATAGGTTGTGTGTTTGACTAATCAGCAGCACTGGGAAAAGTAGAGGTGACGAGATATTTTGACACGTTTGAATATATTGCAACGGAAAACTTGCTATTTAATTTGCATTTAGTGTTGTTTAATGTTGACACCCCTACTTTTGAGTTTACTGTACGTAATTGCAACTTCAGTTTAGTGCAGTAGGTTACATGCTTGTTGTCTTTCATGTATTTTTAGGTTTGCTTTTGTGGATGTCAGCTGTGCATTACTGTTTGTTTTTTCTTGTTTTTCCCACCTTTCCTGTTTGTAATACTGTCAACCTTGGGTATCGTGAAGGGGCACTGCCATTTTTTTTTTCCATCGTGATCTAGACATGAGGCGGTGTTGTGTTGTGCACTACGGAGCGAGGGAGGCCGTGGACACCGCCATCATTTTCGAAACGGCACTGCTTTATTTTCCCGTCTTCACTTGGCCGACTGCTGGCTCGCGGATTGTCTTTAGTTGGCCCACTACACTACATTCCCCCCTGGCTTAAATTGAGCGTTGCAGACTAAACGTTTGAGAGTATACAAGTTAGGGAAGAAAAAAAAACGATTTTCACTCAAAGTCTGTAGCGCAGCGGCTTGAGTCCTCTTGACACTCTGATGGGGTATCGTGCTCGACTTCCTTGTTCCTGGGTAGTGGTGCCAGGTTGTGATGCAGTGTTCTCCAGTTGTGCTTGCCCTCCTTGCCTTTCAATGTTGCCAGCTTGGGATGGGGTGTTCTCTGGAGGTGACACAGCTGCATTCCTTGGGAGCACGAGATCCTCATATTCGTCATCTGATTCGTGAGACTTGTGTTTACACTGCACTTTCTTGAAGAAGCTCGCATTGCGTGTGATTTCTTTCCCTTGCCTGGCTGCGGTGACTTTGGATCCCTGCACCTCAGTGATAATGTATGGGTCAGGGTCAAAGTATGGCGTGAGCTTGTTCTGCCTGGGCTGCTTGCATAGTGCCGAGTCTCCTTGTTTGAGTGCGTGTGGCTTGACGTGGCGCCTTTTGTCAGCATATACTTTAGACTTCAGCTTTGCAGTGAGGTCGTCTTGGCGCACTTCTTCATCAAAGACTGCAAGTTCTGGTGCTGGTCGTGGTAGGGCTGTCTGCATCTGTCTGCCAAAGAGCAGCTCGTATGGAGACTTTCGTGTTGTTGCATGTGGAGTTGCTCTATAGCACATGAGAAAGTCATCGATGGCTTGGACCCAATCTCTTCCTTGGACATGTAGCGCCTTGATTGCTCTAGTCAACGTTCTGACAAAGCGTTCCGCTTCACCATTTGCCTCAGGCCAGAGTGGTGTTATTCTGTGATGCGTGAAGCCATGTTCTGCAGCAAAGAGGTTGAAGTCAGTTGAGTTGAAAGGTGGTCCATTATCACTCTTCACTTGGTGAGGGAGTCCTATTTGTGCAAATATTCGGCGCAACACATGAATTGTCGAGCTTGCACTGGTTGACGACACAACTTCCACCATGGGGAAACGGGAATAGTCATCAATGAGTATGAGTAGGTACTTGCCGTTGGGGAAGGGACCAGCAAAGTCAACGCTCAGATTTTCCCAAGGACCCTTTGGAAGTGGGGTTGGTTCCACAGGATCACGCTGAGAGCTTGGCGTTGAGGACTGGCATGGGATGCAATCTCGCACTGCCTGCTCAACTAGTTTGTCCATGTTGGGAAACCAAATGCATGTGCGGAGCAGTTGCTTGGTTTTCACGATGCCCATGTGTCCCTTGTGGGCAATCGCCACTGCACGACGTTGTAGGCTGGCTGGTAGTAGAAGTTGTCTGCATCGAAGGATGAGTCCGTCTGGTGACAGTGAAAGTTCTGGTTCCAAGTTTTTGTAGAGCTTTAGTGCTGGATCACTCCACAGGGTGTGTCTCCTTGTGCCCTCAGCTTGGATGGCTTCCCTTAGTTGACGGTAGATAGGGTCACCATCAGCTGCTTCAATTACTTCCTGTGTTGTCATTGCTTTTGGCACTGTCGCCTGGGACAGGAACAGGAGATATTCATCCGGCACCTTGTGTGTTCTGTACCCATTCAGAGTGAACTTGAGAGGGTGACGTGACATGTAGTCAGATGGATTTTCTGTGCCTTTCTGGTGCTGCACAGAGAAGCTATAGAGCTGAATCCTGAGACACAGGCGCTCTATTCTAGCAGAGGGTCGAGCACAAGGATTGGACAGGATACTGATCAGGGGTTTGTGGTCAGTGTGGAGCACAAAGTGAGTTCCGTACAAGTAGATGTTGAAATGCTCAATTCCCCACACAAGAGCTAGGGTTTCTTTTTCGATGTGGGAGTAGTTACGCTCTGCATCTGTGAGCGTGCGGCTGGCATAGGCCACGATTTGGATGTTTTCACCATCTACCTGAGCCAGTATGGCGCCTAGACCTTCTGGGCCAGCATCCACAGTGAGATGGGTTGACTTCTTGCTGTCAAAGTAGGCCAGAGCATGGCTGTCTGTCAAGGCTTTCTTCAACTTGTCAAGAGCCGCTTGGTGCGTGTCAGTCCACTTCCACTCGACGTCCTTCCTCGTGAGGTTGCGAAGAGGCGCTGTCATGTTGGCAAGGTTGGGTATGAATCTACCGCAGTATGTTATCATGCCCAGGAGACTCCTCACTTCAGATGGGTTGTTTGGTTGTGACATTTCCATCACTGCCTGGACTTTTGCAGGGTCAGGTCTGATGCCTTCTTTTGAGAAGATGTGGCCAAAGAATGTCAACTCAGGCTGGGAGAAGCAGCACTTCTTTGGGTTAAGCGTTAATCCACAGCTGTCAAGGCGTTGCAGCACCAACTTTAGCGATTCATCGTGCTCTTCTTCTGTTTTCCCGTGCACAAGAATGTCATCACTAATGTTGATAACTCCTGGGATGCCTGCAAGGACCTGCCTGATTGTGTTTTGGAACAGTTCTGCTGCTGCATTGATCCCGAAGTTCAAGCGCTTGTAGCGGTATAGTCCAATAGGCGTTGTGAACGTTGTGATGTGCCTTGACTCTTCATGTAACACCAGTTGGTGATACCCGTCATTCAGGTCAAGCTTTGAGAAGACTGAGGCACCAGTCAGGCTAGTGACGAGGTCTTCCAATGTTGGAGATGCATGCCGCTCTCTTGTAATGGCCTGGTTGGCCCGACGCATATCTACACATATGCGTACGACACCCGGTGAGTGGGGTTTGGGTACCGCAACAATCGGAGAAACCCATGTGGTGGGGCCAGTTGCCTTCTCAATCACGTCAAGTTTTTCCAGCCGCTCAACCTCTTCTGTGACTGCATCTCGGACACTAAATGGGATGGGTCGCAGTTTTTGTGCTACTGGTGGAACCGACTTGTCGATATGTAGCTTCACTTCAATGCCTTGAAGCTTCCCTAGACCTTCAAACAACCTGGGGTAGGCACTTTGGATGTTCTGAGGAGATGCTACTTTGTACACAATGGATACAAGTCCAAGGGCTTCAGCTGACTTGAAGCATAGTAGGGACTCACTCAGCGTGCTTGTGACCAAGATGGTTTCTTGTAGTTTGATGCCTTTGTATACCATTTGAGCAGTGAACTTGCCTAGTAAGGGGAGCTCAGTCTTCGACCCATAGGCGAATACCTTAGGCACTGGGCCACTCAATGTTGGTTTGTTGGGCATAGCGTCATACGTCTCTTGGCTGATAATATTCACTGTTGCCCCTGTGTCCACGATGAATTCGATGCTGTGATCGTTGAGGGACACCTTTACTCTAGGAGCTTTGCTGTTGACGCGTTGTATTGCAAAGGCCTGGTCGTCAGAGTCTGAGCTCTGCTCCACTATTCTGTGAGCTTGGCCTTGGTGTCGGTTCTTTCCCTTGCAGACTGCAGCGAAATGACCACGTTTTTGGCAAGCCTGGCAAGTTTTGTTTGCTGCGGGACATGAGGATCGTCCGCGCTCATGGGGCCACGATCCACCACAATTGAAACATGTTTTTGTTCGATCTGTGGATGTGCCTTGCAGTGGTTTGTACTCTGATGCGGATTTCGAGTGTTTTTCCCGACGCCCGACTTGGTTCACTTCGGCGGGGACTGATGTTTGCATCTCCTTCAGCTGCCTCGATGTTACTTCGTACGTGCGTCCTTGAGTCAGGAGTTGTTCCAGCGTTGCGTCAGTCTGGAGAGCAAATCTTCGGAGCTTTGTGGACGTAGTGCCCAGCACAATCTGAGACTTGATTTCGGAGTCGAGGTCGGTGAAGGAGCAGTACCTTGCTAGGGAGCAGAGGCGTGTGTAGAAATCGTCGATCGTTTCACCCTCTTGTTGAGTTGTTTTTCGAAAGTTGAAGATTTCGTACTCACGATTTATTTTCGGCGTGAAATGATCATGGCGTCGTTTCTTGACCAGCTCGTACTCGTCTGGTTGGCTGGCGTCACCTGAACTGGCGCTACTGCTGGGGGCTGTCGGGCTTCCTGGCACCGCCGGCGTCAGTGAGGCGTAAACATTGTACGTTTCTTCGCCGATGTAGTGGAGGAGAAGTGCCTTCTTTTGTGCGGCGCTGGTTATTTGGAGTGCAACAAGGAGGTTTTCGAACCTGTCTATCCATCGCCGCCATCGGTCGCCAACGGCTGCCGGTGCGGTACCGCGTTCGAAGGGCGGGAAAAATGGCAAGGACGGAGACGCCATGTTGTCTCCTCTCGCTGCTTGCAGCGAAGGGTTTTGGAAGGCTTCTCGTCGTATGGGGACTTGCTCATTAGCTGCAGGGCTGCAGCGAAGCTACAGGTGGTTCTTTTTGTAGATGTAATGCATGGTTCTTGTACCTCGTCGCCAACTGTTGTGTTGTGCACTACGGAGCGAGGGAGGCCGTGGACACCGCCATCATTTTCGAAACGGCACTGCTTTATTTTCCCGTCTTCACTTGGCCGACTGCTGGCTCGCGGATTGTCTTTAGTTGGCCCACTACACTACAGGCGGCAAGTTAAAAAAAAGTGCTTTTGATGAAAAGTTTGCACATGTGATACTGCAGAAGCTGCCACCATTCAGCAATACTTTTCCATGGTGCATATTTTTTTAAGGATCATGCCTGTGTTGGATGTTCTGATTCAACTGCAATACCATATTTGCATGATTGTAACATGCAGGTGAGTTTACTTAACTAGGAAGATTCGAAAACATGAATAGATGGCGATTCTGCCGCGCAGATGTAAAAACATGATACCACACTCCTGGCACAGAACGCAGTTGCGGCAGAAAAATCTTGTGTTTTATATACTTGCTTATCCAGTTCCTGGCATCCTTTATACTGAAGTGGGAACGTTAAAAACGTTTGGTAATTGTTTCTTTGTCCATTCATTGTGCCTTTTGCCAGGTAGCCTTCAAGTTCTTGAAAATGGCTGCGCTCAAGGCCAGCAAAGCCTTGCATGCAAATGTGGTTCTTTTCTGTTTACATCAGTCGCGTAACTCATGCCTCCACGACGCCCAGTGTGCGTGATGCCGTTCAGTTGCTCTCGATGTTGGCAAACAAAATTACATTGAAGGGCACTTCATAGTGGTACATCTTCAGAGCCAAAGGGACCGATACGAGGTGCTAATTGTAAGAGCACCAATATGTGGAATAGCTGAGTACGGTATGTCCATTGAGTAATTAGGCCAAAATTTACTCACAGTGTTCATGGATTGTTTTGGGTTGGATTGAGTTGGATTTTGGGGGGGATAATTAATATCCATGGCGAAGCTGCCGGAATCTTTGAAGCCAGTTTCGCTTTTGAGCTCTATTTACGTGCACATAAATTTGAAGGCTATCTTTAACCCTTTGAGGGGCGAATTTTTTCGTATTCTTTGGATGAATTTATTTCGAGGAAAAATTATTGTAATTTTTTTTAGGGTGACCTGAAAGTGACAAAAAAATTGTTTGTGTTGTTACATACATGTGGTTTATTCATGAGTAAAACAAGAAAAATTCTAAATAAAAACGAGAGAGTAACAAGCCGACACCTTTTGAGTGAATCGAAATCAGATAGACATCAGTTTTGCGGGCGCAAAAAGCGGGAAGCGCCCGGAGGACGATATCAAAACCAGCCGCTGCGCCCGCGCACGCGCGGCCGGATGCACGAGCGATAGGCGGTGCACCGCTCCTAAAAAATACAAAAAGGAGAAAAGAGCCTCATCAGTTTCTCAGGTGCCCTTGGTCTGTGGCAGGCACAAGAAGCGAGAGGCACCCGGTGGGCGTAAGGGGCCTTAGGTGGGCGATACCCAGCCATCGCCTCCTTTACTACTACAATGCCTGCGGCGTCACCCCAAAGCGTGCCCGCCTTGTCCTCTCCCACTGCGTCTGAATTCCGTGTGGTGGCGCCACTCACCGATCCTCCCGCTAGCGATCCTCTCCCGCTAGGTCGCATGGTAGCAAACGATCCGCGGGCAAACCGTGGACTGAGCATTCCCTCTTCTTGCCACTGAATGGCTCTTCATGTTACGTATTTATTACAATACCTGCGGGCATACCTGCCGCTAAATTCGTGTAAGTAATACCTGCCCATTAAACAAGCGACGAGGTTTTGCTCGTGAAATGTAAAACCGAAGAATACGATATTGTTGCTGCCCATTCTTCAGCGCACGGAAGAAGGATCCGGATGTCTCCAACCATGAGTTCTCAGTGAACAAAGCCCTGAAAGCACAATGGGTAAAGAACATTTCTAGAAAGAACAGGAAGCTAGCCCAACTCAAAGTCCAGTACATTACTCGATATATATGGTGTGCAGTCTGCACTTTCGGCCGGAACACTTTCGGAGTTACAGAACAAGATGCTATGCATAGTATTGATAGTATTTTCCCGCACTGTCCTTCGTACATGAGGCCGGCAGCGAAAAGAGAAGCAAGGAGCGATGTCGGCTTAAAAAAAAGAAAGCGGGAATACACACTGGAAAGATCGGCAAGATATATCGAACGCAACAGCTAGTGCGACTGCTGCTTGCCATGAAGTTTCCTGACGCGATACTTTCGGATCGTCGGTCGCTTACGAAGCCCCTCGAAGCATGCTTGAAACACAGCGTTGAGCTCATCGCATCAATACCAGTCTTGGTGTGTGTCCCGACGAAGATAGGTCATCGGCGAGAGTTGGTGGAACTCATGTGTAGAAAGTTTAATAAACCGCTGCTGCCAACCACGCCTTTTGATAAGGCCGACAAGAATGCAGTGAGAATGATTTACATTGTACAAAGCCTGAAGCTTTGAAAATCATCCTTCCACTCATATGTACTCCCATGGTGTAACCAGAGTCCTTCAATGCTTTGAAGGACTCTGGTGTAACGTAACAAACTCAACTTTTGTTTTCGCGTATATATGCACGCGTGCATTCACGTACCCATATGTACTCGCAGTGTAATGTAACAAGTCTCATTTTTGTTTTCACATCTGTTTCGTTTCTGTTCATTTATAATTGTTTTTAAGCTATCTGATTGCGTATTGCGCTTAATTTGTTTGAATTTGTAGCTATCTGATGGCGTTTAATTTGTTTGAATTTTTCATAAACGTATATGTTGTCCGTCTTGGTCATCGTTGCCCAATGCGACTGGCAGATTCACCGCTGCTGTGTCATGCGTGGAATAACGCAACTTTTCCCAACATCGATGAGCAGCAAACTCTGTGGAAAAAGGATTTAGATAGGAGTTGCAGTTGCCTATTAGAAGTAGCCAATAAATACGCCAAATAACGACAAAACCGATATACAATTAAAGTGGGCCGGTAGTCTGTATGAGCGAAACAAAATCTGTTTATTCAATGATTGCACAATAAAGCCCTCTGGAAAGGAGCGAAGTTAACTAAAATGACATGAAGAACACAGGCGAACAAATTTTATCTTAGAATGTATTTCAGACGAAAACAAAATCGCACACAAAAACCCAGCTGATGCCACAAGCGCCACCGAGGATCGGTCACTTGCGCCACCGCGCGGTGGTTGAGTCAAATAGGCCGGCGATCTGGCAGCAATGGGAACCGGCGCAACACCGCAGGCATCGTAGTAGTAAAGGAAGCGATGACCCAGCGCGCCCCCTCGTTACCGGATGCGCAAGCGATAGCCGGCCCGCCGCTGAAGTAAATCATGAAAAAATAAAAAGAAGAGCCAGCGGCGCAAGAAAATAATTTGACGTATTTCCGCAGTGTGGCAGCACATGCCAAGCAAAAGAAGTTGGCGAAAAAGGCACGCTTTTTAATTAAAGATACAAGCGATGACGTACACGTAAGTTATCGAGCATTTTGAAGGTGTTTTCAGAGGACGTACATGCACGTCCGTGATCCTGAAAGGGTTAAGGAGAAAAAGGTGTACGTTAAAATCAGGCAAAAGCAGTGTTTCTCAAGACTGAGCTATGCTCGGGGTCTCTGCAGAAGGTGTGCATCTTTCACAAGTGGTCATTCTGTAACTAATTGCACCCAACACCTTTCTTTTGCAGGCAGTATGGCGCCTTGTATGTATGCTATATATGCATGCGTACATGCATTGCCAAGCCAGACCGTATTTGGTGCCAGCTCAAGCTTTGGCCCCAGCACAGGCCCAGGCACTAGCACAAGCTTTGGCAGTGGTACAGGCTTTGGCAGCAGTACTGGCTTTGGCACCGCCATGGTCACCAGCACAAGCTCGGGCAGCGGCACAAGCTCAGGCACCAGCACAAGCTTAGGCACCAGCACAGGCTTTGGTACCTGCACAGGCTCTGGCACCAGCACAGGCTTTGGCAACAGCACTGGCTTCGGCTGGACTGCACCTTCACAGCTTGAACATCTACAGAAGGTACCATACTGCTTTTACTCTTAAGAAAAAAAAAAGATATTTACTATTTAGTAAGTACTAGTTGAAACTAGGCTCCTCCCAAGCAACCAACGGACGTCCGTCAGCCGTCCACCGTATGTCCATTCCGGCGCTAGCGGATGTCCCTACGACGTCCGTTTCAGGGCCAATGGACGTACCATTTACGTCCATGGGACGTCCGCATTTAACGCTTCCATACGTCCAGTCGGACGTCCGAAATTGGATGTATTTTGGATGCTCAGTAAAAATTTTCAGAATCGCATAACGAGAAGCTTATGTTCCTAGAATGGATAAATGGCACAAGACCAACGGACTACGGGGCAGACAGGCATACATGAACCCAGTGAACTTGCTTCACATGTTTCGTTAGCGGTTCTCAATTCTTATATATCCTTCCCCAAAGAGATCATCGCTGGAGTCGGTAAGGCGCTTAAAAAAAAGTAAAAGATTATGCTTAATCTTGGAAATATGCATATGAAACATGCACTATGCAAGCCAGGGTGTTGATGTACAAAATCTTTTTAATTGAAAAGTTTACCGTTGTTGCTTTTATATTCAATTCATGCCATTACTTGATGCTTCGTGGCAACTTTGTATGTTCACTGGCAGATGCCATTAGGAATTGTACATCCGTTTCTGGGAGTCCACTGTACGTCCGAAAATGTACATCCAAACATGGGCGTACAGTGGAGGTCCAAACTGGGCACTG
The DNA here is from genome assembly GCF_048455015.1 of Haemaphysalis longicornis. NCBI lineage: Eukaryota > Metazoa > Arthropoda > Arachnida > Ixodida > Ixodidae > Haemaphysalis > Haemaphysalis longicornis. Next base: position 27,618,249 of record NW_027526335.1, on the reverse strand, counting down.
GATGTTCGGCTGTATTTCCGACGTCCCACGGACGTCCGTGGTTGCTTGGGCATAACAGAACAAATGATCTTACATACTATTTACAGGTTGAACACTATAAGTAGCAGAGGGCACTAGGCTGCTCAAGATTAGAAAAATAAAGGTTATATCAGTAAAATCTCAATGATATGAATCTCGTGGGACTGCGAAAAATGGCCATCTGAAATTCGTATGAACCCACACAGACCAAAAAATTGAGCACTAAAGAAAGTTTTCGTATATTTCTTTTTTTTACTTGTGCATGAAGAAACCAGTGACGTTATTCTGCTTTTTTTTAACCTCCATGACACCAAGTGGACCTTTCTCGACTTTGTCTTCTCACTTGCGGTGCTTAATCTCACTGCAGGAGCGTTTTTGTGCGCGATTCGTGCGCGTCAGCGTTACACGCGTGATATTTTCACGCCCGCGCCGCCTGTGCATCGGACGCGCGTGGCAGTGGGAGGAGCCTGACGACTTACGCCAATGGGAAAGCATGCGCTTGATGGCGGCAGTTTCGAAGCGCTCGAGACAGCCAGCTGGCTCTGCTGGAGATGGCTTAGCACCCAGGCAGATATTTCGTGGGCGCTTTCACTAGCGGCGCGGATGATGTTTTATAGCACCGTTTTCGCCCATATTATTAGCTCATTTACCGAACAAGAAACTTCGTGGGTGCTTCGAGCAAAATTTTAATGAGCGGTTAGAAACGGTCGCTCGAGCGCCCCGCACCGATCGTGACTGAAGCCACCATCATGTTGCCGCGGCCGGCCGTGTGCAGCGTGCGGATGGTTTTGCGGAGTATGTGGTGCATTTTGCGAGCAGAAAACAACAACCAGGCCGTTCCTGGAGAAAGAGCGACGAAGAGGGGAGAGAGGGCTGGTACGTCGCCTTCGCTTCCTCGCTCGTCAGTTGGGAGCCTCGCCGGCTCGTTCGTATCATCCACCGGGCCGCGCAGGTCCGTTCCTACGAGCCAAAATTTTTCCCATTGCTGTAATAAAACTGCGACCGATTCTCAGTTTGCCATGTTTGTTCTCTGCCAGAACGAGCTCCGCGCTGCTTCTTTCTCCTCTTCCAATTGGCCACCGTCCTCTTCGCTTTGCTGTTGGATTGGCCGCTGACCACGCTTGCAGCTTTTCGTTGGCGAAGCTCCGCGCCTTTACCCTCGGTCACACTGTAAGCGGGCCCCCCAATGAATTTTATGAGTGGGCTGCTGGCTCTGGCTTGAGGGTGAACCCATGAGGAGCTGAAAAGCCCGTCGTATGTCACTTCTCAGTGGGCATATCTCGTGGTTCGGTGGATGTATTTAACGGCTTGCTTTAGGCCTTTCTTCCTCGTTTGTTCCAGGGCCATGTCGGTTTCCGGGAAAGTTGTGTTTCGTGTGCCAAAGACACGCGGCATGCTGTCCTTGTAGACAGTTTGGGTTAGGCTGGCATTGTCACGTTTGGTGACCTTGTTGTTGTCGTCTTCGACCACATTTGCTGAAACAGCCTTGTCAGCGACACGAGCATCGGGTTCCAGTAAGGACAAAGAGCGCTCATTGAGGTAGTCCGAGTCGCATGATGTGGTGAGAGGAACGTGGCCTTCCGCCACCATCTTGATGGAGCTGTAATGCTCCAAGGAAGTTCCAGGATTCACGCTATCCTGAGTCCAGATTCCGGGTGTCGTGAGGTCCGGAAGTGTTGTGATATCTGTGAGCGTGGACACATCTGACCGCTGCACCGGCAGACTTTCGATCACCGTATGAGAGAGAACCGAGCGGTTAACCCGCCGCGGTGGCTCAGTGGCTAAGGCGTTGCGCTGCTGAGCACGAGGTCGCAGGTTCGATTCCCGGCCGCGGCGGCCGCTTTTCTGATGGAGGCGAAAAGCAAAAAAGCCCGTGTGTACGAGATTTCGGCGCACGTTAAAGATCCCCAGGTGGTCAAAATTAATCCGGAGCCCTCCACTACGGCGCGCCTCATCGCCTGCGTTGCGTCGGCGCGTTAAACCCTACAATCAATCAATCAAGAACGGAGCGGTTAGCACTGCCTCTCTCGTTGATGATGTCGGTTGCCTCCATCGGTTTTCGCTGGCCTTCCGGCGGGCAGCGGTCGAACAGCGGTGGTGGCCAGCGCTCCAGAGACGATTTCTGCGAAGTTGCGTGAGTCGAAGGTGGCTCGCTGGCGATGGAGATCTATGTCGGCGTGGAGGAAGTCATCGACCATTTAACAGGTTAACTTCAAGTTAACTTCAAGTGTATGCACTTGTTCGCCATGTATTTTCACCTTCTGTGTAACGTAGTCTCGTTTGCCGAAATTTCAATGTACCATATTTACTCGAATCTAGGCTGGCCTCGATTCTAGGCCGCCCCCGAAATTCAGAAGGTAAAAAACTAAAAAAAGGTTGCCTCAAATGTAAGCCGAATGAAAAAAGGCACTGGACCGAGACTTGAACATGCACTTTATTTTTTTGCGGTGCTTGTCGCTACATGTTGAATGCTTACTCGCAGGTTGAACCCAAACTGCGAGCCGATTCATAAAACGAGTGACCCAGCCCCTGCTGGCCTTGAACTGAGCCCGCACGACGCCGCTTGTATTATCTTTGTCGTCACAGGCATATTCCTCCCTCTCTTTGCTGCGGGGTAAAGTCAGCTACTTGTCCACCTCGCATTGTAGGTCTTTCTTGCATCCTGTGAAGTCCCTTCGCTTGGCGCCTCAGTTGAAAAGTTCGTTCTGCTGCTTCCATCATCGGTGTACGTTCTTCTCATTGATTCCGAAGTGGTGCTGTGCTTGGAGGTTTGAAGTTGTCTCGGCCTCCAAGTCTACCTTCTGCTTGAAAGTCGCGGTGTAGTGGCACCACTTCATGGGCGCCATTGTGCCGCAAACATGGGCACTTCTCGAGGTCATGCGACGACGTACGCAAACAAGCACGGAATGCTGAGAGCTGGGTTCACAACCAGTGTTGTACACGTTCCTCTAAAACAGGAACAAAAGCTCGTTCCTCGTTCCTCCCAAATTTTGAAAGGGGTCCCTTTATAAGTTCCTTTATTGCAGAAGGAACGCGTTCCAGTTCCACTTCGAACATTGAAACGTGTCGTTACATTAACGTTACATTACATTACAAAACCAGAAGATTTATACACAAAAAATCACATGAGCCACCCTCTCACTCTCACTCAAACTCCCAGGTACTCGTCAAAGTAAAAGTAACAGGTAGCAACAGTACTCGTCAAAGTAACAGGTTGAAACCGACCTACTAAAGCAACTCCGAACGCTGGCCACCGACCTTTGGGCGGCCTCTCTCAGGTATTGTCCATACGCCGCGCAACGAAATTCTGCCCAAGAATGATGAAATTCCTGTCCTTTGTCAACAAGACGCGTGCATTACAAAAGGACCCCGCTCTCCCGTCGACCGATTCCGCCAGATCGGCGACAGACCGCGCCGTGACGAACTGCGCGCGTGCTCTGTAACTTCGAGCAGGACAAAATCCCGAGGCACTGCGGTGCGCCCAGCTCTATGGATAGCCGGTGACCCTTCGGATGAACTCACAGCGAGCACAACTCCCCCGACAACAACGCACCTGCACCTCGCATGCACTAATACGGTAATCACCCCCTGACAATATTGAACGCAAGGGCGTTTTTGCTTTTTTCCTCCACCAGAAAAGTGGCGCAGCTTATGCAGCAGGTTGACTGAGTAATTTAAACCACTTGGGGATATTTAATGTGCGTCGAAATCTTGGCATATGGACGTTCTCATTTTTCACCTACATTAAAAAAACGGCCACAAAAGACGACGACGACGATCAAACCCGCAGTCTTTTGGTCAGCAGCAAATGTCTTGGTCACTGAGCCACTCCTGCAGGTCACACTTGTCAGGTATTTACACTTCCAGGTGAGCGACCTTTTTAAACAAATTACCTAATACAAAATGTTTGCACACTTCGAGTGTGGGCCTTTGCCATTGTGCAGTGGAGCACTCTTTCAGCCTAATTGCCTTTATAAAGGCGCAGCGAGGGAAGGGCAAAGTTGTTTTATATTGCCTGAAAGTTGCCGGGAATGACATTTCATTTGGCCAGCCTTGCACTGTGCTCACGCTACCAGCAGCAACATGCCATTGCTGCATTGGTGCGCAGTTCTTTTTCCTGTTGCGACTACAAAGAGAGCGTTGCTAATGTTTTGATTGGTCTGGAGGGAAAAGTGCATGGGACGGTATACGAAGTTGATGGTACGTGAAAGATCATTGACTGCGCAATATCTGACACTGCACATGGTTAAACCATTTTGCCGTGAACCGGTAGCCGTTATTCATTTTTCTGGTTCAGTTCTGGTTCAGCGTGCTAAAAAAATAACGGTTCGGGTTTGGGTTCAGTTCAAGCAAAAATATCGGTTTGGTTCCAGTTTTCGGTTAGGGTTCAGTTCCAGTTTGACACCCTGCTTCTTTCCGACAAGGAAAGTGGATTCGCCATCACTTCCGCTTCAGAGTACAAGGCAAGAATAGACGTAGCGATTTCTATCAACTTTTGCCAAGTAATTGGAGTGAATCCCGACAGAAGGGAAAAGGAGGAAGTCGACATGTCCGAGAGTTGGGGCCTGTCAACACTGGCGTCTTTACTCCAGAAAAGCCTCAAGCCTTCAAACATTCTTGCGATGAAAACGCGCAAAGAAGAATGTCCTTTTCGGGCGATTGTGTTGGAAAGAGGTTCCTGGCAACCCCCGCAGGGGGCACCTTGTGTACTCAAGGTGTTTTGGTGAGTAGCGCCACCACGGTCCCGAGCTCCGCAGGGGTGCCTACTGCCATAGGCACTTGGTGACTTGCAACACCACGGACCCGAGCACATGTGGGTTGGACCCACCCACGCCCCGGCTGTGCGTGGCTGAGCCGTGTCCGGGGAAAAGGGAATCCTGGTGGCTGAGCCAAAGCCGGGGTTGTTTTGGACCTTCATGGCCCCCCGGTAGAGGCAACACACCACTTTGGCCCCTGCTTCTCGCAGACGGTGCCCCCGGTCTGACCCGCCCGGGGGGAACCAGCCAGTCGCCTTTTCCTGCCTCCCTCTCAGCTCTTTCACCTTCCTGTCTTCTTTTCTACCCCTATCCTGTCATCTCTTCTTTTCCTCATTTCCACACATTTCCAGGCGGCGAGGGTTAACCCTGGGTAAGGAATCAACCTTGAGGACTTAAACAGGGTTATAGCAGCTATGTATGGCTAACGCGCATCTAGCGCGTTCCCAGGTTGGGCTCGGTGGTGGGCGGCCAGCATAGCTGCTGAATTGATTTCACTTGTTATGGCAACAAGATTTTCTGCATCCCATGATCGTCCTCCAAAACGGGGACGCAACGAAGCAGTCCAGCAGTTTTTCACTCCTAAAAAGTCAGAAAATTTCCTAAAGTTTCACGTCATGCACTGTGAAAAAGAAGGCTTGTCAATGAGACGTCTGTCACCATTCTTGGTAGCCAAAGTTCTAACGAATGAGCTAGGCGGCGGTTATAAAGTAAGCAAGCTGGGAAGCGGTGACCTTCTCCTAGAAGTACAAGATGCAGCTCAGTGTGCCAAGTTGACGAAAATAACCACTGTTGGCGACAATCCTGTGAGCATCAGTCCCCACCGATCCATGAACACTACCAGAGGTGTTATCTCTGATGAAGACTTTCTGAACTTGTCTGAGCAAGAACTCCTGGAAGGGTTCGAGGGCCAGAATGTTGTGAATGTTCAACGAATCAAGATACGTAGAGATGGGAAGGAAATTCCGACCAAGCATGTAATCCTCACATTCTCGACCAGTGTACTGCCCGAGTCTGTCGAGGCAGGCTACGTTAAAATCCCTGTGCGTTTGTATATTCCAAACCCCCGTCGCTGCTATAAATGCCAAAGATTTGGCCATGGTTCACTGAGCTGCCGAGGCAAGGCAGCATGTCCAAAGTGTAGCCTCCCCGACCACTCGTCTGACACCTGTGAAGCTCCACTCCACTGTGTAAACTGCATGGGAGAGCACGCCGCGTACTCGCGCTTGTGCCCGCAATGGAAGAAAGAAAAAGAAATAATTGCTCTGAAGTATAAGGAAAACATTACCTTTAGGGAAGCACGACAGAGACTGTTCCTGACACACACTAGCTTTGCCGATGTAGCGCGACGGGGGGCGGCGCTACACTCGGTTCGAGTTCCCCTTGGAACCCTCCCAGTGAGGCCCCAAGGGACACCCCAAGCCCCCTCAGTGCCGGTGGCTAAGGCCACTGCACATGCCACAACAGAAGCGTCAAGGGCTGCCCCAGCACCCCTTGATGCCAACGCTAGGCCCCTTGCTGGCACTGCACTGCCGGTCCCTGCTGAGAGGCAGGCTGCCGCAACCAGCCAGCCTAGCCCTGCTGACGAGGCTTCGCAAGAAGCCATGGACACAACGCCAAGCCCTCCGTTGCGTGGTACGCCGATAGGGCGCGGCACGTCACTCGACCGTTCAAAGCAAAAGACACCTAGGGTCACGGCTCCTGGGAAGGTGTCTTGAGCCTGGGAGGGTGACAGCATGGCACTTCCTTAATCCTTGTTCAGCATAAGCTGATGGTAACTGATAATGTAGTCCAATGGAACTGCAGAGGCCTCTTGAAAAACTTGGACGATATCTATGAATTGCTGTCACAACACCAAATAAGTATTATGTGTCTCCAGGAGACACACTTGAGGACGAACCAAACTAACTTCTTAAAGAACTACTCTGTATTTAGGAAGGACAGGGATGGCTGCATGCATCCCTCTGGAGGAGTTGCGATTATCGTGCAAAAATCAGTGGCATGCCAGTTCTTACCGCTACAGACCAGTTTAGAGGCTGTAGCCATACGAGCCATTATCTTTAATAGACTGGTAACAGTATGCTCACTGTACATACCTCCAGACCACGGGCTGTCCAGTATGGAGTTTGAAACATTAGTTGATCAGCTGCCAGAGCCGTATCTGCTAGTTGGGGATTGTAATGCTCACCACCCACTCTGGGGTTCTGCACGCACGGATGCTAGAGGACGCCTCGTTGAAAAGTTTCTGCTATCATCTGGAGCATGCATACTTAACAAGAAAGACCCAACATATTATAACACAACACATGCCACGTACTCCTGCATAGATCTCGCCATAGCCTCTCCAGTTCTGTTTTCAGCACTCCAGTGGAAGGTCATTAATAACCTGTACGGAAGTGACCACTTTCCAGTGAGCCTCAAGCTTGTAGACAACAAACAAGACAACACTCCATGCCCACAAAAGTTCAAGGAGGAGGCCGCAGACTGGAAAAAATTCAAAGAGCTCTCTGAGTGTCACTATACACTTATAGACAACCTTGGTATTGATGAAGCTGCTGAGACTCTGACCACCCATATAATTGAAGCTGCGCTGAGGTCCATCCCCCAGACTTCTTCTAGTAGGGTTGCTAAGCCGAAACCTTGGTGGAATGATGATTGTAGGCAGGCCCGTAAGGAACAGAATAAAGCATGGGGTGTCTTGCGTAGGTGCCCAACGACTGAAAATTTGGTACTTTTCAAGCGGGCAAAGGCCAATGGCAGACGGATTCGGCGTATTGCGAAAAAAGAAAGCTGGAATCGTTTTGTGTCATCAATCACATCATATACTGACACGCGGAAAGTATGGAGGAGAATTAAAGCACTCCGAGGAAGTAACACTCTTACGTACCCTTTGGTCAGCACAAGTGGAGACACTTTACAAGACCAAGCGAATGCTCTAGGCAAGCATTTTGAGTATGTATCAAGCTCAGCTCACTATTCAAATAACTTCCTGAGACACAAGAATGCAGAGGAACGGAAGATTGTACGTGACAAACGGCAGTCTGAGGTAGGGTATAATTGCCCCTTCACTATGCAGGAGCTTAAAGTGGCGCTCACTACTTGTGGTAAATCATCACCAGGTCGAGACCGAATAACATACACCATGATTAAGCACCTGCACGACGACACGCTAGAAGCGCTCTTACTGTTGTTTAACAAGATCTGGCGTGCAGGGCAATTTCCAAAAGTGTGGAAAGAAGCTATTGTGGTGCCGATTCTAAAGGAGGGGAAAGATCCATCACTTGCAACTAGTTTCAGACCGGTCGCTTTAACCAGTTGCTTATGCAAGGTCTTCGAAAAAATGATTAACCGTCGCCTTATCTATTTTCTTGAGTACCATGGTATTATAGACAATCGCCAGGCGGGATTTCGCTCTGGTAGATCGACAGCAGACCACCTAGTGGCTATTGAATCCTACATCAGGGATGCATTTGTTCATAAGCAGCATTGTTTATCAGTTTTCTTTGACCTCCAGAAAGCTTACGACACAGCCTGGCGTTACGGTATTCTTTGCGATCTTCGCCGCCTTGGAGTTTGTGGAAACATGCTGAACAGTTTGAAAGATTACCTTTCGGAGCGCACCTTTCAGGTTAGGGTTGGAAATGTCCTCTCGAGGATGTTCGTCCAAGAAAATGGAGTGCCGCAGGGTGGTGTGCTCAGCTGCACCCTTTTTATTGTTAAAATGAATTCCTTAGGAACTGCACTGCCTCGCTCCATATCCTACTCGCTATATGTTGATGATGTGCACATTGCGTTTAAATCATGTAATATGTCCATTTGTGAGAGGCAAATCCAACTAGCTGCAAACAAACTTACAAAATGGGCAGATGAGAATGGCTTCTGTTTTAACCCAGAAAAAAGCACGTGTGTGGTCTTCTCTAGGCAGCGTGGTATCCGCCCAGATCCTGTTATTAAACTCAATGAAACACCCATAGCAGTAAAAAAGGAGCACAAGTTCCTTGGGGTTGTGCTTGATGACAAACTTTCATTCATTGCACACCTCAAACGCCTTAAAGTTAAATGTTTGGATACAGTCAGGATCCTGAAAGTCCTCTCACACCAGTCTTGGGGTACTGACACAAAGTGCCTATTGGCCTTATTCAATAGCCTTGTGAGGTCCCGCATCGACTACGGGTGTCTTGTTTATCAATCTGCCGCGAGAACAGCACTAAAGATGTTAGACCCTGTCTACCATCTTGGCCTTCGTCTGGCTACAGGCGCTTTCCGAACAAGCCCTGTGTTAAGCCTGTATGTGGAAGCCAATCAGTGGTCTCTTGAAACACAGCGGAAGTACACTGGGTTGAATTATGCTCTAAAAGTGACATCCTTGACCGGACACCCGAACAGCACTCTAGGTAACCAGGCAATCAAGCTTTTTGAAAAGCGACCTGCCATGGCTGAGCCATTCCTTCTGTCGGTGAGGGCACTGGCCGCAGGCCTGGGAATATCCTTCACTGACGCTCAGAAAACCAGCTTTGCTGACTTTGTCCCTCCATGGGATCTCTGCCCTATCTCTTATGATCTCTCTTTTATGAAGATTGACAAAAGAACCGCTCCAAAGGAATTAATTATGCAGCATTTTTTGTTTTTGCAGAACAAGTACAGAGCATCTGAGTTCTACACAGATGCATCCAAGTCAGCTGGTGCAGTATCATGTGCTGCACATGGTCCCAACTTTTCCACGTCAAAGACTATGCCTGAAGCCACATCTATATTCACTGCTGAAACACGCGGCCTTGTATTGGCTGTAGAATATATTATTGAGAACAATGTCCCAAAGTCAGTGATATTCACGGATTCTCAAAGTGCTGTGCTGGCTTTAGCGTCAGGAAAGTTACAAAAAAATCCAGTCTTTAATCAATTGCTAAAACTACTGTGCTCAGCCCACAAACAAAAACTTGAAATCACTGTCTGTTGGGTCCCAGGTCACTGCGGCATAGCCGGAAATGAGCAAGCAGACAGGAATGCTGTAACTGCAGCTCTTCGGAATGATCTAGATATTCAAAGCGTCCCGTACGAGGATCTTAAAGCGTACGTACGTAAGAGGCTGCGAGACCAATGGCAGGAAGATTGGAATGGGGAAACAGCAAACAAATTGCACATGGTAAAACCCAAGTTAGGTAGATCGATCTGTGAGAAACGAGACAGGATCACAGAGGTTACTCTCTGTAGACTGCGCATAGGCCATACCCATGCTACACATGCGTACCTATTGAAAGGAACAGAACAGCCACGCTGCTTGAGGTGTGGAGGGTCGCTGTCAGTCATTCACGTACTGGTAGAATGCAAACTACTTGAACCGCAAAGAAAGCTTCATTTTCCAGAATTGTACACACGCATGATCCCTCAACACCCATTGCTGTTTTTATCAGACGAGCCACTTTTCTCTACTAACCGTGTTTTTAAGTACCTCTCAGACGTAGATTTTTTAAGGTATGTGTCGTATCACCCGTGAGCCGAGCCACCATCGCACGCTAGGACCCGGTAGGGCCACTCATTGCTACCGCAAAGACGGGGGCAAGGGGTGCACGTAGAAAATGCCTGGCATAGTGTCAAATGTTTTTACTTGGCCCTCTACACCAATTCTTGGCCCTCTACACCAACAGAAATCTGAGATACCTTTTATTATATATTCTGTACTTTATATTCTCACTTGAATAATCCTCACCATAGTACTGGCGCTCTTTGGCCTTGATGCCCTTGCGCCAAGAAAACCTAACATCATCATCAGGTTCCTGGCAACGCGTTGTTTGTTGCTTTCTTCAGGCGCCCCTGGCCCGGCTCAGCATGGATGACTGTTTCCTAATGTGTTCCTCCCAGAAAGTCTCAGACTTCTTCGAGGCGCATCCTGCAGAAGTTCTGAACGTATTTTCTGTTGATATAAAAGATCTCTACTACAACCTTCCACGCGACTTGATTTTGAAGGCTGTCAACGATGCACTGGACGAGTTGGCAACCTGAGGTTCCAAAGTGACTGTGGAATCAGCATGAACACGTTTCTAGAGGCATTGAATTTCTATCTGGACTCCACGTTTGTAGAGTACAGTGGCAAGCTCTACCTGCTGAGGGAAGGGGTGTGCATTGGGTTGCACCGGTCTAAAGTGACCTCCTTTTGGCAACGTTTGACTGAAAACTTCAGGTGGCCTTTGAGGGCAAGAGCGTCTTGTAGACGTTTAGTTTTGTGGACAACAACCCAGTAGTCTTCAGAAAGAATGGTGGGGCAGAGGCAGTGCAAGTGCATGAAATTGTCAGTGTCTTCTCTTATGCACAAAACCCCTCTGTACTCACCACAGAAGTTCCAGAGTGTGGAACCATGCAGTTCCTGGATACAAGCTTGACTTTTTCTGATCGCCATGTATACTGGACGCCCAGAAACCAAACCAGAATGTTTTTAGCCTTTCTCGTCCGCCCACACGAAGCTCCTCAAGCGAGGCGTGGTGCAAGCGGCCCTGAAAAATTATTGCTCTGTTCGTGTCATCACATGATGTCCAAAAATCTGCAGGAATGAGCAGATAGGCTTTTTAGCGCAGGGTACCCGCGTACTTTACTTTTGGCTGTCGTCGAGATTGTTTTAAAATCGTTGAAGGTGCACGAGACGAAGCGTGGGCACATAACTGTCGCATGGACCGCAGAAGATTGGGCTGAAGGTGGAAATAAGGACTGTGTTTTCTGCGCCTAATAAGATTGGGAGAGAGTGTAAATATAAGCTGTGAATGCTGTGGCACCGCCAAGGGCGGTATGCGGTATAAAACATGGCACTTGCTTCGCTCCCTGCCGCGACAACGTGGTCTATGAAATCCCCCTTTGGATGTGGTGTCCTGTACATTGGACAGAGAGAAAGAGGCCTAAATGAATGCCTGTGAGAGCACTCGTATTCTTTATAGTTCGGCACTGGGAGCTGTGACAAGTGTGGAGCCACCTTGTTTCGTCTCACTGTAAGGCCTGTAGTTGCACACAACCACTTTTTGAAAGCATAAAAGTTCTTAAGCGCTACTTGGACTCGTGCATTGAAGATTTTTGAGGCATACAGGATAGTCAAGAGGAATGAAAATTGTTTGTTGCACTCCTTCAGAAGGAACTTGAGTACATTGATGGCACATGCGAGTGATTACAGTATTGGAGCGTTACCTATAGGGTCGTGTACACCGTTTCCTATTGCCATGCTTTTCTTCTTGTCGTCCCTAGCTGGTTTTTTCTTTTTGTTTTCTTTTTCTCTATCTCAGTGTTGTGACGTCATTCATGCTTTTTTATATATATTACAGACCACAATAAAGTATGCCCAGTTGTTAGTCAGCACTTGTGCTGTCTTTTTCTTTCGTCCTCATCTCTGCACTGTTTTTCTCAATATGTCATGCAACCAACTAGCCCAAACTCAAGCTTTAGCCCCCCTGTACATTTACTTCCCCAGAAAGTAAATAGGCACATGTTGCTTGCTTTGTAAGCAGCATATCTTGTGGTTATTTCCTTGCAGATAGGCACCGGTGAAAGGCCGATACCTAGAGTTGTAAAGTTGGTGAAAAAGAAAACGACCAGCACAAGAACGTCATCGCCATTCAGGGACAGGCTGCCAGCCCTCAACTCTGTTACACCACCACTCGGTGGTGTGGCTCCCAACTCTGGTAGGTGCCCTTGAAATCCTTCTTGGTGAAGGTTTTTGCTTTTTATTCCTCACCCATGTAACAGCGCCCAAGAGAAAACTGCTAGTGTCGGAAATTAGGAACAAAATAACTGTATAGATTAGGCAACTGTCATTCATTGCTCTTCAGCAACGCATGCCAAAAATAAATATGCATTTGTTCATTTAATACATTCATAAGTAGGGTTCTTGCTTTGCATTTTTGTATTTGTACTTTGTATGTATTTCGGCTCACTCTTGAGCTTAATTATTTCCTTGTGCAGTGTAATCTCGATGGCTTGAACTTGCGTACTTCAAACTGGGGATTCAGCTCATGTTGTAGTCGCACACTATTGAAATGACTAACTCGTAGCCTGCTTTATTGAAAATCCCTCTCCCCCCAACCCCACCCCTCTTCGAGATTGCTGAGATTGGCTTTTCACGGAGTTTTTGATCCCAAGTTTTTTCTCTTTTTTTGTGTCCTCAGATTTCTTCCTCTTTGTTCCCTACTTTCTTATTAGTATTTTTGTAAAGCCCACTATGCTTCCCAATTTGAGGTGTGGGAAGGTGTGACCAGATGGCACATGTAGTGTGTGGTCTTAACTGCTTCATGGCCAAACAGCCTGATGTAGGACAGTGGCAGCCTAACACATACTTGCACTGCGTGGGATGATTGCGTAATTTCATGCAGGTGGTACAGGCAGCCTTTTTGGTAGTGCACTCCCAAAACCACGCCAGCCTCTGGCCCGAGTGCACCTGCATTTGGCGCCACTGGTTTTTTGCCCCCACTGTTTGGCACCGCTATGCAGGGACCATTTCGAACAGTTGTAGAGGCTGCTGGCTGCAGATATGGCACAACTGCCCTGACACCCACTCTTACAGGTACATCGGGACCTGTTGCGGTGTCTCAGTCACTCTGGCATTGTGCTGCTGAGCCCAAGGACGCAGGTTTAATTGCAGTGGCTGCTTTTCAGATGGAGGCGAGAAGTGGAAACACCCGAATGTCGAGGTTTCGGTGCAAGTGGTCAGAATTATTCTGGAGCCCTTGCAAGCCTCATAGCCCAGGTATAGCTTCGGACACGTAAAACCCACAAAATTTGAGTTTGAATTACAGGTACAGTCATAGGCGTGTGCACAGGGAGGGAGGCAAAAAATTCTGCTCAGAAATATTTTGTATGTGTTGCAATTTCATCGCATTGAAATAAAAATTTTATAACCATCCCTCTTTGCCGGAAACAGAAAAAATTGTCCCGGAAATAAATGGTCCCATGGCCCAGTCAATGTGTTTCTCTTCAAGTTAGTGGGATTTGAACTCTTTTGGGGTTTTATTTTGTCCCTTTGTGTTTTAGCTAAAGAGTTGAGAAAAAGATGGAATGCTTTAATATTCCTATAAGGGGCCGAAATTAATGCCTTTGTAGGCTAAAATCTAACAAAGAAAATTGGGTAGACAGCCGGGCGGGCGGGCAGGCGGGCAGGCAGGGATGAGCATGGATGAGCACGGATTGAAAATTTTAATGCAAGTAATTGGATTAAAACCACACAAACAACTGTGAGGCCTGGAACCGTCCATACACGCTTTAACAAGATTTAAAGGGACACTGAAGTGAATTTGTCAAGCTCCCGGTTTTGCTTGCACTGCGTTGACTGGCTCAAATTACCACACCTTTTATTGTTTATCTGGCTGATAAGTCTAATTATTTTATAAAGCGGGTAAGAAGAAAATCTACCATGCGCGGTCTGTGGCGGCCGCACCAACTAAAGGCTGTGACGTCGGGAGGAGGTGGCACCGTGATTGGACGATGTCCAAGGTTAGCATTCAAACAAGTTTCGGTTTCGGTTCTGTAAAACAACATGCTTGACATCCGACAGCATCGTTGGATGGGCATTCTCGATATCTCAGTAATCATCGCACCGCGCTTCTGCCATGTTGTCGGCTGTAATATGCCTAAGATAAGCCTCCCAGGACGGCGTGGCATCGTAGAAATCACTAGCTGAGGCCTACGCAGTGGATGAACGCCCTCCGCATCACCGCAGACGCTCAAATGCCATGTGCTTTTCCCGCATATTCGGAGCTTGCCTCACTCATGCCTGCGTCGTAAAAAGCGTGTGCGCACCAGGCCAAGGGTGTGCTGATTCTGGCCTGTGCCCACTGTTCGCAAGCAGTCGGTGCTGGTAGCAACAGCACGCCAACGAGAACTGGCTCGCGCGTCAGTGTCAGTCTGCGCGTGTTCTGTGAACTCGCTCGTGGAGCAGTGAACGTTACGGCCCAAAAATGGTGAACTCAAGTTAGAAAACATCGGCCGCAAACGAAAAAATCAACTTACAAAAAAAAAGCATGCACCCTCGGGGATTCGAACTTGTGACTTGCAAAAAAACCGTCCTTGCACCAACCTGTCGGCATCCACTCATTCCTACAACACCCTTGCAGTTTTAACCCGTTCCGTTTAAACCCCCTCCCGAGACACCCGGCTCTTTCAGCCACTTTCAGCCAGACTGTTTTTAACGCAATCCCATTTCTAAAACCATGCAATGCACTTTTTAAAGTGGCCTCTTATGGGGTCATCAAGAGAAAATACAAGGTCCTTTCAATAAAATCAACTCTCCCTTTGTCGACACAACGGTTAGGGTACGCGAACCTTTAAAAAAAAACATGAATCGTGCTTCGGCACACAGAGTGCGGCGAAGAGCCCGCCCCTGTGTGTCGAAGCCGCGAAGCAACGAACACCCGCGCAGCTCCCCTGCCGTGGTTTGAACCGTGGCGACACCGACCGGAGTGGGTGGAAACTATAATGTCATACTGTTCGCATGGCGACGCAGTGAAACATCCCCCTCGCGAGGGGCACGATCAAGTGCAGAGCATTTCTGGGGGCGCACGACGTTAAGTAGTTTGCGTTACGTTAATGTTGTTGCACTTGTGGCAACTGCTGACGAGAGAGCGCTCGTCAGCAGTAATTTGAATGAGTCAAAGATATAAGGCGCGTTCGTAGCCTCCCATTCTGTGTCGGCTTTCTGGCGCAGTGGGTAGAGCACCATGTGCATTGCGTTCCGCCCGCAGGGTCGAGGGATCGAAACCAGGCGCCGGATAGTATTTTTTTTATATAGTGTAGGGGGAGGGGTGTGGACTACGACTACGGACGCCTACGGACGTCAACGCGGGTGACATTGTGAGTTACTGAAATGCTCTGCATTTAAAACAAAAATCCTAGCGCTTCAGACCACTCGGCCACGAGCCAGCCTGGCCAAAGTGGGATATATAAGGTATATAATGTACAACCAGTTCACACTTTTATTTAGTTTTAGCACTTCAAGTACTTTAGGTGACTATTTGTTGTATAGCGCTCCTGCAGTAAGCGTCCCCCTAACTTCCACAATATCTCATGTCTAGAAATTGCATTTCTTAGATGGAAAAGCATTCGCAGATGTGTGGTCGTGCTGCTGACCGCTGTGCTTGTCCACCCAGCACAAAAGTGCTTCCGGCTCTCTAGTTTTGTGCTGTACGGTAAAAGTATCAGTTCATTTTATTTCCTTAGTACCTATATTGACTTAGCTGACTCTTCTCCCCCTTCAAGGGGCCTTATATTTTCCTACTGGCGTACCAGTCAGCGAAGCGTCGCATGTGCGCTTGTGCAGCGCTTGTGTGAAGCGACCTTGACTTGGAGATAGATACAGTGTACAAACTAACGAAGTAAAGAAAGGCACGTTCTTCCATTCCCAAACGTGTTGTGGCTTCATTTCAACTGATCGAGCAAATTGCGACGACCCGTCGGCGGCCGGCAGACTAAACGTTGGGCCGACTGACTCGGTTGCGGAAGGCCAGCGAGCCGTGCAGTAGCCCAGCCAACTGCCAGCTGATCTCCTCCTGACGTCACACGAAAACGCCACAGAAAAATGGGGGAGAGTGCAGAGAGGAGGACAGCATTTTCGAATTGATTTTTCTACTAAATAAATTCACGTAAACGCGCTCAGAGTGGTTGAAACATGGCCTATGGACTCCGGACTACAATTTGCGCTAGTAATCCCACAATGTTTACAAATCACTTCAGTGTCCCTTTAAGAGAGATAGAAGCTGCAGCTGTCTTCAAAACGGCCCATTCTTCTTCCACGAGGATATTTTAGACTCAGTAAGAAAAAGCTGCCGACAACAGTATTTGCAAGTTTATTTTAGCGTCACAGCGGTGCCAGCATGAAACACTTCATATTTTCTGCATTTTGGGAGCAACATAATGTTTGTAAAGGTGCTGTCTTGCGATAGTGGGAGTGTGCCTTTTATTTAGAGAAAATTGCAAAATACATCGTAAATATCTGCTGATTTCCTTAGCTGATGTGCATGCGGCCAAAAAGAGTGAATCTACATTATAAAGTGTTGTAGTAAATATAAGGGTCTGTGAAAGGATTTAATTAGTTGGCTGCGTAATAAATTTTTCCTGAACAAGGTATAAACAGAAATATTGAAATGCTCAATTTATTCAAGTAACTGGCGTCAATAAAAATGGCATCGATGTAAATGGGCAAGCACTGCAGTAGATTATTGGGCTGCATAACCCAAGTTACGCGGAAATATAGAGTGACTGTTTAAAACAAGTAAGCACCTGATAATTCGATCGTTTCCCGGAAAGCTTTGCACTGAAACGTGCATGCGCCCAAATGTCCGTAACCGAACTGTCTGTGCACCGAAATGTCCTAGACCTGAGCGGAGAGGAAAGGGGGGGGAATAGCGTTTACCGCCATCATGCTTTGAACCCTCATATAAATTTTCACAGCTAAGGGAAGAAGGAATAACGCCGCAGTGCTACTTCGGGAAAGTGGCAGACCCAATCTTCTTCTTGAGAAGATCGTCCAACCTTACTTTACTCTCATTAAAAAAATTATAGTCACTGAAAATAAAATGACGCGTCATAATATCGCCCCGGGAGAATGCGTCAGGGAAACTGGCAGAGGGGCCAATGGCACGCGGGGATACTGCACGCGGGGCAAATGAGACGTGGCTAACGTCGCGGAGTTTTCGCAACGGGGATTCTGCGCGCGGGGCAATCGTGATACACCCCCTAAGAACGTCCTGCTCATTAGTACAATAAATCTCTCTCTCTCTCTCTCTCTCTCTCTCTCTCTCTCTCTCTCTCTCTCTCTCTCTCTCTCTCTCTCTCTCTCTCTCTCTCTCTCTCTCTCTCTCTCTCTCTCTCTCTCTCTCTCTCTCTCTCTCCCTCCCTCCCTCCCTCCCTCCTTTGCTTTGGGACCATTTTTTCCGGAACCATTTTTTCCTACTTTGGCTTCGGGACCATTTTTGCAGGACCAATTTTTCCGGGACCATTTTTCCTACAACCCTCTTTGCACTGCATTTGGACCGCTAGTCCTTCAGTGGGAAAAGGTTGGGAGTTGCTGTAAGCGGGGGGGGGGGTGAGGGGGGGCGGCGCAGCGGTAAAACTTTGCCCCCCTAATCGATAACTCTGCGCACGCCGATGGGTACAGTGTAGATCGTTTATAACCTAGGTAACCGCTTAGAGTGCGGAACCAGATATAATGAAAGCTTTTGTGACCACCGGTTTGCCTCCCATAGAACTCGATGCATGAGCATACCGTTTAAAATGCGGTTGGCCGAAGCACCGTGCCATTTATAGCGTGGTTTTTTGGCAGGTCTGGTGATCGACCGGCGCAGTTGGGGCATGTTTTAGGGTCACAAGAAAGAAAAAACGGAATCGGCCATCTGATGAAGTGCGTGCTCCCTGCTTTGCTCTAACTTCAACACACAAAAGGAGAAAAATAAGCATCCTATAGTTCACGTGTTTCGTTTGCACTTGTGTGATAACCACAACTGCCCTTGCTTGACGCACCTCGGAAGATAGCAAGGCCCCCCACCTCCCCCCCGCGTCTGGTTTCTATTTGTAGAAGGTTGTGCAGATAAGCAACTGCCCTTTCCCTTTTCGAACATGTAAAGATAGCGAGCCGCGATGCCGGATCTTTTTACTACCTGTACAGGCGGTCACAGAATAAACCGGACCAAGCGAGCGGTGCGCGAAAACTATCGGCGCGACACCTTCCGGCCCAGCGCCTGCTGTCGAGATAGCGGAGGGCGCATGCGTGTCCCTCCCTAGAGTTTGTGCATGTCAGTTTCCTTGATTTCAGCTGCAGCACTTTGATCCCCACCAATGCGACGCGCGGCGGCGCCTTGCGCGGCGCGCCTACCGACCGGGCGTGATGCATGTCAGCAGCCGGCAGCGTGCGCCATGCGCTGATGCCGCGTAACTGTGCGTTCATCTGAGAATGTTCGTTCGGCGCTCTCTTTATCATTTTATTGACTGAAACGCAAACTGGCGTTGAAAAAAGGCTGCGATAAAGATTCACACATGACTGAACCAGTGCTGGTCATTATGCGACAAACACACAGTTGATAGAGCTAAAAACAGCGAGTATTTTTTTTTTTTTTCCGAGTTTTTTCCGTGCGGCATGTGAGAGGCGGTTTAAAGGTGGGAGGAGGGAAGAAAGTAGGAAGGAAAGAGTTTATTCGCTTCAGAAAAATAGACCGAGATACACAGCTGTCGGTGTGAGTGAATTGCTATCGAAAAGCAATGAGGCGTTTCCTTCCATGTCACCTATTGGACAGTGATAGCTATGAAGTGTATAAAGCGCGTAACTCGTCCTGCATGGCCATATTCGTGAAGAATGCCTTCCCGCATCCCCATCGAGCAACGGAGGCACATTGTGCGACTTTTCATCGAAGGGACTACTCAGTGGGAAAGTTGCCACCTCACCGGGAGGTCTAGGTCTTCTGTAAGCCGCATTATTCAAGCTTACCGCGATGATCAGGGCAGACTCATTGACGCAGAGCGCAGCGGGCGGCCTAAAGTCACCAGTGAGGAGCAGGAACTACTGATTGTCGCAGCTGCTGTGGCAGATCCCCTCCTGTCTGCAAAAGAAATTCGACAGGAGCTGTCATTGAATGTCTCTTGCGAGACAATTCGAAGACGACTGAAGGAGGCGGTACTCGGGAGTTGCGTGGCAGTGCAGAAACCGCGCGTGACGGACCGCCAGAGGGTGGAAAGGCTGGAGTTCGCTCGGGCAGTGGAGCGGTGGACAACGGACGAGTGGAAGGAAGTTATATTCACAGACGAATCGACTTTCGCCACTCGCTGGGATCAACAGCGGCGTGTTTGGCGTCCGATGAGCTGCAGGTACGAAACTAAACTGTAAAACGTAGCTGGTAATGTGCATTCTAGATGATATATAAACTACTACAGTGTAAAAGGTCAAATCGGGAGCACGGTTTAATGTGAGAATTGCTGAGCATTCCTTCGGGGGTCTCGAGTGCAACGCTAAGCGTAATTGTTAAGGCTAGCAATGCATAACTACCTGTTAATAACTATATTTCGGAGCAACCGATATACAATGTCCCTGTAAATTTTATTCAGCTGAGTTCGTTTGAAACGTTTTAATCGTAGTTTTATAAGCACTGTTTGTTAAGCGTTTCTTGTCGCTGTTTTTTTACGAAACACTTCAGGTAACCCGCATCGGCTAACGGGGCTTTTGTAATTCCCGATGTGGAAAGAGGATGAAATTGATGCATAGCTTTATACAGGATACTGTTCGCCTACGTGGCAGTGGGGGTGCAGCCTCCCGCTAAAAAAATGTGCCAGTAATTTCAATCGATGTAAACTATCAAACGCGGCGAATGTCCTTTCATTGATTTAGCTAGTATACCCTCCGAACATCTTCAGAGATATCTTTCCTCTGAGATATCTTTCCTGAATCTATTTCTGTATTTAGCCCGATGGTATTTAGATACCAGCCCGGCTACATCCAAAGCGTCCTTTCCAGTGGGAAGTGCTCCGTCAGCGTATGGGGCGCAATGAGTGCGGACGGCCTGGGACCCCTCGTCAGAATTTCTGGGCCATTCAATGCTTCCCAGTACTGCAACATTATTTCGACAAGTCTGCTCCCCTACGTCCTGGACGGGTGCTTCATCCTGCAACAGGACCGAAGCCCTGTCTTCACAGCACGAGCCGTGAGCTCACTGCTCGAGGACCACGCGGTGCGACAGCTGCAGTGGCCTCCGTGCGGGGCAGATCTAAATCCGATAGAAAATGTGTGGGGGATTATGAAGATGAATCTTGGCAAACCAAATGACTGCGGTCGCATGGGGGACGAGTTGTGGCAGGCAGTGGAAGATGAATGGGGATGCCTGCGCCCCCGTCCTGAAATCATAAAGTCGCTTTATGAGTCGCTCCCCCGACGCATTTGTGAAGTTATCAAAAACAACGGAAACTTCACACACAATCAATAAGGTGAACCACTCGGACAGTCACCGATGTCTTTTTTTTTTGTTCCGAACCGAATAAACCTTCGCTGTATTCAGTTCTTGCTATCAACTGTGTTCGTCGCATAACGACCAGCACTGTTTTAGTCATGTGTGAATCTTTATCGCAGCCTTTCTTCAACGCCAGTTTGCGTTCCAGTCATTAAAATGATAAAAAGAGTGCCGAACAAACATTCTCATGAACGCACAGTTACGCGGCATCAGCGCATGGCGCACGCTGCCGGCTGCTGCCAAGCATCACGCCCGCTCGGTAGGCGAGCCGCGCAAGGCGCCGCCGCGCGTCGCATTCGAGAGGAACGGAGTGCTGCAGCCGCAGTCAAGGAAACTGACATGCACAAACTATAGGGAGGGACACACACGCATGCGCCCTCCGCTCGCTTGGTCCGGTTTATTCTGTGGACGCCTGTACATTGTGTCGATAAGCAACTGCTTTAGACATCGCGCACACAAGGTGGGGTGAAAAAAAAAATCCCTCTTGCATTTTTATCACGTCCTGCGGCATCCGGTCATAGACGCTAACAAACGCAGCTGTGCTTCCTCAAAACACGAACTCAAAGGAAGTTAACGCTGCACTCCCCGCTTGCAAGACCGCGCTTGTGGTTTTTAAGACCCTGCAGCAGCGGCTGATGTGGAAAAAAAAAAAGCTTAAATAAAGACCATGCCTGTTTCTAAGTGCCACGCGATTGAGTAGTGATGAACAAAGAATGACTTCAGAAGTAAATTTCAATGTGGTCAGATTCGTGCATGCTTTGTTTGTAGTGCAGTACCACTTATAGAGTGGATTTTCCCAGCTCTGGGGAAGTAGGTATGTTATAAGCGGTCTACACTGTACATCAGCAGAGGATGGCCTTCTGTGGGGCCATATAGTTATTAAAGCAGTAATGAAGACAAAATGCAACTTTGTTTCGTTCGAAAGGTTGCCTTGTTAGAATAACACTGACGTCATTGTTAATGCGGACTCCACTCAAATAAGCTATATAATCAATGAATCAATATAATTAGGAAGGAAGAGAATGGCCCTGCGACCCACTGGCTGATTTCCACTCTAGAACCTATGTTGTATTATAAGAATCTGTGTGACTGGCTGAGCCCGGCAAACGCAAGTTAGGCAGGGCTTATAAGCTCTCAGAACGAGCTATTTGCACGTAAATTTAATGCATATTCTTTTTATATCAGGGCGGTGGGGTAAACAATGAAAGTTATGAATGAACACATAAGCATCGAAGCGGTTAGTGTGGCACTTTGCCGGCTGACACGGCGTAACACAGCCGTCGAACGCGTTGGGCTAGTCTGGCTTAACACTGATCAGCTGCCAATGAACATGTTTATCGAGTCACAGGTTATGTTTTAGGAAACAATTACTATCAACCGTATCAAAAATACGGCAGGTGTAGAAGTCCTGTCAGAATCAAAGTGCGAACACTGGTATTTCAGCGGTATTGCAGCACCAGCTGTGAAAGTGGGTGATAAACAAGATAACCAAACGGCCATTTGTGAGCTGGTAGCAGCCGTGCTCAACATACTGTCTTTAGATTGAAGGCTGTGCCCTGGATGCATCATTGTCGGCATCGCAAAACGCATGACTTAGAGGGAGAATTGAAATTTGGTTTAAAATGTTTAATTTCTCAGTAAATAATGCATCATTAGATGCTAGACAACTGCTGAGGGCACTATAAAACACCAGATCTTTCGAATAAAACAAACTTGTGTTTTGTCTTCATGGCCTTTTTAATATGCGGACTGTAAGTGGGAAGCAGGCCGCTGAGCCACTGCATCGTAACCAAAATATACACTGCCATGGTATGACAATGGGAAGGTTGCAGCTGTACGTGTCTGCATTTACTGTATGACAAAAGTGGTGAGTACTAATCTAGCAGTGGTATGGGGCTGTTGCATATCTGCACGTCGCAGGCAAAGCATGTTGAGGTGAATTGGGAAGCGGCAGTGTGCTGGGCAGGCGGATTTTGGCCGGTGTCGTTGACAGTGTCGGGATATTTGTTTCCTGTGGGACTTTTACTGTGGTGCAGCTTGTGTTTCAAACTTTTAAAGTCTCATAGTAAATTGCATGATGCGGAAATAAACTTGGCAGTTATTTCTTTGCCTTGACTATTCATCCTTCAAGGATTAGTGCTGCCACCAATGTAAGGGCAGATTCACTGTTGTAGCAGTTGCCCGAAAAGTATAGCATAATCAGAATGGGCTGCCACAGGTTTTCTGAACTTCATGTTGTAATTTTGCTGAGACCAAAAATTATTTACACCTACATTTGCCTCTTATGAGTCAGCCTGGTATTTCCATAATCAAATATTCACCCAATAGTGTGACATCCATCAACATCAGGTGAAACAGCAATACACATGAATTTACCGTATAAACCGGAATATAGGTCGAGTTTTTTTTTTTTCCAAAAAATCCGCACAAAAGTCACCCCTCGTCTTATATAGCGGTCATTGGCAGAATGTAAATCGTTGTCTGGCAACAATGTGCAAGCGTAGTCCGTCGCCATCGCCATTCGTGTCGGACTGCTCTCTCGCACTATAGGCACCGGACAGTGCAGTTTGCGCGCGACTCCAGTGCCGCCTCTCGCCGCCGCTTAGCAACTCTGGGTCGGTGGATGTAGCGACCGGCCGTACAGCGCACGTAAAAACACGCGCTGCGTGCGGTTCGACGTTGTGTGGCGGAAGTTTTAAATGCAGAGCATTTGTATAACTCACGATGTCACCCGTGCGTCGGCGTCCGCAGCAGCCAGCCTCCCCCTACACTATAAAAAGAAAAAGAAATAACAGTTACCGGCGCCTGGTTTCGATCCCACGACCCTGCGGGCAGAACACAAGGTACATGTTGCTCTACCCACTGCGCCACAAAACTTTTTTTTTTCTTTATTGCCTGCTTGGCGACAACACAACACGCACTGTTCAGTACACAAATTACTAGCTCCAGCCACCAATCGGCGGAAGGGAGTGGCTTAAAACATCTTAAATTGCGCTAGAACATTCAGAATGGGTAACCACTCAGGCTCTTCCGGCATGACTCGATAAACTTCTCTTATATAAGCAACGCTTTCAATGAAGTACTCTCGCACTGTGCGAGCATCCTCTTCGGCATTTTGAACCGCCATGCGAGTTTTCCACAAAGAATGCAGACTAAGTGCCATGAACATATCATAGGGCACGCCTTCATCATTGTTTACGAGCAAAAAGCGAATGCCATAAGGCGTTATTGGTAAGTCTTTTTTCAGGGTTCATTGGAGGATGTCCCAGTGAAACACCGCATCCCAACAGTCCAGAAAGATGTGCTCAATTGTTTCCAGCTTTTGGCATAGTCTACAGTTAAGTGTCCATGGGTGTACATATAGTCCTTTTTCCTGCAGCCAGGGTTTTACCGGAAGCGTGCCGCTATGAAGCTTAAAGAAGAAAGATTTAACAGATGAACGTACTGGCATTCGTTTCACTCTTTTTAGAACATCTTTTCCTGAACCCACTGCATATAACTGACGATAAACCGGAACAGGCAGACACACATCAACCATATCTTTGTACAAACGTTTCCGCGGTACACAACTCAAATACTCCGAGGAAAACCTAACCCTTAAAATCCTAAAAGCATCCACCACTTCAAACTACGTCAAGAAGCTGCTGATACAACGCATTCACTACCTGTGGGCGGAACGCGAGGTACATGGTGCTCTTCCCACTGCGCCACAAAACGACACAGAATCAAAGGCTACGAACGCGCCTTGTATCCTTGACTCATTCAAACTACGTCGTCAGCGGCGTGCGTTGGCGACTCAGTGGCGTGCTAGCGGCGTGATAGCTGCGTGGTGTACACGTGATAGCACCAACCCCCCAAACACTAAACGTTACCGCAATACAACCACCCCTTATAAAGCGGGTTGGCGCGGGCTCCACTCCAGTCAACTCCTGCGCTCTCTTCTCTTGCGTTCGTCAGCGGTCGCAGTTGATAAGCGATGGAAGCAAGACCTTCAACTAGTACCGCGACGCAATCCAACATCAGCGTCGCGGAACCAGTACAAGACATCGTACCATCGTCTTCGTCGACGTCGGCAGAAGACAAGGCGGCGAAGCGGCGCGCTGCCGACGCCGAACGCAAGTGTCGTAAGCGTGCCGCCGACACTGACCTTCGTGAACGAGAAGCCGCGGCCAAACTCAAACCCAACTACCACCACCAACAACTACCACCACCACCACCACAAACCCTACGCCACGTAAACGACCCCAATGCTCTGCATTTACTCGTGTTCCTCGCGCGGGGGCATGCGACGGAGGATTTTTTTTAAGAAACATAGTTATAATTGCAAGTTGCAGGGTCCGAAAGGAACAAAAGGCTGCAGGAAAGAATTAGTGGCAGTGCCGCAACTGCTGCGCGAAGGACAGCCACAATCGCGAAAGGCAGCCTGCCATCATTCTGTACAGGTTTCTCGCTCGGGCAGCCGTGGGAGAATAAGCGTCGCAAGAAATGATTTTAGCAGTAAGAAAAGTCAAGGAAGTAAGAAAGTCGTGACATTTTTTGTCAGTGGAAGGAGTAAACTTATGAGTCCGATTACCGTTTATGCGCAGCGCAGATACGAAGGGCCGTAAAACTAAAACGTTTGCTTTCAGTGTTCCTACACATCACGCGCTGCTATGAATCGCATGCCGTCGTAGTAGTTGCATAACACAAAGTATTACCGCTTCCGCCACTATTGTTTTATCAGCAGTAACCTTTTTGTAGCAACATTCACGGCACTGAATGGATACCAAAAGGCGGCACAAGAATATGCATCCACAGCACTTCGCGGGTGATGCCAAAAGCAATGTCAAGACGGTCAATACGCATCCCGCTTACTGCCCTACTTAGTTCCCCGAAGTGTACATAGTTCGGCCACGCATTCCAAGCGAGAGCGTGGAAAGCTATCAAAGGCAAGGTTGCATTCACTCGCGCTGACTTCTTTAATGCGTTTTGCGTACTCTGAAAGTTGAGGTTATTGTTTAAGCAGAGGATGGGGAGGAGAATTCTTTAATGCGATTTTCGTACTCTGAAAGTTGAGGTTATTATTGTTTAAGCAGAGGATGGGGAGGAGGAGGAAATACTTTTTTGGAGAATTCCGAACGGCCTGAACAAACTGTATCACAAATAGCCGCTAAGACGACTCTAACATTACTCACAAGATAGAAGCCGAAACTAAACGGAATCTTCGTAAATACAACCACCACTCCGCAGCAGATTTCGAAGTGTGTGGAACTGCGTTTACTTTGTCAACAGCTAATAACGTTTGGAATGCGTTGTTAATTAGTGACAACACCAACCGAGCTGAAGAAGGGCAACCGAAAAAGTAACTGTAGTGTGGTTGCGCGAACAGAGGAAACAATAACACAAACACGCTTCTGTCGTAGAGCACCGTTGTATGCGCTGGCTACTGACCTGAATTGGCGCTGTAAATAACCTTCCCTTGCTGAGAATGGGACTTCGCAACGATGTCTGCCCGTCAATTTCTTTGACGGCACACACGCGCGCTGGAACGTACAATCTCTGTAACTTCTCGCTTACGCGAGGCCGACAGTAGTAGTTCAGCCCTGTAATTGTCCGAAAATCGCACAGAAGCACTTGAGACACGGGGAAGCTATTTACCAGAACAGTTTTCAAGGTCTAGACACCTTTCAAAAACAATTGCAGAATCGCAAAAACAAACCGAGAGGTGCCGAATATATGAGCACGCAGCCGCCGTCTGCCTCCCACCGACCCAAAGTTAGCTCAAGCTTCCGCGGGGCGGTACTGGGTGTACTTTATTCGTCGCGCCCTCTGAGCAGTGACCGGTGCCTATCAGGCCTTTATTTGATTTTGCTTTACTCTAGTTTTTCGTCTTTTACTCGTCTATTGTGCGTGCTTGCGTACATTTCTGTACGTCTCTGTTCCGAGATGAGTGGCGACAGTCGACGCCAGTTCACCGCGGCGTTTAAGCTGACGGCGGTTGAGTCACCGAGCAGAATGGGAATAAGGCGGCGCAACGCCAGTTAGGTGTTTCGGAGAAAAGTGTGCGGTACTGGCAGAGCCATAAAGCTAAGCTGTGCGCGTGCAACCCCCGAAACCGATCGTTTCGTGGACGTCAAGCGGTGCACCCCGAGTTGGAGAACAAAGTGGCGGACTTCGTCCGGGAACTTCGCTCACGATCACTTCGGAGGCCATGCGCGGACCGGCTCCGCGAATTGTACAATGAGTGGATAGCCGGCGACAACAAAAAGACCTATACGGGCCGGTTGCAACCGTGTCAAGCTGGGTGTCCTTCTCTGGGCAGTCGCTGCCCGACGACATGGTTACACGAGTGTTCAGGAAGTGCTCCATCAGCAACGTGCCTGATGGCATGGAAGATGACAGTGCGAAGCAGTCATCCTCGGACGACTCTGAGAGCTTGGACGAGTGACATTGGCAGGCATAGTGAGTGGCAGAGACGGACGGGCGTCAAAAATAAATATAGACATTGTGAGTGCGCTTCTGTGCCGAATTATTTTTTTGTCACTTTTCTCACCTCAAGGTGGGGGTCGACCTATAATCCGGTTTATATGGTAAGTTGTGCTACTGCAGCTGAAAAAAGGTATCTGAAGAGCTACTGCAGCTGAAAAAAGGTATCTGAAGATAGTCTTTCTTAGGATACCCAACTGCAAAAATTTTGGTCTGTCCGTCACTCGATTCAACCACCCAGATAAGGTTAAAACAATTCAGCAAGGATATTTAGGCAAGACCATTCCAAATGACTAAAACCTCTGGCATGGGTATGCAGCACCAGAAACTTCAGGCGTGTTTGAGGCGAGATGTCTGTACAGCACCAACACAAGCAGCATTTTTTCCATTAAGAATACACATTATATATATTGGTTATTACCATAGAAAATGAAAAGATATAATGCACCAAAAACAGGGAAAGAAGTTGCTCGTTCTCCAGGCAGGTGGCGGCTGAGCAGTGCGAGCAAATTAGATCCAGGCCCTACCTCGGTACTGAGGATGGGTTGGAATACCTCTCATCTATGGTCTTAGTTGGAGGCCGATCCTGCCGTGTGAGATCTGTGCTCGCCATGGACATATGCAAAGCATATGATAATGTTAGTCACGAAGCCATCTTACAAGTTCTAAATGGCCTCGATTTCGTCCAATACTTCCTCCAACACCATTCTTTCTTCATCCGCATCAACGGAGAAAGTTTCGGTCACTTTACACCAGTCCGAGGTGTACCACAAGGGTCTGTTCTGTCCCTGCTTCTTTTCAACATTGTCTTGTTGCCGCTAGCTTGGCACCTTGCTTCAATCCGAGATCTATATTTCCTCATGTACGCGGATGACATTACGATGTGGTCAGTGCATCCAGACCTGTCATGACAAGCCTCCAGCAAGCACTAACAGACTGCCAGAGATGGTGCGAGTATGAGGGCCTCACTCTCTCGCAAGAGAAGACTGCTTTACTTCTTGTGGCCAAAGCTTGAACCGCCGCCTCCTTGCAGTGTCTCCCATTTCACTGCAGCTAAATGGGAACAACATACCCACTGTTGACCGTCTTCGGGTCCTAGGACTAGAATCATTGGCATCAGGGTCAGCAGCTCAGTGGCTCCGATCTGCTCGACAGAAAGCCGGACAGATGTTCCACCTCGTTCGCCGCATCTCTCAGAAGTCTGGCGGGGCCTGATGGACGATTGTTCGTCTCCTATTGCGCTCCGTACTACAGCCACAGCTTGTGTATCAGACACAGTTCCAGCACATGACGCAAGCGGACTGGGCTCGGCTTGAGGCCATCAACAGGGCCACCATGCGCACCATTACTGGCCTCCCTCGCATAACACCAATTCCACCGCTACAAGCCCAAGCCCAGCTAAACACGCTAGATGATATCATTCATCAGCGTTCCGCTCGCCTGCTAAAGCGTGGATGTGTACCGGAGGCAGCAGCTCTCGCTGCATATATAGGCCAGGTTCCTGATACGATGCCAGCCTTTTCTGCGGCTAGACCACCCTGGCTCTACCATCAGGTGACGGACAACAAGCCTCTGGCAAGGCTACATGTCCGAACCTCTGGCCTTCATCAACCTCCAGATGCAGCCCTCCCTCATGTCCGTCACTGGGTGCCTGCGGTGCAGCCACGAGTCATGCAGGCTTTCGTGGACACCGGGGCACACGACTGCCTCGTAACCACAGCCTTGGCTTGTCCCTCTCACCCAACCTTAAACCAGTGCTGCGCCTACGAGACCCTCTGCCCTCTACCAAGCCTGTTGGCAGAACTTACTGCTATTTGAGATGGTCTCCAAATGCTTGCATCAACAGTAGCTACTGGCGTGAAACTGGGAATTTACACGGACTCAACGACAGCGATACGTGATCTACGTCACGTTGCATGTAGCACCAGCATGTCGGCATGTATTCACGCTATCCTGGACACATACCCATGCCCTGGCGTATTTTGTGGATTCGCCGGGACATGCTTCCTGCCCACATAGCGGCGGATCACGCCTGTCACCGTATAGACTTTGCACGGCCGCTACCACTTCTTTTCGTGTCCACCCTAGAAGAACTGCTGGTGGAAAAGGAGAACCTCCGCTGCGCCGCACGTGCTTTATTCCATCGCGTGGAAGTGACCTCCCCAGTGGGCTCGCTCGCTGGGAGGAGGTCCTGCTGCGGAGGCTTCGAGTTGGGGTGGCCTTATCCCCAGCAGTGACCCACGCTTGGCCTGCCCGCTATCACACACTGTTTGCGGACACCTGTCCACTTTGTACGGTCCCTGCGTCCGAAGCCGACACGAGCCACCTTCTATGGACCTGCCCTGCCCTTCAAACCTCTCGCCTGCAACACCTCCGGGGCACAGGGCTCCATCCTGGGAGACCCCCTGATCTACAGCGGTGGATATGGGGCCCTCGTACCGGTCTCTGCTGACGTTTCTGCGTGAAACAAATGTGATGTTGTACATATAACTGTTATGCCGTAAGGCGAACTCTCGCAAAAAAAAAAATAGACTCTTATCCGCGAGCCGGTACATGAAGAACTGTGCACAGGTTGTGGCAGGCAGTCAGAAACCACTCGACATATTGTAACAGAGTGCAAAGGTATCCATCCAGCCCTCAGTGAGGAAGACATCCAGCCTCCGGAAACCCTTGTCTTTAAGGTTAACGGAAAAGGGAATCGGACAGCAGTATAGGTAAGCGAGAGAAAGTTAGAATGTTGGTGGGAAAAGAGCAGAGAACAGTCTGGGAAGACAGGCGAACATCGAAGTCAGACCAGCGCAAAAATTTCATAAAGTTTTTTTTTTTGAGTGTGTGTGTGCGTGTGTGAGGTGATTGTACAGTGGCATTATGACTGAGCTCGCTGTGCAACGCCACCCTGTTACAAAGGGGAATCCGCTAAGCGTCATCATCATCATCATGGGGAAATCGAATTGAGAAAATCTGCATTGCATTAACCATGGGAGGATTGAGAGGGGAAGGGAAGGGCTGATGGGTGAGAGGAGGGGAGAGCATAGCGTTATGTTGCATGGGCGACCGGAAGTTATCTTTCGACAACATTTGCAGTAGAGCAAGCTGATAGACAGCCTTTTTTCTTTTCTTTTCTTTTCTGCTGTCATTTCAGGTCTCGGCACTGGTGCAGCTCCTAACAGTTATAGTGCCCCTGTAACATCATGCGACTCCACAGCAACATATTCAGGTACGTGACTTGCTTGCAACATCACTCATTGTTCATCACAGACTGGGTAGACACTGCTGAACTGCATAGACAGCTGTTAAGGCTGGTTCAGTTGTTGGTGCCGCCATTGCAACATTACCTCTCAGCTCTACATTAACATGTGATCAAGTGCAAGATTCTTCCACCATTTCAATCGCTTATTGTTACAATTTGGTGCACTTACGCACTGCGCTTGACACGTGGGTCAGCTGGTACTTCTAATGCACATGTAATGGCACCTCTAATGCACATGTAATGGCACCACCACATGACTCTAGAGCCTCAGGTACAAGGCCTGTTCAAGTATTGACAATTGAGCTAGTTGATAGTGGTTCTTCAACATCGTGAACTAGTGCAAACTCAACGCGAACTCAAGAAGATGAAAGATAGACAGATTACAGCACTGTGGTCTTTCTACTTCGTTCTTGTGTCCGTGTCAATCTTGCGCTACTTCAAGATGTTCAAGGCCCAAGAGAAAATGGTAGTTGGTTCCAGCTTGTTTTAGCTGGGACCAGCTACCATTTTCTTGGTGAGCAAGACTGGTTTTTTACATTTCAAGTGGTTATTTTTAAGAGGTGGAGCACTTGTGCATTCTTGAACAGTTTGTGGTGCACCCTAACCACACCACCACATACCGTATTTACACGATTGTAAGTCGACTCGAATGTAGGTCGACCCCCAAAAATTACATCTCTCAAAAAAAAAAAAAAAAAATGCGAGCGCCGCGTAGAAAATCGTATCACAAAGAAAAGCTCTTCCGTAACCCACACGGCGGCTCTCCACAAGAGCCGTGCGCTCGTGGTAAGCGCGGTAGATGTTAAAAAAGAAAAGCTTTTGTATAAGCACCCGGAATAACAATGCGCTGTAGGTTGAGCGGGAAAAATACATTCGCTGCGAGATGACAACCATCGAAGCAACCGGCAGCGGCCACTGCGGCGCGATACCAAAACAAACATGGCGGCTACGTTAGCGCCGTGCATTGAATCAAGGGATTCGCTAATGATTATTATTATTTTTTTTATACGAATAAAACGCTTCTTGACGCGTTTTTGCACGCGATTCGTGCGCGGGTGACTTTTTGATGCCCCCATCAACGACTCCGTGCGCGCGGCAGCTTCTACTGCTTGTAAGGCCGAACCTCATAGAGTGTTTTTTCACGCGATTCGCGCGTGTCGGGAGCGGCAGTGGGAGAAGCCTGACGACTTGCCCCAATGGGGAGGCGCGCTCTTCAAGCCGGCAGTTTGAAAGCGCTTGGGACAGCCGGCTGGCGCCGCCGGAGACGTTTAGGCTTACCACGGTGGCGGATATTTGATTGGCGCTTTCCCTAGCGGCGCGGATGATGCTTTATAGTGTCGTTTTCGACCATATTATCAGCTCCTATCCTGCACAAACGCCTTCGTTTGTGCCTTCAGTGATATCTTAAAGAGCGGTTAGGAGCGGTCGCTGGAGCTACGCGGACCTCTTCGCGGCTGGTGACGCCGCCATGTTGCCGCCGCCGATCGCGTAGCGCACGCGGGTGGCATTAGCTGCACTGTCAGCGGCGCATTTTCGCGAGCAGAAACGCCCCATGCGGTTCACACTTACGACCATAACCATGGGAACGAGGGTGCAAAGGTGTCCCTACCTCGCAGCAGCCCTGAGTTCTCGTTTCTCTTGCCGTGACTAGCGGTAGACGGTTGATTTCGATTCTAAGTCGACCCCCCAACCTTGGATTGTCAAATTTGAAAAAAAGGGTCGACCTACAATCGTGTAAATACGGTAGTCCCACAGCTACGAGCCGAGGTAGTAGGCCTTCTTTCACGTCAAGTGATTGTTTGTGAAGTCTGGAGCACTTGCACGCTGCCCAACAGTTTTGCCTGGTCTAGCTTTTGGTGTCCCCGTAACAAGATCATTGCACAGCTCCGCAGCAAGTAGTTCAGGTACAACACCTGCTTACTATTTCAAATTCATATACTAGTTGAAATCTATTATGTCAAAACTCGATTTAACAATGTTGAGGGGAGTCACAAATTTGTTAAATCGAGAACTTCAGTAAATCGAGTTAGACATTTCTTGGTCACGTAATTCAGTACATTCGATTACAGTCTAGTCCATTTATAATAATATCCAAGTTCCAAGAAAATCCCTTAACCAATAATTGTTCTATGCGGTTTGTGAAATAAAAAGACGAAACAGAGCTCAAAACATTTTTTTCACGTGCAAGCTAGGTGGGGCTACTACTACTTATTTGCAGAAAATAAGCCATAGTCTGTCAGCTTTGTCTGCTGCACGCGAAGCTGGCGCGCATCTTTATCTAGAGCATCTGTAAGTGCTTCACCTAGCTAAGCGAAGGGTCCTTGGCGGAAATGAAGACCCTGAGGGACTGTGGTGCATTGGGCCTCCTGCGAAGACACTACCAAGGAGGCTGTGCAACCGCGTCATAAGAGTCGTCACTGACATGGGCTAGGTGTATAGTGGAGAGTTTTTTATTGTTGTTGCCCATGAAATAAACGCCTGTGCAGTGAGAGTTATCGCTTCCACTCGGAGTGATCAGCATACACTTTGCAGGAGCTTAGGCTGCCCAATGTAGGCTGTCTTTCGGCTGTAAGTAGTGTAAGTAATAAGAGTAAAAACCCCAGGTTATTATGTTCAAATGCTCCTCTACTTTACTGGTAGTATGCCCACAGTTACATTTGATCCAGGTTTTGATGCTTGTGTAGCAACAAGCTCAGGTTTCAGACCTGCTTGCTGTTTAAAATACTTATTGTTGAAATCTGTGGCACATACCCACTGCTAAACATTTGCATTTAATTCAGGTGTTCGATTCGGCACCCCTGTAACGACATCATCATGTGGTCCCGCATCAACAAGCTCAGGTATGAGACCTGCTTGCTCTTCCAAATGCATTGTTGAAATCTCTTGCACATATTCACTGCTCAGCATTTGCATTCGATTCAGGCTTTCAATTTGGTACATCTGTAATGGCATCATCATATGTGTACCCAACAAGCTCAGGTGTAAGACGTGCTTGCTCTTTCAAATGCTTATGGGCTTGCCGTCCCCACACTGCCGGCGCTATGGTGCGATGAGTGATTGCTCAAACTAGCGGGTTTATTTTAACGGTTACAGAGAGATGAAAATACTGGCACTTTTTTTTATAAGAAAACCGCAAGATGGGCTAACCAGCAACACATCGTCTGGGAGGAGCTAGCGAGTGCAACGCAGCCGTCCAATGTTTCCAGCAACGGCGTTGGGCACAGAACAGGTGTGGGCTACAACTTTTAGTTAAGGGCAGGTTCAGTGAATAGTTGTGAGTTCTGTTGTTAACGCGCAGCTCTTGCATCACTGCATTTTATTAAGACTTCACCGAATCCAAGCGAAACAGTCAGGGCAAGTTGAGCGTGCAATGGCGGGTGCCACGGCTCATGTAAACATGCTGATGCAGTTGCTATGTTCGTCAACTCATAACTGTGAACACCAGGAAGCTACTGCCCACTTTTAGCACCGGTATTAGCGCAAGTGTTTCTTCTGTCTGAGTCAACAAAATGTTAGTCTATTGTTGCGATATCTGCGTCAAAGCAGCGCCATTGCCGCACTGGCAGGAGCTCCGCACGTACACGTAGGAAGGGGTAACCAGCGATGAGCACCAGAATACATAAGAAAAATCAAACACATGTAGTGGTAAAGCATCAGTGAAACGTAATACTAAAATACCGGGGTAGGCAGGAAAGATTTCTGGTCTGTATGCTGGCACGCCGTTTTTATTCAAGACGAAGATCACGTTGTGGATGTGCATTCCGGCGTACACTGGCTGTCACAGCTCTCCACTGAAGCTAATAGCGGACGTGCACAGAAACAAAATTGCCGGGTCACAAAACAGCATAACAAATGTTTACGGCTGGAAGTCGATCGGGGTTGTTTACATAGCACGTCGCACAGCGCGGATTCATCGCTGTTGCCTTCTGCTTCATTTGAAGAGCACTGAGAGAAAAAATTGTTAGGCATGTGCAAATAGTGATTTTTCACTTCAAAGCGAATACGAATCAAATCCTTACCTCATTCGAATAATTTCGAAACGAAGCAAATGTTTTTGAATCGAAGGGAATACCTGGGACGCCAA
The DNA here is from genome assembly GCF_048455015.1 of Haemaphysalis longicornis. Classification (NCBI taxonomy): domain Eukaryota; kingdom Metazoa; phylum Arthropoda; class Arachnida; order Ixodida; family Ixodidae; genus Haemaphysalis; species Haemaphysalis longicornis. Next base: position 27,583,725 of record NW_027526335.1, on the reverse strand, counting down.
GGTCAGGCGACGAAAATTTATCGAATGAACTACATGATCTCGTTACAATAAGCTTTGCTAGCTCTCGTATCAACTATATTTTTCCTATAAAAGTGTGACAACCAGAAATATCCATCAGGCTTCTCATTGTGAAATTTATTGAGATGAACGTTAGAATGAAAGTTGGGAAACCACATATATAGCGCACGTGCAACCTGCCTTCCAAGAGCATGTTGCTGTCTATCTAGTTCAGCCATGCGCACAATTGAGCAGACAGCGCTCCCTACCAAAGCATTGTTTTTCCCGTAGTTGAGAACTTGTGGCGACAGACACATGCGCCGAGCACGTTCGCAAGTGCAGAACAAAACATGAAAGGCTCCGACAGCATTTGACTGGTTGCTTGACCGAATATCCACAGCCACTAAGCTATCAGCTTCTTTTATGTTGTCCAGAGAGAGCTTCGACGTTACCGTGTTCACTCAATTACGCAGGTTCGTTTTTTCTTTGAAATTTTCATCATTGAAAGTCTATACCACCGTGTTAAATAAACGCGACCAATTTGAACGAAGACGTGTTGGCATCATGTACGCGCGTGGGTCGGTAACATGTTGGCAATGTGTTGGCAACTTGTTGGCAACCAGAGCTACTGGATATATATACCAGTTGCGGAACTCCCCATAGGCCCCATGTATCAAAAGCCGGTCTTCCGTTTGCCCCCCTGTGCTGGGGCAAGCACGGGGCAAGTTGACTAGCCTGTCGTCTGTTGGAAGAAAGTTGAAGCACTACTCAAGTGCTTGTTGCTGCTGCTGCAAGTCATAAACAGAAAAAGCATGAATACATAAGTAAATTTTACTTTATTTATTCATACAATCCTTAAAAGCCCCATTGGAGGGCATAGAGTAAGGGGGACATTTGAAAACGTAATAACAATACAAAGCATAAATTTTAGACAGGAACATCGTAACAACAAGATATAAACGCGTTATACATATTTCAAAGTACACTGATCACATTTTTACCGTGCATGAACACTCGTGGCCGTTAACGGAGCGAAAAAGCACACAATTTGTTCGAGAAAAAAAAAAGGGGGGAAAAAAACGCAACATAGATGCATATCCTGGCAATAGGCATTACACAAAATTTTTTAAATAGCTTTAAGTAGTGTAAAGCGCGAGTAGCTGACGGCAAAATGTTTCTGGGTTAGATATGGTGGCAATGTTATCAGGCAGATCATTCCAAAGGCGAATGTCACGAGGCAGTGTGGATGAATCAAATGCATTGGTTTTAATAAATGTCTTCTAACTTAAAAAGCAAGCTTATTTTACAAAATAATTGTGATTGAGTAATAGTTTTATGAAGTTCAGTTTTTGTCCCTTAGGGCACGCCCGTACACTTTCCCCTCAGCTACAGTGTACTAGAAGGGAAAGGTGTGTCGTTCGGGGCCGGGGAGGGGGGTCCCTTTTGCGATGAAAATTCCTGCTGAGGAACTCCTGTTGTAAGCAGCGCCCCTGGCGGCAGCGGCGGGCGCAGCGGTCGCTGGTTGCTCGCTGCTCGCTGTACGAGCTCTGATCGAGCGTTCTGGTAATTCTGGTGGGTGCCGTTAAAATGCAGTGCCGTGCTTTCTGAACCATTTTCTTTGCATTTCACGAACTATGCACTAATCTTGAGCGACTTGCCTAGAATATTGCTTTGACTGAGTTTCAATGTAGGGATAACCGCCTCGCGGCCCGACTAGGGGCGTTGAGTACGCGAGCCCGGCAACGAAGTGAGGCGTTTCAATGTAGGGATAACCGCCTCGCGGCCCGACTACGGGCGTTGTGAGTACGCGAGCCCGGCAACGAAGTAAGGCGTCGTGAAATTGCTGTACTCGATTGTCAACGGGCGCCGATAGCGTACGCGTCGACCGGGTGCTGGCGGAGTGCTTGATTAGCGCGGGTTGTGCTGTAAGAAAAGTAGGCAAGAGATGAGGACGCAGGAGGAGAAGTTAAAAGTGGAACGGGGAGAGAAAATAATATGCAAAGGCAGGAAGCGGTGGCAGGATGAAACTTTGAACCGCGAGGCAGGGAGTGAGAGTTCGGGCTGCGAGACAGGGCGAGCGCCGGAGAGCGAGTACGGCAATTTCCGGAGGCCTTATTTTTGTTGTCGCGTTTCAAGAGTATGGCACGGATATCATGACGGATTCGCATGTGCGGTAGCTGTGGCGCGTTGCACGGTTGGTTGCTAGTCTTGGGTAGGGGAATTTGGGGGGGGGGGGGGGGGGGAGGGGGGGGAGGGGGGGGGGGGGGGGGGGGAGGAGGGGAAATTTCACAACACCTGCGAGGCGCCAGCCAAGGCTCGAAAAATCGCATATTCCTGGACCCCAATTCACGGCGATTGGGCTCCACAGACACCCGAAAAAGCGACCTTTTCTCGTTGCATGATCGCAGTCCGCTGTTGCAGAGCGGCACAAAGCAAAAGTTGTCCCTCTTATCCCGACGCCTCTCCATCATTGCATGCACAAATCACATTCCTTTTAGACTTTTTTCACACACTATGTTGAATGTCCAATGATAAAACGATGGGCGAAACGGCTGTAAGTTTCTTGCATCAGAACGACGACACAGATACGCAGCCGCAGACGACAATAAACAGAGGTGAGAGTATCGTCTGTTACATCGCCTGTGACCATTTTTATTCATTTATAACAATAAATAGTCTTGTTTCTCCATTTTATTGCATCACGTTTCGTAAAACATGTCAAACAACGGGAAATAGCACTCTTCGGAACAATCAAAGTGAAAAGGAGTCCGCGTGTCATCTGTTACCAACCCGCACAGCAAGCAGGCACACCAAGCGGCACGGCGCCGGCGGGCCGTCTCCTGGGAACTCCTGTTGCAGCCAGCGCCATCTACAATTTTAAATGCAGAGCATTTCAGTAACTCACGATGTCACCCGCGTTGACGTCCGTAGTCGTAGTCCGCACCCCTCCCCCTACACTATATAAAAAAAAATACTATCCGGCGCCTGGTTTCGGTCCCTTGACCCTGCGGGCGGAACGCAATGTACATGGTGCTCTACCCACTGCGCCACAAAGCCGACACAGAATGGGAGGCTACGAACGCGCCTTATATCCTTGACTCATTCAAATTGCGTCAAGAAGCTGCTGATACAATGCATTCACTACCACCAACTCCCCAAACACTAAACGTTAACGCAATACACCCACCCCCTATGCGACGCATTTACTCGAGTCCCCCTTTACTGCTGACGAGCGCTCTCTCGTCAGCAGTTGCCACAAGTGCAACAACATTAACGTAACGCAAACTACTTAACGTCGTGCACCCCCGGAAATGCTCTGCATTTGATCGTGTCCCTCGTGAGGGGGATGTTTCACTTTTTCATCACAAAAAGGACCCTCGCGTTCCTTTGGTGTTCTCCCCGGACGACACACCTCTACATTCTAGTACACCATACCTTAGCTTCAACAGAGCAAAGGGCGCGTGCCGCCCAGATTCTGAAGCGGACTTTCGCAACTGGCATATATTGAAGAATTCTGGTTGGCAACATGTACACTCGCATCCAAATTTGAACCCATCACAAGTCAAAACAACGGTCAAAACTATCCAAACCTAGTCTTTCTTTGTTAGCGATGCTAGGGTGGCTAGAATGGGAAGGTGTGATGACCGCGGCACCTTCTCCGCAGAGCAGGTGTTCCCCCGGCGCGTGCCTGCCGCTAGGGCAAAACAGAGCGCTGTCATCGGGGGCGCCGTCAGTGTTTCCACGGGGGAAAGCCAGTCCTCTGTGGCAGCGCCTGGGCGCGGAATGTCACCGTGTGTTTTGCTGCAGATTACTGCATATATATGTTTCATGTATGACTGCACTGCTGTGCGGTGGCGAATATGTCTTCAACTTCAAAAGAAAAACTCAGAGGAGGTGTTTCGTGCTAGAATGCGATTCCGGATACAAACCTTCCGTAAAAGTGCCCATCTTCCGTGCGCCGGCTCGTCAACGCCTGTTTTTGAAGTGGTCGCGTGCTATTCCAAGGTCCGACAAGACGCTTCAGGACAATTGGGCTGTTTGCGCAAAACACTTTGGCGCGCGATAAGTAGTTCTAGTATGTCATTCACTTAAAACCCCATCTAATGCAGTCACCGAGAACCGCGAATTATTTCGTTAAATCGAGAACTTGCTAAAATCGGCACTGCAATTTTACAAGCAGTTTATTTCATAAATTCCATCTGTAAAGGGAGTCGCATCCCATCAGCTACCATGAGATCGTAATTGTGGTGCGCTCGCTTGACGATAATTTAGTGATGCACTAAAAGTGGCGGTGAAAATAATGAGCCAGCTGGGGCTTGCCTTGAAGTCATCGCACCCCAGAAGTCACGTGAAACACAGCGCTTTCTGCTGTACCACCTCCTCGCTGATCGGACCGTTCTGGGCTGTCACATCCTCGAACCACGTAAACAGGGCTTCCTCCAGCTTCTCGTGCAGGATATACGTGTCCTTGAGATTATTTTTCTTCAAGGCATTTTCAGAAGTGGCATGGATGATGGCGTCATTTGCCTTCAAGATTGTGGAAAGCGTGCTGGCCAGGACGCCATGCACCACGGGATTCTCGAGTAATTTGTAAAGTTCCGTTAAAACAAAAATATATGCCTCCTTTTTCTTACGTGGCACAATCATCTTCGTGGTGTTCTGTCCGGACCCATTCAAAATTTCTTCTTATTAGATTGATCTATTGCTTGAAATACTTCATTAAATCGAGAGTGGGGGGAATCTATTTCGTTAGTTCGAGTTCATAAAAGCATTATGCCATATAGGCACCTGCGGGGGAAAAGAATTTGTTCGTTAGATCGAGTTTTGACTGTAGTATCTTACCGCGACTAAATAGTACGTGGTACAACTACAAACAATGTTACAGCTGAAGCAGCACTGCTTATTGCGTGCTACACATCTTTCATTTTATTTGCATTTTGATTATAAAACGACCAGAGAGCAAAGGAAAAATAAAATAAAGGCGTAACGTGAAAGAAGCAGCAGAACTGCATTCTGCTTCACGCAATAAAGTTTGCTCGCCCAGGAACATGTTGCATCTGTTTGTTTGGTTTTCGAACTACATTGAGAATGAAATGACTCGAGGACATTGCATTACAACGTATGGCATAATTTCATGTTTATTTGGCAAGTGTAAACGAAGTTATCTCTTTTCGTGCGTAATTACGCCCACCACCACTACCAACAGCAGCAACAACAACAAAAAAAAAACGAGTGGCAAGAATAAACGTGCCGCATGATCGCAGCAGTTAATATAGCGCTCACCTCGAAGAAAAAAAAAGCAATATTTCACATAAACCCTGCAAAAAAGCACTGTACCATTGATAAGCTCCCGCTCAGCTTTAATGCGGTATTTCTCAAACGTCTGTTTGCTTTCTGGCAGCGTAAAACTCGGCTGTGCTTAGCCGTGTCGCAAACCCCATGTTAGAGGTAGCATAGCACAAGCCTTGCCTTGTCCAAGGAACGGCGGTATCAGCTAAAATTATTACAGCTCAGTAACGCGGCCCCGCAGGGTCGTGGTTGTGGCAGAGGCGCGCGAGCTGACGGCACCCCTGACGACAGCGCCGCCGCGCGGCATTCATGCGAACGGGGGCCAGATTTTCTGGCCGGTCATCACACCTTCCCATTCTAGTCACCCTACCGATACTAGGGCCGGGGTAGGGTGGCATGGTCATAGACTTTCCTAAAATATATAGTATATTAAGAAACTCTATGGGTATCATTAGGGCTGTTAGGGTACGGTACGTTGTTTGGGCATGCCTTCGGAGCTCTGGTACTGTATGTACCTCCAGTGCATGCTTGTGCTTGTGACTTCATTGACTTGCAGTGGTGACATTGGCTCGGCATTTGCGTTTGTTCTTTTCGGCTACGCGTTGTGCGCAGTACTATGCCCGCTTGAAATGCAGAGATTTTGAAAAGAGCTCGGAAGTTTTCAGCAGCATAATTTGAAATCAACGAGCCCATAATCCGCGTGTTTCGGAACCAGCGAATCAGACTTTAGGGCGGGCGTGTTGCCTGTCTTCTGCAGCCTTTGCTGCGGCCGTCACCATGCAATAGACTGAAGGGGGCGAGGGTAATTTCACAAATTGATTGATTGATTGATTGTAGGGTTTAACGCGCCGACGCAACGCAGGCGATGAGGCGCGCCGTAGTGGAGGGCTCCGGATTAATTTTGACCACCTGGGGATCTTTAACGTGCGCCGAAATCTCGAACACACGGGCGTTTTTGCTTTTCGCCTCCATCAGAAAAGCGGCCGCCGCGGCCGGGAAGGTAATTTCACAAATAAAAATAACCTTTTTTTTTTTTTCTACCGTAGGGTATCTCGTTAAATACGTGGTTTTATTTCTTTCATGTGTTAACATGGACTTCAAAATACTTCTAAAATATTCTAACTTTTCGAATAGTCCTATTCGATTCGAAGGTCGGATCAAATATGATATTATTCGCTTCGATATTCGAAAGTTTCGAATATTCGCAGTACCCTAGCCTGCTCGCAGCGTTCTTTGAAAATGTTGTGGGAGCCATAGACTCAGCAGTGCACAGAAATATGCTTTACTAGCTCGACGTTTTCGCAGCGACTGTGGAATCTATGCCCGGTGCTGTGGCTCCTTCGGGCTGACCAACATCCGATTACTGCTGGCGCCACTGTTCGGTGGCGCTGCGGTCGTGCTTGAAACACCAGGGCACAAAGCCTATTGTTGAAATTTGTTGCACATACTGCTCAAGGTTTGCATTCGATTTAGGCTTTCAATTCGGCACCCCTGTAACAACATCATGTGACCCCGGAGCAACAAGCTCATGTATGAGACCTGCTTGCTGTTTCAAATGCTTATTGTTGAAGTCTGTTGCACACACCCACTGCTCAAAATTTTCATTTGATTCAGGCTTTCGATTCGGCACCCCTGTAACGACATCATGTGGTCCGACAGCAACAAGCTCAGGTATGAGACCTGCTTGCTGTTTCAAATGCTTATTGTTGAAGTGTGTTGCGCACACCCACTGCTCAAAACTTGCATTTGATTCAGGCTTTCGATTCGGCACCCCTGTAACGACATCATCATGTGACCCCGGAGCAACAAGCTCAGGTACGAGACCTGCTTGCTGTTTCAAATGCTTATTGTTGAAGTCTGTTGCACACACCCACTGCTCAAAACTTGCATTTGATTCAGGCTTTCGATTCGGCACCCCTGTAACAACATCATTATGTGACCCCGGAGCAACAAGCTCAGGTATGAGACCTGCTTGCTGTTTCAAATGCTTATTGTTGAAGTCTGTTGCACACACCCACTGCTCAAAACTTGCATTTGATTCAGGCTTTCGATTCGGCACCCCTGTAACGACATCATCATGTGACCCCGGAGCAACAAGCTCAGGTATGAGACCTGCTTGCTGTTTCAAATGCTTATTGTTGAAGTCTGTTGCTCACATGCACCCACTGCTCAAAACTTGCATTTGATTCAGGCTTTGTATTCGGCACCCCTGTAACGACATCATCATGTGACCCCGGAGCAACAAACTCAGGTACGAGACCTGCTTGCTGTTTCAAATGCTTATTGTTGAAGTCTGTTGCACACACCCACTGCTCAACATTTGCATTTGATTCAGGCTTTCGATTCGGCACCCCTGTAACGACATCATGTGGTCCCACAGCAACAAGCTCAGGTACGAGACCTGCTTGCTGTTTCAAATGCTTATTGTTGAAGTCTGTTGCACACACCCACTGCTCAAAACTTGCATTTGATTCAGGCTTTCGATTCGGCACCCCTGTAACGACATCATCATGTGACCCCGGAGCAACAAGCTCAGGTATGAGACCTGCTTGCTGTTTCAAATGCTTATTGTTGAAGTCTGTAGCTCACATGCACCCACTGCTCAAAACTTGCATTTGATTCAGGCTTTGGATTCGGCACCCCTGTAACGACATCATCATGTGACCCTGGAGCAACAAGCTCAGGTACGAGACCTGCTTGCTGTTTCAAATGCTTATTGTTGAAGTCTGTTGCACACACCCACTGCTCAACATTTGCATTTGATTCAGGCTTTCGATTCGGCACCCCTGTCACGACATCATGTGGTCCCACAGCAACAAGCTCAGGTACGAGACCTGCTTGCTGTTTCAAATGCTTATTGTTGAAGTCTGTTGCACACACCCACTGCTCAAAATTTGCATTTGATTCAGGCTTTCGATTCGGCACCCCTGTAACGACATCATGTGGTCCGACAGCAACAAGCTCAGGTATGAGACCTGCTTGCTGTTTAAAATGCTTATTGTTGAAGTGTGTTGCGCACACCCACTGCTCAAAACTTGCATTTGATTCAGGCTTTCGATTCGGCACCCCTGTAACGACATCATCATGTGACCCCGGAGCAACAAGCTCAGGTACGAGACCTGCTTGCTGTTTCAAATGCTTATTGTTGAAGTCTGTTGCACACACCCACTGCTCAAAACTTGCATTTGATTCAGGCTTTCGATTCGGCACCCCTGTAACGACATCATTATGTGACCCCGGAGCAACAAGCTCAGGTATGAGACCTGCTTGCTGTTTCAAATGCTTATTGTTGAAGTCTGTTGCACACACCCACTGCTCAAAATTTGCATTTGATTCAGGCTTTCGATTCGGCACCCCTGTCACGACATCATGTGGTCCCACAGCAACAAGCTCAGGTACGAGACCTGCTTGCAGTTTCAAATGCTTATTGTTGAAGTCTGTTGCACACACCCACTGCTCAAAACTTGCATTTGATTCAGGCTTTCGATTCGGCACCCCTGTAACGACATCATCATGTGACCCCGGAGCAACAAGCTCAGGTATGAGACCTGCTTGCTGTTTCAAATGCTTATTGTTGAAGTCTGTTGCTCACATGCACCCACTGCTCAAAACTTGCATTTGATTCAGGCTTTGGATTCGGCACCCCTGTAACGACATCATCATGTGACCCCGGAGCAACAAGCTCAGGTACGAGACCTGCTTGCTGTTTCAAATGCTTATTGTTGAAGTCTGTTGCACACACCCACTGCTCAACATTTGCATTTGATTCAGGCTTTCGATTCGGCACCCCTGTAACGACATCATGTGGTCCCACAGCAACAAGCTCAGGTACGAGACCTGCTTGCTGTTTCAAATGCTTATTGTTGAAGTCTTTTGCACATACATACTCACTGCTCAACATTTCCATTCAATGCAGGTTTTACCACCACTGTAGCGACATCACCATGTGGTCCCACAGCAACAAGTCCAGGTAAAAGACTGCTTTGCTTTTTTAGGTTCTCTTTATTGAGACCTACTGTGCAAACTCAAATCTGTTGCACCAACGCACTACTAACAGTTGCATTCTATCCAGGTTTTGGCATCCCGGTAACGACATCATGTGGCCCTGGAACAACAAGTTTAGGTAGGAGAGTGGATTGCTTTTTATAAATGCCAATTATTGAAACCTCTCCAGAGACTCTAATCTTCCACTGACTCACTGAAAATTTGGATTCAATTCAGGTTTTGGCACCCCTGTAACGACATCATGTCGTCCCACAGCAACAAGCTCAGGTATGAGACCTGCTTGCTGTTTCAAATGCTTATTGTTGGAGTCTGTTGCACATACATACTCACTGCTCAATATTTTCATGCAATGCAGGTTTTACCACCACTGTAGCGACATCACCATGTGGTCCCAGAGCAACAAGTCCAGGTAAAAGACTGCTTTGCTTTTTTAGGTTCTCTTTATTGAGACCTACTGTGCAAACTCAAATCTGTAGCACCGACGCACTACTAACAGTTGCATTCTATCCAGGTGTTGGCATCGCGGTAACGACATCATGTGGCCCTGGAACAACAAGTTTAGGTAGGAGACTGGATTGCTTTTTATAAATGACAATTATTGAAACCTCTCCAGTGACTCTAATCTTGCACTGACTCATTAAAAATTCGGATTCAATTCAGGTTTTGGCACCCCTGTAACGACATCATGTCGTCCCACTGCAACAAGCTCAGGTATGATACCTGCTTGCTGTTTCAAATGCCTATTGTTGAAGTCTGTTGCACATACATACTCACTGCTCAACATTTTCATTCAATGCAGGTTTTACCACCACTGTAGCGACATCACCATGTGGTCCCAGAGCAACAAGTCCAGGTAAAAGACTGCTTTGCTTTTTTAGGTTCTCTTTATTGAGACCTACTGTGCAAACTCAAATCTGTAGCACCGACGCACTACTAACAGTTGCATTCTATCCAGGTGTTGGCATCGCGGTAACGACATCATGTGGCCCTGGAACAACAAGTTTAGGTAGGAGACTGGATTGCTTTTTATAAATGACATTTATTGAAACCTCTCCAGTGACTCTAATCTTGCACTGACTCATTAAAAATTTGGATTCAATTCAGGTTTTGGCACCCCTGTAACGACATCATGTCGTCCCACAGCAACAAGCTCAGGTACGAGACCTGCTTGCTGTTTCAAATGCCTATTGTTGAAGTCTGCTGCACATACATACTCACTGCTCAACATTTTCATTCAATGCAGGTTTTACCACCACTGTAGCGACATCACCATGTGGTCCCAGAGCAACAAGTCCAGGTAAAAGACTGCTTTGCTTTTTTAGGTTCTCTTTATTGAGACCTACTGTGCAAACTCAAATCTGTTGCACCGACGCACTACTGACAGTTGCATTCTATCCAGGTTTTGGCATCCCGGTAACGACATCATGTGGCCCTGGAACAACAAGTTTAGGTAGGAGACTGGATTGCTTTTTATAAATGCCAATTATTGAAACCTCTCCAGTGACTCTAATTTTGCACTCACTAAAAATTTGGATTCAATTCAGGTTTTGGCACCCCTGTAACGACATCATGTCGTCCCACAGCAACAAGTTCAGGTATGAGACCTGCTTGCTCTTTCAAATGCTTATTGTTGAAGTCAGTTGCACACACCCACTGCTCAAAATTTGCATTTGATTCAGGCTTTCGATTCGGCACCCCTGTAGCTACATCATGTGGTCCCATAGCAACAAGCTCAGGTATGAGACCTGCTTACTGTTTCAAATGCTTATTGTTGAAGTCTGTTGCACATACATACTCACTGCTCAACATTTCCATTCAATGCAGATTTTACCACCACTGTAGCGACATTACCATGTGGTCCCACAGCAACAAGTCCAGGTAAAAGACTGCTTTGCTTTTTTAGGTTCTCTTTGTTGAGACGTACTGTGCAAACTCAAATCTGTTGCATCGACTCACTACTAACAGTTGCATTCTATCGAGGTTTTGGCATCCCGGTAACGACATCATGTGGCCCTGGAACAACGAGTTTAGGTAGGAGACTGCATCGCTTTGTATGAATGCTAGTTATTGAAACCTCTGCAGAGACTCTAGTCTTGCACTGACTCACTAAAAATTTGGATTCAATCCAGGTTTTGGCACCCCTCTAACATCAACATGTGGGCCCGGAGCAACAAGTTTAGGTAGGTTGCCTGCTTGCTGTTCTAAGTGCTTTTTGTGGAAATCTCTTGCACATATTCACTGCTCAACACTTGCGTTCAATCGAGGTTTTCCCACCCCTGTAATGGCATCATCTTGTGTTCTCAGATCAACTTGTCCAACCCAAGCAACAGAAGTACATCCTAAGGACATTTTAAGCACGTTAGGAAGTCCTGAGGACCTCAGCTTTATGTCCTCAAAAGATGCTAGACATATTTTGTTGGGCGTATGCTACACAGGAGCGTACGCCCACGGTGTACGAGTATTTAGGTGTTGACACTGCGCCCGGCAGCGTGACCAGATCCTGTTCGCCGCCCCGCTTGCTTCTCTTGAGTGCGTACAGATGGCGGCGCGCCACAGGGGCCTGTCCATTGGCCGAGTTGCGGTGGCCAAAATGCGGGCGTTGTGGGATTGTTCCGTTCCGCTGCATATACTAGTGCTTTGGTAAGTGTTGCAAGGCACAGGAGGGTTGGAACTGGTGTCACTACTGAATCACTGCGATGTACTTCGGGTTTTGTTTACTGTAACCGCTTGAAAAGGGGGGAACAGCAGCCAGGACGTTTATCAAAGATCGTTTCGAGGTCGTTGCTGAAATGTGTTCAATTCAGCTTTAAAAGACAGTGGTTCTTCAAACACCAACATTTTGGTCTGTCTGCTTCTCCGTCTGCCCCTTGATTCAGCCACCTGGCCAAAAGATAAATGAATTCTTGGCGCTTACATGCGCAGAACATTTCTAAACTACTAGTTATGGTCACATACTTCATGCCTGTAAACATCAATCAGCAAAAAGGCGACATAAGGCACATTTGAAGTAAAACATCAATACTAGGGCTGGGCGTCGATTCAAATTTTAGCCCGATTCAATGACAGGCTTTATTGGTTAATTTATCGATTAATCGATTGCGTTGGTTTGTAAAGGAAAAGGTATTTAGAAAATAAAAATATAAGAGTAAGCAGGTCATTGTCCTAGCTCTGTTGCGGCCGGAATGCTTGTCACCATGTTAGGCATTCGTACTATTTATTGAATCAGGATCATATGCACTCCCTAATAGCAGGGGGCACCAATTAATCGTGGTTTACTTAACGCCAGAGTTAATTTATGCTACAGTAAAGCTCTGTGAGTACCGGCTCGCAGTTTTTTGTACCATGTATATATATTTGTACAGTCGAATCCCGCTACAACGAAATTGACGGGACGTGCGAAAAATTTCGTTGAAGCTAAAATTTGTTGAGGTGAAATCTGCCCCAACACACCACGGAAAGGCCAGAAAAATAGCACCGTATGTTTCCGCATCATTGGCAGCATAATACAATGCTTACAAAAAGGAGTGATGCACAATAACGTCATGTTTATTCGGATAACAAACATACCAATGGTTATCTGTTTTTTCACTACACCCAAAGAATGCGTTACGGAGGGGGGTGAAGAAATGCAGGCGCAAAACGTATTCGCTCTTTCCAGCGACGCTAGTGACACCGCGCGGAATTTGTCCGAAGCCGGGAGACTGTGATCGGTGGACCGGTCGCTCTGGCAGAGTGGCACCCGCGCGGCCTTGCAGAAGCTAAAGGAAAATCGTAATCGCAAGCATAGTAATCGACAATGCCGTGTAAATAATCGGGCAATATTGGTTGAACGAGCATTTATATTCTCTCAACTTTCTTGAAGGTATAGAAACTGCAGGTAAATGAGAGAGGCTTGGGACATATCGGCGTCGGCTGCGGAGACAAACAGATGTCTTTCGGGCCCACCCGTGCGTACGTGGTGCCTAAATTATTCTTACTGAATTATGGCTGCTACATTTAATCTTTCTTTGCTGTGAGGGCGCCGATTTTGTAGGCTCTTTGTATAACGTACCTTGGGATCGTCTTTTTCGGATACTATTTACATTCACTGCCGCATAATGTGTCAACCGATCTTTCCTTATAAGTGGCTCAATTCCACTGCTTTCAAACATCTAAGCAGGAGATGCTGTCCAATCCGCTTGCTTTTATTTTCAATAAAGAAACAAATGAAAACTTTTTGCACGCGAAGGCGAGAAGCAAATGTGGGGATGCGTTTATTGGTTAATGACTGCATACATAAATAATTATGTCAAAGAAAGATGCTTTAGCAATCACAATGTAGTAACTGGGTCTGGTAGTTCCAATGCGAGCTCTTGAATGCATTTGGTAGGCCCCGTTTTCGTTTTGGTAATAAGCATTGACGCACTTAGAAATCTTACCGGCAGTCAAATCAACATAACGTAATTTCATCTCTCTTAAATGAATTACCACAAGCCAAAAGCGAACCTGTAAAGTACTGCCTGTATTTTCATGTACGCTTCAACATCACACGTAGGCTTACAATTTTTTTTTATATGTAATGCTAACCCGTTCATTTGTATACCACTTGATACGATGTAATAGGAGCCTCGTCTTCGCGGTTTTACTGCCCAAAGTCACAACACCTGAGCAAAACACCGCAATACGCATGCACATATCGCCCGCACATGGTGCGCATGGGCTTCTGCTTAGTATGTACACACGAAAATGAACACGCCCGAAGTAAAATGTGCAGTCCAACGTTGGTGCAGTCTGATGACGAACGTACACTGCAATAATGTTCCAAAACTTGGCGTTGCACAGTGTTTGCCCAATGATGCCAGATTGTTCTCAAACCCTTTCAGAGCGGCCCGAGCCATGCATAGAGAATTGCCTCGCACGCACCGCTTTTTACGCCGCAGTAGACACCCTGAAACGAATCGAATGTTGTCTCGCAATCAGCAACGTATGCATGTGTTTATTTTTTAAGAAAGTAGTTGTTGCAAGCGGAACTACGGTGTTGTAGGCCACTATTGATGCTGGCGCACATGCTGCTATGAAGGCCCAATCACCGTCTCATCCGCCATTGCCGTTTTCCTCACCGCCACCTGTAGGGGCTGGAAAGAGCGGATTGCTGTACAACAAGGCGTGTCCACCGAGCTGATTACTTGCAGATAGCTGCTAGGCCGTCGGAAGCCCCCTTCTCGCTTGTGACAAAAGCAGTAGAGCACTGCACGGGCCTGATTTTAAGGCCCGAGCCCGCTTCGCGAAGCCCAAGCCCGACCCGGGCCCGTAACACCTAGCCCGAGCCCGGCCAGGGCCCGGGCATTCATAAGTGAGCCTGGCCCGAGCCCGGCCCGGGCATGCCAACTCAAGCCCAGGCCCGGCCCAGCCGGCCCGGTGATTTATTTTTTGGCCTAGAGAGGGCCCGCGCGTGTGTGACCAGGCCAGGTCTTTAACGCTGAAGAAAGTTTATTTATTATATTCCGGGCAATCAGACGGAGCATCTGGTCTGTACAAGCACGTCATGAACTGAACGCAAAAAATACGGGTTTAAAAGTGCACGTAGTTTAGCTTTCACCGTCTGCCGTTCCCGCCCCATCGGCGTAATATTACCTCGTATTCTTAGACGAGAGACACCATCACCTTTGATTACCAGACTCTTGGCAACTTCACGTGGTTGTCTCGGCCACAAGTTCGTAATGCTGAAGTTTTTTTATCCGAATTTGAATCAACGAGTATGTACACCCGTTGAAATACTTCACCTGCAGTGGTCGGTAAGCGGTGGTGTTTCTCTGGCATACGTGTTTGATTCCCGGCTACGGCAGCCGCATTTTGATTGGTGCGACATCTAAAACACACGTGTACATACGTAGATGCATAGGTGCACAGCTCCAGGATATCTGAATTAATTCCTTCCCCTCTTGGGCATTCCTTGTAATCGTATCTTTGGTATGTTATACACCAAAATATAAAATCTTGAGGCAATACAAGAAACGTCATTAAAATTGCAGTATGGTGGCCATCAGACCTAGCAAAACAAGTTTTTAAAACAATGCGTACAACTAACAGCAATAAGCGCGCAAAAATAAACCTAGAATATTCATTTTGATGCTCTTTTCTACATTTCAAGTCGGACCTATTAACGGCCGTGCCTATGAATTCAAGCCGGAGCCCGAGCCCGGCCCGGGCCCGTGGAATTGAGCCCGGGCCCGTCGAAAATCGACTTCAGGCGGCCCGGGCCCGTGCAGTGCTCTAAGGAGCAGTGCCGTTATCTTACCCTCCGACAGGGCACGGCAGCTACTGACCTTGGCAGCCTAGACGTGCGCGCTTGCTTTTAACATGACCGCGCGCTTGCGACTAAGATAGGATGACTTGGCTTCAAGACCAAACACGCAAACATGATTTTTGCTCTTGGCTATGAAGAATGGTAGAAGGAAAACGGCAATGACAGCTGCTCACAACGCATACATGACAGCGCCGCGCCAGCAGCGGGGCACATTCGTGCTATAGTGCCTAGAATATACTGGCACTATGTTCGTGCGATTTCAGCTGGATATGGATTGGCTACAGTGGCTAGAATCTTCTAGCCACTGTAGATTGGCTAACAGGCCTGCGCCTCGTGTAAAGACGGCCAGCCACATCGTTATCACCATAAAACAATGGCGTCCGCCTATGAGTTTTTGTTTTGTTTTGGGTGGCGGTGTGGGCGCACCGCCCATGTTTTTGATGAAACTAAGCGTCCTGAATGTATGCAGTTACAGACAGCTGTCGCTATGCTTATTTTATTGTAAAATAATTGTTCAAACCCAGCCCAAATCATCGAAAATTTTCTTGAAGCGAAAGCAAGCCTGACAAATTGTTCGTTGTGGCGAGGACTTTGTTGCATTGACTTCTATGGCTAGCTGACGGGGAATTGGAAATATTTCATTGAAGCGGAAATTTCGTTGAAGCGGCGTTCGTTGTAGCGGGGTTCGACTGTGTTAGGAATAATCATTTTCCATCTGTCTTGGCTATCACTTTGCAGTTCTCATCAATGTAATATTGGATAATACTTGCACCGTTTCCTGTTGTGACATAAGGCGGGTTATTTGAATGCGAATATGATCCTTGACGTGCTTGCGCAGAATTTCAACTCGGCACTCTTGTTTTAGTTTGCTCACATGACTTCAGCCGATTAACCGGTCAGAAAAATAATCGCAGCTAAAGCATTAATCGATTAATGTAAAAGTTAATCGATCAATCCCCACTCCTAATCAACTGATACTAGCACTATTCTTTAATCGAAAATACTCATTGGAGTACTTTATGCTATCACAACAATATTTTAACCACAAAATACAAAAGAGGGTTCGTGCTTGATCTTTGAGCTTGTGGCTTGAGCGCAAAACCAAGCAGTAACAGGTCGCGCACCAGCAGTGAGAATGTGGGAAAATTGAATTCAGCAAACCCGAATTGCATTTATTGTCGACTGGAGAGAAAAATGAATATATTGTATTCGTTTATTGTTGCGACATGGTTGGCGCCCTTAACACATGCAGGTGCTGACTTGTCTGGCAGAGGACCGAGACAGGAGGGGAAGAGCACGAGATGTGGGCGTTGTGAGGGGAGAGGCAGTTTTGTGGTAGGGGCTGCAGAAGCGAGCAGTGATGCGAGCAGGCATACGGTCAATGTTTTCTTCAGCTGAATGACCCGTGAAAGCATTATATACCGCCTTATAAATACAGAAAGTCAAATGCTATAACGGTCGAAATTGTAAAATGCACTGACATAGCTTAGAAAGAACGCTAAAATTAAAATCTCTCTTCCTAAGGACACAGGACGGTGCCTATGAAACAACCTTACAGCGAATATTTGAGGACATGCTGAATACAACAGTTAAAGAACCTTTCGAGTACATTTGGAGGGAAAGAGACTGAGGACATCCTGAGGATGTTGAAGGAAAAGTGAAGACGTTTGTACCATTTGAGGATGTCCTGAATATGTGTGTTGTCTGGGAGGCTGGCTTGCTCGTTTAAAGCAATATTGAAGCATCTTGTGTAAACTTGAAGCTGTTGCACTGACTCACTACTCAATATTTGCATTCGATCCAAGTTTTGGTACCCCTGTAACGCCATCATGTGACCCTGGAGCGAAAAGTTTAGGTAGGAGAATGGCCCGCTGTTTTGCATTCTGTGTAGGTTTGGCACCCCTGTAATAAATGGTTATTATTACTTGCTATTTCAAATGCTTTTTGTGGAAATCTCTTGAACTTAATCACTGCTCAACATTTGCATTTTGTCACCCCTGTAACAGCATCATCATGTGATCTTAGAGCAACAAGTCCAGGTAGAAGAAGGCTAGCTTGCTCTTTTAAATTCTCATTATTAAAACCTCTAGGGCTAACTGAAAGCTGTTGCACCAACTCACTACCGAATATTTGCATACGATCCAGGTTTTGGCACCCCTGTAACATGTGGCCCTGGAGCGACATATTTAGTGAATGTCCGACTTGTTCTTTTAAATGCTTATTATTGAAACCTCTGGCAGACTCAAATCTGTTCCTTTGGCACTCTACTCAACATTTGCATTCGATCCAGGTTTTGGCACCTCTGTAACATCATGTAGCTCGGGAGCAACAAGTTCAGGTAAGACTCCTGCTTGCTCTTTTAAATGTCTATTCGAAATTTGTTGCACATACAACTCAAGTCTGTTATACCGACTCGCTACTGAACATTTGCATTTGATTCAGGTTTTGGCACCCCTGTAACGACATCATCAGGTGGCCCCACAGCCACAGGTATGAGGCCTGGTTGCTCGAGCTTCCAAACGCTCTTTGTTGAAATCTCTTGCACATATTCACTGCTCAGCATTTGCATCCGATGCAGGTTTTACCACCCCTGTAACGACATCATGTGGCGCCACAGCCACAGGCTCAGGTATGAGGCCTGGTTGCTCTAGCTTCCAAACGCTCTTTATTGAAATCTCTTGCATATATTCACTGCTCAGCATTTGCATCCGATGCAGGTTTTACCACCCCTGTAACGACATCATCATGTGGCCCCACAGGCTCAGGTATGAGGCCTGGTTGCTCTAGCTTCCAAACGCTCTTTGTTGAAATCTCTTGCACATATTCACTGCTCAGCATTTGCATCCGATGCAGGTTTTACCACCCCTGTAACGACATCATCATGTGGCCCCACAGGCTCAGGTATGAGGCCTGGTTGCTCTAGCTTCCAAACGCTCTTTGTTGAAATCTCTTGCATATATATTCACTGCCCAGCATTTGCATCCGATGCAGGTTTTACCACCCCTGTAACGACATCATCAGGTGGCCCCACAGGTATGAGGCCTGGTTGCTGTAGATTCCAAACGCTTTTTCTTGAATTCTCTTGCACATATTCACTGCTCAGCATTTGCATCCCATGCAGGTTTTACCACCCCTGTAACGACATCATCAGGTGGCCCCACAGGCTCAGGTATGAGGCCTGGTTGCTCCAGCTTCCAATCGCTCTTTTTTGAAATCTCTTGCACATATTCACTGCTCAGCAATTGCATCCAATGCAGGTTTTACCACCCCTGTAATGACATCATCATGTGGCCCCACAGGCTCAGGTATGAGGCCTGGTTGCTCTAGCTTCCAAACGCTCTTTGTTGAAATCTCTTGCACATATTCACTGCTCAGCATTTGCATCCGATGCAGGTTTTACCACCCCTGTAACGACATCATCAGGCGGCCCCACAGCCACAGGCTCAGGTATGAGGCCTGGTTGCTCTAGCTTCCAAACGCTCTTTGTTGAAATCTCTTGCACATATATCAGCAATTGCATCCAATGCAGGTTTTACCACCCCTGTAATGACATCATCATGTGGCCCCACAGGCTCAGGTATGAGGCCTGGTTGCTCTAGCTTCCAAACGCTCTTTGTTGAAATCTCTTGCACATATATCAGCAATTGCATCCGATGCAGGTTTTACCACCCCTGTAATGACATCATCATGTGGCCCCACAGGCTCAGGTATGAGGCCTGGTTGCTCTAGCTTCCAAACGCTCTTTGTTGAAATCTCTTGCACATATATCAGCAATTGCATCCGATGCAGGTTTTACCACCCCTGTAACGACATCATCATGTGGCCCCACAGGCTCAGGTATGAGGCCTGGTTGCTCTAGCTTCCAAACGCTCTTTGTTGAAATCTCTTGCACATATTCACTGCTCAGCATTTGCATCCGATGCAGGTTTTACCACCCCTGTAACGACATCATCAGGCGGCCCCACAGCCACAGGCTCAGGTATGAGGCCTGGTTGCTCTAGCTTCCAAACGCTCTTTGTTGAAATCTCTTGCACATATATCAGCAATTGCATCCAATGCAGGTTTTACCACCCCTGTAATGACATCATCATGTGGCCCCACAGGCTCAGGTATGAGGCCTGGTTGCTCTAGCTTCCAAACGCTCTTTGTTGAAATCTCTTGCACATATTCACTGCGCAGCAATTGCATCCAATGCAGGTTTTACCACCCCTGTAACGACATCATCAGGTGGCCCCACAGCCACAGGCTCAGGTAGGAGGCCTGGTTGCTCTAGCTTCCAAACGCTTTTTGTTGAAGTCTCTTGCACATATTCACTGCTCAGCATTTGCATCCGATGCAGGTTTTACCACCCCTGTAACGACATCATCAGGTGTTCCCAGAGCAACAAGCCCAGGTAGGAGACTGGCTTGCTCTTTTAAATGTTTACTTCTGAAATCTGTTGCACAGGCTCAAATCTGTTGCACTGACCTGCAACATTTGTATTTGATTCAGGTTTTGGCACCCCTGTAGCATCATCTTTTTTTATTTTTATCAATGATTTTCCACTGGGTTTGAAATCTACATTGAGACTTTATGTGGATGATTGTGTTTTGTAGTGCCCAGTCAAGTGTGTTAATGACACCACAGTAGTGCAGTCTGACCTCCATAAGATTGTGTTTTGTTGTGCTCAGTGGCTAATGAGCTTAAATCTAATGAAATGTTTTCATGTACAATTTACTAACAAAAAAAGGTAGTATCCAGGTCTTTTAAATTCCTGTGCAGTACAAAAGGTAGATCAAGTTATGGATATTGGGGTTACGTTCACGGCAACACTAGATTGGGCCAGTCACGTAGATTTAATCACAGCCAAGGCTTTGCGCTTAATTCATTTTTTTTTTTTCAAAGAAATTTCAACGACGCGCCGCAAACACTCAAGGAAACTATACTACAAATGTGCGCCCAATTCTAGAGTATATTTGTGCTTCTTGGGACCCTTTCACGGATGTACTGAAAGAAAAGTTGGAGAGGGTGCAAGAAAGGGCTGTCAGGTTTGTAACAGGTAATTATGATTTTAGAATAAGGAGTTCGGAAATTCTTCAGGCCTTGGGATGGAAACCCCTTTGTGGACGACGGAGAGCTTAAAGATTTAAATTTTTTTATAATATATACCATTATAAGACTGGAATAAATAAAGAACGGTATTTAAAGTCTGCTAGTTATATATCCGAATGGAAAGATCACGTATATACGCCTCGAGCGCGGCCTGTAGGGGCGCCACTGAAATCCCCCTAGCGGCCCGTTTCGAAAGCAGGCGCGGGAGTCTCCGGCCCGTTCCGACCTGTCCCCGTTGCTTTTTGGCTCGTTCAAGACAGCGATTTACCGTTTGTCCGCGTTCTAAATACCGAATAACGTGGAGCAGGCACTCTGTTTGTAAGCGTGGTGTGTTCACGTGAGTATAAACGTTTATGACGCGATCTTAGTGAGATCTATATGAGCGCCCGGCGTGTGTCACAGGCCGGCGTCCCGAAGCCAGCATTTGCATGCAGGTGATTGCAATTCCGCTGCCCTGAAATTTAGTGGCAGTGTCTCCGTATGCGGCCATACACACTATGATGTAAATCGACTTTGTGCACTTACAAAATCCAGCGGAGCACTCATACCCGACAGCACGTAAGTTACGCCTGCCAATATCACACATCAGATATTGATCAGCACCATGAACAAGCCAATGCGGCATAAATTTCACAAGCATTGTACCAAAGAAGTACGATGGATAATGCAAAATTACACCCCGGAGTCAACACACGACGACAAATTTAATGATGGGTCGTCTTGTCCCGAGGTGAGCGCTCGCAAAGATTCATATATTACATTTACCCTCCACGAGAAGCGCGAAGACGCGTCCGTGACCAAACTCTTCTTCGAAACATCGTCATATGACACAGGAGACTGCAGAATCTAGCATAAACCGAAATCAGAGACCCTTATCAGATACGACACTCTTCCAACGAGCCCGTGTGTACGACATTTCGGCGCACGTTAAGGATCTCCAGGTGGTCAAAATTAATCCTGAGCCCTCTACTACGGCGTGCCTCATCGTCTCCGTTGCGTCAGCGCGTTAAACCGTGCAATCAATCAATCAACTCTTCCAACGACACCTCGTATCGCTTGTGAACTGCCTACCCTGTATTCTTCAAAAAATGCGTCCGCCGAGTGATCAGCCGTTCGTTGAAGGCGAAAAACAAACGAAAAGTGAACACGCAGCTTGTGTGTGTGATTACTAAAACGTTCAGTCGTTGATTTCGCTCCGCATTTGTAAACAAGGATAGTTGAGCGTCCTCCTCCTCACCTCCCCCCCATGTCTAGCGAAATAGTGCATTTAGCATCTAGTTGGTCTGGTGAATACTACCTTGCTCAAGCAAACGTCTTTAGCATTTCAGAAGCTGCACTCGGTTTTTTTTTTCATTCCCGTACGACTATCCTATTTATTCCTGGCTTGCTGACCATTCATTTTCGCGTGGTTTGATTAACATATACCTTGGTTCTTACTATAAGGCACGAGTGGGCACATATCTGACAATGCACAGCCTTTGAGTGTACTTAACATTTTCGCGTGGCTTATATTCCCATAAAAGACACAAGTTTTTGTCAGCTGTTGGGTTATCACATCCCCGAAACATATTTTTCTACGACGTACATATTCGAAGCAAAGCCGCATTTGTTGTCTGCGCTGCAAAACGAACCAACCTCTTACAGTGCCAATATCATGTCTAAACGAGGCGACAATAAATAGAATTCACTTGTGCTGACGTGTTCGAAGGTGACAGCGGTGATATGCTGCTGCCGTCGCCGACGCCCGCAAGAGCGGCCAAGACGCGCGCAGAACCGCCTCCCCGGGTAGCTCTTGTTGGTGTTAGAGCGCTCTACTAACACGCAGCTGTTTTTTTTAAGTGCCCTAAACATGCAGTTAGCTTACAGACGTCACCATAACAAGTTGTTTAGTGCGCGGAAATGCAAAGAGAAGCGAAAGAGAACCAAAACACTGCATGACCACCTATCTGCCACCCAGCGCTAATCCCGCTAACGCCGCGGAGAAGCGGCGGCAGGCGGCGCAGCGATCGCGAATCTCGAGGCGTATAAAATTAGAGAATATACCTGTAGATTGAATGTGTTTAAATACTCTTTCTTTCCAAACTCTATTAGTGACTGGACCGTGCTAAAAATTCCAATATTCTCCGATTCTAATTTTCTATCAGCCATTTAAACAGAGGTTGGGTTGATGAAATAACCTGTATATTTAACGTTTGCTTTTTACTTCATTTGGTTGTTTATTTGGGATATGCATCATTACTGCTTTCGGTGTGCTCCTGTGTTTTTACTTTTGTTACAATGCTGTGCTGTAAGTGTTTACAGCTTTCTTGTATAATGTTATGTATGATTTCAGCTTGGTTATAATATGCTGTTTTTTTTTCTATTTTCTACTGTAACCCCCTACAACAATGCCCAATGGGCAATGTAGGTACTTGTAATAAATAAATAAATAAATACATGTGGCCCCACAGCAACCGGCTCAGGTATGAGGCCTGGTTGCTCTTCCAAATGCGTTTTTTTTCTTAAATCTCTTGCACATATTCACTGCTCAGCATTTGCATTCGATCCAGGTTTTACCACCCCTGTAACGACATCATCATGTGGTCCCAGAGCAACAAGCCCACGTAGGAGACTGGCTCGCTCCTTTAAATGGCTATTTTTGAAATCTGTTGCACAGACTAAAATCTGTTGCACTGACCTGCAGCATTTGCATTTTATCCAGGTTTTGGCACCGCTGTAACATCATCTTGTGGCCCCAGAGCAACAAGTTCAGGTAGGAGACTTGCTTTCTGTTTTAACTCTTTCGTGAGCACGCCTATTCAAAATCGTTCAATTTGAACGATACCTTGGGAGCCCCTTTTCATAGCGTTCCAGGCGTTGCTGGATCACGTAAAGCTATTTGGAGTTAGCTCAGAAAAGGCCCTTTCAAAATCAGTTTTGTTTTCATTTTTCCAACAAAAACATGATTTTCGACATGCATTTGCATCACCTGGATGTGGAAAAGGGGCGTGGTCATCGCACGTCACTGCTACCAACGAAGAATGTGTGCCACTCATTATTACTCTGCAACAGCGTTTGGTTTTTGTTATCAGGGCATGAATGGTGAATCAGCAAACGATTTGCAATCAGGTTTGCAGTAATAATCCCTGAAATTGGCTGAAAATGTCAAGCAGTGCCTGTTTGCAAAGCTACTTCATGATTTTAAGCAGTTCTATTGCCTTTGCGCAAGTTCCAAGTTGTGTTGTAGTTCTACTTACAACAGGACCATTCGCGAACAGTTTACAACAGTTTAAGTTTCATTTCAGCATTGCAAAATTCATATTTGGCACTACTACGCAGTTACCCAACTTCAAGCCTACCTGCCATGGCGCCTTGAGCGTCTGCAACTGATCCTTGAAAAAAACGTGCCGCTCCTGATTTCATCCAACCCTAACCTGATTTCTGCGATAAGAACTTCCGATGCAAGTCAAAAGATAACACCCAGTCGCCAGATATCTGTTCCGACGAGAAGAGCGCTTCAAACCGGCCTAACACACCACCAGCTGTTCGCCGGCCAGTTTCGTTTCCATACGATGGTATCTCTGGGGGTCTGGTGTTGCTTCTTAGTTTAACTGTCTATTCGGACGGAGTCTCCAATAAGTTTTGTACTGTTTTATTTCAAAAATGTTAGGTGGCGCTGCAATGGAGGACGCTCGTAGTGCTCATCTTTTTTATCGCGCAACAGCTACTCCGCCAAAGTTTGCAGGGCATGATTCTAGCACATTGCACCTCATTCCTGCAAGCAAGGCTACAAGAGCGAGTCAGAAAATGATAATAAAGCACAGCTTCATGTTTTGAGAGATAGCTGACAGTGAACGTCAACAAGCATCAACCACAGAGTTCCATTGTCAACTTCATGCATGTTTTTCCGCATCGCTGCATGCTTGTCCCGAATACTGTGCTGGCCATAAATTCAAGGTCAGTCATTGAAAAGATGTTTTTACATTACATGGGGGCAAATTGGTGCTTCTGATAATGCCAAACCGCCAGATTTTTTCCTGGAAACCACCCGAAAATGCACATTTTGAAATGGAGGTTGGGCTTCACCTCATGGCATGAGCACCACGCGGGCTATCATTTTCTTTTTATATCTGACAAATTGTTGCGCGCAAGTTGACATTTTTTCTAGGACGTGTTTCTGAAACGTTTCCCTACAAAATGTACATTCTAATTTTTTTCTACTACAGGTGGTTTGTTATTCGCCCCGAGCGCGAACACAGTCGGCCCCTGGCGGCGGCGGGACGAACCGCTCCTAGTGTGGATGGCGCTCTCGCGTCGTCTGCTTTTTCACGTTGCGTGCGGCGCTAGACGCGTGCTGCACACGACAAAACAACCAATATGTGCGCTCGTTTGGCAGTAAGCAATGAAATAGTTACCTCTGCTTGCGCATTTACTCTAGAAACGCAATAATCAGCGGCCGTTGCGGGTTAATGCGCTGGTTTAATTCCACGAAACATCTTCGCCGTGGTCACCGCTTGAGTGTGAAACGTGTTATAAACATTGCTTCCACACATTGCACTTTTCTTATTGTTGAGTGCAGTCGTCTGCCGTTTCGGGAACGTCGAAGGGTGCTTTTTGAAGGTGGCGTGGTGATTATTTAAAGGATAAAAGTTTAGTACGCGAAACGGGTAAGAAGCGACAAGGCCTGTGCATACGCGGGCAAATTCCACACCCTTGTAAAATTGCGCTGTGTCCTTATAGAAAGAAGAAACAAACAAAAACATTTACACTGCACGCTACGCGTGCGCTATCGCCCATACATTACCGGACACGTATTTTACACCCGCAAGCGCCTGTGTGATCGTGTCCTTCCCGTACCTTTTTTAAAATAAATACCATTTTTGGACAGTCGTTGTTTATACTGAGGAGGAGGAATAAACATTTATTCAACTGTATCGAGTTGCTAATTTTACGTATTATTTAAAATACGTTTCTATGGATGCGCAAGAGTATTTAGGGGGATTCTTCGGTAAAATTAAGCAGTTGTGAGTTTGCGTCTGTCATGTGGCATTTCGTGTGTCATGTTCATATATATCATTTTAAAATCCGACATGAATCACCTTGTCCAGAAACGTGTCTCACTCAGCATAACCAAATGCCTAATATGGTCACGTCTTAACCTCTTAAGGTGGACCTAAGTTTATAGAAAGAGGAGAAAACGCGTAATATAATGCACGTTGCTGCCCACATGTGTGAGGGGTGTGTGCCATGACTCGCTGTTTATTTTTGATTTTTTTCCCACAATGCTTGCTTTCAATACAATTTTGAAAAAGGCGAGCCACAATTCCTGGGCAATCCCGGACCAAAGGGGGGTTAATCAGTTTTAAAAATACGTACTGCTTTTTCACCGCTACAGAACACGACGCCTAGTGTAGTTTCGATTGTAAGTAATACTGATAACCATAGTTTGGCTTTTCGCGTTACATGCGTTCTCTTCTCCCTGCTCTTGCAACGTTGGCAGGACCCCCCCCCCCTCCCCCCACCCTTCCCGAAAAAAAAACTAGATGCACAGAATTTCATTTTTTAACCAATCCTCAAGAATTAAATGCCAAGACAAAGGCGATATTCAGTTTACAAAACAAAGTAGTTACCGGGAACCCGTTGCGCTGATTCGCAACGAGAAATAAAAAGGAAATGTTTTACTACATCTGCAACAGCACAACTTCGTTTATTGCCATCTTTAGGGTTCGTAAGCGACCTTATACGCAAGAAAGCAAACACATCTCACTGTTGCAGGCACCTGTTAGATTTTAAAAGGAACGCAAATGGTCAACAGAGCAGCCGTAACAGAAAATTTGTGCTCACTGTGAGGTCCCAGAAGCTTGGTTTGCACACTGTAAACCTGCTTGTCACTGCGAAAATCTAGCTAAACATGAGATGTGCTGCGTGCGTTGACAATTCAATTCGCAAGTTCATTTGCGATGAAAGCCGTAAATAAGTGATCCGAAACCGTTATTCATCAAACCTTCCTTCAGAGTCGTTAAAATTTCATTTAAAAGACCCGTTAGAGCGGTTACATTTATATTTCTGCGCTGATCAAAATTCAGTAATTTTATGTTGCCTTTTGAGCACAAAAAAATATCGTAAGCTCTTAGAAAGAATTTCGGTGCAGTTAAGTAGTGTTACCATTTCAGGGCATCCCACAAATGCAAGAATGCGTCATGCTACCAGTGAAAGCGATTGAGATTGCCGTAGTAAACTGAATTTCAGAAATCGATGCTTCCTGATTTGTTTCTATTTATGCTCTTATTGAAGGCTCAAAGCCGTAGTCTGGAAAGATCGAGCTTGCTACGAGCCACAGCGTACAAATTCATTGTCACAATTACGGCCATTCTGAGATTCCCGATGAGTCGTCGCTTTTTTGGCGTAGTAATGAAAACTGACTGCCGCTTCCATGCTATACATTGAACGTTGAGGAACCGAACTACAGCATACCACTCTTGTTTGCACCTTTCGTGTGCACATACGGCGGGAAAAAGGCACGAAGCGCGCCCACAGTGTGCATTCTTACGAGCCGCTCAGCGGAGCATCCACATTAGCAGCGCGACGCTGTCGCCACCTACATGTCGAGCTCGCGGCGAATACACAACTCATCTTTTATCATTTTCTTCGAACGTGACAGAAGTATTGATTTTGATTTTTTTTGAAACTATGATGTATGAAAACATTTAAAAGATGCATTATTGGAAAGAGCATTAAACAATCTGCATTTTTTTGTTCTTGTAATTATTGCCTAACCAATTTCATTAGCAGAAAAAGAATGTTTTCTTGGACGCCTAAAAATCGGTCAATTTTCCAGCGGACACAAAAGAGATAACCGATTGACAGTTGAGATCAAGGAGATTCTCAGTGAGAAAGATAGGTTCACTATGCATGGAAGTACGGTATTCACTCGTGTAATCAACCCACTTGTGTAATGAACCCCCCCCCCCCCCCCCACTTTTATTCTTGAGAATTCACTTTTGTGTTACCGTGCATTAAAAAGGGGTCGAATGGAAAAGGTGCTGTTCTTGGCGTGAATGCTGAAGCAGTCGACGATCACAGTAACTGATAATCACGCCGCAGTACACCCAGAAATGCCAGAAAAGCATTCGAACAAAAGAAAAATCTGAACATTAACCAGCGACACGTGCACGAGTGCCACAGCACGCAACATAGAAGTTGCGCTCTTGGAACGCCATTGGCTAAACGCAAAACAAACCTTCTTGCATATAGTGCCATAGAAGCACAGTGGCGTGCGAACAAAACAACAAACGTACTCCGCACTCCGCATTTGGGCCCTGCTTGTGCTTATCTATTTGGGCCCTGCTTTGTGCTTTATCTGCGATCTTGTCGTTTTCTTCATGTTTTTGCGCTCCGACCTTTTTTTTGGGGCTCCTAGTGTGTGGTGTACAATGGACCGGTATGCAAGCTACAGAGCCGGTTTTAAGCTGAAGGTGGTGGAGCATGTGTTGAAGCAGGGAACCACGTAGCTGGGCAGCACTTCAGTGTTGACCCATTGCATGTTCACTACTGGCAGAAGCAAGAAGAGGAACTTCGGGCGACGAACAGGGATCTCCGTGCTTTTCGTGGGCTCTGAGAAGGGAAGCTTCCCAGTGTGGAAAGAAAAAATTTAAGACTGCTCTTAAAGTGACTCCGAAGTGACTCCATGTCGCACGAGTTGCTGCAGACCCACACGCAGGCCACTGCCAGAAGTCACGGCAATCGTGCTTCCGCTTTCAAAGCAAGCGGTGTTTGGATGACGGGGTTCATGCGCAGAAACAAGCTGTACCTCCGAAGGCATACAACGCTGTGCCAGCGGCTGCCCGCAAACTGTGTGGACAAGGTGTACTATTTTCACCGCGTCGTGGTTCGTATCCGGGGCGAAAAACAGTTTATTCTGTCTCAGATGGTCAAAATGGACCAGACGGCCGTAATATTTAATGTGCCTACCAGCATGACGGTTGAAACGAACAGCCTTGACCGCACGGAAGATGTTGTACTGTGGGCCGGCGACCAGGAAGCCGCAAGAGACTACCGTAAAATTCCGAGCAAGTGCCCCTACCCGTGCAAGCGCCCCGCCACCACTTCAGTGCTACTTTCAAATTTCCGCGCCGTTCCGGGAAAGCGCCCCCCCCCCCCCCCCTCCCTCCGCGCAGTTATCACGCACCACGTGCAGGCAACACTGGCTTGCCGGAGCCAGTCTAAGAATCCAATCCAATCTGCTTCAACCGAACACTACACGCCATTTGTTTCTTCGTTTTTGCGGTGGTAAGTCATGCATTCCTACACAGTTGCAAAGAAAATCGAGATGATCCGACGGCACCGAAAGCACGGGAAAAACATGCACCAGACCTCTTGACAGTTCAAGCTCGACCAAAAGTGCATACGGGAATGGGTGAAGAATTTCGACAATCTCCTGCAGCAAAACTTTGGAAAAGCAAAACTTCGACGGAAGCTAAGCAACGGCGCCCCAGTGTTCAGCGAGTACGAGGATGATACGCTGTTTGTGTACTTAAAGCGCAAAAGAAGTGCGGGACGCACTGTTAGCAACCGGCTGCTGCCTGAAGGGGCTGTTAAAATAGCAAACAGCATGCAGTTGGGTAACTTTGTAGCTTCCAGCCACTACATAAGCAGGTGGAAGCAGCGGTTCGGCGTTGCAATGTACCGCGCCATGAACGAGAGCCAGAGGACGCCCGAGGAATCTGCGGAGGCAGTAAGCGTCTTCCGGACTTCCGCGAACTCTCTGCGATGGCGAAACGACGCCAAAAGGCAACTTTAAGAAGCCGTCGCGGCAGCAGGTCCTTGTGGCGCGCTGCTTCAAGGGGGTGCGGCATTGCAAACACAATCGATGGCTCCGAGGATGGCGACCTGCACGGCGGGTTGGCAGATGTCAGAGCCGCGTGGTGCCAGAAGACCGGGGCGGACTGGAAGACGAGTGCGCCGAACTTTTTTTTGCTACAGACTCTGAGGAGTCTTTCGATGATTTCGAAAGTGACGAACAGCAGTAAGATCAAGCCGTGGCACCCGAAGACTGGGGCAGCAGAGTGCTGCGAACTTTTTTTTTGCTGCTAAGTTTTTCAATGGCTTCCAAAGTAACTAATACTAACATCTTTTGCGTAATAAAGTTCATCTTCCTAATGAAAGTTTAAAACCACGCGCACTGCGTTTTTTTTTTTTTTTTTCCGTAAAAACAATTGTCGCTGCCATCCTGAATTTCGGTGCCGTTCCGGGATAGCGCCCCCCCCTTCACTTTGCCGGTAATTCCGATTTGTTTTAGTAAGGAAGACAGCTCCGACGGCGAGTAGGGGGATGCACCTACTCGACGGAGGGGAGCACTAGCCTGTTGTAAATAAAGAAGAAATTGGGTTACATAATTTTGTGCGTGTTTTTATTGAAAAGTAAGGTTCTGATAGTGCTTCTTTTACCATCTTTATTGTATGAAATTTGAACTTTTATAAATATGTTACAACTTTTTTTTCGCATAATGACCCATCCCCCAAATTCATGCTGAATTTCTTGAAAAAGAAAAATGGATTCACTACACGAGTAAATACAGTAATTTTCAAAGAGGCGGCTACTGTATTTTTCGCGCTATTGTATCTGCCACAGGTACGGTGTACTTAAAATGAAACAGGTGCTTCTTTACCATTGTTCCTGTATTTGTTCAGGTGTTTGTAGTAGATCTGTGTTTGCTATTCTGCTTAGCACATTGCCCTTAGGCAAAACAATACTTACACCAAAGGCCACAGCAGGTGTCAAGTGCGCTGTGACTGAACACTCTCTGCCTCTTTTACGTAAACCTCTTTCAGTGGTAACTTTATTGGAGTGAGCTGTCGATATTGCCGGTCAACAAGTAGTTCTCACCCAATTAATTAGTTTGGTGGCCACGGCAAGTGATAAAAAAATGTCCGCTGTGCTGATGCAGCACAGTTCTAATTACAGTGCAATGAAGTAAGAAAGCAGATGAGGCAGCAGTTCACAATCATAAGCAAGACAAGTGCTCATCAACACATAGTTCTTACCCTCATTATAAAGTCTTCCCCTGCAAGGATTGAGGTGAAGCCGCACTGGCTTCTAAAAATTTTCGTGGTGCATGAGAAAAGAAGGGGACATTGATGTTCATAGTCGTCAGCAAAATGCTCTCATTTACATTTCTAGGAATGGCTGACAAGATTGATTGATTGGTTGATTGTAGGGTTTAACGCACCGACACAACACAGGCGATGAGGCGCACTGTAGTGGAGGGCTCAAGGCATAGGCGTCAACTACGTGGGGGCAACGGGGCGCGTGCCCCCACCGAGCTTCCCCGGTGGGGGCGTCGCCCCCACCGGGGAAGTTCGTGTAGAACTCTCTCCGTCCGGCCAGCCGGGGCCATAATATTGATAGTTGGTGAAACCTGTAATGACCTCGCAGCTAGTGTAACTATACCGACCAGTACGCACCCGCTCTTTGCACGCTCTAAAGCGGTAACAACCCGTGACAACTGACATTTCGCCGGCGTTACAAGTAGGGTTGCCACCTTCCCCCGAAAAAAAAAACGGCCCTTTGGGGGGGGGGGGGGGGGGGGGGGGGTGTATATAGAATGTTTAATTTGTGTTGACAAAAAGACGCCACGTTTTTGACATGCAGGGCCATTTATTGTAGTGTTTTCTTAGAGAGAAATCAACGTAACGTTAGTACTGAAAGTGATTTCACTGAGAAGTAACCGCAATTGCTGGCCGCGGCGGTAGCATTTCGTTGTTTTGTTCCTCCCTTAGGAGGTCCCCCTCCATCTCAGGCAGCGCCCTCGCCCGCGTATTTGCTCTGCTCGCGTGTCTTTGCGCAGCTTGTCGACCCATATTCATCGTCTTTGTTGTTGAATTGACGCTTATAAAATGCCAAAACGGACATAATCACGGCACAAGGGCCAAAAAAAACCGGCCAATAGAGAGTTATAGCAGATCGGAAAAACGGTTCCGGTACGGTACACGGTAGCTGCTACGGGACCGTACCGGGAAGGCTCGTTTTTAGAGTTATAGCAGACCGTAACTACCGGCCATGCTACCGTGACTGGGAACGACTTGTCTTGTACCTCGTTTGGCAATTTTTCGTGAGTCTGTGGCGGTTCCTGTGCTGAAATATTAGTTTTCAGTTCTCAAAAGCGCTAAAGACAGTATTCGAAAAAAAAAAAAAAAAACATCCAACGCCCCTACGGAGATTCGAACTGCGACTGCGTGAACATGGAGCGTCATTTTAACTCTACGCCATTTCAATAGATGGCGCCAGTAGATCAAGCTCAGTACATACGGCTGGCTGTTTCTAGTTTTTCGTTGTATTTGAGATTCCCTCGCACTGATACCACCTGTTCCTCACTCGCCGATTTGTAGACGGGCCCCATGTTGCTGTTAATACTAGTTAAGTAGCCGTATCGCCTTTATTTAACCTAAAAGAAGCTATCCGACATGCGTCGTTCGACGACACAAGCCACGGCAGTTGGGCCGGGACCGTACGTTTCGCTTGCTGCTTGCGCTGTCAGAATCGCGTGGATTTCACTTGTTGCAACCTCATTTTTCTTAAACGATCTCATATTTACAATCAGTTCGACTAGGCGTGAGCCAATCGTACGTATCCTAAACTCTTCCAAAGCGGCCGCCCGCTTCCGAACGACGGACACGGTATGTCTCGGTACCGCGCGGCCGAGTCGCTCCGGTATACGGTAGGGTTCTGCGCATGCGCGGTGGCGTCCAGACGGTAGACGTTACCGTACCGGAACCGTTTTTCCGATCTGCTATAACTCTCTAATGACGGCCGGTTTCAGATATAGACCGGCAACCGGCCCGCTGTTTAAAAAACCGGTCCGGCCGGTCCAAAACCGGGCAGGTGGCAACCCTAGTTACAAGAGAAACATCGACGTCTCTCAGGCCCCTTCTAAGCAGTCGCACAAAAAAACGCGTCTTTCAATACTCCCATACAAATTATCGGCCATTCTGCTGGCAAGATCGCAAAGGTGCGGCTGTCCGCCCGTTGTGCGCTTAATTAAATTCGCGACATCTTGGTTTTCCCAGAAAAACAATGAAAGCTTGAACGTCTTCCACAGAACCCTGGCTGGGTGCAGTAGCGGTCCCAGAGACTTTTTTTTTTTCACTTTTTTTTTTGGGGGGGGGGGTGCGAATTTCGATACCGAAAAACAGTAAAAAAACACAGTAAAAACAGTAAAGAAGAAATAAGAGGACACTCGTCGTTATTATTCCATGCTCCGCAGCATGCAGGTGTAGCGGTCCCCTTTTTCCGAAATCAGTTAGGGGCGAAGAGGCTTTATTGCACCTCTGAGGATCTTTGACTTGTTCCCAAGCCTGCGCTCCGCGCATAAACGTCACGTCAAAGGTCGCACCGCCACTACAAATCAGTCGATGGCCTAAAACCGTTGTCGTGTCGTGACGCACGCCGAACGTCCCGAAATGCCGCATGCGTCCCGAAAGGCCGCATGCTGACAGGACCCTCCGATACCCAAATGGCAAAAGAACACGCACCCGTGATGCCTCGGAAGCTGCCGGCGCACTGTTCTAGGAATGCGTCCTGAGCCGTGCGCGCACGCACACACACGGTTCGTAGAAACGGTGAGGAAGCTGGAAAGGAGGCGGCCGGTGGGGAAGCGTGCGGCCTTCAATCCAGTGGGACACAGGGAAGCCGCAGTAACCCAACGCTCCAGCCTCCAAGGCATCGGCAAAGGCGGAAAATGGGGCCGGCCGGCTGTTCTGCGGACGCCCCAGTCGTCGGCAACTAGTAAAGGAAGCGACTTCTTCGAAACAAGTGCACGTGGTTCGGCGGCCACGGTTGCAGCCTGGATAAAGAACCGCTCCCCTCCTTGCGCTACTTCTGCGGAGGAGGCGATAACCATGCCGGCGTGTGAGCGTATGCGGTGTAACCCGCTTGCCCACAAATCACTTGGCGACACAGTGGTTTTTAGCGCCCCTTAGGTGGTGCAATGGCTGACTCGGGCCCGTATTTCTGACGGTCGCAACACGTTTTCGACCTCGCATAAGTGGGAAGCTTAAAAAAACAAGAAATAAGAAGCTAAGGAGCTCTTTGGAGAGGGGGGCAACGGTTCTGAGAATGTCCAATTGTCGCTCCGTTTCCGGTCATCCCCGAATTACTCACTTCAAAACAAACCAGAGCGTGTTATAGTCTCAAAGAAAGCCGTCGACGCCGCGGCCGCCGCCTTGACATTTCGCGTGTTCGGGACGTGTCCACCCAGCGATTTATGACCCGGCCGCTGCGCTGCCGCTATTGTTCCCGCGCCGAAGCCTGAACACTCAACGCGCCCGGTTCGAAACCACATGGCCCCCGCCCCCCTCGCATGCTTCCCCGATTCCCAGTTGCCGCCGAAGCGCTAAGCGGTGTCCGCCGCCCCTGGAGAAACACAACAAATGCACTCGAAGAAAGTACTTCCATCTGTGGCGCGTCGCGCCCCTTGGCGCCTCTAGGCCGGCTAGTTGACACTCAAAAACAGTGCAAGCAATCTGGCCAGTCAGCGGCCCGGTGTGTGTTGTTGGCCTTCGTATACTGTTGTGACACGCATTTGGAGGCGTGGTTTCTGTGCCATAAAACTGAAGTGTTTGGTGTTTTGGGAGCAAGGAAAGTAAATATTTGAAGTTGGAGACAAGGGCCGGTCGACCGAACAACGTAGCGGGCCGGACAGAAGCAGTCGCTACACGTGATTGGCAAGAGTATAGAACCATCCGTCTAACCGTTTTGTTTGGCGGGAAGCGTGCCGTGTGAAAGTGGTTGTGCTGGGCTGCGCGATCGAGTGGACTGGACACCCATGCAAAGAAACAAGGCAAAGGTATGTGTGGCATCAGTTCTATATATTCAGCAGTTCGTTCAGACCGTAGTCTAGAATTACTCGCTACCGGCAGTCGGTGGAGAATTGTTTGTCAAGTCGGGACACTTAACAAATTTATTTAGTGTAGTCGTTTGTGTTTAAGCAGAGGCGTGTATAAATTCATTCATTTTACCTTTACATTATCCATAGGTTTAACATACCGATTGAAAAGTGTCTGGGACAGTGCTATGACGGCGCGGCAAACATGAGAGGGCAGCACAGTGGGCTGCAAGCTCTCATACGAGAGGAGGAGCCTAGAGCTATATACGTGCACTGTCTCGCCCATGTTTTTAAACCTTGTTTTGAACGACGTGATGCAAACAGTTGACAGATGCCGTGACATTCTGAGTGTGATAACGGAGCTGATACGTTTTGTCACAGGCTCCCCAAAGCGCCTTCATTGGTTCAAAACATTTCAGGAAGAGGAAGAAAGCGTCAGTTTGGTTAAGTTTTGCCCCACCAGGTGGACTCTAAAAGCATCTTCCCTACGTTCTGTTTTGAAGAACTACAGGCCGCTTATCTTATTTTTGCAAGAAGTAGCCTCGGAACGCAGTGAGAGCAGCGCAAAGGCTTCTGGGCTCGCGAAGGCGCTTTCAAAGTTTCAGACTTACTTCATGTTCAAGTTAATGAAACTAGTATTCTCACGCTTAGAAACGGTGAGCTCCGCTCGACAGAAACGGTCTTTAATGCTTGACGAAGCTAAAAGGATGATTAAGGCTGCTAGGGAGAGCATTAGTGAACTCCGTCACAGCTTTCCCCGCTTTCGGGCTGAGAGCCTGGCCGAAGCTAGTGAACTCGAGATTGAAGAGCCATCAATCCCAGCTTCAAAAAAAACTCCACGCCGCTACGACGATGGATCTGGGGGTCATTTGTTCCACTCTACTGAAGACCTGTACCGCCAGTTGTACTACAACGTAGTGGACACGGTGCTTTCTTCCTTAGACGACCGTTATCCCGCCGATACGTGGCAGCACATCATCAATATTGAGCAGTTCCTCGCTGGAAAGGCCGACGCCACATACGTTTCCCAGTTTTACGGCTCAGATTTTCAAACTGAGCGCCTAAAGCTGCACCGAGACATGCTGCTTGACATTGCAACGCAGCGCAATGAACCGCCGGTCAGAACACTTGAAGACGTTGTTCAGATGTTCAGGGGGGAGAAAGGAGAGCACCTGAGAGGGTTGCTTCCTGAAATAGCCATGCTAGTCAAAATTGCACTGACTGTGCCAGTCACGTCGTGCACATCAGAGCGATCATTCATATGCCTCCGCCGAGTCAAAACATATTTGGGGTCGACGATGGGACAGAAAAGGCTGAATCATGTTGCTCTTCTCCATGGGCACAAAGAGCTTAGCCGAAAGATAAACTTATATCTCATTGCTGACGGATTTATCGGCAGATCGGCTGTACGCAAAAATACATTTCTGTCTTTGAATGAGTAACCTGCGTACAGGACACCATTCCATGGAAGCATTTGTAAAATATCATGTATGTGCATGTCCTTTAGTTTTTTTGTGTGTTGATGTATACGTGTATAAAAACTCTGATTCGTGATTTTATTTGTTGTGCTTGCACTTATACATGTCTCCATATACTTTGTGCGTGTGTGGGGGGGGGAGGGTATGTATGCTTTAGGTGTGGTTTTTGTAGATATTTCATTTTTAATGGTTTTGTAGATATCCCATTTTTGTTTATTGCACTATAGCCCCTAATGTCTTGTTAACAAAAAAATAAATGATGACACCATGTACCAGTTTTCTCAATTTTTTGTCCTACCGTTTCAGCGAACATGTAAAACTTTCTGAGCTCACGCGGGGCACCGATGCCTTCACCCTCGTCACACTCTCACGACAGAATGGAAAATTGTACGCCTATGCAGTGTGTGCTACGCCAATTCAGCAGTAGCCGCGATCAGCAAAGCCCGCGGGAAATGGGGATGTAGACAGCTAGAAGGTTAAAAATAAAACAACTAAAATAAAAAAAATTATATATATATATATATATATATATATATATATATATATATATATATATATATATATATACACACACACATCTGTATTTGCCCCCACCGGGAAATTGAAAACTCTACGCCTATGGCTCAAGGTTAATTTTGACAACGTGGGGGGG
Organism: Haemaphysalis longicornis; assembly: GCF_048455015.1. Classification (NCBI taxonomy): domain Eukaryota; kingdom Metazoa; phylum Arthropoda; class Arachnida; order Ixodida; family Ixodidae; genus Haemaphysalis; species Haemaphysalis longicornis. The sequence continues at coordinate 27,547,066 of NW_027526335.1, read as the reverse complement.
GGGGGGGGGATCGTACACACAGACGTTTTTTGCTTTTGCCTCAATCATAAAAGCGGCCGCCGCGGCCAAGAATCGAAGGCTTACAAGATTCCAAGACCCGAAAAGGGTTACCTGATAAGCAGCAAATACAGCAAACAGGCTGGTACTTTATAACCGGCGTCCCTGTCCAAGCTACTCCAGATGTTTTCGCAGTATTAATTGATTGTGGGGATTAAAGGGACGCTGAAGTGAATTTGTCAAGCTCCCGTTTTTGCTTGCACTGCGTAGACAGACTCAAATTAGCACACTTTTCATCGTTCATCCGGTTGACAAATCGGTAATTATTTTACAAAGCGCGAAAGAAGAATAACTACCATGCGCTGTTTGCGGCGGCCGCACCAACTAAAGCTGTGACGTTGGGAGGAGCGGGCACCGTGATTGGACGATGCCCAAGGTGAGAAACCAGACAAGTTTCGGTTTCGGTTCTGTAAAATATAACCGGTGGCGTTATTGGATGGGCATTCTCAGTAACTCAGTAATCATCGTACCGCGCTTCTGCCATGTTGTCAGCTGTAAAAATGCATAAAGATAAGCCTCCCAGGACGGCTTGGAATCGTAGCATTCACTAGCCGAGGCCTACGCAGTGCATGGACGCCCTCCGCGTACCCGCAGACGCCCAAATGTCACGCGCTTTTCCCCCATATTTGGAGCTTGCCTCACTCATGTCTGTATCGTAAAAAGCGTGTTCGCACCAGGCCAAGGGTCTGTTCATTCGGGCCTGTGCCCACTGCCCGCAAACAGTCGGTGCTTTTGGCAACAGCACGCCGACGAGAACTCACTATAGTGCGCCAGTGCCAGCCTGCGCGCGTTCTGTGAACTAGTTCGTGGAGCCATGAACGTTGCGGCCCCAAAAAAGGCGAACCCAATATAGAAAACATCGGCGGAAAACAAAAAAGTTAACTTAAAAAGTTAAAAAAGTTGACATACCTAGCGCCCCAGACCACTCGGCCACGGAGCGGGCTCCGCTGGCCTTGGTAATATAAGGTAGCAAACCATAAAACATCTTGTGGATGTCCATTCAATGTAACTTCCCTGATATCCAATGTGCAGAGGATATTCGTGAACGCCCACGTTATGTCCACAGGATATTCAGGCGATGTCCCTATTGCCTCGGAATAGACATCCACAAATACTTTCGTCTGGATATCCACAGGATGTCCTTAAAACTCATGGAAACTTTCTGTGGACATTTCACAGATATCCAGACGACATCATATAATGTCCATTTGATGCCATATTGAGGCATTCTCAGGACCTTATACTATTATTATATAACTATTTATATATTATTATTAGTGACATGAAACCATCCCAATTTTTATTGCAAAGAAAAATGGTTTTTATTTCAAAATCATTTCAATATCCACCAGAGGAACCTCGCTGGAAGTCCAAGACCTAGAAAACATTAAAAAAATGAAAACAGCACCAGTTAAACGCTTGTTAAATAGCTATTATTGAAACAGCTGCTTACACCATTCTGCCAATTGAAAGAGTGACAGGTTAAAAGAAAATTGCAATCAACTGGGCGGGTCAAATAAATTTACATACAAATTCACCATCAACAGGCGTGCATATATGAATCGTTTCTTAACTGTGCAGCTAAAATGAGACAAGAGAAAAAACACAGCAAAGATTTAGGCTTTTGAATAAAAACAGTGCCAAATAAACAGTGTGATTCAACTTGAAGCCGTGAAAACTTAAGCAAAGAATAAATTTTGAATTGAAGTTAAACAGAACACCAGAGAAAATAGGAGCTGCCAGAATACCTAAGAAACAGGCTGGAAAAGCAAAGGTTTAGTCTACTATACTGCATGCTAAAATATTACGCAAAAGAAGGCACGTGCTTGGATTCATGTTCACGTCGTCTGTAAATTTGCTTCTGAGAAGTTGGGCCGCCAGTTGAAATCTTGTGTTTGATCCAGAAATCTTGTTTCTTCAGCAGAAAGAGCGGCAGCAAACTTCGCAGCAGCGGCGGCAGAATATACATTTGAAGAAAGGGAAAAGGAACGAAATGCTAGGTACCCTTCTTGGAATGGCAGAATCTGGAGAAAACGCTAGTTGTCCTGCAAGAAAATGTCGTATATCTTGGTTAGCTTCAGCTTATTGCTGACATTATGATAGTTTCTTACCTGCTACTGGAGACGTTGATCAAGGGGCTGGGATGAAGTTTTTGTGATGTATTCACTGGCAGTCTCAGATGGAAAACTGGAAGAAAATACCAAGCAGTAATTTGGAGTCGCGAGTAGCATCACAATCGCGAAGAAGAAATACCTTGAACAGAGATAGAAGTATACGGCCGGGTCCTTGAAGTGAAGCCGATCGGTGATCTGAGAACCGTGTGGTGCAGCCGAAGACAGGAACCGAACACAGCCGTCGATTTCCTGTCCAGTGGTGCCACTGATGAACGGTGATTTGGAGCAATTTTTGTATCAGTAAATTATTAATTTTGGAGCAATTTGGAGCACCTAAATGTCAGTTTTGGAGCATCTTGGAGCAACTAAACATCAACTGCTAGATGTGTCCAAAGCATCTCTCAGCACTAAAAATTGACCAGTATCGTCCAGTAATTGATGTGGAGGTCGCCATTGAATGGGCTTCAAGGTGATTTTCACACATGCGATCAGAAATGGACGACACAGCTGAAGAATAATGGTCTCCTTGTCCCTACCAGGGAAAGACTTTTTCAAGAAGTCACTGAAAACGCTTCATAGTTGGCAGGCTCGAACATGCATTAAAAATAGCTTTCACAGTCAGCTCTCCCAATAGCCCAAGAATAGCCAAATAGCCAATAAAGAAAATTTCTACAACCAAAAAAAAAAGTAGCCAAATTAGGCTCTTTATAGCCCAACCTGGCATTCCTGGGGAAATGGGATTTTTTTTCCACTTATTTCGAAACAGTCGCTAGAAGTCGCCAGAAGTTTGATGCAATTAAATCCCCTAAGTATCCACGCAATCGCAAAAATGCAACAAAACATAATTTGCAAGGTATTTAGTTACTTTCTGGTGTGGATAAAAGACAACCTGCAACACGATAATGAATTTTGAAAGGCTTCGACAAAACCTGCCTAGCAAAAAAACAACGCGCCTCTTTTCTAGTTATTAATTGTTGAGGCAAGCCCTCGTGTTTTACTTTTTCATTTTATTAGATGCAGGTGCTTGCTATCAGTCCTCGTGCGTATTTCCACGCTAGCTGGAAATGTGCACGAGAAACGTGCATGGAGCTTTTGCATGCGATTCATGCGCTTCGGCGTTGCGCGTGCGATTTTTTCACGCCCGCGTCGACGATTCCACGCACGCGGCAGTTTCTGCCACGCTCAGAAAATGAGGCGCGTCGCGCGCGGCAGTGGGAGGAGCCTGGCGACTTGCCCCAATGGGGAGACGCGTGCCTCATGGCGGCGGTTTTGAAGCGCTCGAGACAGCCTGGTCACGGCCGGCTGGCTCCGTCGGCGGTTTTTAGGCTTACCACCCCGGCAGGTATTGCATGGACGCTTTCACTAGCGACGCGGATGATGTTTTAAAGTACCGATTTCGCCCACATTATAAGCTCCTTTACCACACAAGCAACTTCGTGCGTGCCTTGAGCGATGTTTTAGAGAGCGCTTAAAAGTGGTCGCTTGAGCTCCCACACCACTTCGCGGCCGAAGCCGCCGCCATGTTGCCGCGCCGCGCGCAGCGTATGGGTGCTTACACGGCGCGTTTTCGCGAGCAGAAAACGCTCCATGAGGTTCATGCTTTTGAGGGACTGGCCGTTCTTCACAGCCCGCTTCACTTGCGGCAGTCCCCTCCGCGAGCCCAACAAGCGAAGCGAGAGCTTGCAGCCGAGCGCGTCACGCATGCCGCGAAACGGCGCTCCCATTGGCTCCCGGAGCGGAGAGGGCCGGCAATAAACGCCACCTAAAACCACATATTGTTTATAGCAGGAATTATTGGAAACTACAGCAAGAAGGAAAGTTTTTAACTGCGGTACGCCAGCGCTGCAATGACATGCTAGACGAAAACACTGTATCGGCGGTACAGTGACGGCGCCAACCAAACTCGCCGCGGCAAACACGATGACGGGTGCTAGGGAGTTCACGTTATCAACCCGAATTAGTTATACATGTCTAGAGACCACTGTGAAGTAGTGCTTGTAACAGGCTGCACGCGATTTGCGCAACACAAATTTTGGCGCACTTTTGGCGCACTTGCTTGCAAAATCGTGGTTTTTGTATCAGGATGGCGCAGGATACCTCATTTGGCGCAAATTGGCGCATTTGGCGCAGGAGTGGCAGCACTGCCTGTCTCTTGAGACGCGAAGTCCTTCGAGCAGTTCAGTACGAGAAAATTGTGGTTACAACAGGCGAGCAAAGAGCGAGTGAGCGACCGAAAAGCGCGGGAACCACGGGAACCCAGCTCCCCGTCGAAGAGGGCGAGGATGGTTTCCTCCGGTCCTCCTCCTCCTCCACCGCCGCCGCTTTTGTCAGACGATACGCCAAGCAAGTACGGAGAAGCTGTGCTCGGGGGGGGGGGGGGGGGGTTGTGGCGAATGCACGACTATGGTCCGCACGACACTTGCTTCGCGCCCTCTCCGACACCCCGGCATACAACCCCCCACCCCCCCCCCCCCCCCTCCTCGCCCACTCCATAGCAAGTGGAAAAAACGCGGCAGAGCTTTCTCGCGCAAACCCTGCCGCAGCCCAAAACGAAGAATCTGACGCCAAGCGCGCGCCCGCTCCCTCCTTCCCCCCGAGCACGGCTTTTGAAGCTCCTTTCATGGCGGCCGAGCTCGTGTGGGCCATTCAAAATGCAAAAAGAAAAAGTGCGCCCGGGGCTGACGACATCACATACCAGGATATAGGAAACGTAGCCGGGAGGCAGCGCTCGCGCCATCTTGACTTTGCAACTTCCACTGGTCTTCCGGCACCCTCCCTGCTCAATTTGGCCTCCAACTTGTCTCTCCCGTCCTAAAAAAGAACAAATCTCCCAACCTTTTCTCCTCTTTTCGTCCTATTTTACTCACGAGCGCTGCCTCCAAAATTCTCGAATCAATGGCGCTCGCACGCCTCGAATGTGCGAATCTGCAACTTGAACCCTGAGCAGCAGACGGGTTTTTGCCGCCAGCGCAATGCCATGGATTCAATTGCTGACCTTGTCTCTGCACTATAAAACGCGAAAGCTACCAAAAACCATGGCCATAGACTTTCTCTATGCCATGGCCTTTGTCGTCCTTTTGGACATTCGCTAAGCCTTCGACAGTCGACTGCTTACCCAACGAGGGTATTCACAATGCAGTAAAACGCTGCAAAATTACGCGGCCGTAACCCTCATCTCCACCGATGTTAATACTGGACGAGGCCCGCCACTCCATCGCGCAAGAACTAAACAAACAACACCCAGACGCGTGAGTTGCATCATGCAATGCACCTGCTCGCATCCAAAGCATCAAATTTGGGTGACAAGAGTCCTGCCTACTCAGCGGGCTCCATACTGGTTCCGTACTCATGCAGGCTGCGTACCAGTGCTCGGAGAAAATGAGAAAATCAACAGTCCCGCTTGTTCTTTATCCACATAAATCAAGCAGCCTAAAATATAGAATTCAATTCCCGAATCAAACAGAAAGGCAACCGGATTTCGCTCAAATTCGAAATCAAATAACTACCCGCTCTTCATTTAAAATATTAGTTAGAAACAGGCCAGAAAAAGACGGGGATGAGCGGTGATTTGAACTAAGACACACTTTGTTTGGCTGGGGCCCCATATGTACACCGCGTAGTGTAAGGAAAAATGTAACTTTGTGGACATCCTAGCAATATCGCGTAATGATGTTATACTAACACACCTGCAGTGATATCGCATGGATGTCCGCAAGCAGATGATCTTGGGTGAAACATTGTATGGACATCACATGAATGTCCTGAAATGACATTGGATATTGTGACCATTTGTGGATATCCTATGGACTTTCGTGGTTTGCTGGTTGTACAACCAGTTTACACTTTTATTTAGTTTTGGCATTTCAAGCAGCTTAGGTGACTATTTGTTGTATTGCGCTCGTGCAGTAAGCGTCCCCCGAGTTTCCACAATAGCTCACGTCTAGCAATTGCATTTCGTAGACGGAAAAGCGTTCGCAGATGCGTAGTCGTGCTGCTGACCACTGTGCTTGTTCGCCCAGCGCAAAAAAGTGCTTCCCGCACCCTAGTTTTACGCTGTACGGTAAAAAATATCAGTTGATTTTATCTCCTTAGTACCTATATTGACTTCGCTGACTCTTCTCCCGCCTTCAAGAGGCCTTATATTTTCCTACTGGCGTACCAGTCAGCGAAGCGTCGCATGTGCGCTTGTGTGAAGCGACCTTGACTTGGAGCTAGATACAGTGTACAAACTAACCAAGTAAAGAAAGGCACATTCTTCTATTCACAAACGTGTCCTGGCTTCGTTTCAACTGAGCGAACGAATTGCGACACGACCCGTCGGCGGCCGGCGGACGAAACGCTGGGCCGACTGACTCTGTCTGAAGGCCGGGGAGCCGTGCAGTAGCGCAGCCAACTGCGAGCTCGGCTCCTCGCGACGTCACACGAAAACGCCGCAGAAAATGGGCGAGCGTAAAGAGAGGAGGACAGCATTTTCGAATTAATTTTTCTACTAAATAAAATCGCGTAAACGCGTCCAGAGTGGTCGAAACATGGCCTGGGGACTCCGGACTACAATTTGCGCAAGTAATCCCGCAATGTTTACATATCACTTCAGTGTCCCTTTAACGCGCCGATGCAATGCAGGCGATGAGGCGCGCCGTAGTGGAGGGCTCCGGGTTAATTTTGACCTTTAACGTGCACGGAAATCTCATACACACGGACGTTTTTGCTTTTCGCCTCCATCAGAAAAGCGGCCGCCGCGGCCGGGAATCGAACCCGCGACCTCGTGCTCGGCAGCGCAACGCCTTAGCCACTGAGCCACCGCGGTGGGTTGTTTTTGCAGTAGGTCAGTGGAAAAAGTAATACGTATGACAAAGATCTTGCATCCGTTAGCATATTCTTATACTGTTTACCAGCTACCGTTCAGTTTCATCAGCACTAGTATGTTTAAACAAAACAGTTTACACTTGTCTTTTGCACACAGACACATAATGTGTAAACAACCACGTCCTTTATGCGACGCACACTGCGCCTCCATTGCGCGTGATTTCTGGTCAAGAAAGGATGGCCATGCTGAAAATTGAAAGAACTTCGTTTCCAGAGGAGAATTAAGTAAATGCACAGTTTACAACATAGCACTTCATGTGCAAGTCGCAAACGTTCCGTCTGCGAAACTGCCTGAGCGTTCTCTGCTCGACCTCCCGCTAAGTAGTTTTGGGAGTACCAGCACCACCATCCTGTTGCATGGTACGTTATAAGTACACTAGCCGTACGAATCTGAATGGTTATTGAAATGGCCAGAAAAATTAAAAGGCCCACGGCCAGGAAACACTAGTTGACTGTGCGTGTTGCACTATACACGTGAGCACAATGCCATCTTGCGACTCAGTGTTGTCTTCAAATTTTTTGCAGGGCCAGCTGAGTCTTATTCAGGACCAGGGTCCCGGAACGGTTCCAGACACTCGCCTGAGAGCGCGCCATTTAGATTCCAAGAACAGGAGGAATTGACAACAGGGGCAATTGCTGACAGTGATTTGGGAGACGATGATGCTTTAGGCGCCGTTGCATTTTTTGAGCATCCTTCCAGGCCCGAATCAGGATCTCCAGATTGCACATGTGCCATCTGCTTGGGCCCTCTGCGAGACAAGTGCAGCCCTGACTGCTGTTCTCACACCTTTTGCTATGTGTGTCTTGATGAATGGTCCAAACGTAAGCGACAATGCCCCCTCTGCATGCGCGCTTTCGACATTTTCATTCGAGATGACCACTCATGACAGCAGTGGTTTGTCATCAAGCTTTGAGCCACTACAACCATCCCATGTACTTATAAGCATCTTCGGGTCTTCATCCAGTGAAATCTGAATGGCATGCACTGGGTGTGTGAAAGAAGTTAAGCTGACAGTTTTTAAATTGCTAGACTTTAATTATGTCATGCTGACAAGTTCAAAATATTGATATATGCGTTTTATTAAAATAAATACTGTATTTTTCTTGGGGGTGTTTTCGCTGTCTTCATTTCTGTTTTTCCTCTCTGAAAATGCAGCACATGTTTGGCAGCCCCGCAACTTGCATTTTATTGCCTACCAAGTAAAAGTAATAAAATATTTACAAGCATGCACACAGTAGATTATCATCCACGCAAACTTCACGCATTGTGGAAGCTTAGCTTTTGAGTGAGCTCCTTTGATAGATCTGCGAGTTTTTAGCTAATTTTAATTATTTTTTTGGGCAAACGTAACTTCTCAGTTTACAAAAGAAAGCTTATTATGGTATATATTCTATAAACTGCTTGAAACAGGTTTTATACCCGCCGCGGTGGCTCAGTGGCTAAGGCGTTGCGCTGCTGAGCACAAGGTCGCGGGTTCGATTCCCGGCCGCGGCGGCCGCTTTTCTGATGGAGGCGAAAAGCAAAAACGCCCGTGTGCACGAGATTTCGGCGCACGATAAAGATCCCCAGGTGGTCAAAATTAATCCGGAGCCCTCCACTACGGCGCGCCTCATCGCCTGCGTTGCGTCGGCGCGTTAAACCCCACAATCAATCAAATCAATCAATCAATCGAAACAGGTTTTATCGGGGCATTTTAGAAATTCCCGCATGCAAGAATTGCCAAAATGCGAAGTCATTGGTTTTATCAGCGTAAGAGTAATCACTTTTCTGCCCAGCCGTGCACACCACTGGGGCATTTCTTGTGCAAAATAAAATTATAATTATCATTAATAAATGTGCCACCTGCTATCAGCTGTGCTCATCAAGCTTCTGCCAAAATGCGTCATCGCTGCCAATTGGGACCGATCCTGGCGTTAAAGGGGCCCTGAAAGGCATTTTGAGCACACTAAATGAACTAGCGCAACCGTTAGATTGGGTCGTCAACGTCCTCTGTGCCTCCTCCTTGTTCACGGAACCAAGTCCTCGCCTGATACGGAACCAACTGCCCTCCACATCGCAAATAACACTATCCGTGCCACTTGCGGCCACATAAGGCTGCTTGGCATCCCGCTGGGCAGTCACAACAGTCCAAAGATCTGGCTAACCAAATTAAAAAAGCAATGGAAACCGATGCTTCACCTTATTAAGCGCCTCTCTAACAAGTACGGCGGTGCACAACAAAGTTCATGCGTTGCTTTGGCTCGTGTTGTGGCCATCGGTGCCCTCGCATATGGTGCCCCTGTATATGACTTCAGCAAGACTAATCTCAAATTCCTCCACACCCTTCACAGAGCCACACTCCGAACCATAACCGGCTTACCTCGGCATACACGAATTACGGCACTGGAACAAGCTGCTCCACTTCCCCCCATCGATCTGATAATGAAGGAAACTCGAATGCAAGCGGACTTCAAGCGGACTATTACCTTGCAAGGAATGGCGCTCTCAGATTGGGACAACCAACGGCCCATCCAGGTGCACAACCTTCTAAGCCCAATGGCTCCATGGACTCTCCCGGATGTCGCCCCTAATTCACCTTCGAAACCAGTCCCGCGCGGTTACTCCATGCTGCGCAAACAGCGCCTAGAAAAGCTCAAGCGGTCCCGTTTGCCCGGAGAGATTGACATCTATACGGATGCCAGCGTCAGGGACCACATCGTCGGTCTGGCTTGGCACTGCTCGGAGAACCCAGATCTCAGCGGCACAGCAAGCCTCAACCTTGTCCACATCACGCCGTTGGAGGCTGAGCTCCACGCTGTCATCGGTACCCTCAACCACATAAGCTTCGACGTCTCGCAGATGCCCCCATCCCACATTCGAATCCTCACGGACTCCTTCGGCGTAGTTCAAGAACTCAGACGCCAATCCTCTCTCAACCCCCTCACACAACAAATCCTGACCCATGTTGCCCTACTCCGTCGCAACGGGGTATCTGTACGGATTGATTGGGTTCCCGGCCACGAGACAGCTTGCACGGGTAACCAGGCCGCCCATTCTGCGGCACAGGAGAGCAGTATCACACCTCCGCTGGTTCCCTGCACGCCGACTCCGTCACCGCTACCTCCTTCCCTGCAGTTACTTCGACATAAACGCGACAAGAGGAACCGCTACATCGCTGCCACCCCACAAGGGTACTTAACCGGCATTCCTCCCCTGCCACGAGCCGGTGAGGTATTTCTCAACAAGCTCCTAGCAAATGCCGCCTACACCCCGCACATAATCCGAAAATGGCTCTCACCCAATCTCCCTCTAAAATGTACATTCTGCAATACCCTCACATATGCAGACCTCAACCATCTCCTTCGGGATTGCTCCTTCTTCTCGCAACATCGCTCAGACATCATTACATCTTTCCAAGCGCCCACAAGCACCCCAGAAGACTATCATACTATGGAGAAACCTCTACTGCACAAAATAGGGCTGTTTGCTATCAAAAGTGGCCTAGCACGGGCAGTGTAGCTGGGGTCGACTCTGGTCCCTGCAAGCTGCCACGTCCCTGTAAAAGACGCTGCATTCCCCTCCCCTACTCCCCCTTCCTCTTCCATAAACCGGCCTCTGGCCCTCCTTACCAATAAAGGTGCTACTACTACTACTACGCGCAGCGGAAAGCTCGCACTTTTGTTGCAAAGTTTGTCGTTTTTTTCTCACGATTCGCCACCAGGGGGCTGACGCAGCCAGACGAGCTTCGCTTCGGCTCCCGCTTTATGCCTCCCAAACAGCGAATCTGCATTAGCGCTGACTAAACGAGCACTAACATCGAGCGCCGGACTTTGAGACGTCTCATCTGACACCAAGGTGAGACAAATCGGACCTCGAAAGCCCAGATTGTCGGCCACGGGAAACAGCCAGCGCGCAGCGCCCGCTAGGCCTACTTTGTAGGCCTAGCTCTTTGGAACAACAACCGAGCCGCCGCCGGGTGATCATGTGCGACGCGCTATCACAGCCCGCACCCCAGATCGCCGACATGGAATTCGATCAGCTCAGTGGACGCACCATTCACCCTGACAACCCGTGGATCCAGCACATCAAAAAACGCAAGCCAACCAACGTCCCGGCCGCGCAAACAAGTCCGATCGCCCATGTGCGCCGACCACCTGCCACGCCGCCCTCCAAGACGGCGGCCCGGGATCCGCCACCAAGACCCAACAAGCAACCACACGATCATCTACCGACCGCGCGCGGGGCTCAACCTCGCTAGGCTGACCACCACACCACTCACCGAAGCTTTTGCAGCCAAATGTGAGCTCGACCTGCCGTCCTTCTATAAGAAAGTTACCCTCCTTGTGCAACCGACTCAGAATGTGATCGTCGCAAGTACGCCCGACCCTGACCTTGCTATCACACTCAGCAACATACAAACGCTTCAGATCTCAACAGGACTTTGCGAATTTGCCGCCTATATGAAGCCTCCACCCGGCACCTGCCGGGGTGTCATCCACGGTCTGGAAGCCACCATTACCGACTCAAACCTCCACGACTATCTTCTAGGAAACGAGCCGGCCCTCATCCACGCACGATTCATGGGTCAGACTCGATCGGTGCTTCTGACTTTCCAAGGTAACCACGTGCCCTTCTACGTGAAGGTGGGCAGCGTCCTCCACCGTTGCCGACCATTTCGCCGGTGTGTGCAAGTTTGCCGCGTGTGTGGTGAACTTGGGCATCGCATGGACGTGTGTCCCCAACCTGAGGACTCCAAGTGTCCAGACTGTGGCCAGTCCTCGCCAGCCAAGGACCATGCGTGCCAACCAACGTGCAAACTCTGCTCACAACCGCACACCACAGCAGGCAAGGACTGCCCGCGCCGCTTCCGCCCAACCGTGCCGACCAACAAGACACGTCCTCAACAAGACAACCAGGTAAGCTGGTCAGCTGTAGCTGCGCGCTCTCCCACCGCTCATTCCTCCCTCCAACGCGACACGCCCAATTTCCCCCCACTCCCTACCTCGTCTCACTCACTCCCACTCTCACTCCCCGTCCCACAACCACTCCGCGATCTCATCAAACAACTGCAGGAACAAAACGCTAAGCTTCTCAGCCGAGTGGAAGCACTGGAAGCAGAACGCGCTGCACTACCTCATCCACCCCCGCCGGCTACCGAGGCTCCCACTCCCTTCACGAGAGCCCAAGTAGAAGAAATGGTGAACACGCAAATCGCAGCTCACGTCGTTCGATATGTCGAGCAGTATATAGAAAAATCCATGGCGTCCCTCACTAAAATGATCACGGAGGCGGCCGACGCCACCCTCCGTCTTCTCACGGAACGATTCTCCGCCCTGGAGCAAACTCTCCTCCTCGAACACCCACCCCAAGCCAAAAAACAGAAAGGACAAAATGACCCGTAGGCACACAGTGCAACACCCTCTAACTATATACCAGTGGAACTGTCGATCATTTAAAAGCGAGAAAGCCTCCCTTGAACTCTATACAGCCACCAGCACCGCGGACGTACTGGCGCTTCAAGAAACGGACACCCCATCACCCACGCTGCGCGACTACAACACCTACACCAACCCACCGCACCAACGCACGGCAATATTTGTCAAGCGTACCCTTCCGGCCCAAGTGATACCCACGGCATCCCCTATCGATCACGTTTTGGTCGAGCTCATCCCTCACGACAAGCGGGAAAAAAGTCTCTTTATCCTGAACCTGTACAGCCCCCCCCCCACCCAGCCTCTCACGGCCATAGAACAGCTACTTCATACAGTGGCCCGACTCACCGGAAACAATCAGTGCATACTCCTCGGGGACTTTAACGCGCCGCATGTTACGTGGGGATATCCTCACGAATCCAAGAAAGGAACGGCCCTCCTTCATGCTACGCAAAATTACCATTTTATCCTGCAAAATGACCTCACTGAGGCCACCCGGCTCGGAAATAGCGTAACGCGAGATTCCATCCCCGATCTCACGTTTACACGACATGTCCCACAAATAGACTGGGAACGGAAGCCGGACACCTTGGGAAGCGACCACTTCATAATTGCACTATGTGTCTCAAATCATGCGTCCCGCCACCGCACCGGAGTGGCACGACTAACCGATTGGGAGGCCCTCCGGAAAGCCCCCCTTCCCTCCATACAACCTACGGAAGACATTGAAGAATGGAGTCAACAACTGGCCGACCTACAACAGACTTACACCAAGAACATCATACTCACACAGGATCTACCAGCAGCCGATACCCACCTCGACCACCTGTGGGAAGCCCGCCGTGGCTTACTGAATCGATGGCGTCGCAACAAGCACAACCGCTCACTCAAACGGCGCATCGCAAAACTTACACAAGAGGCGCTCACGTACGCCCAACATCTCCAAAACCAAAACTGGCGGACGTTTTGCGACCAACTGAGCGGATCCCTCACAACAAAGAAAGCATGGAATATATTTCGGCACCTGTTGGGCAATACGCCATCCAAAACCGCCACTACTCACCACATCACCCGCCTCATTCACAATCACTCTCAACCCCCGGACCAGCTGCTTTCCTCTCTTCAAAAGAAGCTTTTTGGCTCCTCGCTAACTCCGTCGTCTGCTTCCCACCCTGATTACCGAGGGGCTCCCAACCCCAACCTTGACGAGCCATACACACGCGAGGAACTCTTACAAGCACTTGCAAGGTTAACACGCAATTCGGCGCCGGGGCACGACCAAATTACATACAAGCTGCTTCGGAACCTGAACGACGAGCACTTGGATTCCCTCCTTGACTGCTACAACCGGCACTGGAAAGAAGGAACACTACCCTCGCAGTGGCGACACGCTGATATTACCGTACTGCCAAAACCAAACAAGTCCTTGGGGTTCGACAACCTACGACCCATTTCCTTAACCTCATGTGTGGGTAAACTATACGAACATTTGGTCGCTCGACGCCTTACAGAACTCCTAGAAGATACTGGCCGCTTTCCCCACACCATGTTCGGCTTCCGGGCACATCTGTCTGCTCAAGACGTACAACTACAATTGAAAGAAACAATCATTGACCACCTCAGCAAAACGAACCCAAGCTGCATCGTAGCCCTGGACATACAAGGGGCTTTCGACAACGTAACCCACACCGCCATCCTACAACAACTCCAAACCACGGGATGTGGAAAGGCAACTTACAACTTTGTCCGCGCCTTCCTCACAAACCGGACGGCTACCTTACACCTCGGACCATACAAGACAGAAAAATTCCACATCCCCGCCCGGGGAACGCCCCAAGGATCAATAATCTCCCCTTTGCTATTCAACATCTCCCTATTAGGCCTTCCGGAACAACTTGCACAGATACCTGACCTACATCACGCTCTATATGCTGATGATCTCGCGCTCTGGACCAACACAGGCTCCGCAGGTTACCAGCAAGACAATTTACAGCAAGCAGTCGACGTCATCTCGAATTACCTCCGTACGTGCGGTCTCTCATGTGCCCCATCTAAATCTGCCCTCCTCGTTCTCCGAAACAGGACCCGAGGACGACCACCGAACCCGACACCCGACCCCACAATATACATCGGCAGCCAACTGATCCCCACTGTCAAGACCCTGCGCATTCTGGGGGTTCACTACCACCACGATGGCTCCGGAGCTGCATATCTCCCCAGACTACAAACTACTGTGTCACAACTAACGCACCTGATTCGACGAACCTGTTCGAGAAGACACGGTCTCAGAGAAGCCGACACCTGCCGCATTCTCCAAGCAATGCTAACCAGTCGGATCACATACGGAGCTCCATACCTTCTCCTCAAACCGCGAGAACAGGCCAAAATTGACATTCTAATTCGGAAATCCTACAAGACGGCGCTTGGCTTGCCCGTGTACACATCGACCGAACGGCTACTGCGACTCGGTCTCCATAATACTCTCACCGAATTGATGGAGGCCCACATAAACAACCAGTTGCAACGACTGCAGCTCACCCCAACGGGCCGACACCTGCTGCATAAGCTCGGTCGACATGTCGAGCAGACTCCCGATACCCCCCAGCGAATACCCACTGCTCAACGCGCGAACATACGGGTGCTTCCCATCCCACGCCATATGCACCCCACGTACAACATTGGACGACGACAGCATCGGACCCGCCTCCTTCTTCGAAAGTACGGCAGTGATTCAACTGCCCTTTACACCGACGCCACTCCCTACCCCCGACAACGAGCACACGTAGCTGCCGTAGTGCGCTCCGACGCCACCACCCTCGTTGCTTCCAGCCTGCAGACAGCATCAACGAGCACGGCAGAAGAAGCCGCTATAGCCCTCGCCATCGCTCACGCTACGACTCCAACTGTCACGGTGCTCACGGAGTCTCAAGCTGCCTGCCGCCGCTACGCTCAAGGCAGAGTTTCCACCCTGGCACTCCACATCCTGTCCCAACGCCCCACTCTACCGTTAACCCACATCGTGTGGACACCGAGCCACACATCCCTCCCTGGGAACGAAGTGGCTCACGCCACGACCCGCGATTTTCTTACCCGGGCCCTCCCAGACGAGGCCTGCCGCCCCAACCTTGACCATTGTCCCCCTGATCTGACCCCTCTCCAACAAACCTACACCGACATCCTGTACCACTACAGGGCCTCCCGACGCACTTATCCCCCTCCTCACCCTTCGCTCTCCGTTCCCGACGCCCGCATCTGGCGAAGACTTCAAACTCACACATACCACAACCACGTCGCCCTCCACCGCATCTCCCCCACCTGCTATGCACCCAACTGCTCACGCTGCGGCACTCCCAACACGACCCTGCACCTTGTCTGGATGTGCCCACTGAACCCCCAACCACCCGATCCCCCTTCTGTAGAGCGATGGGAGAGCGCGTTGCGCAGTTGCCAGCTCGAGGACCAGGAAGCCCTGGTCTCCAAAGGAAACCTCCAACAGAAAATGGAACAACTGCAAGCTGCCGCAAACGTGGTTGTGGAAAAGGCAAGAGAGAACGGCCTCGAATGTTCACCTGAGAAATGCGAGCTCATCCGAATCTATCCAACAAAAGAACAACTACCTTCCCAAATCCAAATCGGAACAAAGACCATCCCCGAAAAAAAACCAAATCAGAATACTAGGCATGATAATACAGAGCAACAACCAGATTGACGCCACGATGGAGAAGCTCAAGAAGACAACAACCCAACTTGCTGGGATTATCAGAAGAATTACAAGAATCCGCAGCGGCATGAGCGAAAAAGAGACACTCAGACTTGTCCAAGCACTCATAATCAGTAGAACCACATATAGCCTCCCTTTCCACATCACCACGAAAGCCCAAGAAGAACGGATAGAGGCAAACATAAGAACAGCATACAAGGCAGCCTTAGGTCTGCCTTTCTATGCATCAAGCGACAAACTATCAGCTCTAGGAATCTTCAATACCTTTCAAGAGCTAAGAGAAACGGTGCTAGTAGCCCAGAGAGAGCGTCTCAACAAAACTTCAGCAGGAAGAGCCATCTTGCGAAGAATCGGAACTCCCCAAGAAAGAATCAGGCAAGACCGGATGACCAACATCACCCTAACTCAGCGCAAAAGCCTGATCCCACGCCCCCTACCCAAGAACATGCACCCCAGCCTCCACAAAGACCGAAGGGTTGCCAGAATCAAATACCTACGGAAACCATTCCAGCACCAGAGCAACACAGTCTACACGGATGCAAGCAGAGGCGCAAACCGGAACTCAACAGCAGTAGCGGTGGACCACCTAGGCGAGCTAATAGACTGCATAACTATCAAAGACTTAGACACCGACGAAGCGGAGACAAGTGCCGTCCTACTAGCCATAAGATGGGGCGAACACAACGACCAAGCGCTGAACATCCTCACGGACTCAAAAAGAGCCATTCTAAACTTAGCGGCAGGCAGAGTTCCCAAGTCCACAGAGCGGATTCTTCCTGCAACCCTGAAGCATAAGCACACCATCATTTGGTGCCCCGGTCACGAGGGGCTAGACGGAAACGAGATGGCCGATGAGGTAGCGAGGTTCCTAACGTACCGCGCCGAGTCAGAGCACTCGTACAGTCTTCCCCCTCCTGAAACCCACCAAGAACTCCTTGCCAGGCTTCGTCTCAGCAGGCAGAAGTTTCCCCCTCCACACAAAGGCCTTAACACCTACGAAAGCCAAACACTAAGGAAAATTCAAACGAACACCTTCATCCACAAGTCTAGACTTGCTCTGATGTTCCCGAACACCACAAACGAACACTGCAAAAAATGTGGAGAGGTGGCAAATCTCTTCCACGCATCCTGGGGATGCCCCGTTATATGGCCCCCGGAGAACGCCCACGAACCCAACACACTAGAGACATGGGAGGCAGCCCTGGCCAACTCCGCCCTCGGGACTCGGCGAGAGCTGATCCGGAGAGCGAAAATCGGGGCAGCTGAAACTGGGGCCCTGGAAAGAGGGCTCCACTCACTTCTCTAGCCCCACTTCCCCTTCCCTTATCCCCTTTCCCATCAATAAAGTTTACTGACTGACTGATCTCTCGGGCGAAGGCGGCGGCGACCCTGCGCGGCCTACCGGAATAGGATGGCCACCCACCTCTCCTAACTCCTGCCTAACTCTTTCTCTCCCCCTGCCCTCTCCCTTTTTCTGAATAAACGTTTTCTCCTCCTCCTCCTCCTCCTCCTTCCCCAACGTTACTAGATTATTTTCAGTTGTAAAACTGGGCGGCGCTGCCCGGAACCACCACCGATCCTTCTCTCTGTGGCGCTGCAGTCGCAACCGGCTCGGTAGACGGGGCGCTCGCAGGCGGTTTCGCTTATGCTTCTCCCTCCGCGTTCCTAGTTCAGCGCTCGGTACATACTTTTCACGTGCGTGCGAGGGCGCGTGGGTGGGCGCACACATCTGGTAATTATTTACATTCTCGGAAGCAAATAGCTACAATAAACAGCAGACACAATGACATTTTTTTCGCTCCTTGTGTGGTTCTTCCGGGTCCTTTTTTTGCCGCTAGCCGGACGCGGAAACGCCACAGTAGCCCGTTGCCAGATTACAACCCAACGCTTTCGCCATTTTTAGTAAGCAAAAGCTCAGCTGGCAACCTTCGAATCGTTGTATCATGTCTGCCACTGTGTGTCGTACGGTTCCAATGCATTGGCTCAGCGGCGCGCTTTCCCTCTAGAGTCAGTATATTATCTCTATGTAGCACGCCTATGGCGCCGCCAAGAACCACACACTGAAGGGCTGTCTCCCGGATGCACTAAGCATGCGTTGCGAACGCTCTCACCCTCATCGTATACCACAATGCGCCAGCTCGCTTTCACAAGCGCTCACCTGTGGCGCAACAGGCAACGGCAGCCACGCGCTCCGAGTATCGCGTTTCAATCGCTGAGCACTGTACATCCATGCATCGGCGGAAGGTATTCAGGACCCCTTTAACCTAGCTTGTGCCACCTAACTAAACAAGGGGGCAGATTAATGCCAGGCTCTGAAGAAGGGACCCTTGTGCAGTTGGCAGTTTTACAGTAAAGTTCATTTTCTCTGACTGCTAGGATAGTGGTTCTGTGGCAACGACCCAATGTGAGGATTTTTTGGTGGCTGTGAATACTTGGTGGTAGAGGTACCTTGCACAAATACAAATAAAAACACTCTTCGGTTGGAATGGGATTTGAACTGGGCTGTAACAGCACTAGCCAAGTGTGGTAACTACAGAGCTAAGCTGGTATTGTGCCAGAATGAAGGACGAAGTAACCTTCGCGGCGAGTGGTGGGCGCAGTCATCCTCACCAGATATTCCTCTAACTCGAGGCAGCGGTGGCGGCGGCATCTGCAAGTCGCCTTGGGAAGGAGTGGCATACTCGCAGCCATGTCTCCAATTATCCGTAGTGGCTTGTAGAGAATGCGGCGGCCGCGGTGATCCTCTCCCAAGCAGGGTGTTTTTTCAACTTTAGCATTAGCGCTGGAGTTTTTACAGCAAAACTGTATACCTGTACTGCCTGTACCCCAAACAGTTTTATCTCCGTGGGGTAAGACGCCGAGCGCATGCGTCAGAGTAATCAGGCATACAGCATAGAGCGCATAATTCGTTTAAGCAAACCACAAAACAGCATCGAAACCGCATTGTGGATAATAAGGCGCCTTTAAACAATGGAGCCCCCCCTCCCTCCATCATATGTTCCTGGTAAAGATTATGTTTGCTGATTATCTTTGAACGCTAGGCAGGACTAGCGTCACTAAATAAGGCAGTTCTTAACCAAGAAACCGATCGCCCGCGTCGAGCTAGGCAGGACCCGGCATTAGCCGCCAGATAAGCCGAGCGTAGTGTCAGTAGGTAATTAGCTATCAGAATACCGCCACTGAGGCACGCATGTCAGCAGTGGGGGTCATTTCCTCGTTCATCGGTGTTGCGAGATTGCCGCATCCACAGCCTCGCCGCTAACTTCTACCGGGTGGTTTGTTAACAGCACTACCGAATATGCAACACAGCGGCATCTTTGACCACACTTCTGCTGCTGAAATGATGTTACACGGGTTATCTTTAATTCGCATTCGGAACGACGGCGTCATAGTCGCGCGCAGCGGCAGAGCAGGGGGGACCGTGGAGGAAGAAAAAAATTGAGCCCATCTCCCCGCGAGGGGGACTCGAGTAAATGCGTCGCATAGGGGGTGGGTGTATTGCGTTAACAAAGTTTAGTGTTTGGGGAGTTGGTGGTAGTGAATGCGTTGTGTCAGCTTCTTGACGTAGTTTGAATGAGTCAAGGACATAAGGCGCGTTCGTAGCCTCCCATTCTGTGTCCGTTTTGTGGCGCAGTGGGAAGAGCACCATGTACCTCGCGTTCCGCCCACAGGTAGTGAATGCGTTGTATCAGCAGCTTCTTGACGTAGTTTGAATGAGTCAAGGATATAAGGCGCGTTCGTAGCCTTTCATTCTGTGTCGGCTTTGTGGCGCAGTGGGTAGAGCACCATGTACCTTGCGTTCCGCCCGCAGGGTCGTGGGATCGAAACCAGGCGCCGATAAGTATTATTTTTTTATATAGTGTAGGGGGAGGGGTGCGGACCTGTTGTTGAGAGCGGGGAGGGTTGCGTGATGCGGGAGAGGAGGAGTGGGGGAGAGGGCGCACCTGCGGGCTGAGCTGTTGCGGACGGACGGCGGACGCTACATGTGAGTTAAAGAAATGCTCTGCATTTAAAAGTTAGGAGACGGCATGACGTCACGCAGCTAGCCTTCGCAAGCCCAGCTCCGTTGAAGCCGCTCCCTCCGCCGTTTCTCTTTCTCAAGCCGCCGAAGTCGGCCCACCACGTGGCCTCCATGGTCGGGTGGGCCGGCGGCGGTCTCCGACTCCGGCGCTTCTCTCGTGTTTGGTTGGCGGTAGCTTTTCCCCGTCCTTCCTGCATTTGTCTGCTCGGTGATTTCATGCCCGCGTGCGGGCAGGAGTGCCGCGTATGTGTGAGAGACAAAAGCCGTGGGAAAAAAAACAACAGCATATAGCAGGCTTCGCGACAACGGGCGGCAGAGTAGTTTCGAGCAGACGAAATTGAAGTGCTCGCGGCGGCGGCGCGATGGGGTCACGTGGTGCAGTGACGCCTGGGCCGACTTCGATTTTACTTTTTATGTATAGGCTTCACGTTTCTGCGGTAGCGCCGTCTCAACTTTTTCTTCCTCCATGGGGAGGACAACCTAAGCCTACCAGAGTTGACCGACTAAAACCCTAAAACTCGTAAAAAACAAAATGGCGGCGCCCATAAGCCGGCGCAGTGTGAGCAAATGTCACGTGATGCAAACTGACCAATGATCATGGCGGTGGCACTTGGCCAGCGTCTGTAGACTGTAGTCTGCTGGATGCGCCATTGCTGCTGCTTCACCAAGATTAATGTCGAGGCTCCTCGCTTTTCTCTCCCCTTTTCTTACTCGCCCACCTATCTCTTTATCACCCCCTTTCTCCTATCTAATCTTTATATCCCCCTCCTCCCCATCCCCACCGCACTGGGTTGTATGCAGGTGAGCACCCCAGTTGGGCTCAATATTATCCCCAGTGCACATCCTTTCCTTTTCACCCGAAACACCTAGTAGTAGTAAACAATATGAGAAGAGAGTGCAACCGACAAGCCCGCCGAAACGAAGAAGCATCTTTGCTGTACAATACATCCACTTTCGCAGGGCGGGATGGCGACCAATTTTTAATGGGCTCGTTTTAGTCTACTCGCCTTGCGTCGTTCTTTCAGGGAGCACACCGATATAGCTGTCGGCCGTGTTAGGTTTACTACACGACGAAGCTACATTAGGGATGTTATGAGGTGCGCTGTATACGGTGGGCTCCGGGTTAATTTTGGCCACCTTGAGATCTTTAACTTGCGCCGAAATGTCTACGCGCCGGTATTTTCGCTTTTCGCCTCCATATGAAAACGGCCGCCAGCATAGAACCCGCGTCCTCGGGCTGAGCAGCACGACGCCTTAGAGCTAACACTGCATGACAGGCTGTCTGATAGAGAGCGGCTTTTATGCTTATAACAGCAAACTGAGCGAGTTGGTGCGGATTCATCTAAAAAAAAAACTGCGTTATAAACAAGCACTTCACAAGATCAACGGAACAACTTGTTGACCCATTCTCTTCCTAGGTGTTTTTATTTTTAACAGCAGAGGTGTTTAGTAAGTGTTTATTTCCACCGTGGAGCGTTACCAGAAAATTCGGCCCAGCCGCGCGCGCGTGAGCGTGCCCCTCGTGAGTCGTGAAGTGCGCGCCCGGCATGGTTCAGGCTTGCGCACTTGCTTGAGCCACGTGAGGAGCTCGTAAAAAATACCAAGAAAAAATCGGCAGAAATTCGGATAATTGTCCACTAATGCGTATCATTCTTATGCCGCTCGTTTTTAAAGTGCGAGTTCCTTACAGCCAAATATGGCTGTGAGTAAAGAAAGACGTTAAGACTATTTTTCATTTCTTCCGTTGCGCCAATGATGTGAGCTGCACAATATAGTGCCTTTACTTCGCTAATTATGTTTTTTTTACAGTGCAAGGCGTACCGCAGAGGTGGTCCATTTAATTTACGCTATATTTGTACGTATTTCCAAAATTGTTTGCTTTTTTTATTTATTTTTCGTTTTTTATTTTGATTTTGTCAGATAATTTTTCTAAAAATTGTATTTATTCTATTTTTCTTATTTTTTGGTTTTTAGGAATTCTGTCCCATTTATTCTCTCCATTTACGCTAATATAACGACCACAGGGGTTAGCCATATCTGCATTTTTGTGGAAATGCAGGGCGTTACACGGTTCGCCATTTTTGCTATCTTTTTCGTATTTTGAACTTTCCTTTTGTGGACTGTTTTGTTTGTTCTTTCGTTTTGGGCGGAGCTGTATAAGACACATATTTTGATTTTGTCAGATCTTTTTTGCAAAAATAATGTTTCTCTATTTTTCTCATTTTCTGGGCCGTTCAAAATTCTGTACGACCAATTGCCTTCATGATATATGTTATAATACCGATTAGTAGTGCTACTTTCGCCAAATAGCCATATTTCTGGAAATGCAGGGCGTTGCATGATTTTTCGCCTCTTTCGCCATTTTGTATTTTGAACGTTCTCTCTGACCGGTTTTGGGGGGACCTGTATAAGATGCATATTTTTGATATTGTCAAATCATTTTTGTTAAGCTTTCATTTTTTCTGTCTTTCTTATTTTCGGCTTTTCAAAATTATGTGCGACCAATTGTCTCCAATTAAGCTATTATAACGATTACAAATGTTACTTTCGCCAAATCTGCGCACTCTTGTGAAAATGCAGGGCGTGACAGGTTTCAGAATTTTCTGTATTTTTATTCGTTTCTGAACGTTCCTTGCGGGCTTTTTTGTTTGTTCTTCGGTTTTGGAAGAAGGTGTTTAAGATGCGTGTTAAAGCGAAGCTGTAGTGTTCTCACTGATGGCGAAATGAAAGAAAAAAAAACGCTTCCCGTGACTGAACAACGGGCCCTGCTCTTACTTCCTGGGTTGATTTGTTGCTGATACTGTGCTATACCTAGGGGCGCAACTTCCACCAGTTGAGACCCGATTCCAACTGTTGTCAGTAAAAGCATACCTGATGATGATGGCCATATTTTCACAACAACCCTCTACACTCTTGACGACGCCATGGCCTAGTTTTCGACGCCCTCAGCTTCTGTTTGCCAATTCGATTCTTTCCTGTATTGGCGTTGACTTCTTTTCTATTGAACCATTATCTGCGGGGGATAAGCTGGTGGCGGTTCGGGTCGACAACATATTACCGAAGAATGTCAAGCTGCCTCCTGGGCGTAATCTGATCTAGATTGGAGTGTTTCTTTTAGATTGGCTGATTACACTCCCATACTGGAGGCAGAACTACTGGCTATGGCTCTGGCCATAAAAAAGAATTCCTAGCTCTGTATTGTACATAATTTTTATAACTGACTCACCTTCCCTGTTTACTTCATTTGTCAAATCTGAGAATTCTGTTCGTATAAAAACACTTCTCCACTGTTTTCCAAATCACATCGCATCTGTACGTGTAGTGTGGGTGCGTGGACATGCAGGTATCCCGCTCAACGAGATTGCGGACTCAATTAACTCATTAGCTGGTTTCGCCTTACGTGGCCCTGTACTAAATGTATGTCCAAATATGACAGCTATAACGGTGGCACGTCTTCGTAGACACTTCTTACTCAGGGGCTGGTCCAACGGTATCCTCGGTAAACCAGAGCATGCCCATCTAAAATTCAAATGGAATTCATCGTTGTGTGTTTCCCGCCAGTGTAAAGTGGCCCTTGCAGCCATGAGGTGCCGCCTGCCAAAATTAAACCTATTATCTAGCAGGTCAGGATTGGCATTAACAGGCGCATGCTTGTTTTGCAATCAACCCGAATCATTAGGACACTATTTATTAGAATGTCGCCGTTTCACAGAGCAAAGAAAACGTCACCTTACTGTCCCATTCAAACGCCTTAGACTTGAACTAAAAAACTCCCCCCACCTCCCCGAGGGGGATCGTGCGGAAATGCGAATGCATTGGGTGCACCGATGAGTGCGCTGCGGCAAGCAGTCACGGAGAGAGGCGCGCGCTCCACTGCATTTATATATATTTTTCCGAGCGCAGCGAGCGGAGTGAGGGTACGCGGAGAGGAGAGAGAGACCCGCGCAACACGCCCGCCCCGCGCGCGAGCTCTCTCCGCCGAGCTCCGCGATGCGAGCGCCCTCACACGCCCGAGCGCGCTCCTCCTCTCCACTCACTCTCCGCTACTCCGCCCGAGCTCCGCGATGCGAGCGCCATCACACGCCGAGCGCGCTCCTCCTCTCCCCTTGCCCTCCGCTACTCCCGCCCGAGCTACGACGTGCTCCGGTTGCTAGGCGCGCCACAGCTGTTGCTAGGCGCACGCCGGCCAACGCACGACAACCCCCGACTAAGAAATGCATTCGCATTTAAAACTTCAGCTCTTCTTTCATTCGGGGCAAGCAGCCTTGGCTAAGCAAGCATAGAAGTTTACTTCCTCCTTCACGAATACTTCACGGCTACCGGAAACGTATATATAAGCTAGCTGATTCGTACAATCATTTACGTAGCCCCGCCCTATATATTTTTTATTACCCATCGTTAATTTTGAATTCTGAAAAATAGTTTTTAAATAATTAGATAAACGTCAAGCCATGGCCAATCCCCCTCGATGGGTACGCCATTACCAAACGGGGAAGAAGAAGAAGAGATCGACCCTGGGTATACTAAACTAAGAAACTCTATTCCCTGAGTACCTCGCGTTATGAAGCCGGTGTCTATCCGATTGTTCCAATTCGACATGGTCGAACCGGTTTGGAAAACTTTACGATAACCAAAGAATTCGTCACGAGAAAGCTTCGCGCTCAACCATCGTCGTCGTTTTACAGATTGCGCAAGATTTTTTTTTATTTTGTCAGATAATTTTTGCGAAAATTTTCTTTTTTCCATTTTCCTGATCTTTTGGTTTTCAAAATCCTGTCCGGCCAATGTTCTCCATTTACGCTATATAATGATTGCAGGTGTTACTTTCGCCAGATCTATATTTTTTGTGGAAATGCATGGCGTTACACGATTCGCCATTTCCGCTATTTTTTATTCGTTTTTCGAACACTTTTTCAGGATTTTTTTTTCGTTTATTCTTCGGTTTTGATGGAGATGTGTAAGAAGCATATTTTTTATTTTGACAGATTATTTGCGAGAAATTTTTATTTTCTCTATTTTTCTTATTTCCGGGTTTTCCAAATTCACTTGTTATTATAACGATTACAGTTGTTAGTTTTGCCAAATCTGCATTCTTGTGGAAATGCAGGACGTAACACGGTCCTGGTTGGAGGGTTCTCGGCAAAGAATGCTACGCATAAAAGAATTCTAAAGAATATTAGCAGCCCGTCCATATCTTTACTGGATTGCCAAGTGGCTGGAGAGAGAGAGAGGGAGAGAGAGAGAGAGAGAGAGAGAGAGTAAATATTTATTTAAAAGGAGAAGACTTCGGCCTGAGAAACTGATCTTGGGCCTGCTACTTCCCACTGGGGTGAGGGTAGTGGGGCAAAAAGAGGGAGGAATTAATATGGAAGGTATAAAAAATGACAGTGAAATCGACGAATGAATTATGCTCATGCAATAAATGTCTCATAAAAAGATCAATAAACGTCTCACATACAACGGGGTGCCGAATCAAATTATCACAGTCCGCTTTTGAGCACATGATTGTCGTTCATATAAAAAAATTTACACCATCTTCCCGCGAGGGGAACCATGGGTAGATGCGACGCATCGTGGGGTTTCCGTTGCGTCTCCGTTATGTTGTTTCCATTTAGCGTGTCAATTTGTTGTTGTTTCCTTTATATTACGTACGGTTGCGCCGACCGTCGCGATAGCAGGCCTGTTAGTCTCCATTCAAATCATCGGTGGTCATCGGATGTCATCGGAGCGGCGGAACGACTGAGCGGAGCGGCGCAGTTACCGCGTTTATATTTACCGCGCGTTAACGGTGAGGGGAATGAGAGAGAGCAGCGCATGCGCATGTGTTACATGTTTAACCGAGCGCTAACGCGCGCTGACGCACAGCTGGCACGGCGACGGGAGCGAGCGCTAACACGCAGATGGCGCTGCGGTGAGAGCGGCGTTAGCGCGCAGCTGGCGTGGCGAGGAGAATGGGGGAGGGATGCGGACTACGGACGACGGAAAACGCCGGAGGGACAAGGCGAGTTAAAGAGATGCGTCGCATCTAAAATATGACATTATTCCGCAGTCTGTTAAATTTTGTAGCAACCTCAAGCCTAGAATCCAGAGAGGAGTCGCTAAGGGATATAAGCACGGCGTTAACAGCTAGGCTTTGTTTCCTGTTGTCAGCCCACGTGCCCAAAATCTTTTGCTCAGACAAAGGGCGACTCTACAAGCGTAGTAATGCTGCCTAATTGTTCTTTCGCTCACGAGTACCTTGTACAAACGCGAAGCCAATGTTCGATAGTCTCAGGACAACTGCACAGACGGCAGTCCGGGCTGTCCTCTCCTCCAACTGTGTGAAGATACTTTCGGGCCAGCGCTACTCAAAGTCGCAGCCTATGTAGCAAGGTCTTTTGTCTTCTGCGAAGTCGACTGGCATGAATGAGCCAGAACATTGCTCTATTTCGAGCCTGTGATTTACTGAATTGCGAAGAGCGCACGTGAGCGTGCACCTTGAGGAGCTGTTGAGAAATGAAGATGCGCAGGCAGTGGGCGTCAGTAAGAAGCGAGGAAGACGAGGATCGGAGGCGCTCAATGCCTCGCGAGACGACTCCATCACCGTTTCAGGGGCCGGGCGCTGTACTCCCGCCGCCGCCGCCAATTTGGTCAGCAACTATAGCTTCAGCCACACGATCCTGGGGCAAAGCCGCAGAGGCTGCTGGCGAGGATTCGGTAAGCGATCCAACTGCTCGTTGTACGAAGCTTTTCTCCCACTTAGTGTGCAGGCGTCTTTCTGTCTTTGATCTCCCTGGGTTGTAGAGACTCCTCCGTCTAATAAAGCAGCAACCTGGATACGCTGCGTCGAAGTTGCACGACACGGGAGTCTTGGTTTTCGACGTAGCCGTCGGGCACACTTGGAGCAGCGAGTCCGAGAAGATGCTCGGCGGCGAAGTTTGGTCTCCATTACAGCAAGGCTTTCGAGCAGCGTATAGCGCATGCCGCCACAGAAGTGATATACTTAGGTAAAGCGGAGGGGGGGGGGGGGGGTGTATAAAGAATCTAGTGTACCACCGGTTCGATCTGTCGTGATCACGTCAGGCAGGACGAATTCGTATTCAGCTTAACAGACATTCGAACGCTTTCTGGTTGCCGAAGACCAAGGTGCCATGCAGTGGCTCAAACTAGACACTGAGAACGTTCTGCTGGAAAGAACGTGAGAGACACCCCGCTCCGAACAATTCGTTACAAGGCAGCCGCCGGGATCGAATGGGAAGAGCTGATGCGGACGGTTGTAGGCGGCGAGGGTGTGGAAGAAAGCAGTCCAAAGCCGCCATACAGAAAGAAAATCTCTATTTACGTCAGACCGAATTGCTTAATACTAAAAACATGGCGTCCGAAAGTTGCTCGTCTTTCTCCTTCTGTCAACTCGTAGCTTTTCCGGGATTCGTCCTCTTCATAAAAATGCAACATCCTGCCCGTCCCCACAAAGCGATGCAGTTAGCAATCTCCGAACGTCGATCCGTCAACTAACTGCCCGTATAGCCTTTCACCTGATTACCACTGTCCTGGTCCCTCTGGAAGACTACCGATCTAGGTCGTCTCTTGGGCAAAGTTTGGTTTTCACAAATGCATCTTTGCACTGAGAGCCCCACCCCTCTTGAACCTCTTTCGGTCTCTTGTGGGTTTGTGAGACAGATAATTCGCCATCATCTGACCTGTTCCGTGATGGCGCTAAACGGCGCTTCATTGCGGCTGGTCCCATGTTCTTCAGAGGTTTGGATGATAAATTTCTCCATCGAGACACCTCACTGCTCCAAACTTGGCTCACTGTTTGTGGGGAGCATTTCTGCCGGAAGCTCTTAGACTCCACATATGAAGATGATGTACCTCGGCGCCGGTGAATTCTCGCAAGTTCTTTACGTTTTGACCTAGACACCGTGAACCTGGTTGCTAGCTCTTGGCGCTGATCGCTCTCAGAATTGTGCCTTTGTCTGGTACAAGCTTGATGCCGTTTTCGCGTAGTTGACCCGCCGCTGCCGTCGCCTTTCCAGTGTTTGGAAGATATGCTCATTTTCCTTTGGTCACCTCGTGCCTTTGCTTCAAAAATTCCTATGCTGTCCAGAGGTCACGATGGCTCAAGAACTTCGCCCGTCGCATTGTACTTGCTGCTCACTCTCAGCACGCACACATTCGATGCAACCAGCGATGACCTGAGCACAGACAAGGGCCCGTGAAACAACCACCCGAAGATTGAGTTAAGTGGGACTAGGCTGTTATTCCTGGGGTGGTGACGCAACTCTCCTGTCGTGACCTTCCAGATGTGGTCGGCTCCAATCAGAAGGCTAACCCCAGGTACAAAGTTCATTCCCGGCCGGAGAAGTTTGTCTGCAATGGGCTTACCATTGGTTTCGATCGAAGTAACAAAGTCATTCTCCGTTGGTACTAGCACTTTGTCATTGCGAATGAAGGAACTTCAATTGCCTCGATAGTGAACACATCCTCGCTGTACTGACTCCGTAAGAACACTTGCACTATACGGCATTCTTTTTCCGATGACTTATCGTTACCGAACGCATGAAGGTGCAGGCTTGTCTTCCCAAGCTCCCTAAGACGAAGGGTACGGGAGACATCTTTGCGTATGAAGGAGTGCTGACTTCCTCCATCCACTACACCCCGGACGTTGCATCGTCTGCTACTCTGTGAGCTTGTTTCTTTCTGATTCCTATCGCACTTCTCTCTCGACACTCCACTTCAATCTGAAGGTGCGCCAAAAGGGAATCAAGCTCACCATCAAAACACGTGGACGATGCCGTTGTTCCGTCTACGGGCGACTCTTCCCCTGAGGTACTTGAACTCTGCAAAGGATGGGCCATTTGTCGGTAGTAAGCAAGGGCAATATCCGACGGTAAGGATCTCAGAAGAATGTCCATCATCACAGCGGAATACGTAGCTTCAACGCAGCCAGTCCCCGCACATGACATTGCACGTGGTCCAGGAAACGCCGTAGTCCGCCGATATCGTTAGAGGACACCACCGAAGGAAGCGATCGAAGCTGTCCCAGATGCTCCTGCACAATGCGGCGGGTGTCACCGAAGCGTCGCGAAAGAATTTCCACGGCGTCTGGGTAACAATCTTCCGTCGGTTGCGGCCCAGCAATGCATGAAGCAGCTGACCCACCCAGCAGCGACCGAAGGTAATGGAACTTTTCGCCATTGTTCAGGCTGGGGTTTTCGTGGACGGCTGCCTTGAACTGCGTCCAAAAGCTCAGCCACTGGCACAACTCGCCGTTGAAGGTTTGGAGCTGCAGCGTCGGGAGCTTTATGGAGCTGATGATGACGCTCTTCACTTTGAGACGCTCTTCACTTTGAGGATCCACCACAAAAGGAGCGGGGGCTGTCTGTCCCGGCAGGCGTTGACCACTCCGTAGTGATCTCTCCTTCGCCTTTAGCTGGCCCAGCATGCCCTTGGCGGTGTCCTAGTATGTCATCACTGCAACGAACTCTGGGGCGAACTCTTCTTCCGATATGGCTCCCTCTAGCTAGACATTCAGCTTGCCCAGTACTTCATTGTTGGACCCTTTGTTGAGCACACCCAAAGTCTCCAAATCAGCAGTATCTAAAAGAGCCTTCGCTTCATCGATAAGCCGTGTGTTCTAGCAGTCCTCTTCATTTTCAGCTTCTCCATGGTGCGGACTTTGGCGAGGCCTCGTTCGCTTTGTGCACATTGATGCCGCTTTCGCTGTTCTCGGCCCCTGATCTGTTGGCTTGGTGGCTCCAACTCCGTTCCCGGGTTTCGGCACCATAAGATGTGGAGGAAAGGAGTCCGAAGCCGCCATACAGAAAGAAAATCTCTATTTACGTCAGACTGAATTGCTTAATACTACAAACATGACGTCCGAAAGTTACTCGTTCATCTCCTTCTGTCGGCTCGTAGCTTCCCCGCGATTCGTTCGCGATTGTCGTTGAGTCCGCGTGTGATACTGCTTCCGTAAGGTAACCTGTCTGTTCCAGCAGCATGTCATTTTTTTCTCTGCGAACCATGGAACTTCTCTCGGTGGACACGGCAGAAAGGCGCGTCCAGCATCGACTTGTGCTTGGCGGAGAAGGGGTCGCCACCGTCGAAGCAGCTGTTTTGCTTCGCCTCGTGGATTCCTCCCCACCGGGCATCGATGAGTGCGGCCGCTGCTCGCCTCCGGAGTCAAACATCGCTCCGGATAAGCAGGCCCGTCGTCACCGCCTGAAGCGGGACCGCCTTCTGAACGAGGCGCGTTTCCGTTGCCGAATTCAATGAAATTATCTTCGCATCGCAGCAGGGCTGCTAAAATGTTTTCACACCGAGAGCAGCGGGACAAGGGAGCGGGAACGAATCCAGGCCTCGCACGCCTCGAAGCAGCTGCGCCGTGCCTCGGTTCACGACTTATGGCACCAGGGAATGTGGCGGAAGGAACGAGAGAACCAGCGTCCGGCTTCCAAAAACGGTGTGGAGTAGGCTAGCGAGGCCGTGGGCTCCAGCCGATCCTCCTCTTCCTTGCTTCCTGTAGACGCCCCCTTCAGGCGCACCTCCATGGGCATCCTGGATTTACCAGTCCTGGACCATCCGCGGGCAGTCCGAGGACTGTCCTCGGACCGGAAGCCCCATAGGAATACATGGGAAAATCGAGCGCCGGATCGCGTGTCGGGCAGTCCGCGGACGATCCGGGACTGATAATCGAGGAGGCCCTATATTTGTTAACAGAGCGCACGGCGTGGGCCAAATCGACCTTCGAGAACACTCTGCCCAGTGCTGGTGGAGTGATCTCTGATTCCATTGATTATGAGATTTCACGCGCCGACGCTACACAGGCGATGAGGCGCGCCGTAGTGGAGGTCTCCGAAATAATTTTGACACCTGGGGATGTTTAACGTGCGCCGAAATATAGAACACATGGTGGGACCTCTTGCGTGCTGTTCTCCTCGCCAGTTCACGTGCGTTCGCGCCTGTAGTGGGGAGCACGGACGCTGAGTTCGCGAAGCCGGTTGCCGCGGGTTCTAGCTTGTACTAACGCGGTTCACTTTGGGATAGATGTGAAAGGTGTCGGACAAAACGCTCCGGGCCTGACAGTCATGAAGAACTTTCAGCAGCAAGATTGGAAATCCATGTAAGATGCAAAAGCCGGGTCTCCGACGAAGTGAAAGGGGACGACAACTCTGCTGTTTCTCTAGCCTTGCACCAGTAGTGCAAGTAGCCCTGCACCAGATTTTTTACGAAGTTTGCGCGATGCCTTTTTATGCGCCGCCAGGTCCATTTGCGCATGATCCATAGGCTTGATATCTTGACTCGCAGTAAACGTAACGCAATGTACGATGCATTTTCAACGTCGGACTTTAAAAGCACGTTTCCTTTCTTCGCCTAGATGTAAACCGTCACACCCATCCGGAATAACCCCGACTGGCGGAAATCAAAGTTCTTCCTTGACGAAAGCGGTGTTTGGGACAGGTAAGTCACGAGCAGAACAGTTGCCTGTACATGGGGTCGTATATCTGCGTGTTCTTGGCGCTACTGAACGCCGTTGTATCTGCATACACATTGCAATCAAGATAGTGCCCTCCGTACATCTGGTGATTTGGTAATTTCGTTGCAGGAGTGATCTAAGAGTGTTTTTTTCCCCTTAAGAACAATGATAGCACATACAAAGGTGGAGTCTTGTATAGCCAAAGAGGATCTGGAATGTCGGACTACGACCGGAGGGAATGCGACTTTATTAACACGATAACGTTACTGCAGGCATTTTTACATTTTTCCGTGGGTGCTATCCATCCACGATCAGTCGTGTTGGCGTCCACGGAGGTTGTCATCACTGCCAGGCCAGATTCAAGGGTTCGCGTGAATCTCCATACGACACAGCGGCAACTAAAAATGAGGAAGGAGGACAATGATACTACGGCGGAGCCTAAGGAAAGGATACGGGATTTCAGCAGGTACCGCGCCTGCGCAGTGAAGATCGTTTTACACCTTGTTGGTAATGCCATGCTCGTCAGACTCGATCGCCATCCGTGCCCGCAACTGACGAAACCCCAAAGCGCCTCTCCCATCGGAACTGATGCCGGCACTACCATTGTGTCACATAACTAAGAAGGGGCAAAAGATTAACGCCAGTCTCTCAATCACCGAGGACGGCCTAGATTATTGAGCAAAAACGAACTAGAATGTGCACTAATAAACAATAGAAACCCTGCACACAGCGCCCAAATACACGAATTTTCAAATTACCGTACTTTTCCACCTTCCTGCGGCCCAGTCCCCATCGCAAGCTCTTCTGGGCAAACGATGAATGGCGCCACGCGGTCAAGTTAAAAAATCACCTTAAAAATCGGTAAGGATGTAATCGCAGATAGCAGTCGCGTAAAAATCTCCGGCATGGCCTTGGAGAAGCGGCAGACTCTTCACAATTGCTTTGCCCAGATTGTAAAACGCCTAAACAGCAGAAGAACAAGAATGAGAGAAGAAACTATACGGATCGTACAGGCACTGGTCACGAGACGGATATCGTACAGCCTGCCATACCACAAAGTTACCAGCACCACGAAAAACTGAATCAACACCCTCAGGACAGCATATTTGGCAGCTCTTAACGTCCGGATTTGCACCATCACCGAGAATCCTCAAATTGGGTCTTCATAAATAAGACTAACTGAGAGAGGCACTCTCCTTGCGCAAAGCCACTCTCCTTGCGGCTGGGGATGACAAACTCGGGGTGGTTCATGGCATGGCCTATGCGGTGACTCTCCATTACTCTCCCCTACCAAAAAACATGGTTGCAAACTCGGACAAAGACATACGACAATCCAGGACCAAATGCATTTGAGGAAAGCTACAAACCCTGAAAATACGGTATTGCCGGGATACGAAAGTACGAAGGCTACAATTGCCGTAGTGGACTACCTTAAAAATCCCACTGCCTCACTCCTCCTGTACACGAACGGAAGCAACTAAAATTGGCGCCATCCTAATGCCAATCCAACTAAGGGAACTATCGAGTAGAAGCATAAGCGATATTACACTCTCAAAGGATAATTAGACTGTTGGCTGAAGTAGGAGTACCTAATCGCTTCGGATAGATACCACCCACAATGGAGAAGAAGTTCGCAACACACGAGTGAGAGCCGGGCTGTATACGGTCTCGAAGGGAGCGAGGCAGCCGACCAAGAAGCACGCGAACTCGCATACAGTGTTCCTTGCGAGTCGCAAAGAACACTGTATGACGCCACGACTACCACAATCCCCTCGCCGAAAAATAAGGAGAACGTCTCCTCATCCTGTACTGGGAACACGCTTCTTCCCCGTGATACAACGTGCTATGAACGCCGAGTAATCGAAAAACCTTCGTGAGATAAGCTAACATGAATCATATCTACAGATCTAGATGGGAGAAGATGCTTAGCGGTGAACGCCATTCAGACATCAATATTTAAGCCAATCAAAGGGACACTGTCGCGCTTCTGATAAACGGTTTATCTCCTTCCTTCGTGTCTGGAAGCACTGCGAAAGCTATAGTTATCGCCAGCGAGGAGCGGCACTGCGTGATTCGCTCGTCGCGGCAGATACGCCTCCGGGTCCTGCTTTGCCTTTGTGGCTTTCTTTTTAATGTGGCCATGGAATGCGTTCGTTGCTGCTGCTGAAGGAAAGCCGGCCAATAGACACCGCTGTAGTGACGCTATTGCAGCGGTAGAGGAATGCCAAGACGGGGAAAGAAAGAAAAATATTTTGTGCAAGTTTCCAAGTCATCTGATGGGCATAGAGCAGTAGTTTTTTGGCTGAGATACCGTGCGACCCTCTAATCTAAGTACTGCGTGGGTTGGTTGACTGCGTTCTGCAAGCATTGCAGATTTAAAAAATAGGAAAGACTATTACAGGGTCCACTTAACGTCGAACATTGGAATAATTGTGAGGGTTGTGTGTTGTGGCCCTTTTTTGTTGCCGTCCCAGGCGCTGTATGCTTTCTGCAAACGCAAAGCTATTCTTTTCTTCGTTTAATTAAAGCGAAGCATCTGGAACTGCTGCCATGCTCCCTGGAACCAGGATCAAATTCAAGGCCCCGATAACGACGGAGAGGTCCAGGACGCACGGTGTCTCCAGGGCCTTCCTCATATTCCAGCAGTGCATTACCTGCATGCCTGAATACGAAAACAAGAGCTTAGAGGTAATGTTTGCAGTGCAGTATCAGCGAATCGTAACACTATGCTATCGCTGCAAAATCATTTGCTACGTACAGGGGTAAACTTGGGACTTTTTTATTTAATTTTGATCTAAATAGAAACCCAAATGCCGTACTAGCGGAACACAAATGCTGCCAGACGGAATCTGTTTATATAACGACGACGCCGTTTCGAATATGACGTTGTATTGGTGTCAGAAACGGATGTTTCTTTTGATTCAGGACTCCTATGAGCGTATGACGGAAAAAGAAAATGGTGCAGGCGCACCTTTTCCGTGCGTCGAGGCTGAGTGGAACGGCGCTTGAAACGACTTTACGGACGCCAACATCCTTTTCTGACGCCAATACGACGCCATACTGAAACCACGGCGTCGCTTTACAGAATTTTCCCCGTTCTGTGACGTTCCCAAAACAACTGTCAGCTTACCTGGCAACATGAACGGAACCAGCGTAGAAGACACGGAGACGCAAAGAAGAAACACGCCGGACATCCGCTGGTCTAACAACTGAATTTTATAAGGTAGAAAGGAAATGTACGAATAAGAACACCACAACACAAACAAACGGTAAAACAAAAAATGCAGGAAGAAAAACCTGCGCCGAGATGTGCTAAAAAAGCAACATGGAGAGAAGGAGAATTAATACAAGCGTCAAAAACCAACACACTGGTTTGGCCTACGCACGTGTCTTCCCTTTCCGTAATCTGGAAAGCCACTACGACTTCGCGTGTGATCTGTCTACACTTGCAAAACGATGCAAGTGAGTTAGCGGGTGAGTGAGTGAGTGAGTGAGTGAGTGAGTGAGTGAGTGAGTGAGTGAGTGAGTGAGTGAGTGAGTGAGTGAGTGAGTGAGTGAGTGAGTGAGTGAGTGAGTGAGTGAGTGAGTGAGTGAGTGAGTGAGTGAGTGAGTGAGTGAGTGAGTGAGTGAGTGAGTGAGTGAGTGAGTGAGTGAGTGAGTGAGTGAGTGAGTGAGTGAGTGAGTGAGTGAGTGAGTGAGTGAGTGAGTGAGTGAGTGAGTGAGTGAGTGAGTGAGTGAGTGAGTGAGTGAGTGAGTGAGTGAGTGAGTGAGTGAGTGAGTGAGTGAGTGAGTGAGTGAGTGAGTGAGTGAGTGAGTGAGTGAGTGAGTGAGTGAGTGAGTGAGTGAGTGAGTGAGTGAGTGAGTGAGTGAGTGAGTGAGTGAGTGAGTGAGTGAGTGAGTGAGTGAGTGAGTGAGTGAGTGAGTGAGTGAGTGAGTGAGTGAGTGAGTGAGTGAGTGAGTGAGTGAGTGAGTGAGTGAGTGAGTGAGTGAGTGAGTGAGTGAGTGAGTGAGTGAGTGAGTGAGTGAGTGAGTGAGTGAGTGAGTGAGTGAGTGAGTGAGTGAGTGAGTGAGTGAGTGAGTGAGTGAGTGAGTGAGTGAGTGAGTGAGTGAGTGAGTGAGTGAGTGAGTGAGTGAGTGAGTGAGTGAGTGAGTGAGTGAGTGAGTGAGTGAGTGAGTGAGTGAGTGAGTGAGTGAGTGAGTGAGTGAGTGAGTGAGTGAGTGAGTGAGTGAGTGAGTGAGTGAGTGAGTGAGTGAGTGAGTGAGTGAGTGAGTGAGTGAGTGAGTGAGTGAGTGAGTGAGTGAGTGAGTGAGTGAGTGAGTGAGTGAGTGAGTGAGTGAGTGAGTGAGTGAGTGAGTGAGTGAGTGAGTGAGTGAGTGAGTGAGTGAGTGAGTGAGTGAGTGAGTGAGTGAGTGAGTGAGTGAGTGAGTGAGTGAGTGAGTGAGTGAGTGAGTGAGTGAGTGAGTGAGTGAGTGAGTGAGTGAGTGAGTGAGTGAGTGAGTGAGTGAGTGAGTGAGTGAGTGAGTGAGTGAGTGAGTGAGTGAGTGAGTGAGTGAGTGAGTGAGTGAGTGAGTGAGTGAGTGAGTGAGTGAGTGAGTGAGTGAGTGAGTGAGTGAGTGAGTGAGTGAGTGAGTGAGTGAGTGAGTGAGTGAGTGAGTGAGTGAGTGAGTGGTATCACCTAATCTGCAGCCATGCCGGCCCAAGCAGGTGCGCAGCTGAGTGGGAATGGAGGCAAAAATGGGGGTGATGGCTGGAAATTTTTAATAATGCAAAACCAAACGGGATATCCGCCGCATCAAACACAAACGGTGGGAAGATAGTATGAAGGTGAATAGAGAACGTGTCCTCATGTTGGCATTAGGCATGGATTGCTCTGCGACTGCCCGAGTACCGGCACACTGCCCGTTCTCTCTATATAGCTCGATCGAGATTCCTCCACCTTACGCCGCAGTCACTTACGCCGCATGCGCTTCGCATGCGATGGAACCCTGCACAGAGGTGCCCGAAGACAAGCCGCATCCTCTGTGCAGGAACTCCGGTTCGAGGACTACGTGGCCAACAGGAAGGGCAACCGTTCATTCACCCGGCCTATCCTGAGAGAGCCAGTCTTCCAGTATCGCCCTGCTCAGAGCATTGGAGCCCCCGCAACAGGTTTGTGGGAAAATTGTCTCTGGCTGCATTGAAACTGAACGGGTGAACCAAATTTCGTTCCCTTGAAATAAACTGCTGCTGCAGCCACGTTAACAGCCGCACGAACAAAATGAAGTTGTATTTTTGACACCCAGTGCCTAGCTTTCTACCGTTCCACGATTTACAATAAAATTTTAGAAACTGCAATTAGCACGCATAAAGAAGTTTTTATGTTTTTTATTGACGCTATTCCGGTAGAAATTACATAATTAGGCGCCAGGACGGCTCTAACATTACGGCGAGCTTCATCCATTTTTTCTAATTACGTAGTTCCCACTGAACTTGTAAATATTGTGAAATTCGCGTCTGCTGTCCATACATGGTCTTCTATAGCGAAATGGACAGCTCCATGTGTATCCCGAAACTCCAGTCCTTTCAGGTTTCATTCAGCTAATCAACTAGGAAGTATGCTCAAGTGCACATTACCAACAAACGTGTTTTGTTTCGGGCACTCGTTGAACTGCGCCTCAGTCAACACAGCCACATATACAGTTCTACTGGTCATACACTTTGACAGAGTGGAATAGCACTGAATTTTTCAAATGTTGTTGCCAGGGAACATGAGTTTTAAGGTATCGAAGCGAAGGTATTTGTTCATGAACGTGCGTTGTACGAAAAAAATTACTCAGGAGTGGGTAATTATTTTACAGGTGGTCTTTACTCCGCCGGAAGCTTAAGTTTTGGTCAGATTTCTCAGAACACAAACCTGGGTGGCAGAGCAACAGGGGCGACGCCTCTAGCCTCCACGTCAATATTTGGGGCCAACACAGTCGTAGGCACGCCTGGTAATTCAACGGTGAGTCAGCCGCAGCACAAGGTATGCCCTGCTGTCGGTACCGGGGAACCGGCCTTATTTGCAACTCACTGATTCACGCGAGAAATGCTTCGATAATATATACAAAATGAGCATAGTTTTCACATTTCACAACGCCTAGAATTGGGAACGCCAGATTGGGAAGGCACACGAGATAACGCTGGCGCGTGACATTCCCGAGCAGCAGGCCGGGAAAGGGACTGGCTGGGCAGCGCCCGTGAAAATCCCAGTTCGTGCGTGTATCACGTTGTCTGCCCTTGTAGCCGATGAACGTTTCTCGACGCGTTTCGTATTTCTAGGCGCACTAGCAGCAACTGAAAAAATTGGGGCTGCTTCGCAGTAGTGGCGGGAAGACGGCAAATAGTGAAGCGGGCGGCCCCGCCTAGCTTATTGTTGGTACGGCTAAGTTTATTCGTATTATGCTTGGATATTGTGCTGTTGGTCGCCGCTGCTGTGGCTGCTTTTCTGGTGGTGGGGAAATGCATATACACAAGGCCTTTTTTTGAGCGCACGGTCGCCCGCCGACTGAGCTCCGTGGGGAATGCCGCGCGTTCCTTGAGTACAGTTGAACCCGGCTGCGTGTTTAGATCTCGACGCTGCAGCTGGAAGCTGGGCACAATTAGAGGCAAGCACTTTAGAAGAACTTGTTGTTGGGCGAGTTGGTGCATCTTGGTGAATAAACGCGGGCTTTGCGCGAAAAAGACACCACACACAGGATTGCGCTCGTCCCGTCCGTCCTGTGTGTGGTGTCTTTTTCGCGCAAAGCCCGTGTTTATTCACCGAGGTAAGCACTGCTGGGAGGCTAGGCCTGGAGGCTAGCGCGTGCCCTCCGCCGCGTTATCTGTCGCGCGCAGCTTTCGGGCTCTCCTTCTTCGCCAGGAGGCACATGGTGCGTCTGTTTAACAGCGACGCTGTTTAGCAAATCGTAATTTTTTCGTGTCCGCAGTTACAAATACCAAGAAAGTGTCGAGCGCGCGCGCGTGAGCGCGGGCTTCGCGGCGACCGCCGGGCAGTTATCAAAACCAAGAAAATGCCGAGAGCTAGCGTGTGCGTGCCTCGCGACGACCGTCCAGCGTCCCCGGCGCACGTTTTTCCCAATGGATAAGTAGCCCACACTCCTAACAAAAGGCTAGTAAAAAGGTAGTAACGGGTTGCATTTACTAACTCCGTACGAACTTTACTACCCCGCAAAATGGTACGTAGATCCTGCCACACCCTTCTAGGCCGTGCACTTAGTAACTGATGCCTGTTTGATACTAACATTCATTGATAGTAACAAAATTATGAGTTACTGAAAATAATAACTACCGCATTTTCCCCACTGCACCTCATTATTAAAACAGATTTTGCAAATCCATACGCTGATTTGTACAATTTTGTAAAAATTTTCGTAAAACTATTTCATTTTTGCGACAAGCCTACCGACTCTATAAGAGGGCTTTCCGCTGTTGGGTATGAAAGCAAGAAGAGCAGATGCATTTCCAAGGTAACTAAGTTATACTCGCTCTCCCCGTGCATCCCTTTGGTTTTCTTGCTCAACTTTTTCGCTGCCTAAGTTACGTGTTGAATGTCTCTGCAAGTCACGCTTCGACATTTATTTATTTATTTATTTATTTATTTATTTATTTGTTTATTTATTTATTTATTTATTTATTTATTTATTTATTTATTTATTTATTTATTTATTTATTTATTTATTTATTTATTTATTTATTTATTTATTTATTTATTTATTTATTTAATAAATCAATACTACAGCCCAATAGCCCAAGAAGGAGGGGTACATACATTACAAAGGAACATCTTGCGTAGATACATTGAGCAAAATATACACAGGACGATCCACGACATCAATAATATTAGATAAACAAAAGGCAGATCAAGAGGCACAACAATGTGTCGTAACAGTCTCTAAATAGTAGAAGAGGATTATAGCGAAAAGTTTCGCAGGGAAAAGTGCTTTAAGGGACCAAACGGAAGCAGATATCTTAGTTTAAACGCTGGAAGCAGAACGCTACAGATAGCAGGTCGCCTACAGGGGATACGATCTTCTCTCTTTTTCCTGCAGCCAAATGCGGCTTTTAATTTCTGCCCTAAATTCGGCGCCCCAGCGACCCATGGTGAATCTGCGTTTCCCAGTCTGGCGGAAATGCGGACGTCATTGGTCGAGGCCAGCGTGCCAACCCTCAGCTCAACCACCCCAGCCTCTGGGGCCGCCGCTACAAGTTTGGGTATGTGCGTCCCCTGGTCGCAGATGATCCAGTCGCACGAAGGCGGCACGTACTCGGATTTCACGGTTGAATTCGCGGCGATGTGTACATTACGTATTTTCCCGTTGGCTGCTCCCTATCGGTATACCTCTTCAGCAAAACAACTTCATGTCCCTATGCTGATACACGGCGCCATTAAAAAAATAAAAACCCTATTCGTTTAAAATACAAACGCGAAGCTTTTTCTCATGCAACCTAAGCCATATTCCAAAATCCGAACCGTTGCTACCTTGTCGGAATGGCGCTGTCAGACAGATGCCGGATTCATAACGCGAGGGACCCAGGTTCCGACTCTGACGACGGGAAGCGTTTTCTTTTTTTTTTTTTTTTTTTTTTGGGGGGGGGGGGAAACCCATCATCACCATGTGCCCTCCCATTGCGTAAAGATGGCTTTCCTGCAATTCGTTACGTAGCGACGTCGAACGACATCAGTGAGGAATATACTCGGCTACAACTCAAGAACGACACCACCTCATCTAGTGTATCACTTCGCCAAAGCGCCGGACCCGTGACGTCAGTGCGCGCGCGTTTTGAAAGGGGTTTGCTATGAATGCGTGATATCGTCTGCCTTGTCTCACGCAGTTTGTTTGTCGTCACTGGAGTCGTTTATAAGTATATTAAGTCCAAAAAATCACGGGAACGGCTCACGCCATGTTCAAAATATTCCCAGTAACGCCCTACTTGCGCCGCGCGGAGAAACATCCGGCTACGGTGATAAGGCACATCGGCAACTTCCGGTGCCGTTCTTAAGTTGTCACCGAGTATAGCAAGCTTCACTAAAAATTGACCACGCACATGCATGCTCCTTGCAGGCGGGAGCACCCCATCCAGCATGGCGAGCGGTGGTTTTTTGGGCGCTCCCAACACCACAACGGCTTTTGGTAGGGGCGCATCCACGTTTGGCTCCACTGGTATTGTGACCGCGCCAACCTTCGGCACAACGGGCGACACCGTGGGTGCCCCCGACACGAGGGGACTGCTTGGCACCAACACGGCTGCCAAGCCTCCTGGCTTCGGATTCGGCTCCACAAACACCTCGACAACCTTCGGAGGTTCGTTGCCTGTGTTAACTCTGCGGCACTGTTTACAGAGACTGCACGAGGGATGTTCCTAATCTCCGGCAGCCCCTGCCACGTAACAGCCCCCCTTTCCCATTTCGTTTTCAACTCTTAATTCCTTCCCTCTGCCGCCGCCTCCTTTTTTTTTTTTTGCCCTCTCACTCACTATTTCTCCTTTTCCATCCTCCTCTCATCCTCTATCCCTTCTCTCCTTCCTTCTCCCTTTCTCGCCTTCCTCCTAACGTCCCTCTATCACTCCACAACCCCTTCCCAGTGTTGCGACGTTGTCATCCCACCGCTGACAACCCGTTGCTGCATCCGGGGAGGTGTACCCGAGCCGATCTCCGTCGCCTCTGACATGCGCGTGGCAGCGTGGTGAAGCGAGCGGCCAGCCAATGTTGCTGCCTCGAAGAAGACCAGAAGCCGTAGGCAAAAGTAGCTTGTTTACTTCATGGCGAGAGATGAGCCGAAGACAAAGAACAATGCCCCGACGTGCGAGCTTACAGGGCTCGAGCAGAGTGACAGCATTGATTCACTGCTGAAATAGGAATGAACTACAGCGCTTGGGGGGGGGGAGGTCTTAAGCACACTGTTGCCACACATAGGACTCCGATTCCTAAATTGGCGAATACCAATTCGGTTGTTTTAAGAGGTATTACAAAATGCGAAAGGAGCGACTGGATCTGAGAAATAGCGATTATAAAAGTTCCCTCAGCGGTCTCGCAGCTCTCAAACTCATTAAAATAACTAGTTTAAATTGGTATAAATGGGAATCACTAAGCTCACACGCCAAATTGTTTCGGTGTCTACGCTTGTGTCGCGCGGTGGTGTAGTCCCGAGCTAGCACATTGGGATGGCTAGGCCCAAAGCGCTAACGGTCAAAACAAGCGTTCCCTCTAGATTGTGCACCCGACACGAACGGCATAGACACACACACAACACTCTTTCCAGAGTTCGTGAGCAGTCGGTATTAGCGGCGCACGCTGAGTCCGAGAGAGGGGAGGGAGGAGGTCTCCGCAACGGACGCGGGGCTTCCGCGTCCTTCGGAAGTCGAAGCGTGATCGTCTGCCAGCGCCGAAGTTTGAACCACGCCGATGGCGAAGCGCCGGCGACCCAGACATGTAGCGACGCGTTTAGCTCCGTCGACTGCAAGCGTGAGTCACCGACAGGGAGGCCTGCTTGAAAGGCGCACGTAAAGGAGGCTTCGCCACACTGCCTAGGAGTGTTGCGGCGGGCTGATTCGTAACACCTCGGCCTATTTCCATCTTCACTTTTGTTTGTCTATACCACT
This sequence comes from Haemaphysalis longicornis, assembly GCF_048455015.1. Taxonomy (NCBI): domain Eukaryota; kingdom Metazoa; phylum Arthropoda; class Arachnida; order Ixodida; family Ixodidae; genus Haemaphysalis; species Haemaphysalis longicornis. Next base: position 27,504,799 of record NW_027526335.1, on the reverse strand, counting down.
TTTTGTTGTGTCCCCGTAATGAGTGTGCTTGTGGGATGTGGGAATGGGACCGGGATCTGCTGTGTGTCTCGTGGGCTGAATCGTCCAGGTGATGTCGTTGGTGTCTGGCTTCTAACGAAGTGTCCCGGACACTTTAGTCTTAGAAAGGGGACACACTTCGGAAGTGCACTCTGGCTTTGTCAGGGTCGGGTTTGTGGGGCTTCATGACACTTCATGACACCTGGACACTTCGTAAACATCATGGATACTTCATGACATCCGTGATCGTGCAGACGTCGGCCCGAGGGGAAGGGGGGGGGGGGGGTGCCCGGAGGAATGCCCTAAATGCTGCTGCGATGAAGCCGTCGTGTACTGGTTGTTACATGCGATTTGGTATTCAAGATTTGGTTGTATCTTGCACTGAACCATTCAGCATTGTCATTTGCTGTCTGACGCCTGTGATGCACGCTGCAGGAGACTACCCGTTTTGATTTTGAACCTTGGCGCCATTCAACATGCGGTAGTGATGTTCTAATGCGCATGACGTACATGCGGTAAAGGTGTTCTTTGTATTCCGTTTCGACCAAAGTTTTTGCTGCCAGATGCGTGAATACGTGCGACCTTGATCTCCAATTTCAGGGGGCTTCTCCACTACGAGCACGCGTACGATTGGCTCCTTCGCAGGAGCCAGATCACGACCTACCAGGGGCGCCGCTGGAACTTGGGGTGTGCCCTCCACCGACAGATCTTCCTACCCTTACTTCGGCTTTGCGACCGCAGCCACTGCAAACCCCCTGGAACCACGTAAGGGCTTCGTACACTTGAGTACATGCGATGAAAATTTCAAGCCTGTGCTGCACTTGGCGCACAGTCCACCGAAAATTTCTCAGTCAGCTAGTGCTGTGACCACCCTTTTAAGCACCCCCCACCCCTTCTGGAAATGAGTTGTAACAAAGAAAGTATTATGAGAAATAAAAGGCGTTCGTTAACAGTTGAAAACATTCCAGAAGCCAACTTTTCCTCGTAGTAGTAGAATTTAGGGAAAACAACGGTGGGGCGTGCGCGGTTCGCTTTACAGGTACCATGAAAACAAAGTACAATTTTGCTTTATTAACACTGCCAGTTCACGCCTTACTATAGGTTTGTTCGAGGGGAACTTCTTTGCTGCCACAAGTGCTGAAATACGAATTCAGAAAATGGATTTCCAATTGCCCGTTTCCTGCTCCATAACAATAATTGACAGGGGCTATGTAACGTACTTGCGGCAGCAGCCAATAATGGACACTCACAACACAGCTCGACCCCAGAAGTAAGATACCGGGTGTTTATAATGGCGGAGTAATCCCTGCAGTCTCATCAGGGATAACCCCGCGTCGCGTAACGGTGAAGTATTCGTTCTTGCTTGGTGCGCTGAAATTGATTGAAAGGTGAACGTCAGCTCATCCGAATCCTCCTTAGCGCCTTCTAAAAAACGTCTCTCTCTCTCTCTCTCTCTCTCTCTCTCTCTCTCTCTCTCTCTCTCTCTCTCTCTCTCTCTCTCTCTCTCTCTCTCTCTCTCTCTCTCTCTCTCTCTCTCTCTCTCTCTCTCTCTCTCTCTCTCTCTCTCTCTCTCTCTCTCTCTCTCTCTCTCCCCTCAAAAAATTGCCTGATGTTTCTTCAGCAACAAAAACGTATTTCGGGCCAGGAACGAAGTGCAAGACACCAAGGTCTAAGGGTTAGTGCTTCTAAAGTAAGGAAAGCTTTATTTTGCCCTTATAACCCCTTTAAAGCGACCCTAGCTGCAACACCTCTCCCAACTTTTTTCCATATCTGAAATATTTTCAGAACATAGTCCAAACCCGCATTGTGTAGTTAAAATAAGAGGTCGCAGAGTTCCTCAGCCAAAAATTAGAGCTCAACACCAATCAGACAATTTTGAACCTTCCTCGAAAGATGTTACTCTTGTTTCCGGCCTCGGCGTTATCCGCGCGCTCTAATTACGCCATTCAAGCGGTGTTGCGTACATCGGTCGGCTTGCCTTTCCGCTGCAGCAATGAACGCATTCGAAAATGGCTTCAAACAAAAACGGCAGCAAAAGCAAATGAGTAGCTGGAAGGCGTCTGCGATGAGCCAATCCAGCACTGCCGCTCTGTGCTGCCGATAAATACTGCTTGAGCAGTGCGTTCGGGCACGAACGAAAGCGCAAAAGCGTTTATAGAAAGCGTTGCAGGAAGCCTCTACGCTTTCCAGAATAAAGTAGCCTCGCTGCGAATTTTCATCACCACTGCCTAGTGTCGTTGCTGCGTCTACGTCATCATTAGCAATTTTCCCGCTTTTCTGTCCCCCTCCTCCTGGGTAGCGTGCCGGCCCAGGTACCGCTCCATCCTGGTAATGTGCAGGTCACGGGTTACTGACGGGTGAACCGCTCGCCCATGGTGGGTGGCGAGGTCACTGCTCGGTCGTCACTGGTGACGTAGATCGCTGATTGGCCACTCCTGGTGGGTAACGTGACCCCTAGTCCAGCACCAACTAGCGAGTGCACGTCTACCAACCTGCAACCTTCACGATTTATCTGGGTGACAGACAGAGGCCAAGTGTCAGCATTTCGCCCACGGAAGACTTCGCCGCGGCGGTAGACGTACCTGTATTTTCGCACAATTTCGAATTTGGGGGTTTAGCGCGCCAAAGCTGCGCCTGTGCTACGAGGTGAGCCGTAGTGGAGGGCTCCGGATGAGTTTAGATTACCTGGGAGTCTTTAACGAGCGGCGAAATGTGGGCACACGGGCGGTTTTTTTTTCCCGCCATTTCGTTCGTGCGCGCTTGCGGGCAGTCGGCGGGTTCTGCGTGAACGGGGGAACGAGCGGGACTCCAAGTGTCGATTTTCGTTCCCCGCAGGGTCGTCTGCGTTCTCCCGACATGGAACCCCCGAGCAGTCCTCCACCACGGAGGACATTTGCGCCATCTGCTTGGGTCGTTGTCGGGACAAAGCGTTCGTGCACGGGTGCTTTCACGCCTTCTGCTTCTCCTGCATCGTCAGATGGACCAGGATCAAACCGATATGCCCCGTCTGCAATCAGCGCTTCCCAGTCATCATCTACGACGTGCGCTCGATGAGAGACTACGACCAATGTTCTGTGTGGGAACTGGGACACCCTTTGTAACACGGACTCGGCAGCGGGGCTGGAGTACACCGACGTTCTGATGACCATCCGTGCACGATTAGGGACCGCTGAGTCGAAAGCAGATAAGATCAAATGACACGCTATGCTGGCAAGGACAAAAAAATTACTAAACTGCGGGGCGCCGATCCCATAATTTTTTTCCCGATGTTCACTCAACAAGTGTTCAGAGGACTGATATTAAAAGAAATTTTGTAACTTAGCCTTCAATGTTCCTGTTGCTTTTTTTTTATTTTTTCATTTTGATATATTGCTCCTATGCAACTTCGTTCGATCGGACTACAGTTGAACCTGCATGTAACGAACCTCTATGTAACGAATTCTTGGATTTAACGAAGTTTTTTCAATTCCCAATTGCCACCAACATTGAAACCCATGTGTTTGTGACATCTATATAATGAAGAAATTGCAACGGTTCACCTTGATGTAACGAATTTGCTACGCTGATGAGGCATTGTTTTTTGCAGTTTTTCTAAAACATCGGCCAAAATGAACTAATTTGGCGAACTTTACCCGCAGCGCAAACTACCGCGCGTTTCATTAGCTGCGATGTTGATTAGGCCTGCCTGACGGCGCCTAGTCGCGAGTCTCTACTTCTATCTGTGGTGTCGGTCCGTCGGTGATGACTTCTGCTGGCTGGAAACGCAAAGTTTTGTCCTTTCAACACAAGCTCGCAATTGTAATGCCGTCTCCGCAGGCGAGAACGAAAAACGTCGCTCCCCCCTCCTCCCCCCCCTCCCGGTATATAGGGTCTCAGAACCATCTCAACAATTTTGAGTGTGGAAAAAGCATCAAGTTCACGAAAAGGCGCCCTTTCAACATAAGTTTGGACCTGGAAACAGGTTAGGGCATCAAAAAGTGTCAAAAGGCATAAGTGATACTTAAGTTGCGTTTTGGAATACGGGGGTAAGTAAACGTGCTTCTTTGGAGTGCCGTGTACGGTGACTAATTTTGTAGGAAAGCAGCTGACTCAAATCACGCAGTTTTTCACTGTGAAATAAATCCTTAAAAGTCAGTTCACCATCACTGATGTCTAGCATATCTGTTTCGTTTCTGCTTCATTTACGCGAGCCTTAACTCGAAGCCTGCATGTAACGAAAACCTGGATGTAACGAAAAATTGCGAATTTTTTTCAACTTCGTTATATCCTAGTTTAACTGTATACATCTTGTTAGATGTTTTACAAAGAAGCTGTTGTAGGCACTATAACAGATGTAAACAAGGGCGTCGGAGATCGACGCCGGCGTTTCTTCGTGGCCAGTACGGAAAACTGATGATGATAATAATTATATAAGTACAATGGTGCCCTCGATGTTCTTGGCTCATACCAACAGAGAGAGAGAGAGAGAGAGAGAGAGAGAGAGAGAGAGAGAGAGAGAGAGAGAGAGAGAGAGAGAGAGAGAGAGAGAGAGAGAGAGAGAGAGAGAGAGAGAGAGAGAGAGAGAACGTTTATTGTGAGAGCGTTTACGGTATTTTTGTAGGAGTGGCTCCCTCTTCACAGGAATCCATGAGCTGATTAGCAGCGGCTGCCCTCTCGGTGAGCAGGAGCTGGTCCGAGAGGCAGGGGCTGGACAGCAGTGTCTCCCACTGCTCTGGGGGATTTGAAATGCGGGGAAGGGGTGGTGGGTGCATGTTTTTTCGACACTCTAGGATGATATATGTTCTTGGCAGTATTTGCATTCTGCTGGATACTGGGTGGGGGATATCCGGTGAAGCCTAATTGGATGCGGGAAGGTGTTGGTTTGTAGGAGTCTAAGTGTTGTTTCTTGAGATTTCGTGAGGTTTGGGTGAGGTAGCGGGAAAGTCCGTCGATAAAGCTTGTAATGTTGTGTTATTTCGTGGTACGTTAGAAAAGGTACAGGTTTCTCCACATCCTCCGAGGCCTGGTCGGCAAGTTCTCGGGCCTTTTGGTGGGCAAATTCGTTGCCCTCCATTGAAGCATGTGCAGGCGTCCATACAATCCTTACTTTTCTGTCAGGCAATTTGGTTGAGAGCATGCGGTGCGTTGCTGGTGCCACCCAACCCGACCTGAAGTTCCTGCACGCTTCCTGGGAGTCTGTTAGGACCACCGTGGCTTCTGTCTGCGTGAGGGCCAGTGCCACCGCTAGCTCCTCCGCTTCTTTGGTTGATGCGGTTAGTACGGTGGCACTGACAAGAAGCTCTGTCTTTGTGGTGACTACCACTGTCTTTGCTCTTCTACCACGGATTGTGGCTGCATCCGTGTAGACCGTTTCCGGGAGGGTGCCGTATTTTTTGTCTAAGGCTTTCGATAGCTTCTCGTCGACCGCTGTGGTGAACCGGGTGCATGTTCTTTGGCAGTGGGTTGGAAAAGATATTATGCCGCCACCGATCAGGAAGCTGCTTGTTCGGCTTCACGTCTGGGGAGCTCCATTTGATTCTGTTCAACAGTTTTTGGCCGGTTTGTGTCATTGCAAGCCGCGCTTTCTGGCTGGAGAGGTGGCCCTCTATGAGCTCGTCCACCGTGTTGTGCAGGCCGATGCGTAGGACCTTATCGGTTGACGCGCTCATGGGGATCCCAAGGGCTTATTGCTTCGTGGCTTTGCGGATTAGGGTGTTAAGTTTTTCCGTATCTGTCTTGGTTAGAGTCATGTAGGGCACTGCGTATGTTAGCCTCGATAGAACGAAGGCCTGGACAAGACGGATGGTATCGTCTTCTTTCATGCCTCGGTGTCTATTTGTGACTCTACGAATCATGTGCACAACTTGTTCGGTCGTTCTGGTCAGGCGCTGGAGCATTATGTTCCATTTTGTATCCGCTTGCACAAAAAGCCCAAGCACCCTGATTGAGCTGCAGGGCGTAATTTTGTGTCCCTGTAAATTTATTTCGATGTTGTCCTTGTCATTTTTAGTGCGACGACGCCGGACCACCAAGAGTTCTGATTTCTGTGGGGAACACTCGAGTCCACTTTCCTCTGCGTACTGCTGTACAGCATCGGCAGCTTGCTGCAGGCAGTCTTGAAGTCTCCCGAGTGAGTCAGTGGCAGTCCAAATTGCTATATCATCTGCGTAGAGCGCATGGCTTAAATTTGGAATACTGTCTAGCCTTGCCGGTAGACCCAGGAGCGCGATGTTAAATAGGAGCGGGGAGAGGACCGAGCCTTGGGGTGTACCTCTACTTCCGAGGGTGATGGGATCTGAGGTGATATCGCCGATTTTGAGTGTGGCTGTGCGATCTGAAAGAAAGTCTACAATGTAGTTGTATGTTCTCTCCCCGCATCCTGTGTTGTTAAGGTTTCGTAGAATTGCCTCGTGTGACACGTTATTAAAAGCCCCTTTGAGGTCGAGCGCTAGTATTGCTCGCGGGGAGTGTCGAGTGGCGGGTGCGAGGATTTCTTCTTTTAGCTGAATCAGCACGTCTTGGGTTCCGAGATGCTTTCGAAACCCAAACATGGTGTCTGGCATTTGCTGGGTTTCATCCAGGTATTGCTGCGTATACGGTTGAGCACAACCCTTTCTATCACCTTTCCCACGCACGATGTGAGGGATATTGGCCGCAAATTATCAATATGAGGGGATTTGCCTGGCTTGGGAATAAATCTTATCTCTGCTGTTTTCCACTGCTTCGGGATCTTGCCTTTAGTCCAAAAGTCGTTAAAATACTCCAACAAGGTCTCGAGAACCTCGTCGTCAAGGTTGGCTAATAGTTTGTAGGAGATGTGATCGGGTCCTGGAGCGCTGTGGCGCTTGTTTTCGGAAATTACAGCCCGGAGTTCGTACAGTTGGAACGGTTTGTCGAGACCTTCATTCGGCTTTCCTGTGTAAGGTAGTGGGTGGTAGCTCTTTTCGGTCTGGAGGTACTTTGTTTCGAGATCCTTGAGGAGCTTATTTGAGTCTCCTTGACATGAATTGATTGTGCGGATCATATGGCGATTGGTTTCCCCCTTGCTGGTTAGAGGTTCAATCAGGTGACGGAGGAGAAACCAAGCCTTTCTGGTGGATAAGGTTCCCTGCAGACCGTCACAAAGTTGAAGCCAATTTTCCTTGCATAACGACAAGGCGTATTCAGCCGCCTGTTTGTTGATTTGAGCGATCTTTTTGCGGAGTTTTTTGTTGTGCCTCTGTCTTTTCCATCTCCTTGTAAGGCTTCACCTGGCTTCCCACAGGTGGAGAAGTCTCGTATCCACGTGGGGTGTTAAATATGTAGTAGCAATCGTTTGGGTGTGGGTTTTGCAATCCTTCATTATTTCAGCGGCCCAATCATCGTAGGACGACCCCGGGTTCTTTTCTCTACTTGCTCGAGTCTTCCGAAACTTGTCCCAATCGTGATTCGGGCAAAACCTATATGGGCTTTATATAGGTGACGTCTTTGACGGTAAGTTTAATGATTTCGTGATCAGAACCAAGACTGACTTGCGTGTTTGTCCAGGCAATGTTGATAGAGCCTGCCAACAGTGACAGGTCAGGGCAAGTATCGCGTTACGTCTTTTGTGCGCTTTTCTCTTCCGAAACGTTCTGATCGGAAGCTGCCTCGAGTCGGAACGTACATTCGCTTTTTTTAGGGGCGAAGCCCCTTTGGGGCTGGGGCTGTTGGCGTCTCCTGTCGTCGTCGTAACCGTCGTCTCATGTAGTCACGGTACTAAAACACCGGGGAAACTCGTTCGTGCCTCGCGCTAGAACGTAACGCGTACTAAAAAAAAAAAAAAAGAAACACCGGGACACTCGTATACGCCTCGCGCTGGAGCGCTTCGTAACGCGTACTGAAGAAGCAATGGAACACTCGTTTACGCCTCTCGCTAGAGAGCTTTGTGCTTCAAAGACAAGAGACTTTTACAGCAAAGCTGTATACCTCTCATGATTGCAAGGAGCAATGTTATAAGGTTAATAAATCTGAGTCTGCGCGGACCGCCGCCGTGTACAGCACAAAAGGCCCGATGGACCATCAGTATCAACAAAACATGCTGTATATTGTTGGAATATTATGGGCGCGCATGTGTTTTCAGCGGTTGCCCTTTCAATGTACTTCCTTTATCTCATGGTGTACCTTTTAATTAATCCAAAGTTCAATCTTTGGATTAATCCAAAGTTTAAACTTTGAACTAATTATCTGGCTGCTCCAATAGACCCTATGCATAATGCGCCCCGCCATCTCACGTCAACTCGGGTAACTAGGTCCGCCATTTTGGTACGGTCGTTTGAAACCGAAACCAATTATCATAACATACAGGGCGGGCATTGACCGCTTTTGGTGATGGACTACAATGCCGGAGCATTGCTTCGTGCCGCAGTGCACGCAATGCGGAAATACCGGTCCAAATGGAGGAAAGGTACGTGGAGTTCCACGCTTTTGAACGAACTTTCTGACGCGAACTATGCCGGCGCGAGCAACCTTTGTGACACGCTGGGCGCGCTGCGCTGGGAGCGAATATTTGTAGTTGGTTCGCTAAGCACGGGATTCCCCAGTCGCTGTCCGGATGAAAAATACAGCTGCGTTGGTGTTCTGTGGTCCCGCCTCTGTATTCTAAACGAAGCCTGAGCGTGCGCCACCTATTCATGCGACTGACAGCGGCGCTCGACCGGGAAAACAGTACCACACGTTGCCAAAATTAGGCTGTTTCTTTACTCGTCCCCGTGGCTCTGCGCCCGCTCCATTTCATTGTTAAATGGTACCGCTTAGCCCCTACACGAGCTTTTTATCTTGCCTAGGGCTGTAAACAAACTTTTCTTGTCGCACTACGTCGTCACGGCGCGGTTGAAAATTTCCTCTGTCGCGGGCGCGCACGGTATGGGAGTGTGTTGTCGGTTTCTTTTACGTTGCATTTACCCGCGTGTCATTGCAGAGGTGGCACACACTTTTTTATGATGATCTAACGGTGGAAAATTCGAGCTTTTGCACTCGGTTCCCGATTTGCCGGGTTGAAAGGATTGTTGTTACGTCAAGTTAACTTGGTGCCCGTTGTCATTTCAGCCACGACGTATTTACTGTCGAATATTTTGCGACTAAAATACACACTCACTTCTCTAGTTTGTCACATTCTGCATGCATGCCTCCGACGTAATGATAGTGGCCATTTATGTAGGTAGCTGAGACAATTTTAAAGTTTTACTCAAAAAAAAGTAAACGGCCAGAGTTGCATCAGGCCGCCGCGCATCAGCTTGAGTGCTTTTGCATGTTTTGTATCCACAGGGAAAATCACAGTAAAAAAACTACTTCGCTGATTTATAGCGCGTGCAGTATAGCAAACTGTGCATATAAATGGAACAAAGGGAATCATTCGCGCACCCCTGCATGCCGTTGTCTAGTAAACACGACGGTGCCCAGTCTATGCCTGCTCGCGACATGACCACGGCGTAATGTGGCTTGAATGCTTGCTGGTAGCTTATAGGTGACCCTTCAGGTGCCATGCCAGTCCTTGTTTCTCTCACTGTGGGGGGAGGGAGGCCAGCATAACTGGGGCAAAAAACCCATTAACGCCTGCACGGCACTTTGTTGCTGCTCGCATTTTTTTTTTAAGTGAGAAACTTTATTCATAAAAACACGAAGTATGTACAGACACTGTTTGGACCGATAGCTGCATAGGCTAGTGGCCGGTCCAATATAAAATTACAAGCAATTCACAAGCACTTAAACGTCAGAGCGTAGAGGGCTCACGAATACAACTGGAAAAGTATATATTCACAGATAGACACAACAAATACAACAGAAAAATATTGTCACTAAAAAGATGATTCACCTAGCAAGAGTTTCAGATAAAATTTCACAAGACTTGTAATGCTGTTTAGCGGTCATCTTCAAATTTCTCGCTGTTTTCACCTCTATCGGAAGGTCGTTCCATATTTTGACTCCACTGAACTCGATCAGGCGTTCACCATATACATTGTTACATTTGGGAAGGTTGAAATTGAAATTCGAGGCTTGCCTTGTACTACGAGAGGGTAAGGTGAAAAGGCTTAATGGAAAGGGAGAATTGGTGTTTATTATATTGTTGATCACGAGCGAAATTTTGTAGTTACGCAAGGACCAAAACGACAGTACGTGATTATCATGGAAAACGTTGTTTCTGAAAAGACCTGAATCAGTTATCAACGCAGTCAATGCTCGTTTTTGCATACGAAGTAAAGGCGACAGGTAGGTTTTATACGTTTGCCCCCCAGATTCACAACAATAACTGATATGTGAATGACAGAATGCATAGTAGAGGGAGCGTCGTACATCGTACGGAAAATAATATCTCGCCTTAAAGAGCGCGTGACAACCAAAAGCTAGTTTCTTGCATGTGCTATTTATTTGTTCTTTCCAGTGTAGAGGGGGCTGCGGAGCCCACACCCGCTTCACATGGGCTACTGCTTTGCACCGCCCTGGCTTTGGACCTCAGTGCAGCAGCGCTCTATAATTAGTATCATCGTGTTCGCTAAGTCATCAGCTTCACCCTGATACCCGCCACAAAAGCCTTGGACCATTTCTCACCTCGCCGGACCCACCCGAAGTTTCAAGCGGTGAGCGTCTCTGCTAACCCTAACGTTCCAAAGAACACGGCTCAACTGCAATCGTGGACGCCTTCGGGCGCCCGGCCTGCCTCACTACCTGCGCGGAGTCTGGAAGTCGACATGCAAGAATCGCCCCAAGCCCCACCGACATACGACCCGGACAGCGGCCGCACGCTCCCAACCTATGACCCCTGGCGTCAGATCTTACGATCGCGCCACAACCAGCGCATCACTCCTTCCACTACCCACGTGCCAGCTTCCGTCTCTGCTCCACGCAGGGCAATCCAACCGAAACTCCCCATGAGCGACTACAAGGTGATAATCCGCCCGAGGTCCGGCCTACGCGTCGAAGCCTGGCCGGCACGACAGCTCGCACACAGCCTGCAACAAGCCACCGGCATCCCACCGTATACGTTCTACGAGCAAGTTATCACCTTCCCGCAACCGCAGCAGAATCTTATCACGACAAGCACCCCTAGCGAAGTATGCGCCGACGCTCTGCGCAAGATCACCACCCTCCACCTTGGCGACACGACATATGATGTCACAGCGTACCTCAAGAACCCCCCGGGGACTTCTCGCGGAGTAATCCAAGGCATCGACCCTGGAACACCTCCTGAGCAACTCCTAGCCATAATTACGTCCACCGGACCACCCATCATTGAAGCCCGCATGCTCGGCACCTCGGACACAGCAGCACTCACGTTTGACGGTCCTCACGTGCCATTTTACGTGAAAGCGTACGGAACCCTGGTACGCTGTCGCCCCTACCGGAATACCTATCAATGCTGTGCGAAGTGCGGCGGCCTCGGACACCGACCCGATGTCTGTCCCAACCCTCAGCCCAACCTGTGCTCCCGGTGCCATACCCCCAACCCAGCTCCTGACCACCCCTGCCAACCTCAGTGCCAGCTGTGCGGACTCCCCCACCTGACGGCCAGTCGAGAATGTCCCCGCAAGCTCAAGCCCCCACCACCGCCCGCGCGCACCCGCCTCCAACGCCAAGCACAAGAAACCCGGCAACCAGCCCTCTCCACACTCCGAAGATCGTCCGGTCCACCCTCCAAGCCCTCTCAGGTGAGCTGGTCAGCTGTAGCCGCCCACACCCCCCACGATGACCCTTTCCCCCCCTTGCCCACCCCTCAAACCACCGTGTTAACTGCTGAATCTTCCGACCTAGCGACTCTTGCACAAGAAAATGCACAACTAAAAGCACAATTAGCCGAAAACGCCAAGCAAATTGCTACCCTCCAGCAACAGCTCTCGGAGCTTAAGACACTTCTGCCACAACCACCCACTCCCTTCGTCCCACCCTCACCACCAGCAAATCCAGCAATGCCCGACAATTCCGCACTGGCACCCATTTTCTCTGCCCTGGATGACCTCAAGCTACTTTTTCAAACCAATTTCACGGCCCTGCAAGAAGAAGTCACCTCACTCTCGGGCCGCATCAAGGTTATAGAAGACCGCAACGCTGAGAAAGTAAAACGCAAAAAGCACCGCCCGCCCAGTTCTACCCCTTCACCCCCTACAACCGCTCCACTTGACGAAGCGATCGAGGAAGACTCGGACTGTTTATAATGCCTAAATGTACCACCTCCCCGTCCCTTCAAATTTGGCATTGGAACTGTCGCTCCTTTCGCAGGAAAAAATCGTCCCTCCACCAGCTTATCGCCCCTAACCCCCCAGCAGTACTCGCCTTACAAGAAGTAGAATTCACCAATCCCTCTCTCCGAGACTACACCACATTTCAAAATCCCAACTCGCCGCGGACCGCCACGTTCGTGCACAATACCTACCCAGCGCAACATCATCCGCTGAGCACTGCAATTGACTGCATACTAGTAGAACTCTTACCTACCAGCAAGAAGGAACCAAGTGTTTTTATCCTCAACGTCTACTCCCCTCCCTCTGGCAACCTCCAGGAACTTCCTCTACTCCTCCGGAATGTCATTAAATGAGCTAAGCACCACCGATTAGTAGTCCTCGGCGACTTTAATGCACCGCACACTGCATGGGGTTATGCGCGCAATGCGAAATCAGGAACTACCCTCTGGGATGCAGCACACCGTCACGGCTTTACTCGTTGCAACATGCCCCTCATCCCGACCCGCCTCGGCTCCAGCGTCACCCGGGATACCACCCCAGACCTAACATTCGTTCGTAACGTCTCCCAATACACATGGCAATGCCTCCCCCATACTCTCGGAAGTGATCACAGCATCGTTCACCTCACCATTTCGGGCATAACCAAGACCCAACTAGGCGTCGCCCGCCTCACAGATTGGAAAGCTTTCCGGGATACTCTACAAGCTACCCCACCCGCCAATTCGGACCTCGATGAATGGACGACCACCATTGAACGTGCTCTTCAAAAACACACCAAACGAATCCCGATCACGACCGAGTACCCCGCTGTAGATCCGCACCTCGATCACCTTTGGACAGCCAGGCACAGTCCGGTAACACGCTGGAAGCGTAACAAAACAAACCGGCGCCTGAAGTTACGCAAAGCTCACGTCACAAAGCAAGCGGAAGACTACGCACAACAACTAAGTCAGCAGAATTCGCTCCAATTTTGCGCCCAGTTACAAGGAACGCTTAGTACGCGCAAAACCTGGCACCTACTTCGATCACTAATGGGTACCCGAGAGAAGAAGATCACCAATCAACATAACATCCGCCGACTCATGCATGCCTTCCCAGGAAATGAACAAGGCCTCCTCAACACCTTACGACAAAGGTACGAACTTTCTCCACAGACTCCTGTGCCTTCTTATTTGGACTATACTGGTGATCCCAACGCGACGCTGGACACGCCTTTTACCTACGAAGAACTCGAGGCAGCAATCCGCAACCTCACGCGCAACACAGCCCCAGGTCCAGACAAAATCACGAATCGTTTAATACGCAACCTTCCTCCTGCCAGCCTCGACCAGCTCCTGAATCTTATCAATGATCATTGGACACAAGGGACGCTTCCGCCTGCCTGGAAACACGCTGACATCTCACTGATCCCCAAACCTGGCAAACCAATCGAGATACCCAACCTGCGTCCCATCTCCCTTACTTCATGCCTCGGGAAACTGCTTGAACACATGGTTTCCAATCGCCTTACGGCGTACATAGAAGATAACAACCTCTTCCCCACGACCATGTACGGCTTTCGACCTCAACTGTCTACCCAAGACGTCCTCCTGCAGCTCAAGGAAGACCTTCTCAATAACCTTCCGAAGCATCACAAACACTGTATCCTCGCTCTCGACATCAAGAGCGCGTTCGATAACGTTTCCCACGACGCGTTACTAAACAGCCTGGCCACTCTCCACGATGAGACACGACTATACAACTATGTGAGAGCCTTCCTTACCAACCGCACCGCTACAGTGGGGATCTCTCATTTACGCACACCCTCCTTCCCAGCGCTTCCCCGAGGAACACCACAAGGCTCCGTCATTTCTCCTTTGCTATTTAACATAGCTCTCAAAGATCTGCCTCCGCTACTGGACACCGTCCCATCCCTCCACCATGCCCTATATGCCGACGACCTTACCATATGGACCAACACAGGTTCCATCGGCGAACAACAAGAATCGCTTCAACGAGCCATCGACATCACTACCATATTTCTCTCTAAATGTGGTCTTACCTGCTCCCCGGAAAAATCCGCACTGCTAACCCTTCAGCAGAGAACTCGGGGACGACACACGGCGCCGACGCCGGACCCGGCTCTTACTATAGAGACTCGCCCCGTTCCTGTAGTAACCCATCTCAGGGTACTCGGACTGACAATCCCACGAGATGGCTCCGGCTCGCACACCATCCTCGCACTTCAACGCAGTTACTCAATTGGCACAACTAGTTAAGCGCATCACCCACCAACGTACTGGTCTCAAAGAAGCTGAACCTTCCCGTCTGGTTCAAGCTTTTCTCATCTGTCGCCTTACATATGGAGCTCCTTACCTGTCCCTCAAACCAGCAGAGCACAAGAAACTTGACATTTTAATTAGGCAAGCATACAAAATTGCACTCGGCCTCCCCACTAACACCTCTACTGACTTGTTTTTACGCTTGGGAATACATAGAGCTGTGCGAAGCTCAACGAACTTCGCAATTCCAACGCCTTAAGCTTACACCCACTGGCTGTAGTACTTTAGCTCGCCTGGGCTATCCGACCCCGACTCAGCCTCACCGCCTGGCACGTCTTCCCCCCCCCTACTACGCGCTCGCATTAAAGTCGCCCCGCTACCCCGGAACATGCACCCAGGCATCCACGATGGTCGTCGCACCGCGCGAACCAACTACATCCGCACCCACTACCAGCATCTGCCGGACACGCTTTACGTCGATGCATCCCCATACCCCAACCGATCGACTTACGCCGTCGCGACTGTAGATAGTCAAAAACGTACCGTCGCCACTGCCTCCACGCGAGCCTCAACACAAACTGAAGCGGAAGAGATAGCCATTGCGCTGTCCCTTACCTCCACTCGTCGTGACTACGTGACAGTAATCACGGACTCGCAGGAAGCCTGCCGACACCTTCAAAAAGGTCTACTCCCTCGCACTGCCCTACGCATCATTGAACACTCCTCTTACCTCCCTGAGGAGTGCCACATTTTATGGACCCCTGGCCATTGTGGGTTGGCCGGCAATGAAGCGGCGCACGACGCGGCCCGAGAAGTGGTACACCGGGCCATTGCCCCCGACCCCCCTCCTACCACCCTGGATGCCCACCCCCTACACACCTACAATGACATACTCACACACTACAAGCTCTCTCGTCGCACCTTCCCTCCACCTCACCTGTCTCTAACAAAAGCCGATGAAATCACTCTCCGTCAACTTCAAACCCGGACCTTCCCTCACAATACACTTTGGCATTTGATTTTCCCCACCTCTCACTCACCACAGTGCAAGTTTTGCCCCGAAAGGGGTACACTGTATCACATCGTATGGGAATGCTCCCACACACCCGACCTCCCTCCCAATCCCCACCCCTCCCCTTCACAGTGGGCGGCGCAGCTGTCCAGCTCTGAACCCGGCTCCCAGCTTAACCTGGTGAGACGGGCCCGGACTGCCAGCCAGAGCCAGGGACTCCTGGACTAAGGAGTCTCCCCACTGGTCTGCCTCCACACACGGAGTCAGATTGGGCCTGAATAAAAGTTTATTCCTCCTCCTCCTCCAGTGTAAATGACAGTCAAAAATTACTCCTAGGTACTCGACGTGCATTGAACAGGCGCATTGGCAAGGTAAGGGAGGGGCCATTTTCTAGCGGGCTTCTCCAGTCAATGTCTTGGGCACTCGCTGGCTTGATGCCCTGCTGTCTCGGACGTCCCCACTGTTGTGGAAGCTCAGTGCACGCAAGCTGCGGTGGCGCCTCTTAAAACCTTCGGCTTGCAAGACGGCGAGTAGGTGCACAGCAGCCAGGATGTGAGTCCATGCTCCACTGCAACTCGCCGGACACTCGCACGCTGCCTCCACAATCGCTCCACTGTCCCTCTTAAAAGTGAGGCACACAACATAGGGCCGGCCACTTTTCTTCTGGGAGCGAAAGCAGCTGCTGAGCACATGGATGAGGCCCAACCTGCAAGAACAGAGAAAGTAACAGTAAATAGCACTCAGGGAAGAACAGGACTAGTCCGCTACAGATAATGGTAAAGGGACAGAGCAGAAAGAGGTGGCCGCAAGGAACAGACTCAAAATGACCCGATTTTGTGTCTTGCTTAACACTGTTTGCAAGGGTAATAATCTACACCTCACACAGCAATGATGTCAAAATTGTTTGTCAAGTTCGAGCGTGCAAGTATCTCTGCATGCTTTGTTAATGCATCTTCAAGAGAAGGAAGTTTAACATTTAAAAACTTCACCATGGGTAAAGCCCCAACCACATGGAGCGATTTTGCAAGCGACTTGGGGCGCGACGCGACTAGCGACGAACTACTTTTCGCCGCGCACCAAGTCGCTCATCGAATCGCTCGGTTCTGGGCCGCCAGAAACAGTCGCTCGCCTCCCGGAAGTGGCCTCAGCGACTAGCCAATAGGAGAGCCCCTACGTAAGCACGCAACCTCCGGTTTAAAGAGAACGGGGGGAAGATCCACGCAGACGACGTTTGCGGTGCAGCGGCAAAGAAAGCTTTGCGTGGCAAAGCTTGAGTACACGCTGAAGCAGAAGCAAGAAGGCTCCCGCTCACACTGGGTGAGACCCGTGTGGGAAAAACGACGTCAAGAAAGCGAATTCTTCACGGCGTTCATGTTGGAGCTGAGAAACGAGGCGCAGAAGGAAAAGCGTGCGCTATCACTAACCCAAACCAGTTTTAGAGATGCAATGAAGTGCAAAATGCAAGGTAGAAAGGCGTAATACTTTTTAGCTATGCTTTTTAAGACAAATGAACAAAAAAAATGTTTGCAAACATGCAGCGTACCAAGCGCGTTACTATGCGCAGTGCGGAAACATTGAAATCGCCATCCTCAGTCGCATGCTCAGTCGCTCGAGCTGTCGCTGTCATGTGGTTGCCTCGGCGAGCGACTTCGGTTCGGCGACTGCGGATCCTAGTCGCGTCGCTCGTCGCGTCGCTGGGAAAATCGCTACATGTGGTTAGTGCTTAATGATACCAGTACCCGCATAATCGTGTTCGTCATAACTTAATAATATGATTATCTGGAACTCACTTCCAGAACCTTTCGAGATAAACAGGTAAACATTCGGGCTATACCGATGACCCATCGAATAAAAAAAAATCTTCTAGTTCAGTGAGTTCGAGCTAACGAGGTTTTACTGTATTATCTATTCGTGCACACCATAAACATGCGCTTCAGAGACAAACACAAGCACCCCACCGCCAAAAAAGGAGAAGAAAGACACACAAACAGATTTTTGCGGCAGAACATGCGCAATAAGTAATGAAAACACACAAAAAAAGAAAATTCAAGGCGTATGTGCGCTTTTGTAGTTGACTTCGCCGCAAAGCGCGATTGCTTTGCGGCAAACGTGCGGGCGGACGACCGTCACGGAACACGGCCGCAACCTTTCCGTAAACATCTTCACCAAAATCCTTCCCGTAAATTCGATGTACAGCATTTTAAAATACCTAATCCACCCACTAGCGGTACGGTCTACAAAGAAGGATTTACTTACTGCGAGTCGCACGTGTTTGTCCGCACCGATGAAGGCGAGCAATGCGCCTCGGTGGCTAGGCGGCATGCCCTGCTCCGCTGCCAATCGGATGGTCTTTGGCGCGGCACCCCGAGTGGTATGAGTCTTCAGACACAGTCGGCAGCGCAGACAAGTCCTTCGTCCACAATCCGCGGTCGGGAGCCGGAAAACGCCGTCCAGTTTGAGCCATACCACGTTACCGTCACCTACTCTTCCACAGTAAACAATACGGGACTTCCCGATCGGCGCCCGTACCAATATGGCCGACGGTCTCGTTTACATCAGTGTTGCTAGATCACCAAGCAATTTCGCATAAGGTCTATTGGAGTAACTAGCGCTCCTTTTTAGGTAGGAGCAAAACTCTCCAATAAATCATTATTTCTCTCTCTCTCTCTCTCTCTCTCTCTCTCTCTCTCTCTCTCTTTCTCTCTCTCATATTTTTCTCTCATGTGGGTAGCCGATCATGTGGTTTCGCGGCGTTACCTTGGAAGTCGACACGGCTGCCCGCTTTACCATTTATGCGGACGACGTCACAGTTTGGACTGAAGCAGCCGACTTCGACTTTTTTTTAGAACCGAACAGTAGAACTGCAAGCAGCGGCACATAGCCTCGAGCTGACTCTTGCCGACCTGCGACTCCCGCTCGCTCCTGAAAAGACCCAGCTCTTGGCGGTATACGGTTGCAAATTGCCCGCTCAATCCGATGTCATTCAAGTTATTAAAACAAATCATGAAATGCAAGCCGCAACAGAACCCATTACCCTCCTGGGCTTGCCAAACGGAACGAAGAACAGCGCTGGAATATTGCTCCAGAGGCTGAAGCAAAAGTGGAAGGGTCTGCTCCACACCATCCGCAGACTTTCGAACAAATACGGAGGAGCAACCCAACGGGCCACCCTGACTAAGGCCAGAGCTGCCACAGTGAGCACTCTCACGTACGGTGCTCTCGCCTACGAACTCAACAAAACCCACACATAAGAGCCCTCCAAGTGTTTCACAGGGCAGCCCTTCGAACCATCAGTGATTTGCCCAAGCACACATCTAACCAGAAACTCAAACAGGCAGTTCCCCTTCCTCCCATTGAGGGCATCAACGACAAGGCGCAGGCTGACATGCCCTCACTGCATGGGACGTGCGCAGCCCACCAACAACCTGCCCATTTTCCGCCCCACTTCATCCATGGAGTCGACCGGAAATCGTATCCACTACGCACAGCAAGCCGACTGGGAGCAACAATCCCGCACTCCGCCAACAACGAATCCGATGCCTTCAGGCAGCAAGACTCGAAAATGAAGTCGACGTCTACACAGACGCCAGAGTAAGTTTAAATGTCATCGGACTGGCCTGGACATGCCCGGAGGTTCCTGCCCTTTCGGGGTATCACACCATGTACAACAGCGATGCCACGAGCCTTGAAGCAGAAGCGCATGCTATCAACCATGCCATGACATTCCTTGCGTTACATGATTATTCTCTGCCGACATTTATTCGTATCCTCAAAGACTCGTACGAAGCATTGAAAACAATAAGATCTACAAGACCACAAATCCCCTAGCTGGCGCATCAGATATTTTACCAAGCGCGAATTCTGTAACGGAACAAAACACAAGTCCGCATTGAATGGGTACCGGGGCCATGAACCCTCTTCCTTGGGCAAGCAGGCGGCCCATGAGGTCGCACAGGAGAGTGAATATTTACAACCTTCACCGGCGCCTGATGAAGAGTCGACACGGTCGCCTACGCCCCCACGTGCGATGCTACTCCACCGGGATAAGAAGAACCGAAGAGACCGACCTAAAAACAAAACTCCAGCAGGATATTTGAGCACTTTACCACCGCTACCACGCTCCAGGAAAATCTTTGTCAACAAATTTCTCACCGACGCCCATACTGTCCCATGAATACCTCAGCAAATTTCACTCATCTCGTGTGGTCATGTCTTACTTTTGCCAAACACCGAACCTTCACGGCACCACAACTGTACCCTGATCAACTTGACACAAAATTAATCCACCAAATAGCACCTTATTCTCCAAAGAGCGGTATGGCACGAGTTGCCTGAACGGAGACCTCACTGGTCCTACTCACGATGGACTATTTTGCCTGGCCCACCAGTTGTGATGGGCTCATTTCACGAGGGAAGATGAAAAGAACTGAACCCTCATAAGCGTGAACAAGAAGTTACGCAGTGAAATCCAAGAACCGATACTGCCCCGATAAAGCGCAGGCAGTCGGTTCAGTGGCGTCCAAGTGAAATCCAAGAACCGATACTGCCCCAGTTCTTTCACTACCCTCTCCCCTTTCCCTTTCCCTGTTTAGACGAGCGGCCTGCCATTTCTACTAGTACCTGACATCGTCCTTTATGTAACCGCGAGAACGAGGAGGAAAGCGTATTGCTGCCCTTGCCGCGCGAGACGTGCTCCTGCATGTATGTCGACGCAGCGGAATATCCCGACCGTGCAGCCTGCGTCGCCGCAGTCGTCAACTCCCGAGGAGACTCTGTTGGTTCATGCTCGGTCTCCACGCCTCACCCTGAAGTTGGTCAAGAAGTCGCCATTGCCCTGGCCCTTACAGCTACCCCGGCCACTGCAATAACCTCCGACTCGCAGACGGTTCTTCAGAACTTAGCGACGGGGCATGTATCCCCCATCATCGCACGTATACCCGAGTAACAAGCAGGCTAACGAGGTAGCCCGAGATTTCCACTGCCTGGATGCCTCCGATGCCGCCTCTTCACCTCGGGGGGCGGGAGGGAGGGATCGCCTGGTCACCTATCGTAACATAACGCAGCACTACCGCCTTAGTCGGACGCCCTTCCCCGGCCCCGCTCCCACCTTAAAGCGCAGGCAGTCGGTTCAGTGGCGTCGACTGCAGCTTCTCCAAATTCCCACATCCCGCATTATCTCACCTCCACTTCCCCACGCGATACTGCCACCCGTGCACGTAGTGCGGCGCGCCTTTCGCTTCCATTCACCACATAGTGGGCGCGTGCTCCTGCAAACCCCCTCCCCCCCCCCCCTCCATGCTACTCTGTCCCTGCCCCTTACCACGCCAGAACAATGGGAGGCCACACAGCTCAGCTCCACCTACAAATGCAAGAGTGTGTGATCCAGCTGGCCGAACTCGCCGCTAGAGCCCACGGGCTCCTGGCCGTCAACTAGGGGACCGTAGTGTGCCGGTGGTCCCAACCGGAGCCTCTTTCTATACAGCTTTGGATAAGTAATGTTTTTACCACCACCACTATATCACCCATAAATGGCAGACACTAGCTGACCGGAAGTAGGGCATTGACACCGCTGCCACCTGCACATGTACCTGTTGCCACACTGTGACGAGCTAACATGGAACATCTTGTTCCGCACTGATCCGCTTTTGATATTAATAGACTGAACCATAGTGTTTTTTCAAAATTCAGACATATAAGCATTGCATAGGGGCATCCTTGTACACCCCCAACACCTGGTGACCTTAGCCCAGTTTGGCGTTGCCAGTGGCCTGGCGAGCGCGATTTAGTGGGCGTCTACCTCCCTCCATATTCCCCCCACCAGCGACCTTCGGTCCTCCCCTTCCTAATAAAAAAATTTATCATCATCACCACCACCACGTGCTCCGCAGCGGTAACGAGATGGCGCCAGAGTAGCGCGCGCCGTCATGTGTTCACCGATGACGCGATCGCTTCAGAGACAAAGAAAGTGCTTGGCCTGCCGTTGCAGATAAACGATCGAGCTGCCCATACAAAGGCTCTGCGCCGCCGAAGCAGCGGCTATGCGCCCGCCGCCACCTAGAAGGGCACGAAAGGGCGCTGCGTGTCTACCGAACTCCAGCGCAGGAGGCCTCTTTAGTGCCCCCTTCCCCCACTTATGTCCTCCCCTCGTCCATATCTGTATAGTGCCTAGAATATACTGGCATATTCTAGGCACTATAATATCTGTTTAACGCTCGCCGTGCAGTCCCATGCATCTTCCGTGTGTGATGCTTGTCCAGAGCTGACTTGTTTTGTGATTACTGTGAACTAGCCCAGCAAAATGTTTTAAGGCATTATCATCATCACCATGATTGTGTTCGTTAGTTTCTTTTTTGTTTGGGTTTGCGCAAGCTTGCCGGATGGGTATTGCAGAACAGCCAATTTTCTGAGAACTGTAGTAAAATTTCCCAGCCCCTCTAACGCCGCCTGTTATTTCTAATAACCAAAAAAGAAAAAAAGCTATTTCAAATCTAACAATCCAACACGATCCGGTCCAAATCCATTGCGCATGCGCGTGCTCCAAATGTTGAATCTTGTGCGTCTGGGCTCCCATGTTGTTCGCCCCGTACAAATTGTTGTTTTACTGCAGCTTAAATGTGCGTGGAATTGATGCGCACTCTGCTTAAAAAAGTGAGCATACCTTTGAGCGTTTATGTAGCCGGTGTTTCACTCCCGCCCTATTGCTGTGTTGCTTGCTGTCGTGTGTAACCTCGGTTCCTTGACCGGCAGTTGTTACCGAGACATTTTGTTGCGTGCATGCACCGCAAAAACTTTACTTTAGAAAGCGTACGCTCCAACTTGTCAATTATTTCGTATTTGCGTGCGTAGATTTAAGCCCTGCAACTTCCCGGAACAACCATGTTTGGCGGGAACCAAAATCCTTTCGGCACTAATACGGCGTTTGGAACGAGTAAGTGCTTTTCACCGATATTGCGCCTGCGGGGTTTGCCCCAAAACAAGGAGAAATGCGTACCCGTGTCCGAATACGCGCTTGTGTCTGAAGCAGTGTGTTCTGTCCGCAGGCACTTTCGGGACTGCACAGCCAGCGCCGTTTGGACAGCGTAAGCTTTCATGGATCTCTTTAGATGTGTGCATTTGACATGACCGCACCTTTACTCACCATTATATTTATACTTGCACTGCTAGTGATCGTGTTCCTCCGAACTTCCGGAAGCAGTGGTTTTTAGGAAGCGTTTATTGATCCGGCTAGCTGTGTCCACGTTCCATTTGTGTTTGGATGTCATAACTCTGACGGTAAAAAAAAAAAAAAAAAGAGCCACACTTGACACGGGAAGAGCGATGTTGGTTGAGAGTCCGACTAGGGAAACCTTACGTAAGACACTGGCAGGGTTGGCGAAAGTAGTGTGGGGAGTGAATTTACCGTCAGTAAGGGAATCGTTTGATCTATACCGTCGTGGTGACGTAACTTGCCGAAGTTTTTACCTTACGAATTCATTGCAAAAAACGGAGCAATCGTGTAAGGCGCGCAGTTGACAAGGCCTACGGCGCCCCATTATTGTTGGGGTCATTATTGGTAGCACTAGCCTAAGTGGGACCTGTGATTGCCGCCTACAGCCACCAGTGCATTTGGGTCTACCTCGGCGTTTGGCGCCACATCGGCCCCCAGCACAAGTGGTGGACTTTTCGGGAGCACCACTCAGCAGACCGGGGGCCTGTTTGGCAGCACCGGTACCACCTTTGGTCAGCCCGCCACGTCTACTGCGCCCTCTTTTGGTGAGAAATGCCATTTGTCTTGGGTCAATGCTAGTGTTTAGTACTTGTAAGTGCAGCCCATCTCAGTTGTTCCTGCACAACTTGGAGTAGTCAAATTCTGTAGCAAGTCGGAAATGTCTGGTATTTCTGTCTGTTAGCACAGAGCTATGCTGGCAGTTGTGTCTTTGCAGTTTCAGAATATGCTGGTTTGATTACGGCTCATTGCACTTTTTGGTATAGTTGATAACTTTAATACCGTGTGTGTGCATGTGTTGCATGTTCATATTTGTAGTCACCCCTTTTTCGTTTAATTTCATGACAAGGTAACCAGGTTGTATGGGTCTCCTCCAGGGTTCTGTTGCAGTGGAGTTACATTGTTCATTTGCAATCATTTTTGGTCGGGTTAGGGTAGATATGGGGTAAGTTACGTTATATCTTTGATTAATTTAAATACAGCTAAAGCATATAGGACTAAATAACAGCACTGCAGGTAGAATACTGAGTGCTGGCAATATGTAGCTTGTGGACTGAAGTGCCGGTTCTCCATGTCAAAATATTTGCACCCATTTTTTGACCTGGCAAATGATGCATAATTGAAGGTTTGAGTCGAATATATGTTGCGCTGATATTTTTTTTTTTTTTACTTGCAGCAAATTTTGCATGCACAGCCGTGTCTACAAGCATTTATACACTTATTGTTTTATTTTTCTCTCCATCAACCATGAGGGGCAGATTCAAACGACCTCTTTTGTGGGTAGGGGGGGTGCATTAGAGCAGTTCAGGAGCAGAGGATGTTCTTAACAACTTTATCTGCAATATTGCAGTACAATTTTAATTCGTGCTTACTTCTTGTTGGTGTCAGTTTGTTGCATAAATTACTGCTAATACCCTCGCAAGTCAAGAGGGGCAAAGCAGTGTGTGGGTTGTCACCTTTTCCTGTGTTTTTCTGTTTGCAGAAACTTATTTTATTGAGGTTTGTGGGAAACCAGGATTGCTTAAATTCTGATGAAGCAGTCTTCATGGTCCCTTTCCTGTCTTCGTGATCCCTTTAACTTAGGCTACTGGATTCAGTATTGTGTAGGCACGTCAACTTGTAAAACATTGGGCAATAACATATGCATGCTGTCTGATTAAGAATGCGCACTAAGGCATAATCATATGATTATCGTGCACAGGGCCTAAAAGTGACTAGCATTTGTAATACCCCTCGTGCGTCACTCCAATGAGGCTAAAGGGAAGGGCAGTCAACCTTCTTAAGTTGAAGCAGTGTTCCGATAGCTCAGTGTCACATACTAGAGAGAACTGTTTTAAGGCAACCACAGGCAAGCTCACAGTGTCAGTCACTCGCACAATTACTTTGGTGCTTGTACCGGGGTACATTTTGTGCCTGGCTGTGCTACACTGTGTGGGCATTGTTACATGCAGTCGTTCCCACAATGTTATCGAAATTGTGCCGTGTTTTCTTCAGGAAAACCGCGAGCAATGCGGAAAAGCATGAGAAGCATGCATGCCTCGCGCAGTTTTTCAAGTAATGTGGATGGTGCCAGTTTCGTGTGTCAGCAGTGTTGTAACAGAGTGCCCCTGGTGCAGGATTTGGGGCGCCCACCGCCAATACATCCATGTTTGGCGCCGTGAACCAGCAGCCCGCGGCTGGCACGGGGATCTTCGGCACCCCGGCGGCCTCCTTTGGGCAACCCCGGCCACAGTTTGGCTCCTTCGCTTCGACCACCCCGGCCACGGGCACGAGCCTGTTTGGGCAGCCGCAGAGCACGAGCCTGTTTGGCCAAACGCCGGCAGCCAACACCTCCCTCTTCGGCACCTCAGGTCGGACACACGCCACAATTTTTGTGCTTACAATCGCACACAAACACGTGTATGTGCACAATACACGAAGCTTATAGGGGAAGTAACAGGAGGGGCATTGGATGTTGGGCTGCTTATTTTTAAATGCAGTAGCGATTTTTTTGTATGACCGCTTACTGTTCTGTGTTTGGTGGGTTGGTGGCCATGTGGAATCGCCAGTGAGGAACTGAACTGCTTTTAGCTATAAGGGAAGCAGGACCTCTTACTTTTGCCAGCCCTTTTTTGTAGTTCTAAGCAATGTATACAATGTTAACAGTTCGTTACAATGTGGGACACATGAACAGCTTTATGTGTTTCATATTGTTCTCACTTAAATTCTTCAGCGCTTATTTCTGGCAGCCAGAGCCTTTGTGCGACGGCATGCATTTGGTATCGTGAAACATCTGATGCTCGCACATCTGTGGTGTGGCGATTGCTGCATTTATTTCTACAGCTTTTGCAAGTCTTTGAGGACACACTCATGATCTGACGCAGCAGTATGCTTTTGACTATTGTTGCGTTACTAGTGCCAGGGTCAAAGTAGCCTGCTGGATTGGGTGCACTTCCTCACACTGCCTTTAGAGATTGAAACAAGATGCATTGAAGTTGTTTTTCATTTCAAGTAATACTTGCTGGAACGCATGCCAGTGCGCACACTCCCTAAACAGCATGCGCTCTCTGTGTGGCCATAGAATTCTGTGCCCCGGTTGTTTCAGCACTGAATTCGAAACGACTTGGCGTAGCAGTGGCATAGCCAGAAATTATTTTTGGGAGGTGTTATACGCCACCTGTAAAGAAAGAAGAAAGAAGTAAATCTTGTGCCGAAGCAATATTCATTTGCCTGCTGTTATTTAGTAATGCCGAAGGGTTAGTTGTTTTGTTGACTGTAATATCTGTATGAAAGTACAGGTACATACAAGACTCCGAAGAACCAAATTTCTCTACAAACTAACACTCGTCTTATTTTTGCTTTTACATTTAATACAACGACGTGGTGTCTAAATAGCATGGGCAAAAAAGAAAAAGAAAACGAGGCCGAAAGGGGGTGGATTCAGTGCTCAGAAAGTGTCAAGGAGTGTTTTGACACCAAAACACCCCTGTGGCCTAGCATATGAAGCTAACATTTGACAATTCTCGTGTCTTGCCGACAGCCTTTGGAACCGCCACAGTGACTTCGGGAACTACGATCAAGTTCAAGCCACCGACTGGGACAGACACCATGATGAAGAACGGGGTGTCCAGCACAATCAGCACATCACACCAGTGCATCACCTGCATGAAGGAATACGAGAACAAAAGCTTGGAGGTAATGTCCACAGGGGTGGAAGATACTTGCTACCAGTTTTAGTTCAGTGGAAGAACCCCCATTATATGTCGCCCATTTTACGACGACCCGCTTCTTACCACGCATCACCGTGGTCCCGGCAGACTCCTCATAGTGAGCAATGCATTAAAAACTCTGATTATACAACACTTGTGGGCACGCAGTTCCCTTCGTGACTCTAGCGGGGATCAGCTGGCGTTTTTGCCACCTCTTACGCCGCTTTGCCAGCTCATCCCGACCTTTATTTCTTAAAGGAGTACTGACACGAAAATTTCGTTATCCATTTCTATTGCTTTTATCGACGCTTAATGGTCTGGCTAACCCGACACAGCCCTTTAAATACTTCAGCATGCGATAATTCATTACATTGAACAGCCTGAAAATCGTTCGTTTCAATTTCCCGCGCTTTCAGCTTGAAAGGCGCATATTACAGAATCCCAGCATGACCTCACCGCTTTTTGTGAAAGTCAAAACACTGAAAAGGCCGATGTGGGCGTTGTTTCGACCACGTTGCCGCCGGAGCTGAACTACAGTGGTCCAGCCACTGTAGCTGAATGGCTGAGCTGCCTGAAGGTGGCAGGCCTACTGTTGCGGCGGAAATTCGATGACTGCTTTCAATAAAAGATCTGATGGCGACTGCTATTGCGATTCCTGGCTACATTATCGCTTCCTTTCTAGTGTGTGGGACTTATTTTTGCCAGCAGTGCCTTTCTGGGCAGCGGTTATACCTGTAGCTTGGCTACGTGCACCCGTTTGTCAATGCGCCAGCGCCCAGTCGCCGCTCGTGGGGCCGCGCGTGAGAAGTGACGTCACGAGTTTTTGACAAGCGGTGTCCGGGTCACTTCTTTTGGCTACCACGGGATGATGGCATGCTGATGTCCATTTGCTGAGTGCCGCTCTGCGTGCTGTTTCGTCGGCGCGATAAATGAGATCGAAATAAAGTATGTTCTTCGCGTCGCAGGCCGCTCATATTTCAGCCAGGGCATTCTGTTGAGCAAAGGAAGCGAACTGTGCAATAATATTAACGCCGATAATCGGTGTCAGTACTTTTTTAACCCCCGTTTGACGCTGCTTGATGTGCCAAGGTAAACAGTCCGCAATGAGCCTGACCACTTGCTGAACAGACTCAAGCAAGGAGGTGGGTACTGGTGGGTGGGGGCTTGACCTTTGATGGCTACATGGGTAGCATTTCGGCTGGCGTACCCGCAAAATTTTCCGCCATTTTCCGCGGGGCTACCATGGTTGCCAGACCAAGACTGCGCTCCGCTTTACGGGCTGCCTTTACCGGCCCCATACGTTTGCAGTACCTCCCCTAGGGACGAAGCGAGAAAAAAAAGAAGGAACCCGGGCCCGAGCCACGGCGCGAGCGCGCAGGGGTTTGTTTCCAGAGCGGGGCTGACAGATCCGCGGCCTTTACGGGCCCAAATACGTCTGCAGTACCTCCCATGGTGACGAGCTCGAAGCTCGTGGTGACCCTAGCTCGAGCTCGAGCCCGCGGCGCGAGCGCGTATGGGCTTGAACCAGAGCGGGGTGACAGATCCGCGGCCTTTATAAACGGGCCCCAATGCGTTTGTAGAACTGCGAATGTACGATGCAAGCTAATCAACAGAGGGAAGTCCTGGTCTGGCAACCATGGTAGCCCCGCGAAAAAATGGCGGGAAAATTTGCGGGTACGCCAGCCGAAATGCTACCGCTACATGTGGCAGCAGAGTGCCAATGAAGCTCCCACTGAGCCAACGAACGGGAAAATATAAGCATGACCAAACTCCAGCTTTCCTCGGCCGCTTGATCCAAGTTTGTTCCTCCAACAACGTCCTCTCCCCCTGTTTGTTGTTTCAACCTCCCCATTGGTCTACCACCGTTTCTTTCGAGACTTGACCGCTTTACCACCTGATCTCTCCTTATCAATGTCTTCCAAATCCGCTTGTCGCATCGTTCCTTTCTCTCCCGCCTTGTCTTCTATCACTGCCTCATACCATTGTTCGTTTGTGGCCTTGGTAGTTTCACTCTCGCCTTTCCTCTCTCAGAGAACCTGCTCGGCTGTGTCAGCCTTCCCAGCTTTTCCCGCATGCGTGACGTGCAGGGCTGGCATGCCAGTGCTGGGCAGCATGGGGGTTGCGTAGTGCACGGCAGCGTAGACTCTGCCAAGGGGAGGGGGGCACAAAATAGGCATCTTTTAGGAACTAGGGATGTCAGTTGGGGGTTTGCAAATTACTGGACAACAAACTAGATATGGTCATTTAAATACCGTATAATGCGAAATATAGGTCAAACCTTTAGTTGAAAAGGCAAAAAATAAAATTAGGCGCAGAACATCGTTTTATTGAGGCTATAACTTGTTCCGTCTCAGATTGCTCGTTAGGGCTGTCTGAAATGTCGCATGACTGTTTCTGGCTGGCTATTGCCCGCACTGCAAGTCGTCTTCGGTGCATTCCAGGAAAGTTCATTGGCAGCACTTTTAAACACTCACAAGACCATGTCACCAGAAAACCGTGCGCAAAGCGTGGGACACTTGTGTGTAGACCATCGCGAGAGCCAGTCAGTGCAGGCGGCCAGCAAGCGTCTCGGGGGTACCCACTCACAGAGACGTCACACGACGCTTACTGACAAAAGTCACCACCTTGTACTTAAGTTCCAGGTGCACAGAGCAGTGCCCATGAAACGAGGTCTTCTGAGCGTTGCATACCGAAAGCTGCCCCTTCAGCTTACGCCAGTAGCGCACACTTTTTTTTTTTGGTGACGGCGAACAGGCGCAAGGCGGGCATGTTGCTGTTGGTTTTGGCATACTCCCTAAATTTTCTTTTCAGTGCTGTGGTGAACTGGCACCAAGAGCCTAAACTCACTTTGAGCGAGAAGAAAATAGCACGCTCATGTTCACTGACAGCGAGAGAGGCTGCAGGAAAGCAACAAAACAAATATGGTGGCGTGTAAGGTTGATGGAGGCGGCGATGGTGCCTTTGTGGTTTGTATAGGCTTGATGGGCTGCCCAGTTGCCAGATGACAACTAACATTATGCCAGTGACCACTATATAGGTCGAGGGGTGACTTTTCCGCAAATTTTTCGGTAAAAAATCTCGACCTATATTCCGCCTTATATGGTAAGTTCTAGCCCACCTTTTGCGTGATACCACCTGCTGGGGCAGCATTTACCTGCACTGTGATCATTCGATACCCTGGTCGTACGATTCTTTTGTGCGGTCCTGTGAAAGTCGTCTTATCGGGGTTCCACTGTTGTAGGATGGCACTGTTCGCTTGCATTGCTTGATGTTTGAGGGGCAGTTATACAGTTTGGGGGGCAAGTAAAGAAAAAAAAAGAACCAGCTGTATTTGTTTTTGTAAAATTTTACAACTGTTACCTGATGGTAACATTACAAGGTAAAAGCAATAAAAAGTCCCCGAAAAGTGCTTATATCTTATAGCTTTACATGGCCCTCTGCAGTAATGTCATTATGAGGAGGCAGGCCCTTGATGCACCATTTATTGGGATTGTAGCGAAACGCCACTTTGAGCTAACCTTTTTTTTTTTTTTTTTTCCAGGCAAGGCTTCTGCAGATTTTCTTAAGTCACTCTGATCAATTTACGTCACTATGCCAGGAAGCCAACATTGTGTAAGCAATGTCAAATGTGTACTACACCAAGTAATAGCATTGTGTGAAGTTATAAACAGTTTCACCTCCAAGATCTACTCAGGAAAGTACCATTTGCTGGTTTGCAGTTTCAGTGCATGCTTTCAGTTCCACTATTCCGAGAAGTTGTGAATGGGTTGACCTACAAACACAGTGGGTAGGAACAGCTCTTCAGCTAGCGTGCGTTCCCTGAAAAGGGTGCGGTGCAGGCGAGAGCGGGGTCGGTAGCTGTGCTCACGCCGCCCTGTGTGTGTGTTGCGCAGGAGCTTCGACTGGAGGACTACGCGGCCAACCGAAAGGGCGGTGGCCAGGCAGCCATGGGTGCATTTGGGGCCACCAGCCAGCAGGGCTCCATCTTCAGCTCACAGCCCACCCAGCAGCCAGCGTTCAACTTTGGCGCCACGCAGAACAAGTCTCTCTTCGGCACCTCCTCAACAAGTGGGTTGGGACGCCACTGCTAAACAGCACCTTCATGTGCAGCTGGAGAAACGTGACACTGGCTCCAGAATTTTCTGAAATGTTGTCTCCTTCCCACCCATTTCTGAATGCAGGCAACATTAACGCCGTTTGTGACACAACAGGTGGTGTATTTACGGCGTTCAAAAGCATGCTAGCTGACAGCACTGTGCTAATTGAAGTTACATTGCCCACAAAATCAGTTCGGCTCCATGCGTTCGTCCCATGTGTTTCTCTCGTAATCGGATGCTTTATCAGCAAGGAGTTCTTGTAATTAAGCAAAATCATTCAAGTGTGTTTTTTCTGTATGCAGATATTTCAGTTGGAGTAAATCAGAGTTATTTTATAAATCATCTGAATATTCGCTGATCCTCAGCATTCTTGTGAGTTTTTAATCGGAAAGCAGTAAGAACATCCAAAAGACACATTCATGGGGTCTGTGGTAGCGCGGGGCCGAAAAATGGGCAAAAAAAGCATTTTCTCAAAAATGGCATTTTTGGTCTCCACGGCCATTTTTCTATCAGTCTGTAAATTTTCTCATCAAAAGGCACCATATTGTGTGGTTATTATATTTTAATAGCATTTTAAAGTGCACTCTACAGCTCAGTTAGCGCAGAATTCGATGGTGAAACGGCACTTTTCTTGCCATGCAAAGCTAGCATTTCATCCTGAGATATCTTGGCACCCAGAGCAGGTACAACTTTAATTCTTTTTGCTTCTGATACCAAAATGTGTGGAGAATACAATGTTGGAAACAAATTTTTCAAATGGAGGCTTTGGAAAATTATTACGGTGTTCATTTGGCACCACCTGCGAGCCATTTCTGGCAGAGTGCGGGAGAAGCGAAGTTCCCTTGTAAAAGGACCAAAAATAGCTGAATCAAAAAAGTTCTTCCTGTGTTGTATTCTTTAGTCATTTGTCT
Organism: Haemaphysalis longicornis; assembly: GCF_048455015.1. Classification (NCBI taxonomy): domain Eukaryota; kingdom Metazoa; phylum Arthropoda; class Arachnida; order Ixodida; family Ixodidae; genus Haemaphysalis; species Haemaphysalis longicornis. Next base: position 27,473,434 of record NW_027526335.1, on the reverse strand, counting down.
GCCTAGCCACGCGGTAATCGCCATTCTGTATGGAGTGGTTATTTTGTAATTGTGACCCAAAATAATGGCAATTAATCATTAATTAACTCAAAATATAATCGACGTACAAAAAAATCTAATGGCAGATTTGAAATCAGCACAAAAAACTATAACGCAGTGCGGTTTCGTTAAAATTGGTTGGTAAATAAAAAAAACAGCGCTAAGACCAGTCTGCCCCCTTACGTAGCGTATACAGTGAAGCCCCGATGATATACGTCCCCCCGTCTTACGATGACCCACTTTTTATGACGGATCATTGCGGTCCCGGCAAACTCCCCACAGAAACAGTGCATTACAAAGTCCGGTTGTACATGCTCGGGTGCATGCGGTTCGCTTCACATGCGGGACCCTGGCGAGGCTAAGCCAGTCTTTTCCCATCTTTTACACAGCTTCGCCACCTTGTCCCGACTTTTCTTTATTCCTAATAGGGGATGTGGCTTTTGAAATCAACTTTTTTATTTCTTTGTGGATTTTGATGAAAATTGGCACAGCAACTGGAAATGCTTCTGTGATAACACCATGAAAAATTTCAAAGTAATATTTTAAATACTTTTTTATTTATAAAGCTTTCTTTCTGGTCACGTTGTACCGAGCTTGAACGGCTTATAAAACATGATAGAAAACTTGTTCGGAGTGCTTGGCATTCTGAAATGAATGGAGGGGGTCGTGACAGTTTAAGATTTTTTTTATTTATAACACAACGAATTCGAAGCTCCCATCGGGCCGACGAATGTGGAAACCCCCCGGCGATGACTGGACACTCGCTTTCCTTGCTCGCTTTATCCAAGTTTGTTCGTTTCATGATGCTCCCTCTCCCCAATTCTCTGCTGTCTGCTTATCGGTGTCTTTCAAAGCCGCTTTGTTGCTCTTTTCCTTTCTTTCTCGCCTTTGTTTTTTCATCGTTGCTGCGTACTATCATTCGTTCCACTCGGACTTGGCAGTTTCACACTCCCGCCTTTTCCCCTCTCAGTTTGCTTGGCTGTGTTGGCCATTCATCCTGTGCGCAAGGTGCAGAGCTGGTGGGCTAGCAGTAGATGGCATGGGGGTAGCGCGGCCGATGGCGCATGGCTCCTGGGGTAGTGCAGACGCTATGAAGGGGAGGGGGGCACAAACTTACCATTTCTTTCTTTCTTTTTTCTTTTTAAAAACTTCAAATTTTAGTGAAAAGTTTACGAATTACACGAGACTGTGCTAAAAATGAATAAGTTCGTAGCCCACCTGTTGCAGCCCACCCGTCGCGGGAGACCGTCTGCTAGGTTGGCATTTACCCTTTCCCCGCTCATACGGCACCCCGGTCATGCGGTGATTTTGCGCGGTCCCTTTAAATTGGCATTATCGGGGTTCCACTGTGTGTGGTCAGGCCTGATGCCGCATTTGGAGCCCTCTTGAAGCTGCACATTCTTTGCACTGAAATCGATCACCACCAAACCAGTGCGTGTGCTTTTTTCCTGCAGGTGGTTTTGCACCTGCTGGCGGCTCGCTGTTCGGTCAGACCTCTCAGAGCCAGAATGTGTTTGGCAAGACGACTGGGTTTGGCATGACCACTCCAGCTTCCACGTCAGCATTCGGCACCAGCACGGGCTTCGGCACGACTGGCACCTCAGTCTTTGGTCAGCCACAGCAGAAGGTACCAGATCGTTCGTACCGGTACAGCCTAATCAGTAACAAGGTGTTAAACAGGTTTGATGCACATATTGAAGGATGCAACTAGAAGCAGAGCAAGGCTGAGAACTGCTGGAAGCTATATAATCTTAACTCTTTCGGGACCGCTCCTATAGGCCATCGGTCACATATGATCGATGGTTTCGCGAGCGTGCGGAATAAAAATTTTCGCTCGATGGAACACCTAACGACATCTAGGAGATAGTTTGAAAACTAGAGTTTTCTCTTTTGTGAAGTTTCTTTTTTTATCGCCAGGCGGCAACGCATCAGATATTTTATTCTGACGGGCGGTGGTTCGGAATGTAAACATACTCACGCGCGAGCGCGATAAGAGATCCGCGTCGTCTCGTCTCGCATATCTTCGCCTTCTACTGTGGATTTTTACGATGAGAGTGGCAGTGAAGAGTCGAAATGCGACTTTAGAGATCGCATTTCAGCTCAAGTGACGATTCGGGTGTCGATCAGCCTGGAACATGAATCGCGCTCAAAGGTGGGTGTTGGTTTCGGTTTCAATTGGCTCTGGAATAGGTATGTGCGCTCGAAATATGTTCTGGCTAGTTTATATCTGTTCGCTAGGGTGTTAACTACCTATTGTGGTGATCTCCTGCCACCAGCGCAGAAACGGATCAAGTTTTCGCCGAGCCGAGAGCCCGGCGTGTACCTGGGCGACGACGTAGCCATGGCCCTAGTGCCAAAGAAATCACACACAAAACAAAAAACCAGTTACACCTAGCCGCATCAAACTTTCGTGATGAATAAACAAAGCATTGTGTTAGATTTTGTATATCCTGAAATAATTTTATTCTTTTTAATTATTCTTAGATTTACGCTTTTTTCTATCTTTTTCAGTAGTTTTTTTGCGAAGTTCTTACTTTCTGATTTTTTCATGGTGCTATCGTCAGTGTTGAAGTAAAACACGGTATTGTATGTCAAAGAACATATAATTAGCTGCATTTTGGTATATGCTAAAGCAGGATGGTATCTTTGCTTCATGTAATAAAAAATTTTCACCGAGACCTCCCTTTTTCATCACTTTTTCCGGCGGTCCCGAAAGAGTTAAGGCCTTACTAATTATGGTGGTGGTGCATTATAAGAGTTACCTGGGGAACCTTGGGCCAGCTACGGTGTTTCAGTGTTCAAGCAATAGTTCCTGCTGGTGTAATAATGAAACCTCTTATATTTATTCATTAAAAAAATTGTTTTGCAGAAAGCACTCAGGAGATGATAAAGACAAAAAGTTAGTGTTTTTGCAAAGTTGATGTAATAGCACTATGGAAGTTGAGGCTTTACTTATTTTGGTGCCGCTATTGCTTCCTGGATTACCGTATTTACTCGCGTAATCCTCGCACTCGCGTAATCCTCGCACCCCTAATGTGAGCCACCAAAACTTGAATTTTTTGGTTCCTCGCATAATCCTCGCACCCCCAACTTTGCAGCGGCGAAAGTTGCCCGCTCGCGAAACCCGCATGGTGCACGCGCTCTCCAACGCGCGCCCTCCCCCGCCGCCTCTCCGTTCGGCGGAGAGGGCTGTGTATCCAAGGCCATCCAGGCGCCCTAACAACCTGCATGGCTACTCCCTAACAGGCGCCCTAACACGCTACTCACACGGTCCTTGAGCCCGTTTCGCGCATGTTTCGCGTGCGCGCAACCAGACGGTGTTCGCTGTCGTGTCGTCGCGTCGCCGTCGTGGTCCCGCCGTTGAGCGGCAGCAGTCAGTGAGTCACTCGCGTCAGTGGTGGATAGCTCGCTGCCGTATTGAGAACTTTTTGATCTAATTGTTTTGTGCTTGGTGCCGCTTCGCCATGGGGAGGAACGCCAGCTACACTGCCGCTTTCAAATTGAAAGCGAAAGAGTACGCGATCGAACCCGGCAACCGTGCCGCAGGCAGGCACTTCGGCGTCACCGACTTCAACGTGCGTTACTGGAGTAGGGCACGCACATACAACGACGAGATAGAGCGTGCGCCAGAAAGCAAAGGCGGCATTTCATGATCGCTGATCGACGGGAGACTGTTTACGTTGTAAATAATAAAATAAAAAGAAATAGCTGCTGTTGGCAACACTGAGCTTACCTATACAAAAAACGACCGCTACATTTAGCGGGATTGGCATAAGGCAAATTGGCAACACTGTGCACCGGATTTTTTTTTCCCGCATAATTCTCGCACCCTTAACTTTGCGTTGACTTTTCCGAAAAAAAAGTGCGAGAATTATGCGAGTAAATACGGTAGTTAATGTTGTAATGGGGGTAAGAGAGGCAGGCTTGAGGTAACCACGAATGTTCATTCATCTGGACAGGCTTGCCTGTGCGGTAGTTCCTATCTTGTTCTGACTATCTGTTGCTGGGGTGAAGGGTGAAGAGGAAGAACTTTAAAGTTTTTTCCCAACAGCATAGAGGAACAGTGAAGGAGTAAGAATGTTTCCGTGCCCCTGTTTTTGTTGCAGTCTATATTCGGCCAGCCAACAGGCACGGGGCTGTTTGGCGCCACCCCAGCTACCACCCAGGCATCCACTGGCTTTGGCACCGGCGGCTTTGGAACCACATTTGGTGCAACGACCCAGGTATGAAGTCTTTGGGTCAGTGTGCAGCTTTAGCTACGTTTACAACTACTTCTTGCACTCAGATGTTTCTTGGCGTTTTCTACTGGAAAGGTGGAAGCTTGTGTATAGCAGACGTGTTAGGAGCAGGCGCTGTCACTTTCAAATGGATAAACCTTTGATACAGGTACCTGAGGCCGTATTAGCCTTTTTTTTTTTTTTTTTTTTTGCATTTTCAGGCACAAGACACACACCGATAATTGCAGAATTCTTGCCCAAGGGCGTGGGTTGAATTCCTGGCCGCAGCGGCCGCTTCTCTGATGGAGGTGAAAAGCTAAAACGGCCGTGCGCTCCGAGATTTTGGCACACATTGAAGATCCCCAGGTTGTCAAAATTAATCTGGAGCCCTCCACTACGGCATGCATCATCATCTGTGTAGCATTGGCGCGTTAAACCTCATAATCAATCATTGAAGTGCAGAGTTCTTGAAAGTAAAGGGGGGCGTGGCTGAAACGTGAAGTGCAACCTTGCTGTAAGGCACGCCATGCTGCGACATCTATGTTCTTGCAATATCAGTATCATTATCTCTCGTTCTCTTTACTGGTTGCATATTGTAAAAAACATGACAGTTATTATCTCTGCTGTGCAGTCCCATAGAGTCCCCCTTCCATCTGCATTGTCCCATCTTGATCACAATTGAGTTCTTAGTGCTGTGTGGAAGCGAGGCGTTTTAAGATAAGTGCTGGTCGCTGTAGAATCGAGGGGTCGCGAAAGCTGTGCCAAGCGCTGAGAAGCAAGTGGGAACATTTTTTTATAACCAGGCAGCATGAATTACCTAGGCAGGCATGCAATGTGGCTTAATTAACCAGCATCTTTCAGATATAGGGTGGGATGTTACGTCCATGTTGTCCTTTTGTAATGAGGGTTACAACCAATGGTGCTTTGTGTGCGAGTGAGTGGGAGATAATCATGCAGTTGTGTTTTTATCGAGATATAACCATTTCTTCATGTGGTCGGTTGTGTGGGTAATATTCAGGGTTCTTTTATTTTTCTTTCTCTGTGACATGCTATACGAGTTCTACGCAGGTGCAGGTTATGTGTGTGAAAGTGCAGCACACTTGCTTATTTAAATAGCGAAGCAACAGATTAAGTCTACCTTGCATGCTGCTTGTCCACAGACGAACGCCTTTGGTGTGCGGCCGACCTTTGGTGCAACCACCACAGCAGCCACGGGTGCCTTTGGCTTTGGCAACACGGCTACCACTGGAACGTCGTCGCTATTCGGGGCCAAGCAGCCCGCGTTCAACTTCGGAGCGACCACGCCTGCATTTGGGACCACGACCACTGGCTTTGGTATGTGCCCTACCTGTGTCTTTGGGCCTTCACAGAGAAGCCTACTTTGGGTAGTATTTGTCAGTTAGTTGCCCTGTATTTTCATTTCAGGTGTTCTCGTGCCCCTCAGAAAAATTAGGGAAAAAAGCGCTCAGATTTTGTTTTTAGCTGTCTCACAGTTGCAGCTTTATTTTCTTGCAGGCACCGTCAAATCTTGCAATTATGAATTCACCCAACCTTACTGGCAGATTATTTGAATTGGCATTTGGCTCTTGTCATAACACCCCCAACCAAAGTGACTTCACCTAACTTGGTACCTGCTTTTGTGAAACAAAACTGGCGTGTGTAGCGTTTTCAGAGTACTTCTAGGCCTAGGTTTTTTTTCTGAGGTTGCTTGTTTGTTAAGGGGGGACGCAGCTTTCAACTTCAGAAAAATGACCAAAACATCGTTTTTTTGAAAGCCACATATTCGGCTTCTATGTTTTCTATTCTGTGCGTCTGCAAAGTTTTTCCGCTGAAAAGCGTCGCAATGTTGCATAACAAAATAGTTTTGCCAGGCGCGGTGACGAACTATCAGCGCAAAAGGGCAAAAAAAACGACAATTTTCGGAGCGCTGTATCTCTGCCACGGTGCCACCGGGCACGGCCATTTTGATATCGTTAGATCGGCCGAGCGTTCGCATTTCCGGTTCCGCTCGTCTCTTTTATCTTCGTTCATTCACAAACGCACGAACGGCAGAAAAGAAACGACGCGCAAACGAAGCTAGAAATAGATGCTGAAGCGCTATTCATCCTCCGGTCGGGGCGCGCTAAGACGACCCTCCTGATTGGGTGTCGCGGCGCAATGCAAGATGGCGGCCGCCTGAACTGCGTAGCGTGGGCGGTTTCAGTTTATTTTCGCTGCTTTGTTCTGCCAAGTTTCTGTTCAGTCTGTGGTATTCAACACGGACGTTATCGCAATGGGAAGGCCTGAGATCACGAGCCAGATTAGGTTAAGTTGTATGACTCGAAAGGCGGAGGTATTGAACGCTTCGTGGTGCACGTGACTCTACCGTCGCCAGACCCCGGAGGGTGACGCGGTGTGCGCGCTTGCGATAGCGGTTCGTGAAGTGAACTTTTAGTCGGATTTGTGATGTTTACACGCTTAGTTCTTGCTGTGTTTTGATTGTGGGCTCGCTAAGCCTTGGGAAAGAAACGGTCGACGCGTCAAACGCTGCGGCGTGCACGGCATAGCCGACGCGCATTGGAGCATCACATGTCTGCGCAACCGGTTACTATTGAACGCCAGTAGTTGTAATTAATGCCTGCGACGTTAGATTTAATCATAAAAGCAACCTGACAAGCCATATCAGGGATAATCAAAGTACGATATGTCGCGGTAAGCGTGCGCTGCGATGCGCGCGAGCCATATCGCCTTTCTTGCGCAACGTTTCCCGTGCACTTGTAATAATCATGCAAACAGGTTTGAGTTAAGAATATAGGAATAAAAATATGTTCTCTGCGTTAAAAATTTACCTTACTGTCGTAGCATTTAACAGTGATTTTTTTTAGGGAAATTATTGATACTAATGCATATAATCTATGGCTTAGGGCATACTGACAGTGCTGCGAGAAATATTGGATGCCTTAAACGTCAAAAGTAGTGAAAAAAAAACCTTCCGTCAAAGTTAAGGGGAGACGTGGGTCTTGAAATGAACTTTTTTATTAATTGGTCTGTGATAATGAAAATCACTTTGCATATGTGTTTTGTCTTCCTCATTTCAAATATGTAATTAGTTTTCAAGTGGTATAATTATTTTTTGAGTTATAAAGAAAACACTAGAGCCTAATTAAGTAATTTCTTACGGGCCTTTAAGGAACTTTTTATTAAATTTTTCTTAAAATAAATGGTATGGATGTGTAGCTTAAGACCTGCCATGCATGCTGAAGCTATTTATATTCCTGTAAAGATAGTTGATTGGATAGAATTAATAAAATTATGCCAAGTACAGTTTTCTGAAAACTTAATGACCTCTAATTATAACTCATAACATTTATTTGAGGCAAAATGAGCCAATTAAAATAGCTTCAGCATGCAGTTCATTTTATCCCGAATTCAACGGTATAACACTTGTAGAAATCCTTTGAAAAAAACTACCTCAAAACCCCTGTAAGGCTAGGCACATATGCAAAAAAAGGGAAGCTGAGAAAATCGCAGTTGAAGTTTTACTACAAGTGACAGTTTTATCTATTGAGCATATGAAAAAAAGAAAGGTTCTAGAATGTAGCTCGCTTTTCGCTCAACAAGAGCATACCAAGTTTGCTGAAATCCGTTGGTGGGAAAATTATGAAATCCTCTGTCTACAGATGGCACCTGGCAGAAAAACTGAACAAAAGCAAAGCCAGAACGTTGCTTCAATTTTTATGCTGTTGGCAGCGCGCCGTCACTCATTAGCGACTAGGGCTGAGGTGCCGATCGTGCACCACAGTTGTAAACGTTTATTTTGTTATGTTACTGCTTCATTTGTAGCAATCAAATCGGATTTGCATCGCGTGAAATGAGTTGCAGCGAAGGGGCTGGTAACGGAATGCCCGCCACTGTTCTGTAACGTGCATGTGCTTGGCTAGGTGGGGTAACCACGTTTTCGGTCTAATCTACTCGTATATCACGTCACTAATGCACATTGTGCTCAGTGCGAGCATTTATAATTCCCAAATCGCTCATCTATATGGTAACCTGCCGACAAGGAAGCGCGCGCCGGAGTGCGGGCCGACCCGCCGCGGCATCGTTGATAACAGAATGAACACACTTCCCTTGCGACGTCGGCGTGCGGCATCCTCCACTTTATCATTTCTTTTCTTTCTATTTGCTGCTGATCGAAATATAGACGCAACTTAGTGCCCCCGCAGGCGTAATCATATCGCTACGCTATCGTCTCGGCAGCCCGCGGGGGCGCTAAGCCTACCTCCGTCTCGGCGCCGTTCTCGCGAAAAGTCGTCGTCAGACACGCAGAAAATCGTACTCCAGGCGCTTTTAATACTGCTAGTTCTTCCTTTCAGTTATCGATAGACATATTTACTTTATTTTTACGCCATGCGGGGCTTTTGCCGGTCCTCGCATAGATGAATACATGAGCCGTTGCACTGTGATGAGAGTGCCGAGCAGACGACCCACGGCGCCCAGCCAATGAGGTTGCGCCCTGCGGTCACGTGCAGTCAGTAGCCAATTGGGCGGCGCGTTCCGTCTCTTTTCTACCCCGGTTTTACTCGCAACCAATGGACGAAACGGAGTGGTTCTGGCGGGGAATTGAAAACGAAAAGACGCGCTTTCGAATGAGACCAAGATGGACGCCGTGGGGCATGTAGAACCCGAGGGGCGAGTCGTCGAAAAAATGCTATTTTCGCGTCGAATCTTGGCCGATTTTAGCGGGCGTCGGTGCTATAAATTGATATTATGGCTCAAATACGTACTCCTGGGTCTGGATATTTTGCTAACCGGTAGAAAAATAGCTCTACTTTCCGAAAATGGCGATTTCTAAAAATCGATTTTTTGGCCAAATTTCGGGATTCCAAGACCCGCGTCTCCCCTTAAGTGATGCACAATATTATACCAAGCTTCAAAGAAGCTCATTTGCATCCTTGTGGTATGCAAACGTTTGGCAATGAACACCTGCACGTATGAGTACTAAGTTGCTGCACCAGGCAAAGTAATAAAACATAAAAGAAGCCAAAAATTTTCAAATTTAAGTAAAAAAAAATGCTTCACTTGTTGCCATGGGGACAACACTGCAAAGGGAAGTTGTCCAGTGCGATATAGCCAACCAGCTAACCTACTTTTGCTGAAAGCCCATTGAAAGCCATCTCCCCCTCCGTTTGGTCTGCTAACTGGGCTATGTACTCTTCACAGAGGAGCTGAAAATGATGTTTTGTGGAAAGAGAAAGGCTGTAAAAGGCACTCCAATTTCAAGGCAAGGCAAGGCCTTCCAGAAGCCCCATGTTCAAAAGGACATGAAAAGATACAACCGTGACGACCTTTGATGAGTGAAACCTATGTTGCAACTTCGGAAACTGTTTTCTCAAAATTGTTTTTTTTGCCACCTGTGTCGCTTGTTCCAGGGATTTTTTTGTGACCGCTGGGTCTATTTTGTTTCCGTTTCTTGCATTACATTCTTGATGAACAGTTGAGGTCATGATATTTTTGGTTTTCCAGATTTGTTTTTTGTGATTTTTTTATTCAGATAGTCGTTCACAGTCGACATGCCTGTTGCACATTAACCTCTAAAAAAATGAAAACTAAAAAACATTGTGCTGTAAAAAAAAATTCTAAAACTGTCACGACCTTGTCCATTCATTTGGGTATGCAAAGCACTCCGAACAAGTTTTCTATCATGTTTTATAAGTCGCTCAAGCTCGGTACAAGCGGAACAGAAAGAAAATTGAATAAATAAAAAGTTATCAAAATATTACCTTGAAATTTTTATGGTGTTATCACAGAAGCATTTACAGTTGCTGTTGCCAATTTTCATCAAAATTCACAAAGAAATAAAAAAGTTGATTTTGAAAGCCAATTAAGAGGCCCATTCTTTGATTTTATGTGCTGAATGACTGGAGGAAATCGGTGAAATTTTATTGTTGTTGTTGTCAGGGCTCCTAACTATCACGAAAATAGTTTTACAAAGCCCCTTTCGGTGCACAGTTGGCAAGGCGAAACCGCGTGCTCCTTGCAGGTGGATTCTCCACACCCAGCACGGCCACGGGTGGCCTCTTTGGGGCTCCCAAGACCACCACGGCCTTTGGGACGGCTGCGCCCGCGTTTGGCTCCACCGGCTTTGGCACCACACCCGCCTTTGGCACCACAGGCACCCTGGGTGCCCCCGCCACGGGGGGACTGTTTGGCACCAACACGGCGGCCAAGCCTGCCGGCTTCGGATTCGGCACCACCACAACCACGACGCCCTTTGGAGGTTCGCTGGCAGTGCTAACTGTGCGGCACTGTTTGCAGAGGCTGCACGAGGGATGTTCCAAATCTCTCCCGTCGGGGGCTGCTCAAAAGGGAGGGCTTAAAACTTGTCTCAACTGACTGTGCTGGATTGCTGTATGGGCCTCCTCAGTTATGAGCTCAAGACTGTTCACAAACTGCCGGAATGCAACCCGTCGCTTGATTTTTTCATGCATTCCGATTAGGTTTTCAGTCTGACTTGTCTGCGCACAGACTGTGCGCAGACAAGTCCGCGCTGGTAAAGGGAACATGCCCTATGTGGCAAACACCCTGATGTTGAATGCTCTGTCAAACGTCATTTGCATGCCCTTGTCGTCGATCTCTGCTTGGGGGCCCCTTGTTTATTTTTTGCTGCACACTGTGCCTTGTTCTCTCCCGTAGGATTTGGCCAGACTGGTCTTGGCACTGGCACAGGCTTTGGCACTGCCATGCCAACCATGGGCGGGTGAGTCTGCTGCTGTTTTCTCTTTATGCAACACACTATGTTAATGCGAGAATGCATGAGGTTGCAGGTGCAGCTCTCGGCTACCATGACTTTTTTCTTTAATGCAGGGTAAAACCTGCAAAGTGCGAGATTTTGGGGGACAGTGTTGAAAAATGATGGGACAGCCTGTAAATTTATAATTACCCCCCTACTATATTTTTAAATAAAGGTGGGGTAAGAACAACCAGCGTGAACAAGATTTTGGTGCGCCGTGTTAAAAAAAACGGCAGGACAGTCTATAAATTTATCAGGACCCTGTGCGCCTTGTAACCCACATGTAACTTGGCCACTAATTAAATTCGGTAAGGTACCACTCGGTAATATGCACAAGTGTATTAATACCTGCTTTTGGGTTGTGGAGGGCCTTCCCCTACCTTTTTTTTTTTTTCTTTGCCCTGGCGGTTTTCTCTTCAAGTTGTTAAGCTTATTCTGGAGAAAGAAAAAAAAAAAAGCAGCATTAAGCATTGAGGCAACAATTTTCGCAGTGTGGGAGCATTGATTGTTGTGCATATCATTGGTGAGCCGCAGAGTTTTGGTGAGGGACTTCGCAGCATTGCATGACATGAAGAACTGCATAGTACGTGTAATTGTAGGAGCTATAGAGGCCCAGAAGTTCCTCATGTTCATTCTCACTGCGTTGACGTGCCTGACCTTTTTCCTTGGCAGTTTGGATCCCAATGCAGCCGCGGTGCAGCAGCAGCAGCAGCAGACACAGCGGCTGCTCGAGTACCTCTCCAGCAACCCGTACGGCGACAACCCCCTCTTCAGGAACATGCTCAAGGTACCCACGTGACGTTTTGTGGCATTCTGCACCATTGGATCTCTCTGCAATGCGGTGGTTGGTTGGATTAAAGCAAAGGGGGATGCAGGTTGTGTGATTTAGGGACGTGGCTTTCAAAATCAACTTTTTTATTTCTTTGTGGATTTTGATGAAAATTGGCACAGCAACTGGAAATGCTTCCGTAATAACACCATAAAAATTTCAAGGTAATACCATATTTACTCGCATAATCCTCACACTTTTTTTTCGGAAAAGTCAATGCAAAGTTAGAGGTGCGAGAAATGTGCGGGGAAAAAAAAAATCCGGTGCACAGTGTTGCCAATTTGCCTTATGCCAATCCCGCTAAATGTAGCGGTCGTTTTTTGTGTATGTAAGCTCAGTGTTGCGAACAGCAGCTATTTCTTTTTATTTTATTATTTACAACGTAAACAGTCCCCCGTCAATCAGCGATCATGAAATTGCCGCCTTTGCTTTCTGGCGCGCGCCCTATCTCGTCGTCGTATGTGCGTGCCCAACTCCAGTAACACACGTTGAAGTCGGTGACGCCGAAGTGCCTGCCTGCGGCACGGTTGTCGTGTTCGATCGCGCACTCTTTCGCTTTCAATTTGAAAGCGGCAATGTAGCTGGCGTTCTTCCCCATGGCGAAGTGGCACCAAGCACAAAACAAAGAGATCAAAAAGTTCTCAAAATGGCAGCGAGCTATCCACCACTGACGCGAGTGACTCACTGACTGCTGCCACTCAACGACGGCACCACGACGGCGACACGACAGCAGGCTGCGCGAACACCGTTTAGTTGCGCGCACGCGAAACATGCGCAGAACCGGCTCAAGGACAGTGGGAGTAGCGTGTTAGGGCGCCTGTTTGGGAGTAGCCATGCAGGTTGTTAGGGTGCCTGGATGGCCTTGGATACACAGCGCTCTCCGCCGAACGGAGAGGCGGCGGGGGAGGGCGCGCGTTGGAGAGCGCGTGCACCATGCGGGTTTCGCGAGCAGGCAACTTTCGCCGCTGCAAAGTTGGGGGTGCGAGAATTATGCGAGGAACCAAAAAATCCAAGTTTTGGTGGCTCACATTAGGGGTGCGAGGATTACGCGAGTAAATACGGTATTTCGATAACTGTTTTATTTATTAAAGTTTCTTTCTGTTCTGCTTGTACCGAGCTTGAGCGACTTATAAAACATGATAGAAAACTCGTTCAGAGGGCTTTGCATTCCCAAATGAATGGACGAGGTCGTGACAGTTTTAGAATTTTTTTTACAACAATGTTTTTTAGTGTTCATTTTTTTAGAGGTTAATGTGCAACAGGCATGTCGACTGTAAACGACTATTTGAATAAAAAAATCACAAAAAACGAATCTGGAAAACCAAAAATATCATGACCTCAACTGTTCATCAAGGAATGTAATGCAAGAAACAGAATCAAGGTAGACCCAGCAGTCACGAAAAAATCCCTGGAACAAGCGACACAGGTGGCAAAAAAAACTATTTTGAGAAAACGGCTTCCGAAGTTGCAACATAGGTTTCACTCATCAAAAGTCGTCACGGTTGTAGCCTTTCGTGTCCTTTTGAACATGGGGCTTCTGGAAGGCCTTGCCTTGCCTTGAATTGGAGTGCCTTTTACAGCCTTTCTCTTTCCACAAAACATCATTTTCAGCTCCTCTGTGAAGAGTACATAGCCCAGTTAGCAGACCAAACGAAGGGGGAGATGGCTTTTAATGGGCTTTCAGCAAAAGTAGGTTAGCTGTTTGGCTGTATCGCACTGGACAACGTCCCTTTGCAGTGTTGTCCCCATGGCAACAAGTGAAGCATCTTTTTTAGATAAATTTGAAAATTTCTGGCTTCTTTTATGTTTTATTACTTTGCCTGGCGCAGCAACTTAGTATTCATACGGGCAGGTGTTCATTGCCAAAAGTTTGCATACCACAAGGATGCAAATGAGCTACTTTGAAGCTTGGTATAATATTGTGCATCACTTAACTTTGACGGAAGGTTTTTTTTTCACTACTTTTGACGTTCAAGGCATCCAATATTTCTCGCAGCACTGTCAGTATGCCCTAAGCCATAGATTATATGCATTAGTATCAATAATTTCCCTAAAAAAAATCACTGTTAAATGCTACGACAGTAAGGTAAATTTTTAACGCAGAGAACATATTTTTATTCCTATATTCTTAACTCAAACCTGTTTGCATGATTATTACAAGTGCACGGGAAACGTTGCGCAAGAAAGGCGATATGGCTCGCGCGCATCGCAGCGCACGCTTACCGCGACATATCGTACTTTGATTATCCCTGATATGGCTTGTCAGGTTGCTTTTATGATTAAATCTAACGTCGCAGGCATTAATTACAACTACTGGCGTTCAATAGTAACCGGTTGCGCAGACATGCGATGCTCCAATGCGCGTCTGCTATGCCGTGTGCGCCGCAGCGTTTAACACGTCGACTGTTTCTTTCCCAAGGCTAGTGAGCCCACAATCAAAACACAGCAAGAACTAAGCGTGTAAACATCGCAAATCCGACTTAAAGTTCACTTCACGAACCGCTATCGTAAGCGCACACACCGCGTCACCCTCCGGGGTCCTCCGACGGTAGTGTCACGCGCACCACGAAGCGTTCGATGACCTCCGCCTTTCGAGCCACACAACTTTCCGTAATCTGGCTCGTGATCTCAGGCCTTCCCATTGCGATAATGTCCGTGTTGAATACCACAGACTGAACAGAAACTTGGCTGAGCGAAGCAGCGAAAATGTACTCAAACCGCCCAGGCGCCCACGCTACGCAGCTCAGGCGCCCGCCATCTTGCATTGCGCCGCGACACCCAATCAGGAGGGTCGTCTTAGCGCGCCCCGACCGGAAAACAAATAGCGCTTCAGCATCTATTTCTAGCTTCGCTTGTGCGTCGTTTCTTTTCTGCCGTTTGTGCGTTTGTGAATGAACTAAGATAAAAGAGACGAGCGGAACCAGAAAGACGAACGCTCGGCCGATCTAACGATATCAAAATGGCCGCGCCTGGTGGCACCGTTGCGGAGATATAATGCCCCGAAAATTGCCGTTTTTTCGCCCTTTTGCGCTGATAGTTTGTCACCGCGCCTGGCGAAACTATTTTTTTATGCCACTTTGCGACGCTTTTCAGCGCAAAAACTTTGCAGGCGCACAGAATAGGAAACATAGAAGCCGAATAGGTGGCTTTCAAAAAAACGATGTTTTGGTCATTTTTCTGAAGTTGAAAGCCGCGTCCCCCCTTAAAATTGAACAATCGTTGTTGAAGTGGGACACCTGCTTGTGCTATGTATGCAAGACTTCGATAAGGGCCTCTCTTTGTTCTTTAGCAGCGAGCCTATTTGAGTAGCCTTTGTGCGAGTGATTGCAGATTCTTTCGTTCTTTTCCTGAGTCCATTTTGCAGTGGAATTATAATGAAAAATTTCTCCTTCCTGTGTAATGGGGGATGCGGGTCTTGAAATCCCAAAATTTTGCCAAAGGTCAGAAGGTTAAAAGTGCCATTTTCATACAGTAGTAGAGCTATTTTTCTTCCGTACAGCCAAATATCCAGACCCAGGAGTACGTAGTTGAGCCATAATATCAGTTTAGATTACCCACGACCGCTAAAATAGACCAAGATTTGATGCGAAAATAGCATTTTTTGATGACTCGCTGCTTGGGTTCTACATGCGCTATGGCGTCCGTCTTGGTCTCATTCAAAAGTGTGTCTTCATTTTCAGTTGCTGCCAGAACCGCTTCATTTTGTTCATTGGTTGTGAGTAAAACCGGAATAGAAAAAAGAAAAGGAAAACACCACCCAATTGGCTGCTGACTGCACGTTATCTCATGGGAGCAATCTGATTGGCTGGGCGTTGTGGGTCGTCTGCCCGGCACTCTCATTACAATGCAGCGGTACACATACTCGTTCATGCGGGGACCGGCAAAAGCCCTGCACGACATAGAAATAAACTAACATGTTTGTCAATAACTGAGAAAAGAACGAGAAGCTTTACAAAGTGCCTGGAATCCGTTTTTCTGTATGTATGGCGGCAACATATCGCGAGAACCATGCCAGGACAAAGGTAGGCTTAGCGCACCCTTGGGCTGCCTAGGCGTTGTATGATTAGGCCTGTCGCTGTGCTAGGGTGTGTATATCTTTAGAGCAGCAGCAAATAGAAAGAAAAGAAAAATGATGAAGGGGAGGAGCCCGCTTGTGTACGGCGCAGGGGAAGCGTATTCATTCTGTTATCAACGGTGCCGTGGTGAGTTGGCCCGCATCCCGATGCACCCTTCCTCGTTGGCAGGTTACCATCTAGATGAGCGATTTAAAACTGATAAATGTTTTTACTGCAGACATTGTGCGGTGGTGACGTGATACACAAGTAGATTACATTGGAAACGTGGTTATCCATCCACCTTGCCAAGTGCATGCATGTCACAGAACAGTGTGGTGCAA
Source organism: Haemaphysalis longicornis (assembly GCF_048455015.1). Classification (NCBI taxonomy): domain Eukaryota; kingdom Metazoa; phylum Arthropoda; class Arachnida; order Ixodida; family Ixodidae; genus Haemaphysalis; species Haemaphysalis longicornis. Next base: position 27,457,184 of record NW_027526335.1, on the reverse strand, counting down.
TCCGTTACCAGCCCCTTCGTTGCAGCTCATTGCGCGCAATGCTAATCGCCCCGTAACCGATTTGCTTGCAAAAAATGAAACAGTAACATAATAAAGTAAACGTTTATGGCTGTGGTACACGATTCGCACCCTTGCTGTGGTCGTCAACGAGTGACAGCGTGCTGCCAACAGCATAAAAATTGAAGTGACTTTCTGGCTTTTCTTTTGTTCCGTTTTTCTGCCAAGTGCCCTTCGTGTACAGAGGATTTCAAACTTTTCCCATCAACTGATTTCAGCAAACTTAGTATGCTCGTGTAGAGTGAAAAGCGAGCCACGTGCTAAAGCGTTTTTCTTTTTCACATGCTCAATAGATGAAACTGCCAGTTGTAGTAAAACTTCAACTACGATTTTCTCCGCTTTCCTTTTTTTGCACATGTGCCTAGCCTATCAGACATTGCCAGGTTCTTTTTTTTTTTTTTTTTTTTCAGAGGATTTTTATGAACATTATACCGTTGCTGACAAAATGCTGCCCTTACGGTTACCGTTGCTAACATTAAATAATTGCTTACAAAATCAGTTCAGTTGATTGAGCAGTACTCGGAACACTTAAGAGGGCGTGTCGTCACTTTGCTGGCCCAGAGAGCCTGCTCCCGTGTTCGTCGCATTCTAGTGCTTCTGTCTGCAGTGACCCTTGGGCATGTGGGAAATCCAGCTCTAGCGAAAATAAGAGTCTCTGCTCCTCACCGTTCATCTAAAACTTTCATTGGACGAAGAAAAAATGGGAAATTTTGCTCAGGAGACAGCGTTCCTATCATTTGGTGTTATGTTGATGGCCTGCAGCATTCCCACATTGGTGTCGTGTGATTTCTAAGGTCTACTAGGTGCTTTCAAATGGGGAAAACTTATAGTTTTCTTCGTGAATATAGAAGGCCAATGGATACCTTTGTCCAAAGAAAAACGCTTGGGCTACCTGCCACAAATGGCTGCAATGGTGGCCACAGCTCCGCACTGGCTGTGGTTGATATTTGACTGTGAAATTTTTTGCGAGTCATTCATGCACATTTGAGTAGCGTCTTTCTTCGGGTGTCTACCAACCTGGAAAACAGGGAAAACCGGGAATTCTCAGGGATTTTGAATAGTCTGGAAGAACTCAGGGAAACCTCATGGAATTTGTGCTTCTATCAGGGAAAGTTAGCTGTACTTCATAAAGGAAGTGAAATTCACAGTAATGCTGGCTCAAGTAATAGTACGTCAATAGTGGACAGCCCTCCGGAGTCGTCGCTGATGGTGCCGTCTGAAGCCACTGCTTCCAGTGACAACATACAACTTGCAAGTTGCCCCCCCCCCCCCCCCCCCCCCCCCCACCTTCCTCCCGACCTCCTGTATTCTGGCGTGTTTCCCAGACTCCTGAAAGGCGGAAAAAAACGTTGCGCGCCTCGATAGCTTGTTGTGGCAGCGTAAGGGAGTCTACAGGGGCAGGGGTGGTAGTACCTTTCAATCCTATGCTGGAACACCTGGCACCATCTACTGTGGTTTCTAGTCAGTTGATGCATGTTGCAAATCTTTGAGTTGTGAACCTGGCGTAATAATAAAAACACATTTCTCTTAATTTTCAATTTTAAAAGTCTGCAGCTGCATTCGAAATATGTCTGAAGTATTGAATATAGACATTGTACCCCGTTTTAAGAGTTCCTTTTAACTGCAAGCTGGCACTATATTCCGCTGCGTAGAAAGACAGAGCATGTTTCGGCTCCGTAGCTTTTGCTGTTCACCAAAGGAACTTTACGTGGGGTCACCATAGCGGGGTGTAGTTGAGGTGGTTATGATTTCCAATGGGAATCCCAAATAAACTCTTCCCGCTCATCCTGCGCAGCGCTTTGATGCTAGAAGTATAACGGTGTTGAAGGGCACCTAACGTGGCGGTGTTAAAGATGCAGGTGTCCCTCATCCAAACCAAAATAAACTCTTTGAAGCAGTGAAATACAGAACTGAGGCATTGAGTGCGAGCTGAGAACATGGCAGTACGTGGTTTTACCATTTTTTTTTTGGTATTTCATTCACTGCGAATTTTACTACCACTCTGTTATGTTTTCTTTTTGAATGAGATGAAAGTTACTGGTTAGAATTCAAACTTTATTATGTCATATATTTATAAGGTGCTTTTTAGAGGGTGGCAGCAACTGGTGAAGTGGTGGCAGCCCATGTTGACGTAAAACGGAGTTCTGTGTCAGTCAGGGAATTTATCAAGAAGACTCGGGGAACGCCTGGAAAACTCGGGGAATTTGAAAATGTCAACTTGGTAGACACCCTGCGTCTTGTTTATGTTTCATTCTCACTTTTTTTAGTAAGAAGGGTATTTCAAATTTAGTAAAAACGAAAAAGTGGGCTTTTTTTTTTTATAAAACGGTGATTTTCCAACCCACATTTCTGTTTAAGCCCCAGTGTGACCGACTTCGTTGGGTCAGCCACCCTTGCCCCTTAAAAGGAGGGCGAGGTGGCAACACTGCAGCAGCCTAGTAGTTTCATTGCTTGGGTGGCCCCTTTTCCAGGAGACCAACAAGCGGGAGGAGCTACTGCGGCCCACCAACCCGGCAGCCCAGCAGGCCCTGCTGGCCTCCCAGTACAAGGTCTCCCCACTGCCTGCACCCAAGCTGAGGCCCAAGCCGGTCGGCGCAGAGATGGGCAAGGTCAGTCAGTCGTCACTCCTTGTCAGGAATGGTTATTGGCCCCTTGTCGGGAAAACTTTTCTGTTTTGTTAATGCTTGACAAAAAAGGAGAGGCCGACACTAGGTGTGAGCGTCGGCTGCTCCTTCTCACATAAGTTGTAAGGTTCCTATGAGGTCATTGCAAAGTTCACTGAGTTGGAGTCTTTGAGAGGAGAACAAACTACAGTAGAAGCTCGGTGATACGAATCTCGCGGGACCGCGAAGAATTTTCGTATCACCCGAAATTTGTATGAACCAACACAGCACTGAAAAAAGTTTTCGTTTATTTCTTTTCTTACTTTTGTTTGAGGAAACCCATGATGGCTTTCTGTTTTTTTAGGGGCGAAGCTCCTTAAGGCGTGGGTCTGTCCATCCTCGACGTATGTATGTAGCCACCTCTAGTTTAGTTCTTGGATTGTTTACTAGATGGCGTGGCTACCTCTAGTTTAGTTCTTGGATTGTTTACTAGATGGCGGTACTTGTATATGATGAAAAGATGCGCTTGGATTGTTTACTAGATGGCGTGGCTACCTCTAGTTTAGTTCTTGGATTGTTTACTAGATGGCGGGGAGCATTGTAATAAAATTCGTTCGCTGTTGGCGCGCGCTCGGAGTCGCCCGATGGATAAGGCTGCAGATGTGCGAGCCCGCGAGGCAGAAGCGCTCCGTGAAGCTGCGCGACGCCGCCGCCAAGATCCTGCCGTACGAGAGCGGGAGGCCGAAGCGTGTCGTCTGGCTGCGCGACGCCGCCGCCAAGATCCCAGCGTTCGAGAACGAGAGGCCCAAGCGTCACGGCAACGGCACGAGGACCCTGCCGTACGCGAAGCGGCACGGCTGCGGCGCGAAGAGGATCTCCAAAACGTCAGAGAACGGGAAGCGGCGAGAAAGCGCGCGTATCGGCAGGCAGACCCCGATGCAGTGAGAGCTCGTGAGGCGTCTGCAAAACGCATCAGGCGAGCTCAGCCCCAAGGTGCCGACGCGCGGTTTAAGCGAGACTTTCTAGACGTTACGTTCGAACACAGATGTAGTGGGCGAACTTTCACTGAAGAGTCACGGTTTTATTTAACCTTCATGTCGCCAAGCAGTCCTTTTTGGAGCGCATAAAACTTCGCGCTCGTTACCTCACTCGTGGTGCCCGAGCTCACTACACGCCGCAACAGTCAAGGCATGAACCGCATGGCGTGTTTTTGCACGCGATTCGTGCGCATCGGCATTATGCGCGCAATATTTTTACGCCCGTGTCGATGATTTCGCACCTGTGGCAGCTTCTACCTCAGTCAGAAAATGACTCGTGACGTGTGCGGCTGTGGGAGCGGTAGGAGCTTGAAGACTTATGCCAATGGGGAGGCGCATGCCTCATGGCGGCAGTATCGAAGCGCTCGAGACAGCCAGCTGGCTCTGCACGGGATGTTTAGGCTTAGCACCCCGGCAGATATTGCATGGGCGCTTTCACTAGCGGCGCGGATGATGTTTTATAGTACCGTTTTCGCCCGCATTATCAGCTCCTTTACCGCACGAGCAACTTCGTGTGTGCCTTGAGCAGCATTTTAAAGAGCGGTTAGAAGAGGTCGCTGGAGCGCCCTTCACCACTTCACGGTTGAAGCCGCCGCCTTGTTGCCGTTGCCGGCCGCGTCGTGCGCAGTGCGCCTGTGGCCTGTGCGGCGCGTTTTCGTGAGCAGAAAACAACAGCCCAGCTGTTCCTGGCAAAGAGGGGAGAGAGCGCCCGTACATCCCCGTCGCTTGCTTGTTCGGCTGGCTTGACAGCTGGGTGCTTCGCCGGCTCGTTTGTATCATCCGCCGGGCTGCACAGGTCTGTTTGCAACAGCCGAAATTTTGCCCATTGCAAACAATGCAATTTCGCCAGGACTTCTCAGAAATTTGTGTCATCCTGAAATTCGTATCATCGAGATTGCACTGTACACCTAATTGCACACAAGACACTAAACACAATGGTGTGTCCTTATGGCAAGCAAGTTAATAAAAGTGTGAGTGGCAAGTGTCAGAATCAGCACAAAGTGAGTTCATACTGGAAAAGCTTTTCTTTTCCTTTCTTTTGTTTTGTTTACTGTATATTGCCGCATATAAGTCGACTCCTCATATAAGCCGAGCCCCCCAACTTTAGACCCCCGGATCGCGAAAAAAAAAGGGCATACATACGTACCTGTAATAACGTTAAAAAAACGGGCTGCACTGATGGGGAAAAAAAGAAAATGCATTTATTGGGCGCACTTTGTATGTTCGCACCGACAGCGTTCACACCGCTGCCGTTTTCGCGAATGTCATAAGAGCGCGCACCATTCACATTGCCGCCGTTATTGCGCACTTGCCAAACGCTTCGCGCACCATGCTGTGAGGCAGGCCGTACCACGCGTCGCACACCCACTGTGCCACAGTGCTCAAAGGAGCCCGCTTCACACGCCCCGTCGGTGTCAGGGGTTTGCCGTCCTGCTCCATCCACTCGTAGAGTGCCGCCATCTTATCTTTGAAGAGCTTGTTTAGAGCAACGTCGAGAGGCTGGAGAACAGGGGTCAAGCCGCCTGGAATGATCGCCAGCTCACACTGGGTGTTCGCCACTGCTCTCTTGACGCGCTCCGTGATGTGCCTATGGAACGAATCGAGCACCAGCAAGCTCTTCGGCTTAAGGGGACACGCGGGTCGAAAAAACGCGATTTTTTCGAAATATACAATTTTTTGTTTTCCCTTGCATTAGCATCTTTGACTGTCCTTCTTTCATGGGTAAAAAAATGAAAACGAAATACGAACGAGAACTTAGTGAAAAATGTGTCTGAATGACTCGCGGTGACCCAAGAAATCGCGCAATCAAGCCAAATTTCGGCCAGGTTTGAGAATTTATTCCGCACAGCAGCGTGGCTCGCCGCCATTTCGGTCACTTGAGAGAGGTAGATCAAGCCTTCTTCTCTCGATTGAGCCGCTCGCCAGCTTCGTATCTCCGCGTAAAGAAAATAAAAAAAATGTTTCTTCCCGCTTGTTTTGCGAGCTCCCACTGGGCATTTAATTCACGTGACGCGAAAGCGGGACCGCCATTGGCTCTTGCCGCTTGTGAGCCGCCATCGCCCACATCGTTCCGTTCGCTACTTCGCGCTATCTTTTCTATTTCCTTAGCGTGTGTTTTTAATCGTGAACGGTGAGGAGAAGCGTGGCTTTTGTCGCCGGAAGCAGCGTACTTCGTGTCGGTACAAAGGAAAGCGCAAGCGGCGCAGCATTGTGACGACCACGGCCAATGCCGGCATGACCGGCACCGTGAGGCCTAACGGCGCCGGGCCTTCAAGCGTTGCAAGCGCGGCTCTACCAGGCGGGGCTGATTTTATCAGCGAAGATATCGGCTTTATAAGCGCATCGGAGAAGTCGGCAGCCTTCCAAGGTGAGGAGACAGCCAGCCACGGGAGCGGTGCAGTTATCTGTGAAGTCGGCGCTCTGACTGACCTTGAGTGGCACCGTGTGCGCGACGTGCGGGAAGTGCGAACTCGTCGTAGTTGAGGTTGCGAACAAGCGGAAGGGCCTCGCATCGGTACTGGAACTGAAGTGCAAAAACGAGAAGTGCCCTGCGGGAGTGATTTCTTCTGTTTGCTCGTCGCAGCGCGCTGCCGCCGTCAGTCGCGGAGGCCACAAACCGGAACTCTGCAGGGGAAGTCCCCGTGATAGTTTCGCCGTCAATGTGAAAACGGTACTCGCTGCACGCGTGGTTGGCATGGGACACGATCAGCTGTGCAGGTTTTGTGCCATTCTTGGTCTACCAAAACCACAGTATCAAAAGACGTTCTACAACACTGCCAAGAAAGTTCATGTTGCGGCCACAAAAGGCGTCTCTGACAACCTTGCTGAAGCAAGGCAAGTAACTGCGTTGCAAGCTGGTCAGACTGACCTCAGTGTGATTTTTGATGGTACTTGGCAGAAGCTTAGACACGAGCCACAACAGTGTTGGCACTGCCATTTCTCTTGACACTGGTCTCTGCCTGGATTTTGAGGTGCTGTCAAACTACTTGCAGCCGCCACCAAAAGCTTCATGAGCAAGAAGAGGAAGTGTGGCAAGCCTTTCATGCCTCTTGTGTGTGAAAAAAATGTCGACTGCTCATCCCATGCCATGGAGACGGAAGCAGCACTGCGCATCTGGCACAGGACGCTATCGTACAACTGCAGTTCACTGTAGTGGAGACTGCCACTGCCCTTGCAGGGTTGTGGTTCAACAGGGGCTACACTAGCTTTGAGCAAGTTCTCCAAGAACTGGGAATCTTCCCTTCAGAAGAACTGGTCAGACTAAACAATGCAAGTCACCAGCGGAGGATCAGGCAGATGTTTGCCAAGCTGACTGCTAAGGCTAGCCCCATTGCCGCAGCCTGGTGAAACGGTCCCATACCAAGGACTACCCCAGCAAAAACCGTGAGGGTGCAACTTATGCAGCAGGAGCATTCTAGTTTTAGTACCTTTTCAGACTGTATCCCCATTTCAGACTGTATCCCCATGGACATTTCAGACTGTATCCCCATCAAATTTCATGTTGTTCGAGCAAGAATTTCTGAATCTGCCAAAGAAATAAACTTTCAATTGCGTTTTTCTCAGCTTGTTGTTTTTGTCCGTTTTCTGAGTTTGTGCACACTTATTTTCCCACTTAAAGTTGTCGTATCAGTATGAAATTTTGCACAGATGTTCATTATAACACGTAGAGTGCACAAATCTTGTTCATTATGCAATTTGTGTCCTTAGATATTTCTGACGGTCATAAAGCAAAAATATACAGAACAAAAAAAGGCACACTACCAGTCATTTTTTTTTCGTGGTGAGGAAAATGATGATGAGGCTTTTTCAGGTAGATTTGTGCACTTTGCAGTTCATAAGGAACCACCTAGGCTATTTTAAAAGTTTCAGGAAATGTTTTTACTATAAAAAAAAGTGTGCACAAAAAAGCCATTTTTCTGAAAGTCATGCCGCGTAACATTTTATCCGGAGCAGCTATTCAAAATCTGATTACATATATGACCAGAGGAGCTCAATCTCTACAAGCTGTGAAAATTTCAGCCTCCTAACTTCATTATTAAAAACAAAGTTGTTTGGAGGAGCACGTCCCCTTAACGAGACCGCCTAGGCGCCGGAGCCACACGAGGCGGAACCATTCAAGGACGGTCTCCTTAGTAAAAAACCCCTTTTCGTTCACGCGAACGATCACTTTGGGGAGGAATTTCTCCTTGGGCATCGTTTTGCGCTTAAACACTATGAAGGGAGGAAGTTTGTGGCCATCGGCAGTGCAGCACAACATCACCGTAAATCGGTTGTGCACGTTGCCCATCATCATCACACGCACTTGCCACTCCCCTTTAACTGCGACCGTCCGCTCACTTGGCATATCAAACCAGACGGGCGTCTGATCGGCGTTACCGATCTGGCCGAGTGTGAAGGCATGCTGCTCCTTCAGTTCAGTTACGAACTCCAGGAAGGCTTCCTTCTTCTCGTCGTAAGTGTCGGGTAGCTTCTGGCAAACCGTGGTACGCCTTTTCAAACTGAGCCCGTTTCGCTTCATGAAGTTCGTAACCCACTTCTTTGAAACTTTGAACTCGCTGCGGGCGATCTTCAATTCATTCACGACACTGCGAGCCTTCCCCTGAATGTCCTCGTAGGACACGCTCAGGCCTTTGTCTCTCTGTTTTTTCACCCACTTCTCCACTTCTTCTTCAACGACAGGATACTTTCCTTCCTTCGGTCCCCGGAAGCACATGCGCGATCCTGCGCACGCAAAAAGCTTGTCCCTTTGTTGCCGCCAACTTAGGATGCATTTTTCTGAAATGCCGTAATGACGCTCCGCTGCCAAGTTGTTCGTGGCCTCGGCATGAAGAATAACTTTACGCTTGAAAGCCGCGCTGTAACTCTGCCGACTAGTTGGTGGCATTTCGGTGTCGTCCTGTTGCGTGCTTCACAGTGGACTCCAGAGAAGGCGGCCGAGTGCTTGCTAGGCCTATTCGGCCTATTGTTATGTAAATATGTTTTCGGAAAATAAATTTCTTCTTCTTCTTCTTCTTCTTCGGTGCTATGCGGCACTATGCGGGATCACGGAAGCCGATCCAGAGCCTGTGCCTGTGCCGAAGCTGATTGCGCTGGTCGCAAGTTTTCATGGCCGCGTTTTCATCGCCGCGTTCGGGCGACGTTTTTAAATTGTAGAACTAAGGTGAAAAAAGGATGTGCAAATCTTTTTAATTATTGATGCTATAGTGCCTATATATATATACACGAAACGTCACTTGCCAAGGTTTGCTTAAATTTCTCTCTCCTTCCCCCCCACCCCCTAGTTAACTTGGGCTCCGCGTATAAGCCTACCCCCCTAAACTTGGGGTCCCGATTTTTGAAAAAAAAGTCGACTTATATGCGGCACTATATGGTATTAAGGTCGGCAATCTTTTGTTCGTGCTGCATGTACAGGTGCACCTGAGTTAGGCTTCGAAAAGCTGCTAGATGTCATTACATTTATTGAACAAAGTACTGGACTGCTTGCTTCAGTTTGCAAGCTTTTTCACTGGTAGCAAGGTTAACCAAACAACTAGGATATCAATATAGTACTTGCATGGCTTCACTCTAGAGAAGCTTTATTTTGGGACCATAGTAAGCTTTTTCTTGCAAGGGAGGGGGGTGTTACTCTTCTCAACTGCAGGGAACTAGTACTCGTCACTGCACATTTGCGTGTTTCTGAGCACCCCCACACGTTTTCTGTTTGGTGCACCTTATCAGGTTGTGGGGCAGCCAAACAAGAATTGTCCCTGGCTACCCTATAGTGAGAACCTACTGAAGTGGCATGAGGGGCTGGTATCTTGAAGCTATTTGTCTCACTGTTCAGACATGGTCTTTCGGAAGGACAGGAGGGTGCGCACACAGGTTGTTTCCCTTTCCTTCCTTCCCTTGGGCAGAAGTCGACGCTGTTCAGTGGGCTAGATGACGAGGAGGACACCGTGGAGCCGTTCACTCCGCGGCGGAGCATCAAGAAGCTGGTGATCAAGACCAAGGATGTGCCAGACGAACTGAGCGCCAGCTCGCTGCTGGCATCCACTCCGTCCCCAGCCCTCAACCGGACATCCACCCCGATAGCCCAGCCATCGGGCACACCCAGTCGGGCTCCGCTGACCATTCCACTCAAAGACAGGTATGCCCTGGGGCGCAGAGCATACCTGCTAATCGCAGAGCACTGCCTAATCTGTGGACCAGACCGCAGAATAATGGTCAGCTTTATTTTTGGACCCGACCACAGGGTGATCGTCTGCTTTACTTTGTATGTTGAGATCTCTTTCAGGGAGTTTAAACAGTTCAGTACAACATATTTTAAATCAATTTTAACCTTTGCACGCACTAGAAAGCTTAGGACGGATACCCTTTTGGCTTCGGCATCACCTCGCCCCAAACTGCCGACGTCAGGGCTCCCGTGACATAGGCAAAGCGCTGGCTATTATTGGGGCATGCTGCTCCGCAGTTTGGGACTGGCGTCATGCTGCCCAGGCACATGCAGTTATGGCTGGTCTGGCTATGCGCGCGCACATACAGGCCAGTTGTTATGCGATGAGAACAGTTATGTCATGAGCGCCATCTTGTCATGGCGGCTGTCTGGATGTTTGTTTTGCTGAAACCAGAACTGACAGGAATAAGTGAGGCTGTAAATAATTGTTTACACTGCGTTTGACCATCTAATGTGCCGTTCTATGATTACTGGGCTGGTAGGCACCCAGAGCAGCAAAAAAGACGTGACACCGAATTTTCGTGTCAGTATTAAGCTTCTGCTAAAATGGCCCTGCATATCAGCTTCTGGGACGTGGTGGTAGAGTCTCAGGTTTTGGTGCTGACCTGGGTTCGAGCAACAGCAGTTCAGAAGCTATGATTCCATCGTTGGCCCGTTTGTGCCTTTCCTTTCACGAGGCCTTGAAGAATGTTAAACTGGTTTAGTATGTTGCTGTTTCTCTGCAGACAAATGTTGTGTTTGTAAAGGGAAGAGGGCATAGTTAAGGACAGCAATGTAAAGGCACTGGCAAGAGAGTAAAGTGCCAAGGCATCACTGCCATCAAAAATTGGTTTGCACTGACATGTTCAACAACGTACTAGTGTTTTAAAGTCAGATAGGCATAAATACACGAGAGGTGTTCCGAACAGTGGCATTTAAATGTAATCACTCCTTTCCTTTGCCTATGCATGGAAAATATTCCATGCTCTTGCAGCTGCATGGAATATTTTGACATTTGTCTATAGGCCTATTCGCCTCCACATCTACACTGTGAGAATCAAAAGCTAGGTCATTCGGAGTCCATTATCGGGACGAAGCCGCCTGTTTGATTTGTAACAAGCTGGAGGTTTTTGTGGGTAGTATAAGGGAGATTTGTGAGGGAAGGACTAGAGGGCTGAGGGGTGTGAACTGAGCAGAGTTATATGAAGGCTGTTATATATGATTTGTTTATAAAAATTGGGCATGGAAGTTGAAGCAAACCAAGCAAGACTAGAAGATTGCCACCACATGCTAGGCCAACATTGAGTCCCATTGTAAATGTGCGTTCATTTTCTTTCCTTCATAAAAATATAAATGCTGGTGGTGCTTCTTTTTTGAGTAAGGGTGGGCTGCCTAAATGTTCAGGAAATTGCACTTGTACATGACCTGTTTGTTTGCTGCTGATACATTTTGAGTGGCAAACATTAAAAGCGGTAGCTTCACAGTAATTACTATTTTGTCTGGTAGAATATCATTCATGGTAGAATGTCTGGTGGAATATGCTGCCTGAGGCCACAATCAGATGCTCTTCGCTTGCGTCATTTGAAGGTAATCTGAAACGGTTTTTTCTGTGAATAATATTGTGGCTGAATGTCATTCTTTTTTTTTTTGTTTTATGTCTGAGTGCTTTTTGTTACTCGCATGATAACGCCTATGCTTGTTTATTGGTGCCGCCTTCCTGGCGTCGCAAAGCGTTGTCTGAAAGCGTTGAGTCATTGTCCAGCTCTGACCGCGTGTATTGCTTTCCGTGAGTGTTCCATTTTTATGTATAATTTGAGCTGTTGCTCGCTACAGCCCCGAGAAATATTGTTTCAACTTGATAACCTGCTTTCGAGTGAAACTTTTTGTCCTTCCACCCTGTAACGGCCCACTTCTGGGCTAACAGTATTAATAAATGAAATGAAATTGTGTTGAGGAACAGGGACTAGTCTCGTTAAAATAAAGCATGGCCTACAAAACATTGCATTTACCTCGGGGTACCCAAAAATTCTCTATATGAATTGTCAGTGCAACAATGTTTGGCTGAACTTATGTACAGACCTTTCACCCATGCCCCATTCTATGCTGTTGCCAACTGCCAGGGGTGAGACAGCTGCGCATATTGCGCAGTTTTGATACAAATTCCTTTTCCTGCGCCAGGCTGCTCCAAAAGCTTCAAAATTGCAAAAATTGCGCCAAACTGCTCCAAAACAGTATGAGAGCCAAGGATTTTAACGCTCCCGTCAATTTCAGTGGGGGAAAATGCTTACTGACGGCATAATTTTCCAGTGCCTTGAATGTAAAGGTTTGTAAAGGTGTAATGTTTGTAAAGGTTTAATTGATTGATCATTCAATAAAAACCCCGCATAAAATTGTCCACGGGGTAGTTTTTTTCGAAAGTAACAATGTCGGGTTGCCCATGTTATATTGTGCGAATTATTAAAGTTTTCACAAACTACTTGTGCAAGTTGATTTTAAAACGGTAATTTTGGGAGCGCCGCATCTCCAGAACGACATTACTGGGCACCGCCATCTCGGTGCGGCGAAGATTGGAAAACATGACCGCTGGGCGAAGCAGTTTCTCGTGGTTCAGGCAGAGTGCTCTTCGCCAATTTCTACCGCGGTTTTGGTTATGGGGGTGGCCGGGTTTACATTTGACCTGTTGCGGGAAGTTACGCGACTAGAAATACGAGGGTTCATCAAAAACAACGGGCTACCCGCGATATCGCCGTGTTTCAGCCTTGAGTGTGAGGTGCGGTGCGTGCTTGAAGTGACATTTGGGACTCATTGCTGCACTATAAAACGCCGAGTTATTGTTGCTATTGATAGTGAGCTTGCGAGCGGCAGGGGTGGGACAATGGACACTGCAGAAGTGGCGGCGCAGGCTGCATCACCGCCATATGTTCATGCAGTATCCGATAGCGGGACTGGCTATTATCGCACGCTAGTAATAATGGTTCATCTATCTGAATTGAAATTTAATGCCAAAAGGGAGGTGACTAAACATACCACTACTGTAATTACGATCGTTGTGAACGCCCTTCTTGGGGCTTGAAATGGGAGGGCTGGTGGGGTGCGACGACTGTCACCTCGCTTTGCGCAACTTTTGCCGTGGCCCTCAGTTGTGCGTAACGCCGTGTCTGGGATTACAAACATAACTTCGGCATTCGCAGGATAATAAAAATTCCTTAAAATTGCTTAGTTTTTCAATTCGATATTTTCAACGAAACTCCGCGTTATCTATGCATAGAGCCCAAGAATGTAAAAATGGTTTGAAAGAGGTAGTGTAGTTCATTCCTTGTGATACTCAGGTAGAAAAAACTTTATTGAAAGGCTGTTTCAGTGTTATGTACGGTCAAAACCGATTAAAAAGCGCACTCCCCCCCCCCCCCCCCCCCCACCCACCCCCCCCCCCTTCTCCCCCCGAGTGGCCAAAAATTTGATTTTTTAGGCTTCTAAGGTGACATAATAAATGTCGTTCTTCTGCTCCGAATCAAGGTTCTTCTGCTCCAAAATCAAATTTTCGCTGCTCCAAAAGCTGCTCCCAAATCTGGTTCAGCTGTCTCACCCCTGCAACTGCACTAAAATGAAATTAACTCTTGCAACTTTCTGTCACTTTCAAGCATTGCTGGAGATACGCAGAGTTCCAACTACTGTACGCTGCCCAAATGTCATTGTGAGCAGTGTTTAAGGGGCCTTGGCTGAGCACTGAAACTGTGCCGAAAAACTGCGAGCCGTTTTTCTCCTGCCTTGTGACAGTGTTTGGTCGACAATGCCAGAGGCCTTCTTTTGATGTCTTTGTTTTTAGTGGCCACTCCCCACTCACTCCCAACGAGCCAAGCTTCACTATGACGAGTGCCCCACAAACAGAGAAACCCAAAAGGTGGGTACTCTTGCACGCTACCTGCCTCTGTTTGAGGCCAGGTTTGTTTCTTATTTACCGTATAATGCGGAATATAGGTCGAGGTCAAAAAAAAAAATAATTAGGTACCAACCATTGTTTTATTGAGACTGTAACTTGTTTCGTCTCAGATTACTCATTTAAAACTGTCTGAAGTATCGTCGTATGACTGCTTCTGGCTCGCTGTCGCCCACACAGCAGGTCGTCCTCGGTGCAGTCCAGGGAATTGCTTATGCAGCACTTCTTAAACACTCGCAAGACGATGTCATCGGGAAGCGAGCGCAAAGCATGGGAACGAACGGAGCGACAGCCAGTCTGTGCAGGCGGTCAGCAAACATCTTGGTGTATCCATTCGTAGAGACATCGCACAACGCTAGCGGACAAAATTTGCCCCTTTGTACAGCAGCACAGGTGCTCAGAGCAGCGCCCATGAAACGAGGCCTTCCGAGCGTTGCATACCGAGCTGCCCCTTCAGCTAACGCCACTAGCAACTTCTTTTGGCGATACCGAACTGGCACAAGGCGGACACGTCATTGGCCTTGGAAAACCCCCAACTTTTCTTTTAAATGCTGCTGTTAACTGGCACCAAGTGCCTAAACTCATTTTGAGCAAGAAGAAAACTGCACGCACACATTCGCCGACAGCGAGAGAAGCAACAAAACAAAGATGGCGTCGCATCCCATTGATGGTGGTGGCGATGGTGCCTTTGGGGTTTGGATGGGCTCGATGGGCTGCCCGGTCGCCAGATGGCAACTGCCAGTGACTGCAATATAGGTCGAGGGGTGACTTTTCGGCAAATTCTTCTGTAAAAAATCTCGACCTATATTCCGCATTATACGATAGTATTTATTTACCGATACTGCAGTCCCACTTTAGGGCTTTTGGCAGGAGGGTAAAAATGTTGAGAACATCACTAAAAGGGCAGACGAGTGGATCGATACACAAGAGTAAATGAACTAGTATAGCAACTAGTATAACCCACTGAGCTGTTTTTTAGGGGCGAAGCCCCATGGGGTTGGGGCTGTTGGCGTCGCCTGTCGTCGTCGTCGTCATCGTCGTAATCGTCGTCTCATGTAGTCACATTACTAAGACACCAGGAAACTTGTTTAAGCCTCGAGCTAGAACGTTACACATACCAAAAAAACGCCGGGACACTCGTTTATGCCCATGTTAAAGAGCTTTGTACTTCAAAGATAAGGGACTTTTACAGCAAAGCTGTACACCTCTACCCCCAACGGTTTCATTTCCGTTGGCAAAAACGCTAAGACGCCACTTCGACACTGCATGCTTCAGTTGAGATGGCCCGGGATTTTTTTTTTTCCAGCATTCTTTGGTAGTTTTTTCTCTCTCTGAGTTTACTTCTCCCATTTTTGCTTTAAAGGGGCACTGACACAAAAATTTTGCATCTTGTTTTTTTGTTGCAATAAGTAGCTAGTGACCTACTTATAACCTGTAGAAACCTCATTTGCTTCAGCGTGCGACGGTTGTTTAATTAGAGGCATTTTCAATGCGGCCAGTCGCAGTTTCGGTTTCAGCAAGTGCCGCGAAACGATGGATTTTGTGGATTTTGTGTGAACAAAGATGACCACGTGACCGTCGGAGGGATATCACAGAGGAGAGCCGCCGTAGCACTGTCGAATCTGCATCGACGGCAGTTTCTGCGAATGCCCCCACGTACTGATCTCGTGAGGCGCTTAATTAAAAAGCGACCGTGGATGTGACGCAGGCGCTGCAAGTGGAAATGCTACCGCGGCTAAAGAACGACGCGCAACGCTCGAGACGGTGGGTGGCAAGACGCGCGCTGGGAGCAGCCGGCCGGTCTGCCTACAGGTCCGCCTACAGATGTGTTCGGCTTAGCACTGCGGTGGATATTCGAGTGCCGCTCTCGTAAGCGGTGCTGATGACAATTTTTAATGCAACTCGCCATCGCATCATTAACTCCTTTCTCATGTAAGCCACCATGGTCGGAACTTGGGGACAATTTCGTGCAGTGGTAACAAGCTATCACTCGAGCTACCTGCGCCGGCCTGGGCCACTTCGCGGCCGTGGCCGCCGCCTGCACAGCGACCGTGCGGCTAGCTCAGTGGGCTTTTCGTGCCTCCGGCGCGTTTTCGCATCCAATGGTAATAAACAGTAATAGAAACAGAGTGCCTGGAATCGCTGTAGAACTTTGGTCGCGGCCAGCTGCCCGATGAGCTGATGAAATCACGGCGCTTCCGCCGCCAATGATCGGGTCGTTCGTTCTCGAGAGCAGAAGCTCCGACCTCCGGCCCTCCGATTGGAGCGGCGAGCCGGGCGAGCCGGCGAAAAACGCCGGCAGTGCGGAAGCGGCAAACACAAACTCGTGACGTGTTTGGGTGTTGTTTATTTACACCATATCCTCGGGATGTCGATTGCACGTGGTCCTCTGCTGGCTGCTCGGTTGCGTTTCGCACTCTTTAAAATTGATTTTAAATATGTTCTAGGCTGTATTCGGCGCTGATATTTTGCCGATGATGTATATGTGTTCCCACCAATCTATCTCCGAAGTTATCTCGCCTTCAAAATTTTGTGTCAGTGCCCCTTGGCCACAAAGCACACTCTGCCAACAGTGTGGTCCGCATAGCGCATTTCCTATGATTGCCTTGTTTAATTGGGGGACGTGGCAAGTAGAACTGTTTTTGTAATTTATGGACCAAATTTAGTCAAAGTAGGAGAATTTATGCAGTTAACTAACCTAATAACAAAACTTAAATCAGGTTAAAAATATCTTATATACTTTTCGAGTTATGGGACTAATTAGGCAAGAACTAATTAGGCAAGAACTCAACAAGATATTTATGTGAGCATGATCAGGAAGGTCTATTCTGTGCAAGGAAGCTATTAGATTATTGCTTTATTTGCTTTAGGTATCCAAAAAGAAAGACAGAAGTTTCACTTTCTTTTAGACATGAAACTATTTGTGATTTCGAAAGGAAGGTGAAACTTCTCTTGTTCTTTCTTTATGCCTAAAGGATATAATGCAATAATCTAATAGCTTCCTTGCACAGAATAGACATTTCTGATCACACTGACGTAAAAATCTGACTTCTTGCCTAATTAGTTAATTATGCTGAATGCAAGTTTCGGGTAATTAGTCTTCTAACTTAAAAAGTATAGAAGGTATCCTTAAAACGATTTCAGTTTTGTTGTTTAAATGATTAGTTACATAAATGCTCGTAATTTGATTCAATTTGGTCCATAACTAAAAAGTCGTTTTACTTTCCACGTCCCCCCTCAACTTCTTTTGTAGTCGAGGAAGTTATTGAACCGACAGCTTGCCCTGGGGAAGCCCTTCCCTTAAAACATCTTAGAGCATACATGTTGGAACAAGATAAATTGGTGACATAAAAAAGACTCGGGTATGCAGCTGACATAGCCCTGACATTGCATGTGCATTTGTGTACCTCCTTCCTTTCGACATAGTTGTGCAAGTCAGCATTGCACAAAAATGCCCTTGTTGTATAGGTAAGGAGTGGAAATGGGGGCATCAAAATGAGAAATAAGGGCCCATGTGCATGATGTTAAGCAGGCATTAAAAACTGTGCTCTTATGTGCTTCACAATCCAGGTATACAACTATGCTGCAATAAACCCCCCAAAATCAATGTCAAACATTCGAGAAGAATTGAAACTGCCACACTATGAAAGAAAAGATGGTGCACCTCTGGGAGGGGTTTAAATGATGGGCATGGTGTGTCATACTAATATATACTAGAGGGAAATCTGGGGGTGTACTGTCTATGTGAGCCACATTTCAAGTAGTGTGCCGTCATGTACTGCAGAGAAGCATCCCATATTTACTTTGCATGGCTTAAAGGAGCCATGAAGAGAAAATACAACTTCGTTTAGTTTGAAAGAACTAGGATTCAGTATCTCACTCAGCTACATTACAGCCACAAAAGATGTTTTTTTAACGAAAAAAAGCAAGAAGTATATAAAAACTTTCAAATTTTGCGCCACAGTGACGTGTTATGAGCAAGAATGACGTCATACGGGCCAACAATAAAACATAATTTTCAGTGCGTTAACTGCACGTTAGCATTCAAGTGATGCGGTCAAATGGAACTAGAGGCCCCATTACAGACGTCCGGTCTTGTGTCGTCGCGACAGTTCAGTTAGGGGGCCGCCAATCGAACAAACAAGGTTCCGTGACGTCATAGAAAAGTTGCGGGAAATTGGCTAGGGGGTCGCGACTGCTTCACACGTTTTCTTTAATATCTCCGTTATTTGTGCGAAGATTGCGATGATATTGGTATCATTGTTATCGGGACTAAGCAGTCTTTCCAATAAATCCAACTTGTATTTTGTCTTCATGGCTCCTTTAAGAACAAGCTTGGAAATTGTTTGTGCTAGCAAAATACCACGATATGGTTGTTTAAAAAAAAAAGTAATTAACTTTGTTTCATCAATACCAAAACATAGCTCTTAAAAAATTTATTATTCAGGGTTTGTTTCAAAGAGTCATACTAGACAAGGACCAAAAAGTATCCATGTTGCAAGTAAGGCCCAGTAAGAATGGAACACTGCCAGCTGCTATGGCAGCCCTCGTGGGGGTGCAGCACTTGAGTGACAATTTTCTCTATTGTGTACCGTCTTTATTCTTTATAAGGCGGTCACGACTACAAGACAGAGGGCGAGTTGAGGGACCCAAGAGGATGTGTGAGCACTAATTTAAGGCAGAAGAACCAGCTAGAAAATTTACATATTTCCATTCCCGCCTCCAAAAAGGTGCAAAAGGCAACTGTATAGGTGCATATTGGTTCCAATGCGCGGTTCGGTCCCAAGGCAAGATTGTCCTAGCGAAGTTATAAACATTAAAACGTAATTTCATTTTCACGTGAAATGGGTCTGCCTTTCCCCACACCAAAGCGAGCATTGAAGCCGTTTACCTCGAATATAAAGCGGGGGCAGACATCAAGGGCACTGTTTTCGGAAAAACACATCGCCTTATATTTGAGTAAGTACACGGTATGTTAGTATGAAATTCAGACTGTGATCGGAGGCTTGGCTAGAGGCGCAAAGTGGACGTTCTTCCTTCCCTCCTGGCAGCAACCTGCAAAGCCTGGATGACACCGTGTCGGCGCTTGGTGCCGCCCGAGGCAACCGGCTGCGCTACCTGTCGGGATCCGACTCCGGAGAGGACTCGCTGACCGACCCGGCGCCGGACCCGAGCAAGCCGGCACACCCCGCGGGCATTGTGCTCACCCGGCCGGGCTACTACACGATTCCGTCCATGAAGGAACTGGCGGAAATGGTGGGCCCCGACGGCCGCTGCCTTGTTGAGAACTTTGCCGTGGTTCGGGACAACTACGGCAGCGTCTTCTTCCCGGGCTTGGTTGACGTGACGGGCCTCAACCTGGACGAGATTGGTGAGCTGGCGAGGCAGGCAGGGGCCACAATCCAGAGCTCTTTCGTGTGCACCAGTTGCAGAACTCCACGTCACAATCAGGGGGGCTGTGCAAGCGCTTCTGCTTTGCTGTAGCTGAGGGGCAAGTGTATTGGCACTGCATCTAGGGGGCAAAAACTGGACTTGGCTAACCATTTACTTGATAACACAACTGAGTAAAGTGCAGCTTGCTTTTTTGGTTAAGGTACATCAAATTAGAGAATGTTTACTTGTTTCCATGTTTTTTCCTTTTTGATTTATGGCAGCAGCCGCAAGCGCTTGAGCACTACTTCAGTTTTGTCTCAATAGATGGCAGTCTAGTCCACTTTCCCCACACTTGCCCCAGCGCAGGGGGTCAGCTGTGGACCGCTCTTTGATGCATGGGGCTGGCCTATGGGGAGTTTCGCAACTGGCGTATATTGAGTAACTCTGGCCGGGATCTCATCATTCATTGTTTGTGTGAGAAGGGTGTGTCCGTATTTTGTCAACTACGCATACTGAACATCTTGCAAGAGGTAACTTGAATTGAAAGGATGGGAACACAGGCAGTTCTTAAGGGTGGGGGGGTGGCTGCTTATCAATAAAGCTGGTCTCGGGGAAATGCTTACTCTTTTTTTTTTCTCCTTCAAACACCTTCACTTCCATGTTTGCGACGTATAACCTGTGATAGTGTTCTTCGGTCAACCCTGTGCCCTCTTTCTCAGAGCTTTCAACTTCAGCGTCCTGTCAGTAGAGTCTGTCGTCTGCCATATGTCGTCATTACGTAGCCAAACCAGTTGAGTTTTCCTTCTGAAAGTTTGGCTCGAATGTCAGTGACCTTCGTGGTAGGGCATCTTTTCTCCACACATTCACTTCAGCACATTCAGTTTAGCGGTTTTGATCATCTGGTTTTAGAATTCTTCACATGCGTATCTGCATAATAAAAAGGTGGGGTTCCCCGTGCTGCACAAAGAGGCCGAACAACTAGCTCTTTCTTGCTGTCCTGCATAAAGGTTGATCCGATTTCGTCCATGGGGTGATTGCTTTTGATGTGGGCTTGTGGTGCACTGCCTCAAGATTGAGGCTCTTCTCAGTGGTGTCCTCCCACTTTTTCTTATCACTTGCTAAGGGCTGCTCAGCTCCCCTAGGCATACAGTGTGGAGGAGGTTTTACGTTGCACTGCACATATTCATTGATGGGCATGTCCCAGGGAGGTGCTGTCGTGTTAGAACCACCTGGTCAGTACTTTGCCTGATTACGAAACGAATAGAGGCCTACCCACTGGTCAGTGCTAGGTAATCGTGCACACATTAGTGGTACCACGACATCGCACATGATGGCCGCAAGCAACCGTAGTGGGGGTACAGTGTTCTAGCAGTTTTGTCAGAACCGAAATTTTGAATGTTTCAGCTAATTAGTGCCGGCTAAGTGTGTTAGTTGATAGAGGACCAGCGTCCTCTATGGGAGCTTGTGCGTGACCAGGCTTGATGGTGCTGTGTGCAGTGCACTTCCGCCGCATGGAGATCACGGTCTACCCTGAGGACGATGACAAGCCCCCCTTGGGCGAGGGCCTCAACCGGGAGGCTCAGGTGACCCTCGACAGGGTGTGGCCCATCAACAAGACTAGCCGGGAGCCAATCCAGGTGAGTGTCGCAAGCATCACTTTTGTGAAACAAGCTCACTCTGCAAAACAATTAAAAGTGGCCCCTTATGGCAGTGCCGGTTGTGGCATTCTTCGTGTAAGGTTCCTGCAAAGACGTCAGAAGTCGTAGTTGCTGCACTCTTCAAGGAATATAATTCCGTGCTTTCCCTTGTGGGTGTGCATGCTGTGCAGAACAGTGGCATATAACCTTGTAAAGCGGCTGCCTAGGGGTACGTGAACTGCCAGGAACAGCATTTCACTGTTTCCTGAATTAGTTGCATTTTCACAGGTATTTGCTCCCTTTTTTATTTCTATCCTCTTTTGTTAGAGCAAGGAAAGCAAACTTCAGAATTCTATTGATTGGCTTAAGGTACTAAGCTTTCTAATCTTTGTTGTTTCAATACAGGGTTTGCCGGCATGCAGTGCTGTTCATGCGTTTTTTTTTATATATTTATTTACATTTCAGTTCAGTGGATAGTATAACTGCAGTAAAATCTTGATGATACGAATCTCGCGGGACCGCGAAAAATATTCGTATCATCCGAAATTCGTATGAACCAACACAAACCAAAAAAAAATTAGCACTAAAAAAGTTTTCTTTTATTTCTTTTCTTACTTCCGCTGGAAAGAAATCCGTGACAATTTTCGGCTTTTTTTTTTAACCTCCATGTCGCCGAGCGGTCCTTTCTGGACTTTTGTCTCCTCACTCGCTGTGCCCAAGCTGAAGAATATCGCGGTGCGCGCGATATTCTCACACCCGCGTCGACGACTCCGCGCCTGCGGCTGCCTGTGCCTCGGTCAGAAAATGACGCGCCTCGCGCGTGGCAGTGGGAGGAGCCCGACGACTTGCGCCAATGGGAAGGTGTGCGCCTCATGGCGGCAGTTTTGAAGTGCTCGAAACAGCCGGCTGGCTCCGCCGCGGGGATGTTTCGGCTTAGCTTCCCGGCAGATATTTCATGCTCGCTTTCACTAGCGGCGCGGATGATGTTTTATTGCACTGTTTTTGTCTACATTATTAGCTCATTTACCACACAAGAAACATTGGGCATGCTTTGAGCGGCATTTTAAAGAGCGGTTAGAAGCGGTCGCTCGAGCGCCCCGCATCACTTCTCGACTGAAGCCGCCGCCATGTTGCCGCGGCCGGCCATGCCTCGCGCAGCGTGCGGGCAGGTGCGGGTGGTTTCGCGGCGGCATCAGCGCGCCTGTGGAGTGCGCCATGTGTTTTCGCGAGCAGAAAACAGCCCGGCCGTTCCTAGAGAAAGAATGACTAAGAGGGAAGACAGAGCCCATATGTCGCCGTCCCTTGCTCGCTCGGCAGTCAAGCAACTCGCTGGCTCGTTCGTATCATCCACCGGGCTGCACAGGTTCATTCGTAAGAGCCGAAATTTTTCCCATTGCACACAATGCAATTTTGCCGGCACTTTTCAGAAATTCGTATCATCGCGAAATTCGTATCACCCAGAATCGTGCCATCGAGATTCCACTGTATCATGAGTCTCAATGATCATTTTCCATCCGGGCCATTGGGCATGCTGTACACTTTTATTTTCATTGACGTGAGAATAATTGTTTGTTTCAGGACCCGGAGACTCTGAAGAACCTTGGCTATCACGAAAAACTGGAAAGGATTACCGCCAAATTTGGAGGCCAGTTTCTTGACTACAGGCCAGAAACTGGGTCGTGGGTCTTCAAGGTCAGTTCGGGCTGGCTAAAGTGTGTTGCGCCTTTTCTTATAATATCGTGACTGTTGTGCTTTTCAATTGTCTTTGAGGTGTCTGTTTGCTGTATTGAAGTAGCAGTTCCTACTAGTTCCTACTATTGAAGTGGCAGAACTTTCATTGTCGCTCTCAAACTGTTTTCTTGTGTTTTACGTGAAAGTGATTTGGAATTTTTCTCTTTTGTGTGCTTGCTGCATTCCAGGTGAAGCACTTCTCCAAGTATGGCTTGGATGAACCTGACAATGAGGTGGACCAGGCTGCGGTTCAGACGGCTGCCACTGCAGCCAAGTCACCGCCACAGGCTGCAGCCATGAGAGCAGCCGACGGCGCCACTGCCGAAAAAGTGGCTCAGGTGGGTGCGAGTTTTTTTTAGTAATCTTCCGACTGTGCCACACGTTGGTCAAGTGAAAGCAGCTCACTGCGTCCTCTGTCTGAGCAGCAGTTGCCAAGTGAACATGTGACATCATTGGGCCTCGTTAAGCTGAGCTTTCTTTCTGTGTTTGTGTGTGGCGAATAATTGAAAACTGTCCTGGAATTTTTTTCCAGTATAGGCTGTGCACCATTGTTCCTTGGAAGGCACAGATGTGCCCCTTCAGACCACTTTTAGCAGCAGAGCTGTTTAAACTCTTTGTTCTGTCGTATAGCGTTACCAGAAAAAAAATACCAAGAAAAAAGGCCGAGCGCATGTGAGCGTGCTCTTTGTGAGGAGCGCCTGGCAGCTCGGAAACAAAATATTGAAATATACCGAGTGCACGTGAGTGTGTGGCTCGTGAAGAGCGCCTGGCGTTGGCCAGCTCGACCTCTAAGAACACTCTGCCCAGCTTTTGTGGTGAGATCTATCGTGTGCTGTTCCCTGTGCTGTGCATTTGCGCCTGAACTGGGGAGCGCTGAGGCTGAGCTTGCGCTACAGACACGGAGTTCACGAAGCAAGTGCCGTGGGTTCTAGCACGTGGTAACACCGTCCACTTTGGGAGAGTTGTGAAAGCCTGCGGGCACAACGATCCGAGCATGCCAGTCATGGAGAACTTTCAGTGGCAAGTTTGGAAACCCATGTGAGGGGCAACGGCCAGGTCTCCGACGAAGGGATATGGGCCACCAGCTCTGCTATTTCTCCAGGCTTGACCATTGGTGCAAGCTGTGCCAATTTTTTTCTTGCTATGCTCTCTGATATGATGCCGAACTCAATGCAGTTTGCTATATCACTCCTGTGTATTTGCGACCGGATGGAAAAATTTGAATTGGTTATGTTGGCTTGCTTAATGAAAAGGGGTGTTCCTGAGTTTGTTGGTGTCTCACTCGTTCAGTGACTAAGTAACATGGGCGGAGTATTGATGGATAACCAGAAAACAGGTGGGAACTTACTTTTGTCACTAAGACTAAAAATTCAGCACAAAAACCTTCATGAGAGCAACAGGAAGTTTCAATGTAGCTGATTTTTAATCGAGTCAAATTATCGCCGAGCTAACTTTGGGGCAAGCAATATGAAGCACGGCTTTGCAGGGCAGTTCCACTTGGAGGGGTTGTCTCTGCGATAATGCTGACCCTCCCTTTCATACTGTGCAGAAGGGTTCCCAGCCCGGTGCTGCTAATGCTGGCGTAGCCAACATGGAAGTCGAGTCTGCGGCCGGCTACGGCTCGGATGACGACGAGATGGAAGACCTTGAGCCATCTTTTGCTTCTGGAGTGTCTGACGGAGATGCTGGTAAGTTGGTTGGCTTGGTGGGGTTGGTGGACTGAAGTGGGTCAGCCCTGTGGGGAGATTAGAGCCTATGTTGACCTTTGAGCCTATGTTGACCTTTGTGGCTTTGAAAGGGACAAGACCTGGGTGGCTTATTCCTCAGCATGAGAAATGTGCTATTTTTGTGGGCAATAGTTGTTATATTGTTCCTGCCAGATTTATTAGGTTAGGAATTTTAGGCAGTATACTCGGGTGAAGTTAAATTGATGTCCTTTTGATGGTATATACACCCAAAAGAAATCTGTAATACAAGTGTGAAGCTTTCCGTTTTTTGCCAAAATTGAATAAAACGTTTAGTTGTTAAGAGAAAAGAAAAATAAACTGAAACATTTTTTTTTTTTTTTTCACTCAATAGCAAACAATGTTTGAGTAACTTAGCCTTGGCTGTATACATTCTTTTAAGCTACAAAGCTTGTGTTAATTCATAAGCACGTCACTGGTACACATTAGTGCGTAAAAGCCTGTAGTACTTACATTATTGTAATTTATGCGTAAGAGCTCTCCGTGTGTGGGCAGCAAGCCTAAGGCAGAGCTTAGGCTGGTCAATTATGGGACAATGAAAGACACCAGCTGTAAATGTCTGAACGCAACAGCAGCCCTTCTGCATGCTGCCTTGGCCTCTGCCGGGAAGGGGGGGGGGAGAGACTGCATTCAAAGTATTGCGTAGTGTGGCTGGCTTCTCCAGTTCCGTCGCACAGGGAGAGCCCTTGTGTGATGGCGTGCTGTTGTGTGGCTGTGGACCCTGCAGCAGGAGGTGGTGCGAGTGGCAACAAGCCGGCGGTGCCTGTTGCCCAGCAGCTTGCGGAAACCCTGGGTGTGAGCCCGGAGGCTGTGCAGAGCATGAAGGCCTCCTTCTTTGCCCGGGACGAAGAGGACGATGAGGAGGAAGACCTGGGTGAGGGTGGCCTCCCATTTTCTCTTGATCCTCATCATCATCGTTACCAGTCCATTTGTATTCACTGCAGCATGAAGGCCTTTCCTATGTTCCTTTAGCTGTTCCTGTCTTGTGATGCCCTAGGCCAGGGGTAGGCAATCTGAGGCCCCCAGCACACCGTCAGAGCCCCCACCCCTTCCTATCTGAAGGCCGACGCGCCACTTTTGACCTCAAATGGGGTTAGACGTACGGGAGACAAGAACAGACAAATTGATCGCTTCCAGTTGGCATTTTCCCAATTTTCACACTTAGCCAGATTATTGTCAATTATTGACTAACATTATTGTCAGTTCAATGATTTTTTCTCTTTGCCAGCGAGAACCCCCCCGCACACACACACACACACACACGCACACCCATTTGCCATTCGGCCCGCTTCACGCAACTTGGCCCTCCACCTCAAAAGGTTGCCAGCCTCTGCCCTAGACCATTCCTTGCCTGTGAATTTTCTCCCTCCATTGAGTATCGAGTGGATGGTCTTCCTCTACTTCTAGTCCCGTCTCTTGGCAGCCACAAAGTGGGCCCTGTTAAATGATGATGTGTCCAGGGCAGCACTCCATTTAAGCTGCCCAACAAGGGTCGTCGGGGCTCTTGTCACTGCTATGTGCAGCGTGCAAAACAGTGAACATTGGCGTCAGCTTGTAAGGTTGTGGCAGAAATGAGTGTTCCGATGCATACCTAGCCATGCCATTGAGCACTATTTTGTTGTGTTCACAGTCCCTTATGGAAAACCAAAGTTTCTTGGCAGGTATCTGGGATAGCAAATAGCAAGACAGCAAAAATGGGACAGGAAAGCCCCAGTTCTAGTGGCTGTCGTATGAGCCAACAAGGCCTGTGACTTAGGGAATGGTTGCAGAATAATTTCGTCGACCTGCACTTCGATGAGGTATATTTTTTATCGTCCTCTAAGCCATGAAGTATCGTCATAGTTTTGGTAATGCAGCCATGTTCGCATGCACTCTAGAAAGAGAGATGGGCCCTTGCGTCAGTGAGCTGCAATCTGTGCACCCCTTTCCTCCTCCTCCTCCTCAGAGCTGGCCTACGCTCACCCACGGCTGAAGCGTGCTCTGGTGAGCAGTGGATCGTACCAGAGCCCGCAGGGCTTTCATGCCAGTGATGCCAGGCCCTCTGCGCCTGCTCAACCCAAAGGCATGTCTTTTCGCAGGCATTTTGTTGGGGGAGGTGTTTGGTGTACATTTTGCAAGAATGGTGTTTTTGGCTTGGGCTTCTGCTGCTGCAGTATAGAGAGTAAACTCGGTTACAACTCAAGAACGGCACCACCTCATGTAGTGTATCACTCCGCCGAAGTGCCGGACCCGTGACGTCAGTGCGCGCGCGTTTTGAAAGCGGTTTGCTATGAATGCGTGATATCGTCTGCCTTGTCTCACGCAGTTTGTTTGTCGTCACTGGAGTTGTTTATAAGCATATTAAGTCCAAAAAATCACGGGAACGGCTCACGCCACGTTCAAAATATTCCCAGTAATGCCCTACTTGCGCCGCGCGGAGAAACATCCGGCTACAGTGATAAGGCACAGCGGCAACTTCCGGTGCCGTTATTAAGTTGTCACCGAGTATAGTAAGGCCCATGCTTGAAATAAACTATAAATAAAAATGAAATAACTAAAAAACTAGTTTTTTTGTGTTTTTGTTTATCAGGTAGGTGCATAAGTGTTGGCACTGTTGCGCAGTAAATTTTTTTTATGCTACCGTAAAGATATGCAGGCTTATTCAACGTGCAATGTTTGATGCCAGCAGTTGTTGCGTTATTATCGCAAAGCTGACGTGGAGGCTGTGACACCACTTCATTAATATTGACACGCATGTTCACTATCATCTCCTCTGTAGAGCAGTTGTGTCACATGCGTAGAGGTAGTTGTAGGCGAGACCATTTCCTGATTCATCGCTTGCCAAGTAGCAGGCCTTGGTCAGCAGTGGATGTCAGAAGTCGCTACTTCTATAAAGTCGTTGCATTTTGCCCACCTCAACAATGTGCAGGTCAAGGAAAGAATGAATCTAGCTACCGTATAATGCGGAATATAGGTCGAGATTTTTTACAGAAAAATTTGCCGAAAAGTCACCCCTCGACCTATATTGCAGTCACTAGCAGTTGTCATCTGGCGACCGGGCAGCCCATCGAGCCCATCCAAACCCCAAAGGCACCATCGCCACCACCATCAATCGGACGCGACGCCGTCTTTGTTTTGTTGCTTCTCTCGCTGTCGGCGAATGTGTGCGTGCAATTTTCTTCTTGCTCAAAATGAGTTTAGGCACTTGGTGCCAGTTTACAGCAGCATTTAAAAGAAAAGTTATGAGTTTTCCCAAGGCCAATGACGTGTCCGCCTTGCGCCAGTTCGGTATTACCAAAAGAAGTGTTGCTAGCGGCGTTAGCTGAAGGGGCAGCTCTCGGTATGCAACGCTCGGAAGGCCTCGTTTCATGGGCACTGCTCTGTGCACCTGTGCTGCTGTACAAAGGGGCAATTTTGTCCGCTAGTGTCGTGCGATGTCTCTACGAATGGATACCCCAAGATGTTTGCTGACCGCCTGCACAGACTGGCTGTCGCTCCTTTCTGCACACGAGTGTCCCATGCTTTGCGCTCGCTTCACGATGACATCGTGTTGCGAGTGTTTAAAGGAGCACGGACACCAATTTTCGGCGTTAATATTATTGCACAGTTCGCTTCCTTCACTCAGCAGTATGCCCTGGCTGAAATATGAGCGGCCTGCGACGCGAAGAACATAGTTCAAATGGATCTCATTTATCGCGCCGACGGAGCAGCGCGCAGAGCGGCACTCAGCAAATGGACATCAGCGTGACATCACTCCAGGAGAGGAAAAAGAAGTGACGTGACAGCGCTCGTCAAAAACTCATGACGTCACTTCACACGCGCGGCCCCACGAGCGGCGAGCGGGCGCAACACCCTCTCAAGCGGGCTACGGTGACGTCCGCACAAAGCGGTGAGGTCAAACCGGGACTCTGTCATATGCGCCGTTTGGGATGAAAGCGCGGGAATTTGAAACAAACGATTTTCAGGCCGTTCAATGTAATTAACTATCGCGCGCTGAAGTATTTGAAGTGCTGTTTCAGGTTCACCAGGCCATTAAGCATCGATAAAAGCAATAAAAGTGTAACATGAAATTTTCGTGACAGTGCTCCTTTAAGAAATGCCGCATAAGCAATTCCCTGGACTGCACCGAGGACGACCTGCTGTGTGGGCGACAGCGAGCCAGAAGCAGTCGTCCAACGATACTTCAGACAGTTTTAAATGAGTAATCTGAGACGAAACAAGTTATAGTCTCAATAAAAGAATGATTGGTACTCTTTTTTTTTTTTTTTGCATTTTTCGGCTACAAGGTAAGGGGGTTGACCTATATTCCGCCTCGACCTATATTCCGCATTATACGGTAGTTGCTGTGGGGAAATGCGTTAGTGAGTAGAGGGACCTGCTGCTTTGGTCTGACCTTTTTATCAGCACTGACAAGCCATTAATAATAATTTTGTATGCAGCACACCTCTCCATACATGTTAGTTTGCTGCCGTAAGCCTGTCCCCCTGCTTGTCACACTTTTGGGGACTTGTGCAAGACTTTTCTCATGTTTAGAGCCTCAAGCAGCGCAGGACTCATGTCGGTTGCCGTATTGGTACTTCATGCCATGCAACATGCATGTCTTACCGTATAAACCGGAATATAGGTCGAGTTTTTTTCCAAAAAAATCCGCACAAAAGTCACCCCTCGTCTTATATAGCGGTCATTGGCAGAATGTAAATCGTTGTCTGGCAACAGTGTGCAAGCACAGTCCGTCGCCATTGCCATTCGTGTCGGACTGCTCTCTCGCACTATCAGGCCTTTATTTGATTTCGCTTTTCTCTAGTTTTTCATCTTTTACTCGTTTATTGTGCGTGCGTGCGTACATTTCTTTACGTCTCTGTTCCGAGATGAGTGGCGGCAGTCGACGCCAGTTCACCGCGGCGTTTAAGCTGACGGCGATTGAGTCACCGAGCAGTATTGGATTATGGCGGCGCAACGCCAGTTAGGCGTTTCGGAGAAAAGTGTGCCGTCGCGATGAGTGTGCGGTACTGGCGGAGCCAGAAAGCTAAGCTGTGCGCGTGCAACCCCCGAAACCGATCATTCCATGGACGTCAAGCGGTGCACCCCGAGTTGGAGAACAAAGTGGCGGACTTCGTCCGGGAACTTCGCTCACGATCGCTCCGGAGGCCATGCGCGGACGGGCTCCGCGAACTGTACAATGAGTGGATAGCCGGCGACAACAAAAAGACCTATACGGGCCGGTTGCGACCGTGTCAAGCTGGGTGTCCTTCTCTGGGCAGTCGCTGCCCGACGACATGGTTACACGAGCGTTCAGGAAGTGCTCCATCAGCAACGCGCCTGATGGCATGGAAGATGACAGTGCGAAGCGGTCATCCTCGAACGACTCTGAGAGCTCGGACGAGTGACTTCGGCAGGCATAGTGAGTGGCAGTGACGGACGGGTGTCGAAAATAAATATAGACATTGTGAGTGCGCTTCTGTGCCGAATTATTTTTTTTTGTCAACTTTTCCCACCTCAAGGTAGGGGATCGACCTATATACCGGGTCGACCTATAATCCGGTTTATACGGTACTCTGAATGGCATGCTATAACTGCAGGAAAACCCGTGTGTTTAATAGAGATGTTAAGGGTAGACATCATCAGGTCTTCATCTCCTTTTCTCTTTTTTGACCCCCCTTCCCCTGAGTAGCACTACATTGAGGGCAAACTTTAATATTTTAAAACTTTGAAGTGTTTTGGACACATAGTGAAGGTTGGGTGTTCTTTCTTCCCTACAAAATGGTTCCACAGTTAAAATGTATTCTACTCGCAAGGCAAGACGTCGGCTTTGCATTGCTCTCACATGGTTAAGCTTTACCACTAAACATGAGCCGAATGAAGTCAAGTATGCATTCTGTGGCCACAATATGCCTACGATTGAGCACCATGTGAAATCTCACAAAGGAAGTACTCTGGAAACAGAAACCCTCTATGGGTGAGGTCACTACTCATCATTTTTTTTTTAATCTGTAGTTTCTCGGTGTGTTGTTGCTGTTAAGCTCCTGCGTTTGCCCACAAATTGCTCTTCCCACAGTTCCGCGCCAAGATGCCATAGTCCCCCGGCACCAGCCAGCACCCGCTGTGAGGCGCCTTCTGTCGGACCTGGCTTCCTCTCACGTCCTGTTTGGTGCCACTCCTCTGCCAGAGAACCTTATCAGCATGGGTCGACGAACAACGGCTGCAGCGGGGCTCAGTGACACCCGCACTGGCGCCTCCGCCTTCCACTCGCCACGATTCGTGGAGGCAGCCCCCCATGCGCAGCTGACTCGTCGGGCCGCCGAGTCCATGGTCATTCCCGTGGAGGTGGAGCCCGTGCCCCTGGTGCAGTCCCTGTTCTACGAGTACCAGCACCTTCTGGCCGATACGTCGTGCGCGGCTGGCTACCGCTTCCGGAGCGGCTTTGGCCCCCAGTGGACACTCACCCACCTGGGCAAGGCCTTCAACAGCAGCCTGGATGACGGTCAGTTCGATTGTTGCACCAGCTGTTTGTCTAGCGAGGGGGTTGTTTACTCACTGCCTTTGTTATTGCGACGATGAAACGTAGGTCACTGACCAAAGCAAGAAAGCTGTTTGACATTTCAATACCCTTGCAGGTACCTTGTTCCTAATCTACTGCATTTCTGTGATTGTGTTTATGGAGCCATCTAGCACTGATTTTGGCACCAAGAAAGACATAGGGGAAGTGGTTTGCCCCTTTTAAGGGGGGACGCGGCTTTCAACTTCGGAAAAATGACCAAAACATCGTTTTTTTGAAACCCACATATTCGGCTTCTATGTTTCCTATTCTATGCGTCTGCAAAGTTTTTACGCTGAAAAGCGTCGCGAAGTGGCATAAAAAAATACTTTTGTCAGGCGCGGTGACAAACTATCAGCGCAAAAGGGCGAAAAAACGGCAATTTTCGGAGCGCTCTATCTCCGCAACGGTGCCACCGGGCGCGGCCCATTTGATATGGTTAGATCGGCCGAGCGATCGTCTTTCCGGTTCCGCTCGTCTCTTTTATCTTCGTTCATTCACAAACGCACAAACGGCAGAAAAGAAACGACGCACAAACGAAGCTAGAAATAGATGCTGAAGCGCTATTGGTCCTCCGGTCGGGGCCCAGAACAACGACCCTCCTGATTGGATGTCGCAGGCGCAACGCAAGATGGCGGCCGCCTGAGCTGCGTAGCGAGCGGTTTGCGTTCATTTTCGCCGCTTCGCTCGGCCGAGTTTCTGTTCAATCTATGGTATTCAACACGGACGTTATCGCGGTGGGAATGCCAGAGATAACGAGCCAGATTACGGGAAGTTGTGTGGCTCGAAAGGAGGAGGTCATCGAACGCTTCGTGGTGCGCGTGACTCTACCGTCGCCAGACCCCGGAGGGTGACACGGTGTGCGCGCTTGCGATAGCGGTTCGTGAAGTGAACTTTTAGTCGGGTTTGCGATGTTTACACGCTTAGTTATTGCTGTGTTTTGACTGTGGGCTCGCTAGCCTTGAGAAAGAAACGGTCGCCGCGTCAAACGCTGCGGCGCGCACGGCATAGCCGACGCGCATTGGAGCAGCACATGACTGGGCAACCGGTTACGATTGAACGCCAGTAGTTGTAATTAATGCCTGCGACGTTAGATTTAATCTTAAAAGCGACCTGACCAGCCATATCAGGTATAATCAAAGTTCGATATGTCGCGGTAAGCGTGCGCTGCGATGCGCGCGAGCCATATCGCCTTTCTTGCGCAACGTTTCCCGTGCACTTACAATTTTCATGCAAACAGGTTTGAGTTAGTAATATAGGAATAAAAATATGTTCTCTGTATTAAAAATGTACGTTACTGTCGCAGCATTCAACAGTGATTTTTTAGTGAAATTATTGATACCATTGCTTAGGGCATACTGGCTTTGCTGCGAGAAATATTGGATGCCTTGAATGTCAAAAGTAGTAAAAAAATATGCTCTTGCATTGAAGTTGGGAGTTATGCAGAATAGTATACCAAGCTTCAAAGTAGCTCATTTTCATCCTTGTGGTATGCAAACTTTTGGCAATGAACACCTGCACGTATGAGTACTAAGTTGCTGTGCCAGGCAAGATGATAAAACATAAAAAAAAGCCAAAAATGTTCAAATTTAAGTAAAAAAATGCTTAACTTGTTGCCATGGTGAGAACACTGCAAAAGGAGGTTGTTCAGTGCGATACAGCCACAGCTAACCTACTTTGCATTGAAAGCCCATTGAAACCCATCTCCCTCTTCGTTTGGTCTGCAAAGTGGGGTATGTACTCTTCACAGAGGAGCTGAAAATGATGTTTTCTGGGAAGAGAAAGGCTGTAAAAGACACTCTAATTTCAAGGCAAGGCCTTCCAGAAGCCCCATGTTCGAAAAGACATGAAAGACTACAACCCTGACGACTTTTGATAAGTGAAACCTATGTTGCAACTTCGGGAGCCGTTTTCTCAAAACAGTTTTTTTTGCCACCTGTGTCGCTTGTACCAGGGATTTCTTTGTGACCGCTGGGTCTATTTTGATTCCGGTTCTTGCATTACATTCCTTGATGAACAGTTCAGGTCGTGACACTCTTGGTTTTCCAGATTTGTTTTTTGTGATTTTTTTTATTCAAATAATCGTTCACAGTCAACATGCCTATTGCACATTAACCTCTAAAAAAATGAAAACTAAAAAACATTGTGTTGTATAAAAAAAATTCTAAAACTGTCACGACCTCGTCCATTCATTTGGGAATGCAAAGCACTTCGAACAAGTTTTCTATCATGTTTTATAGGCCGCTCAAGCTCGGTACAAGCGGAACAGAAAGAAAATTTAATACATAAAAAAGTTTTCAAAATATTAGTTTGAAATTTTTATGGTGTTATCACGGAAGCATTTCCAGTTGCTGTGCCAATTTTCATCAAAATCCACAAAGAAATAAAAAAGTTGATTTTGAAAGCCACGTCCCCCCTTAAGTGCGAATGCACTTATAAGCGACTCCAAACCTTCCACCGCCGGCGGCGGCGGCGGCGGCGGCGTCCGCAGTCCTCCTCTCTATATATAAAAAAAAAACAGCATCCGGCGCCAGGTTTCGATCCGAGGACTTCGCGGCCGCAGCGCGACGCTCTACCGACTAAGCCACGGACGCGATGCTGATATCAGTGTTAGTAACGCGCCTTATATCTTTAACGCAGTGCTCCTCTATATTTAAAAAAGAAACAGCATCCGGCGCCAGGTTTCGATCCGAGGACTTTGCGGCCGTAGCGCGACGCTCTACCGACCAAGCCACGGAGACGACGCTGATATCAGTGTCAGTGACGCGCCTTATATCTTTAACGCATTCAAACTACGTCGTCAGCGGCGTGCGTTGGCGACTCAGCGGCGTTATAGCGGCTTGATAACTGCGTGGTGTACACGTGATACTACAAACCCGATGGAAGAGATGGAAGAGAAGGCGGCGAGGCGGTGGGCTGCGGGGGCCGAGCGCAAGCGCCGCAAGCGGGCCGACAACCGTGCATTCGCACTTTCACATTCTCCCCCTTGGGGAAATGCGGGGGAATTTTTTTGCATGAAAATAAGAATTTCGAAAATGGTAGGAAAGAAAGCAAGTGAAAAAAGATTTGCACAACCTTTGGATAATGTGTTTGGTGCTCTACCAACCAAAATCATGGGAGAAACTGAATTCCTTTGCGTTTTCTAGTGCATTTTCCTTTCTATTTTCATGCTAAAAGGAGGCTAACTACTTTCCCTAGGCTTGGCAGCATTGACTGTTGGCTTTCCCCTCTTAGTTCTTGGGCTTTCCTTTCCAAGTTCAGTCAGTGAGCCTCTCATACCCATTTATAATGAGCTATACACATAAGGGTTTACAGAAGAACTTCGAACTTTGCTGTTTTAAGGACGTCACTTTCTAAAGGTTGGTTACAACAGTTAACAAAGTAATCTAAATGCACTTCAAAAACAAGCATTGACAGTCTCCCAGCCACCGTAGTTTCCCTACCACATGACTTCTACCACAATGGTAAAGCCGTTTTTGCATTGATGAGTGCATTAGCGGCTCTCTGGATTTATTTGTTGATGTGAGCACCAACTTGAAAATGAAAAAGGGCTTGCAGGTATCAGTAGGTTGACCCAAGCATGAGTAAATTTAAAAACAAAAAAAACTTTCTGCTGTGGCTTAGTGGCAGCGTGCTGCTGAGCCCAAGGTCGCAGGGTCGATCCCGGCCGCGGCGACCGCTTTTCTGACAGAGGTGAAAGGTGAAAATGCCTCATCACCTGTGTAGCGTCGGTGCGTTACAAACTCAAAATCAAAATAAGAAACCTTGTGCGTGTGACTTTTCAGAAACCATGGAACCGGGCAGCCAGCTGGGTTTCTTCGAAGGGCAGCGCTATCCAAAGCGCTCGTCTACATTCGCTGTCTCTCTGGAGCGAGTGGCTATTGACTCGCGCACGCTGAAGCCAGACGACATTCAGAAGGTATTCTGCGTTTCATTTTGCACAAGTGAGCAGTTTGTGTGTGTGCACCTGGTTGTATGCATGCCAAATTTAGGGAGTCCAATAATCTTGGCCACAGTGCTGCATGGTAAAAAGGTTAAGTACTGTATTTACTTGCGTAATGAACCCACTCGTGTAATGACCCCCCCCCCCCCCACACACACTTTTCTTCCTGAAAATTTATTTTTATATAAAATATGCCACGAATGCAAAATCTACTGTTCAATATGTTTTTATTTCGGCGCGATTGGCGTTGGTGATCGCAGTAACGTCTTATCATGCAATACTGCAAGAAACGATAAAGAAGCAACTAACAAAAAAAAAATCTGAACAGTCGTTGGTGGCACGACCTCCAGTGATGCAAATCGCGGTTTAAAAATTGCACGCTTGCGTGGCGCCATCTGTCAAATACAAGACAAACCTCCAAAACAAGCACCAAATGCGGTTCGCAATTTTTTCTTTTCTCTGTGACCTTTCCTGTTCTGCAGTTGTTCTCTCTTCGGTGTTAGGCTTCACCGTTTTTTATTGCTGAGCTGCACAACGACCTTTCTTTTGTGCATCTGCTGTACGGCGCACGATGGGCCGGTACGCAAGCTACACGGCCGGATTTAAAGTGAAAGTAGTTGCGCATGCCTTGGAGCATGGGAACCGCGTGGCTGCTTGGCATTTTAGTGTCGACCCTGTGCGTGTGTGGTACTGGAGGAAGCAAGAAGAGCAGCTGCGAGCTACAGAGGACTGCCGCGCGTTTCGTGGGCCCAAAGACGGAAAGTTTCCCGCTGTGGAGGAGGAAGTTTTGAGCTACGTGCGGAAGCTGAGGAGCGAAGGCTGCGCAGTGTCTCACGAGTTGATGCAAAACCACGCGCGAGCCACTGCTCGAAGCCAGGGAATTCCGGCTTGCGATTTTAAGGCCAGCAGTGGCTGGACGACACGTTTTATGAGACGTAACGGGCTATGCCTGAGAAGGCGCACGACGTTGTGCCAGCGGTTGCCGGCCGACTGCGAGGAGAAGGTGCGGGACTTCCACCAGTTCGTCATTCGGATCTGGGAAGAAAAGCAGTTCGTGCTGTCTCAAATCGGCATTACCAACCAAACTGCACTGAAATTTGACATGCCGCGAAGCACCACAGTGGAAACCAAAGGTGCAAAAACTGTGCACGTCAGGACGACAAGCGCCGAGATGCAGCGGTGCACGGTAATACTGGCGGTTACAGCTGACGGAAGGAAGCTGCCGCCGTTTGTCGTCTTCAAGCGTAAGATGCTCCTGAAGAACACGCTTCCCGCCGGCATCCATGTCCGCGCTCAGGAGAAGGGCTGGATGTCGGCGGAGCTGATGGTGGATTGGCTGAAGACGGTCTGGGGACGGCAACCAGGGGCTCTCCTTCTGCCGTCGCTGCTCGTCGTCGACAGCTTCCGCGGCCACCTTGAGGAGGGCGTCCGGCGCCGCATGAAGGAAATGAGGACGGACATCGGCGTGATCCCTGGTGGCCTGACCTTCGTGTTGCAGCCGCTCGACATCTCGGTTAACAAGCCATTCAAGGACAATGTGCGGCGGCTGTACACGGAGTGGATGGCCGAGGGAAACCACAACCTGACCCCGGCAGGCAAAATCAGGCGGCCTTCCATCGAAATGTTGTGCCAATGGATTTTGGAGGCGTGGAGTGCCATTCCCTGCGAGCTCATCGTCCGCAGCTTTAAGAAGACGGGCATCTCTAACAGCCTCGATGGCACAGAAGACGATGCGTTCTGGGACAACGACGACGAAGCCACTAGTGACGTCAGTGAGGACAGCTTGGATGGCGAGTAGGGAAACAAACAGATGGCCACTGGCATGTTGCTAATAAGAAGAGAATTGGGTTATGTAATTGCATGCGTGTTTTTACTAAAAAAGGAAGGTTTTGATATTGATTTTGTTACCATCTTTATTGTGGTATGAACTTTCGCGTAACTTTTTTCCCCGCATAATGAACCCCCCGCTTCTGTGCTCAATTTTCTGGAAAAAAAGGTGGGTTCATTACACGAGTAAATACGGTAGTATGCACCGACTTGGTGCTGGAATTGAAGAAGCTGCATTTGTATTTGGTGACATATTGTCACTGTTGTTGGCTGAAATTGCAGCAACAAAGTTTCTGCTGTGAGAACCTTTTATTTACATTGCCTCGGATATTCGTCATTGTGGGAGCCAACCGTTTATTGAAAACGAGCGATGCATTTGCTCAACCTCTGTGCCAGGCTGGTGCATTGCATTTTCCAAACCAAATCTTCTCTGCACCTTTGGAACGAGCTAAAGCTTTTTTCCTCGCAATGTTCTCTCTGTGTGTTCAGTTCTTGTTCAAGCAGGTAGCCGACTTTGACCTTTACAGGCTGTTATGCTCAGCCAAATGTCAGTACAGCAGAGCAGCTTTTCTGGAAGTGGGTTAATGTGCATCGAAATACACGCGGTGCTGTGCTGCTCTGAGTGTGCTTGGGCAGTGGCGTGAGTGGCGGTCCCGCTTCCTCTCGTCGCCCAGAAAAACCTGGCCGCCATGCTGGAGGTGCAGCTGTCCCACTCGCGTCACTCCGAGGAGCGGGGCAGCCCCATCTTCGTGCCAGACCCTGGAGTGGACTGCCTGCACGATCTGGACGCCCTGGTCACCAAGCTGCTGGCCGAGATGGGTGCGTGCAGCGTCGCTTGTCCTCTCGGGCTATTCTGATTACCGCTGCCTGCATTTAAGATGCAAGTGCTTGGGAACAGAGCAGTCTTTAAGGGGATGGGGCACAGGATTGAGCTGAAGATGTCTTTTGGGGGGCTGTTAGTGGCTGCTCAGTGGGCAGTTTAATGGGCAGTGGGCAGTTTAGCAGTTTAATGTGAACACCTCTTTACCAAGCACCTCTTTACTAAAGAGGTGTTCCAGTTTGGAGGCGATATTTTGTAAGCCGTTTAGTGCAGTGCATTACGTAGCGCGCTCTTCAGTACCAGCAGTAGGCTAGACATTGACAGTCTGCATTGTGTAGTCCTGCCTGATAACGCATTTTGCTGCAATCACAATCCACTTCACGGGGTGTAGCTCCTTCGGCAGGCGATATTCCAGGGAATAAAGAGGCTGTGTTTTGTTGCCAGCTCATAACGTGGCTTTGGGGAACTATTGAACTGGGTATTTCAACCTTGTTCCCCCCCCCTTTTTTTTTAATCAATTCTTCTTCTGTAGCTCACCCGCTGACTCACCTACTCAGCCCTCCCCCTCTTCTTGCCTCCAGCATAAATGGGGTAGTCGAGGTGTAGGCAGCAATGTTACTGCCCCCTCTCCCCAAGCAGAAAGCAGCTGTAAAGTTTGCTAAGACAATTTTTGCTGCGTGATACCAGAGCATTGGGGCAGGGAAGTGTCCCATCAGGGTCTTTAATCATGGATCCAAGCATGGAGCAATGGGACACACCTTCTTTGAACCTTTTCCTTGATGCTTGCCTCTGTCTTGCGCAGGCCCAGGCCATGCCGATTCGGCTATGATGCAGCAGTTCCACACCATCCTTGGCCTTTGCATTGCCCTCTGGGGCCGAGTGCCAGGCTGCAACCCTGACACAGGTGAGTGAGTGTTCAATGGCATCAGTGACAATTGCAAGCTTTTAAAGGGAAGGTTGGCAGATGTGCGTGGCCTGTGGTCGCTTCCTACGCTGTGCCCTCTTCCCTGTGCACTTTGGCTCGCACAAGAAAATGCAACGCATTCCACTTGTGGGGCCTTGATTTCTGCAAGCGTTTCTCCTCTCCCTTCTGTTGCCTGCTTGTGCAGTATGACGAATGCCCTTGTCTTTGACAGATGACATCCGCAGCTATTCCTACGCGAAGTCCCGCAAAGATGCGCTCTCAGACTGGCTTGTGGAAACGACAAAGCCAGTCATCGAAGCTGAGATAGCGGACCTGCAGAGAGAGGTAGGCCTCCTTTTGTTGCGTGTGTGACTTTAACGCTGGGTTCTCCTGGCTAACGAGTTCATTCAAAACTTGATGCTGTATGGCAGCAATTATACCGAGGTCAAGCCCTCTTCAAGCAGGACTGGGCATTTGTGATAACTCAGCTCTGTTTTTGTCTTCTTGTTGCCCTCATCTATTAGTTTGGATACATTTGTGAGTATAAACCAATTCTAATGCATCTATTTAAAAGCTGAAAGCTTCATTATTGCAATTACGTTTGCGGTTGTTTCATGTTTCAAGTGCAGCACCATGGGGAGGTGTTCTTGCAAAATGACCCACACGGTGCATCCTTGTTTGACGTTGCTCTAACAGCTGAGATTCATTCTTGGTAACATGAAAATTGCTGCAGAGAGGGTCCCGTAGGTCTGTCCACCCTTGGTGGCTAATGGAGAAAGCGTCTTCCACTCTCTGTCCAGGGCAAGGGCGAGCTGCGCGTGATGCTGAGTCACCTGAGCGGCCGCTTCATCGCCGAGGCCTGCGCAGTGGCTCAGCGCTCGCGCGACTTCCGCCTGGGGCTGCTGCTGTCGCAAGGCGGCTCAAACCCGGTGTCGCGGGTCATGCTGCAGAAGCAACTGGACCACTGGAAGAAGTTCAAGGTTCGTCCTTTTCTGCTGCTGGCCCTCATCAAAACGGGCCTCAGGCTTTGGTCACTGTAACGATAGCAGCTGTAATGGTGGTGGCTTCGTACTAAGTCACATTGACTTCCCATTGCTTGGCATGGGGATAGCAGCGAGGTAGATGGAGCAGAGTTGTTCCAAATGTTGCGCCATAAACATCAAACCATCATCAGAGTTGTTCCAAATGTATCCCTGAATTGGGTTTGTATATTTATTTTTATTTATTTTATTTAAACATACTGCTAATTCAAGGATATTTGCAGGAGAGGCATGAATGTAAAGTTACAGATAAGTATACAGTAAAAACACACACATTGGAATCGAAAGGAATGAACGAAACTAACAGAATTGGGTCATATAAATTTTTGGGCCATGTACACCATTCAAACATTGAGGTCAGCAAAATGTTGCAAGTAGAAAACAAATGCAGCGACTTCAATAATGATTGGAACATAAGTATATGTAACATGTAATGTAAGAAAGCACTCACGATTACGGTACTCTCTAATGCGAAATTTGTGCGCAGCGCTAACCGCAGTCTTCCCGGTCACGGCGCATATCTGCT
This sequence comes from Haemaphysalis longicornis, assembly GCF_048455015.1. Classification (NCBI taxonomy): domain Eukaryota; kingdom Metazoa; phylum Arthropoda; class Arachnida; order Ixodida; family Ixodidae; genus Haemaphysalis; species Haemaphysalis longicornis. Next base: position 27,417,297 of record NW_027526335.1, on the reverse strand, counting down.
GCATCTCAGGAAGTGATCAGCAAATGTACAGTGGCATGGCTACTCTGCCGTAATCTTGCAGCATGTCGCCGCCGGCGGGTACGTTCTTGAAAATCATGTTTGAACCTCCCGTGCTAATGTCACATAGTTCGGATGAGCCATGAACAAAGGAGCAGCATCTGGCGAAAGTGTGAGGGGGAGGCAGTGAGAAATGATTGCAGTATTGTGTGGGTTGGTAATCCATCTAAATAATGTAGCGCTACAAAAACAAGGGCTAAGTTGAGGGCTACACAGGACGAGCGCTAATCCCAGCTAATCCTAGGATTAGCTAGGATTAGCGCTCATCCTGTGTGGTCCTCAACTTATTCCTTGTTTTTGTTGCACTACGTTAGCGTATTTTCACGCGTATAACCAGCCCCTGCATATAATCTGACACCGCACTTTCAGCCTGCACATTTGATACAGGGAAGGCTGCACTAAGGCTACTGCTCAAGCAACACATTGCATACTGTGTAGACAGAGAAAGCATGTATTTAGCAACTAAAATACACTGACTGCAAGGCGAAAGTCACAATTCACTTAGTGTCACTTCTCTCGCTAGAGTTATCACTTGAGCCGCAGTCCTCACCATTGTACACAAGGTCATCTTCGGTTCCATCCATGTAGTTTGTGATGCAGCATTTTTCCGAGTTTTTTGCACCATCTCACCTGGAACCGGAAGGCTTAGTCAGCGTTACTGCGTATAAGCTTCACGGCACAACGCGCATTTCCGTGAAGCTGCACTACAGGGAAAACCCCGCGTATTATCCGGTGTATTATCCGAACCCTTATTTTGCCACTGAAATTTTCGCATTTCTGGTGCGGGTTATACGAGCGAAATTACGGTATTTAGAGAGAAGTGATGTTGCTTGTATTTTTATGGCGCAAGTAGCGCGGGCCGCGTTCACTCACTCGGTTACGCGGATATTGCCACCAGTGCCGCTAACGCACGGTACCGGGCGCCACAGTGCTGTGCACTAGTGAGCAAGAGTACAGTATGGATGAGTAGTTCAATAACAGTGGAATTGTACATTTGTTTGACCTTGGTAGTGTTGTAGCTTCGTGCCCCATGCATGTACCCTGGGTCCTCACTTGGCTCTGCCGTGCTTGCCTTCATTGCAGCACGACCGCTACATGGAGCCAGAGCGGATTCGGGTGTATGCGCTGCTGGCTGGGCTCATGGTATGGCAGACGTCGGATCGGACCATCAATTGCTGCGCTGACCTCGACTGGAAGAGGGCCCTGGCACTGCACCTCTGGTGAGTTCGGGGCTGTGGGCCCTCGCGGGCTTGTGCATGGCTGGTTAATTGCTGTGCCCTATTTATTCAACGGTTCTCTAAGGACTGGGCCACTGCGAGAATCCGAACAGGTGGCGTATCGTCTTGTGTTTAGTTGATATGGCTTCAGAAAGTGAATTGCCAAGGAAACGTGTGCCGTAGCCAAAGTTTGCTGGAGGGAGATGTGATTGCAGTTCTATAAAATGTGTCTTCCTAGTGCTTTTTTTTTTTCCCTTAAAGGGGTCCTGAAATACCTTCCGCCGACGCATGGATGTACATGTAACCAAATAAGACAATGTATTAGCAATCTCCTCCCGCAAGAATTTTGTTAAAGCGATGAGTATTAGCTGAGAAATCGTAAATCAAAAACCGCGCATTATCGTCGGCTCGCGTTTCCTCCTCTTTTCAACTGTTCACGGCGCGCGAGCACTCCCTCCCATGATGCTGCGCTAGTCAGCGGTGACGTACTTCCGCATTACGCTCCTCCGACTGCCGTCTGCTACGGACAAGTTTTGTTGGCACCATGAATTCCGCACTCCGCTCAAGGATGGATAAGCGAACGAAAAATCTGGCCGCATGTGTGCGGTGGCCTGGCCTTGTCCTTTCGCGGTGTGCGTTGCTGCAGTGCAGCACGTGACTTTTAATCGGCGGCGAACTCGCAGCCGCTGGGGAGGATCTTGCGCTCGGTACCTTTCATGCACCGCGCACTGTTTATCCAAAAAGCGCCGTATCAGATGTGGCCCCGCTGGTGCCGGGTCTTATTTTGCGGTGGTGGTAATTCCTGCCGGCGCCATGTGAAAAAGACATTTTAAACCGATGCAGAACCCGTGCACAAAACGCTTCAATCATGTGACCAGTTCAGCTTGGGGCGACGCGTGGTGGAGAGCGGCAACGTTGGCAAAACATGCTCCGGCGCGGCTCTGAGCTTTCTAGCGCTGGAGCGAGCGCCTTTCTTTGACGATCTCAAACATCGGTTGCCTTGGCAACAAGGCACAAACCGCCCCAGAGGTCAGTTGCGGTTGCATGATCCCGGTTCAGCTCGGGGCCCCACCTCGCGACATGTGGGCACTGCAGGCGTACCACTCACTCCCATTGGGAAGTGTGAGATGCGTTTGGCATTACAGGAGGTGATGGCGTGTGTGTTGTGGACGCCTTTGTTTCGCGATGAAATGCGACGTTGTGCTTCTGCGGGTGGATAGCGCTTCCCATGGTCTGGATTATCTTTCTCGAGCGACGTACGACTCAACCTCGCGTGGGGTATGTGCAGTGTGCGTGGCTAAAAGCCATCTCGGCTTGCGCGAGTTGCTGTTCGTCCCCGCAACCGCGCGCGAGGTGAGTGCCGAATTTACGACGGGCAGGAGGAGGCAACCCATCGTCTGTCAATCGCGGTTCAGACTTGCAACGCATGTTGTGACGTTGTGTTCGTTCGAAACGCATCTCTGGATTGTTTTGAAGTGGAATAAAATGTATCAGTCAAACCCGGGCATTCGGCTCAGGGCGTTATCTGCGATTGCACGAAAGAAGTGCCACGGGGCTTCAACGCTTTCTTTATGAAACGTACTCAGGTAAGAGAATATCCATGTCGTGTTATGGCCGTGTTGCATTCAATACAAACGGTTGAGCGTTTGTTTAAACTGGTTTCGTTTGTCGTAAAATGTCCAAGCACTCCGCTGGCAGATCAGCCGGCGAGCCGACGCTGAGCAGACGACTCATCTCCTTGGCGGAAGTGCGTGAAAAAGCCGCCCAATAGCAGGAAGTCTAGCTCATGACGAACATCTGGGAATCGATGATGTAGACATGTGAAGATGGCGGCGTCCAAAAACACGAAGGAAAGGGTGAGAAAAAAGCGACAAACTTTGCAACAAAAGTGTGAGCTTTCCGCTGCGCGTAAAAGAGTAATACTTGGCCCAGATGACCTTGACGACCCAATCTAACGATTGCGCTACTTCATTTAGTGTGCTCAAAATGCCTTTCAGGGCCCCTTTAAATCAAATTTTTGCGCCCTGAAATTTTGCGTGTTCGAGTTTGTAATGTAGTTTATGAAAGGTCTACTCCCAGGACCAGCCCTTGTGTGGTACATTTCATCTTGCCTGTGTAAAACTTTTGGCTCTTTGCAGAAGTTTCACTTATTGTGAAGTGTGTCCCCTGCAAAAACAAGCTGCCCTTTTTTATCCCAGTCTGCATTCTTACTTTTGTGCGTTCTTTTATAACCATTGCAGGTACCACTGCTCGCCAACTGGCAGCATCAGCGATGCTGTAGCTGCCTATTCATCTGCTTTTCAGGTGAGCACGGGGAGTCTTCACTTGGCAGCCTGGGAAAAGAAAGGCTGTACATTCAGCGGATTTCATTATCATAATTTATTGTACCCTTAAGGGCCCCTTGCGCGGTATTACATAGGCGGGGGGAAAACAATAGTACACACATAACGAGAATACAGACGGTAATACAGGAACCATTCCGACATACATTCGTGTAGAGAAAGTAGACATACAGGCATGAAAAAGTTTTGCGTAGTTAAGATCACTGCAGTTGACAACCTTAGAAAAGAGAAAAAAAAAAATTAAAAAAAAGATAGAAGGGGGGGGGGGGGGAGATATGAGCAATTCTAAAGAGTTATCCGTTCCCTAGTCCGCCCAACAAAACAAAAAAAAAGCTAAAAAGAGCAATGAACTCACTGAGGGCATCAACCGTATGGCCTTTGAAACGCGTGCCAGTGCACTACGAACCAGGAGCCGGAAGGGTGCCGGCCTAACTGCCTGCGTACTCTCGCACGGTCACAAGCCTTTGGCATCGGTGGGCCGTCTAATCCCCTTGCCCTAAGCACCATGCTACGATGGGTGAAGCACCCGGAGTGGTGTTCGCCACTCCTTGCGCTCAGTACCCCATAATATTCCCGAGAGGACAAGGCAGTGCAAGAATGGCGTCCGCAGACAGGGCAAGAAATGCAGCCTGCGTTTCCGAACAATGCGAGGCGGCAGACTAAGAATCTGACCTCGCCGGAACTGCCATCTTCAAAAAAGAGGCAAAATGGAGGAAGTGCCTTTACATTGAGTCAAGGTATCTACAGCGAACCCCCCGGAGCCGTAATGGCTCGCGAGGGACTCCCCAGTTTGTGTAAACACGCGAGCTGCGTTCCGCAGAGCGGGGTTCGTGAAAGGCCGGCAGCGGCGAAAGGTTGCAAGGCGACGTTGCAATGTAAGCCGTGTCACCTCTGAAGAAGGAGCCGAGCCGGCTTCGAAACGTCGGGTCTCCAGTTTTTGTACTATTGGCTGGGGGTGCAATTATATTTATCAGACATGTAAAGAAGCAATGAGAAGTGAAAGCAATTGAAAAGTACTCTAAAATAACGCGTAGACAAAGAAATGAGAAACAGAATATTGTAGGTTAATTTAGGATATAGGAGGCTAGTAACTTGCGGAATTTGAAAGGGTTTTGCTCTGCAATGACGGATTCTGGGAGGGAGTTCCATTGTTCTATTGATAGGGGAAGGAAAGATTTGTTGAAAGCTTTAGTGGAACCGTGAAGAATTAAAGAGGCGATGCGATGAGTGCATGGGTGGAAATAAAAGCGTAGAACGAAGGTCAGGGAAGTTGTAGTACAATTTATGGAATAGGCAGAGCAATGAAATTTTGCGTCTTGATGCTAAGAGGGGCAGTCCGATAGATGCTTTTAAGTTGGTGACGTTCATAGTGTAGTCATATTTGGATGAGATGAAACGGGTAGCGCGGTTTTGGACATTGTCTTTGTTTATGCTGACAGATGCTGAAGACCCTCCTATTTGAACTGCACCATGTCTTTAGCAGATTTGCTAAAGCACAGGTGTGAGCTGTTGTAATCATTTTGAGGGCTGTAGGCTCATTGGCTGTACACCTGGGGTACACGGTCAATACCTGTACGGGGTATACCTGTGGCTGCTTGTTGATGAGAATGCTTTTGGAGCATTCTTAGTGTGCTGTGCTGACACGTGCGCGTTCTCGACGCAGAGTGACCAGCCTCTGCCGCCGTACGCCCGTCCCCCGTACCCGCCCTGCCACGAAGACGACACGTCCGAGGAGCCATACGCTCTGGATCCGGAGGCCCCACTCGACACGTGCTTCCTGCTGCTCAAACTGTACTGCGACCGGTCCCAGAGGCTAGACCGGCTGCTGGCACCGGTCTCCTCCCTGCCCTCCCAGCTGGACTTCAGGATCAGGTAAGGCAGGCTTTTGGGGGTCCCGCCCCGATGAGTGTTCGAGTACCAACCCTGTTGGTTCTTCCAGCTGGCTGCTGCACAAGCTGGTGCAGTCGTTTGGCTTCTCGCACCTGTCGCGCTCGGCGGCCGCCACGCTGCACACGAGCTTTGCGGCCCAGCTCGAGTCGTGGGGCCTGTGGCCCTGGGCGGTGTTTGCCCTGCTGCACCTGGAGACGGCCGCGGCCCGCCACCGGGCGGTCACCGAGCTGCTCACGCGGCACGTCTCGGGCTCCCGCAAGGGCGCCCACCCCGACACAGCACTCACCGAGGACGAGAGCTTCGTCTGCGACCGGCTGTTCGTGCCTCCCGCTTGGGTCTACAGGGCCAAGGTGAGCACCAAGCCACTAAACAATGGTTTGCTGACTGCATTAGGCTCTTGGGGGAGCCCACAGGTGGTGTATTTGTTTAAGGCCCCCTCACCAATAAACATCAGGGCTGACAGGAATTATGTGCAATGAGAAAAGTTCACTCTGGTGGGTCAGGGATATTTAAAACTTTCGCTTTTTGTCTGAGCTGAAAGAGGAGGCATTTTAAAAAAAATTACGCCCACCTCCCCTCACGGGAACCCTGGTGTGATGCGACGCTGAGGGGGGGTTCAAGCGCAAGCGGAGAGCAACCGTCGACCGAAAGGCCGCCGGAGAGCGGCACACCGGTTATATGCACAGCGCGTTCGAAGGAGAGGAGACCGCGGAGAGAGAGAGTACTGCACATGCGCAGCGCCGCGCGCAGCGCCGTCCACCGGCGGAGTGAGAGCGCGCTGGGCCGCACACCTGCAGATGTTGAGAGAGTGTTCGCTCTCACCTGGGCACGCGCCGGCGCCAGTGTGTCTGCCGCGGCTATGACACAACACAATCCAACACAATCCACTTTAAGCCAAGCCAATTCAATCGAAGCCAATCCAATGCCCCTCACGAGAGAGTGTTCGCTATCGGAGAGGAGAGGGGGTGAGCAGAGGAGAGTGCAGACGCCGACGACGGTGGCGGACGCACGCGGGAAGGACGGGAAGGATGCTCTCAGCGTCGCATCTAAAATACCTTGTTTGATTTCTTTTGGTGGTGACAAATGTTGCTTTCTTTGTCTTGAAATAAGCAATTAAAGTTGACATCTCTAACTCTTGTTCAATCTGGGTGTTTTTTTTTCCTCATCTATGAGGGAGGGTCACAAAGTGAGCCAGACAGCAATGTGATGATGCCATCTTCCAGGAGGTGTCGAAACTACTGTGTAATTTGTTTGGAAGGTGAACTGAACAATACCTGACAGTGTTGTTTCAGGTATTGTTTTTTTGCAAGCTAAAAGTTGTAAGAGTGCAGAGTCAGATTGTAAATTCATTTCTGTCACAGTTACAGTTTTATCCACGGTATAAAAATGAGAAAAACGTGTGTAGTTTTTCTCACCGTACTTTTCATGACACGACCCGCTCATTGCTGTCTTTAGCTATAATTTGAATTAATTTGGACACTCGTGCAATATCTTGCAATAGTAAAGTGAGTTTTTCGCATAGAGAGCTTGAAACTCCGTTGCAAGAAACTTTTTCTTACCCAAGCCTTTTTTATTCTGTCGTGGAAAAGGGTGGTGTATTTCGCAAACCTCTGGTGGTTGCCCCCGACAAAGTGTTGATTGGGCTGTGTGTGTGTACTGCAGGCCATTCGGGCCAGTTCGGAAGGGAACCACAGGGACCGAGCGGTGTTCCTCCTGAAGGGCGAGATCTGGAACGAGGCCCACGAGACCATCATCCATCACCTGGCCACGGATGCTGTCATTGATGGTGAGCACGGTGCTTGGCTTCAGCCGTGAGGACAGTTCCTCCGGCAGAGCTAGCCGAGGTGTATATCTGCATAAATAAGCGTAGTTGACAGTGCCTGTTTCTGATAAAAGTAAAGCAGCCTGAATTAAATAACAGGAAGAAAGCTTGGCTTGTGGCCATTGATACTGAGAGGGAAGCTGTACAGCTTGCACGGAACATCACAGTTCTGTTTATTGGAAATTCAGTGTTGTGACTTCACGGGTTCAGACTCCTAAAGGGAGGCAAGCCATTCACTGCGGTGTGTAAACCAACTTAAATGAAGAGATTGGCAAAAAACGATTACTGCTAGGAGAGAAAAAAAAATCTTTTTGCTAGTACTCCCGAAGAGGCATTTCAGGCAAGATCTAATTATCATCGAGGATCAAAGGCATAAAAACAGTTTTTTTCTGGTTTCTGTGTAAGCATTATTTAGGAGCAAAATGTATTGCAGGGTAACAGTTGCCCTTTTCTCGCATAGTCTAAAGTCATGCCTTGTGACGTTGACATACTCAGTGGTGTAGGGAGTGCACGTCCTAGATTAGTAATTTAAACAAAAAGCTTTTTTTTTTTTTTTTTTTTTCCTCGCGTTTTTGTGCAGAGGAACTGGAGGAGCTGGCAGAACTGTTGAAGCCGCTGTCTGAGCACAGTGCCGACATCCAGAACTGGAACACGGGGGGCAAGGTGTTCCTCGACCTCCTCACCGTGTGCGACACCATCAAGAGGGCCACTGAGGTCAGTCACTGGTTTTCCCTAGCTGTGTCGGCCAGGTTAGGCTTCGCTTACTTGAAAGGAAATCCTGTATGAGGGGTGCCTCAGGCAGCCTAGTAGAATTTGTTTGATGCAGATCTAGGGACATATTTACCTGTGAGTTATAAAAAAATTGCCCTCTTCCCTGGCATAATTCTCGAAATTTTTTTTAAAATGTTGTCCTCAGTGTTAAATTTCCTTTTCTTCTCTGACACCTGAAAGAAGTATTAGCCGCGTTTTACCGTAATACGGGACAATTTTGATCTTGTGAAAGTGATGAGGGAGGTCACATTGTGTCATGACTGGGGCGAATTGAATCTTTGGTGACCCTTTTTGCTACTGTAAAATCACAGACGGCCAGCCCTAAAAGCAAGAGCAAATCTAGAGAAAAGTAGGGAAGGTGGCTGCTTCACAGAAGTCAATGTAAAACTGTTCTACGTGTTTACAAAAAGAAGGGAAAGGGAACCTTGCCAGAATACCACCAGGCTTGGTTATCTTCTGGAGGGGTGGCAATCTTCGAGATTATCTTCAGTGTTCTTATGCAGGTACGACAGGTTCTGTAGTTCTCATCACGGCAGAACGTTTACTCAGCCACATCATGTTTGCGTAATGTTAGAAAACCTTGGGTGGTCAGAATCTGACCACAGCCTATACTATTCTACACCTCATAGCCCAGGCCACTCCGTAAAAAGCCTGAATTTGGGAACACACTTGCGACAATAAAAAGTCTCAGTGCAATAGCTGAGACGCCATTTGAGGTACATCTCTCATTGGCCCCTGTACACGTTAGGTTATCCTTCATTGTCAGTTAGCTGGTTTGTAGAGAAGGCGATGATGGTGTTGGTGGCAACTAGTTTACATCGTGGCAGAGCAGGTGCTGTCTGGGCGACGTAGTGACCTCCTTGGGTATTACTAAAACTTTGCGGTCTCTTGAAAGTGCTACAGAGCTCATGGGCAGTGCAGTTTCTTAAATTAACAAAGCCGTATGTACCTGTATTTGTGCATTCATTGATGGCTTGTTTCTGAAAATTATTTGGTGTGTCGAGCTGGGATAAGGAAATTCTCCAGGCCGGGGACAGAAGACCCATATGAACCATTCTATGAACTGTTCTGATGCACCCTTGTGACGGGCACAGCTCAGTGAAGCTTTGCAGTTTCTCTAAAGTTTGTGCTGTGAGACTACCTTGAAACTACCATTCAGATACCTCAAGAAACAAAATAGTGTTCGAGGGCAGCCTCCCCCACTTAAGAAGTAAATTGTGAAAGAGTTTTGTAAGTGATGTAATGCCCGAAAACCCCCCTTCCTTTTATGTTGCGATGGAATCGGAATGGTGGGTGATGGGGGGTTTGAATGAAACAGGATGAATGAAAAGGGATGCTGAGCGGGAATTTGCCTTTTTTTGCAGAGAGACATTGGTGCATACGACCTGGAAGCCATCCGGCCAACAGTGCTCTCTCTTTGTGCGTCAGTTTCCAGCCTGGCTTGCAAGACCCCGAAGGACAGGTGACGTACAATTCTGCTTTTCTCAGGGGTGGTGTGTGGGTACGGCCTGTGTTGTTAGGCTCGGGCATTTTTTGAATTTCTTTGTGGTTGGCGGTACTTATGTAAACTTGATAAAAGTGACAGTAACTGTTGCAGGCAAGTTTTTGCCCCACTTGTGGACGAACTGTGTACGTTTTTCACGTGCATGTCATGGGAGTTGTATGTTTCAAGCTATCGAGGTGTGCATTCATGATGAATTTAGAGTAACAAAAAATTGTGAGCTCTTCCACTCTGGAGGTGGATGACCAGCGAAGTTTTTTAGCCCACGACTTGGGTGAAAGGTGTGAGCAAATATTTTTTCTCTTGAGTGTTGACGGTGTCACTCTTAAGGAAGACACCTACGTGCATGTAGACACATTTATTTTGACTTTACCACTATTGAAAATGGGGCCTGTTGATAACTGACCTACTCAAAATGAGTATTCAAGTGATGAGATGTATAGGCTTGAGGTCTGAGTAATGTTTTGATCTTGAAAGTGGTGTCTGTTACAGTGGAACCCCGATAATACGACAAGAGTCCGCGAAAAAGCGTCGTATGACCGAGGTGTCGTACGATCGGGGTGTGGGTAAATGCCGGCCTAGTAGTCTGTCTTACACGACAGGTGGGCTAAGAACTTACTTAATCTACTAAGCTTAGCGTGTTCTCGTGTGATTTGTGAACCTTTAGCTAATCCCAAGTGTTTAAAAAAAGAAACTCCTACGTTGTGCCTTCCTCCCCTGCACGGCGTGAGCTAGCCAGCCAAGCACTGCGCGCTACGCGACACCCGAGCCATCTGGCGCTATTTACAACCTGCCAGCCCCATGCCTTGCGCGCGTGAGGTAAGGCCGATGTGGTCGAGAAAATTGAGAGGGGAAAAGTCGGGTGTGAAACTGCCAAGCCCAAGTGAAACGAACGATAGTATAAGGAGGAGATGGAGAAAAAAAACGGCATTCCCGTACAGGATGGCGGCACTCTTTGAACGGTCCCGTGCTTTCGGTATTGGGTCGAAGTGCTCAACACATAGCTGTTTTCGTTTTCCACAAGACCCAGCAACGCGAAATGAATAAGATGATTTAAACTTTGCAAGTAAACCGTGTTGCGGCGAAAATTACAGCGCGATCTTGCTTCAGTGACTTGCTGCGGTGGCCAGCCATTGACCCAAAATGACAGTGCCAACGTATTTGTGTCTCCACCCTTGCGGCGGACGCGTGTGAATCGAGGCAACCCAGCAAAGAGCTCTTTGCTAGGTTGGAGTGACGACGCGGCTTTGAAAGACACTGATAAGCAGAGAGCAGAGATGTAGGGAGAGAGAACGTCGTGAAAGGAAGAAAGTTGAATCGAGCAGGCAGGGAAAGCGGGTGTTCGGTCATCGCCGTGGGGTTGCGTCGTATGTGTTTTCGCGTTTGTTGGCGGCTCGATGGGAGCTTCAAGTTTACAGTCCGCCTGCCACCGGAACTTTCTTGCAGTTGGCGCGTTGCCGTACTGCTGCCACCTGGGGTCATCGAAGGGAAACCCTACTCACGAGTACCCGCCTGCTTGCTTGCATCTGTTCCGCAGGTGGTCTGGCCCGTATACAGACCTTTGCACATCAAGCAGCATCAAACGGGGGTTTAGAATGAAGAAAGGTTGGGAAGAGGCGGCGAAGCGGCGTAAATTATGCGAAAAACGCCAGTTTATCCGCGCCAGGGTACGTCATCTGTCATATGAGGCGGACTGCATGCACCCGAGTGTCATGTCATCGAGATTTTTAATGCATTGTTTCTATGTGGAGTTCGCCGGGACCACGGTGATCCATTGTAAGAAACAGGTCGTTGTAAGTGCAGGGGACGTGTCTGTTGAGGGTGGCCAAGCGGGTACGCCGAGGGACCGCCCCGGCAGAGCACACAGCCCTGAGAGACTCACACACACTCGATGCTTCCAGCAGGAACATAACCCGCCCTGGCGGGGAGCCTGCTTTATTAGCGCACCTAGAGTGCTAGTTTGTCCACTTATGATGATGGTCGCCGTGGCGCCATCTAGTCGAGACCCGACACACTACAGTATCAGCGGGGTTCCACTGTATTAATAAATCTACTCAAAATGCATATCCAAGTGATGAGATGTATAAGCTGAGGTCTGAGTCATGTTTTAACAGCGTGCGATTTTGATGGTGACCGTGTGCTGTAATGGCACACACACCAAGATGTTTGTTTTCCATCGCCTCATGCTATAGAACACCTCACGCTTCCAAGATGTGTGGAGCCTTGAGAGTTCTTAAAGGAGTACTTACACGAAACTTTCGTGTTACGTTTTTTCGCTGCTATGGGTGCCTACCAGCCCACTAATAGAATGGCACATTAGTTGGTCGATTGCATAAGCAATCATTTGCAGCATCATTTATTCCTGTCAGTTTCGGTTTCGACAAAGCGATCGCCAAGCAGCCGCCATGACAGGAGGTTGCCCGTGATGCCACCATTCTTGTCGCACCGCTGCCGGGCTTGGACGCACGCGGAAGTGAGCGCACGCGCGCACCCAGACTGGCCGAGGTCTTCATCTCAACACACCTGCGCAGCATGACATCAGTGCCAAAACCATGACGTACACATGGCGTAGCACCGTGCACCAACCTCGGCCAGCACGTCGGCTATGTCACGGGAGCCTTGACGGCGGCAGTTTGGGGCAAGGAGCAGATGATGTCATGCCGGCCCTCTCTGGTCTTTCTCGTGCAGGTGAAGGTTAAAATGGATTTAAAGTATGTGATACTGAACGGTTGCTGTTGAAACTTGATGGGAGGTTTCTCCTGATAAAAAGGGAGCATTTCATAGTTATCTCAGCTTTTAAATTTCCTGTCACTACTCCTTTATTAAGACGTGTCTGCAGCATGTTCTTCTCCTGCACATACAGTACAAATCATGCAAAGTGCATGTAAGTGCATGAGGCAGCGTAGCTGCCAGTGAATGCATTGCGGTCCCTACCTGTCGGCTGCCTCAGTGAGCTTGCAGTGAGCCACCATACGTTTTGTACTGCCGCCTGTGTAAAAGCGTCCGCATTGGTGTTGTGGTGCAGGTTGTGCCAGGCTGAGGTCGCCAAGAAGACGTCGCTGCTCCTCCAACTCATCACCAGCACCGAGAGCCGCACGCCCGACAGTGCAATGCAGACAGCCTGTCGCAACATTGAACTGCTGTCCATGCCCGACGACTACAGCATCACGGACCTTGAACTGCTGGCCCGCTCCTGTGCACAGAACACTGTCTTCGGCGATGGCTTGAGCTGAGGTCCGCGTTTGGCGTCGCTTTTCGGTCAAATCTGGAAGCCCGTTGTGGGTCTGGTTTGCAGTGAGCGACTGCTTGCGAGCAACCTTGCGCAGTTTCTCGTTGCGCTTCCCAGCAAGCGCAGCAAGTGTTTAATATTTTTCGTTCGTGTTTATTTTCACATTTCGTATTAGCTTCATTACTCCATGTTTTTAAACAAATGACTTGTTGGCATTTTTTTTAGCCTTCTGCAGTGTACTTGATATGGGGGACTGATTGCCTGTGGAGCGATTTTTTTTTTTTTATTGAACTGTGATTGCATGAAATTGTGCGGTGTCTGGACATTGAAACTCTCAAGTCATGGGTAATTGCATGAACGTTGATTGTTTGCTGTCAGTTCAGTGTCATTTGAATTTTGGAATGGATTGCATTGCTGAGCAAAGAAAAGAGATGTAATGTGTCAGTTTACCTTCCTTGTGTGTCTTTTTTTTTTTTAATGTGGCTTAGCTTGGTGCTACCACTTATATTCGGGTTGCTGCAGAAAATTTCAGCATAGTGTCCAGGTGCCTCTGATCTTCCTATGGGTTTATGCCTCAGTATGTTGCTCTACAGCCAATCATTTCTTAAGCACGTGTAAAAACCTCTATGCTGCAGAGTTTTTTAAATACTGATTTCCTGTAGTGAAATAAGCTTATCGTGAGAACAACCTTCGGGTGTCTGTCTTGTGAAGTTAGGTGGAACTGCTTCGTGCCTGACACTAATAGGAATCTGTACAATGCTAGAGGGAACAAGAATGCGAGACAGGTGATTTGAAGCAAACTGTCGCGTATATAGAATGGCTAAATGGTGGGCTTCATTGTCTTGCAAGCATTGTGTAATGAACACTGGAACGGATGCATTCATGATGTGTATAAATATTTGATGGCAATGCTGAAAATAAAGCAAATGGCAGTTAGTTGGCAATGGTTTCAAAACAATCTGAAAAAAATCTCGCAATCTCCACGAAGTGAATGATGATGAGAGGGGCGAAGCTAAAATGCTTATCGGTAAAACCGTGAAACATTCGCCTACACATCATATAAAGACTCGACACGTTGTTATAGGTCTTCTTGACAGTGCGCACCATCTGAATGAGTGAAGGACAAAAGGCGCGTTCGTAGCCATGCTTGCGTCTCGGTTTGTAGCGCAGTGGGAAGAGTGCCACGTACCTCCCGTCGTGGCGAGAGAGTCGTGGGATCGAAACCGGGCACCACCGCGTCAATGGCACTCGACACGTTGTTATAGGCCTTCTTGACGGCGCGCACCATCTGAATGAATGAAGGACATAAAGCGCACTCGTAGCCATGCTCGCGTCTCAGTTTGTAGCGCAGTGGGAAGAGCGCCACGTACCTCCCGTCGTGGCCAGAGAGTCGTGGGATCGAAACCGGGCACCACCGCGTCAATGGCACTCGACACGTTGTTATAGGCCTTCTTGACGGCGCGCACCATCTGAATGAGTGAAGGACATAAAGCGCGCTCGTAGCCATGCTCGCGTCTCAGTTTGTAGCGCAGTGGGAAGAGCGCCACGTACCTCCCGTCGCGGCTAGAAAGTTGTGGGATTGAAACCGGGCACCACCGCGTCAAGACCACCACTCCTCGCTCGCAAAGCTTGAGACCCCCCACTGCCCCATTGACAAGCCCATCGACGACGTTGATGTTTGTGGTGATCATGTAGGGGTTGTTTGGGACGATGAGAATTTCCATGGGCAAGTTGGCAAATTCGGTGTGTGACATTTTAGCCACCTTGGCCGTCGCCTTCTCCAGAGCGTCTTGTCGCGTACCCCCGGTACGGGTCTTGAGCTTGCAGACGACGAACGACCTCTTCTTCTTCCTCTCCTCCTTGTTGGGTAGCAACGAACACATTGAATGTTTTGACCTCTTTGTCCAATCTTTGGTTGGCCAATCCCTAGGGGCATCCTTCCACAATCATCATGAGCGGTATGTACACGGCGCTACGAGGGACAGGACAGGGCCCAAGCAAGAGGAGGTTCGCCCCTAAAAGTTGGGTCTTTCTGATAATAAAGTGGCCTGCACTGGACTGAAGTAAGTTGGGATGGGACCTTACATCTTTCTATCCTTAATGGTGCTTTCTGTGGAAATCATGTCAAAGAAAAATGAGGCATCTGCCTAAAATGCAGTCATAGATATGGCTACAAAAGGCAGCTATACATTTTTCTTTAAAAGCTCACCGTAAAGTTCCGAGAAAACGCACTCCCCTGATACATCGGCCACCACCTTTAGTGGTGAGATATTCAATTTCCAGTAGTAAAAAATTCCTAAGATCACCCACCTCTTAAAATCGCACTAGCTTGGACGCCTTCTAAAGCCCAGCCCTCTACGGAAATGCCCCGCGGCTGCAAACACTGCGAATGTTGCAGTTGTGAACAATAGAGGCGCAACCTATCCAGCTTTTTTACTTGATATCACCGCAGTTTTGGTTGGCGGTGTGGCCACTTTTTTGTATTTTTTCGCACCAGATTTGAAGGTTCGCCCACCCCGTATTTTTCACTTGATATCTCTGTAGTTTTGGTGGGCGTTGTTTCGGAACTTTACGGTTATTGAATAAAAAATTGGCGCAGCTTGCACTAGTGGTGCAAGGCTGGAGGAAGAGCAGAGCTGGTGGCCCCTGAACTTTCGTCGGAGACCCGGCGGTTGCACCTCACATGGATTTCCTAACTGCCGCTGAAAGTTCTTTATGACTGGCAGGCCCGGGTTGCTATGTCCGCAGGCTTTCACATCTCTCCCAAAGTGGACCACGTTGGCACTTGCTGGAACCTGCGGCAACTGGCTTCGCGAACTCTGCGTCTGTAGTGCAACTCTGCATCTGTGCTCCCCACTTCAGGCGTGATGCACGTGAACTTGCGAGTAAAAGAGCATGTGAGAAATCGCGCCACGAACGATGGGCAGAGTGTTCTTAAAGGTCGAGTTGGCCGACGCCGGTTGCTCCTGACAAGGCACTCCTTGGTATTTTTCCTTGGATTACCCCTCCCCCCGTCCCCATCCCCTCCTCCTCCCGAGTTCTTCATTAGGCACAAGCCCACGCGCAAGCCTGCACGACACTGGGCACTCCTCACAAGGTGCACGCTCACGTGTGCTCGACTGGGCTGAGTTTTCTGATAACGCTCCACGCCGGAACTACGAGATTGAACAGCTCTGCTGTTAAAAATTTGATTTGGCCCTTTTTAACTCGCAAGTGTTCCGTTAGAGTCGGGCGCTGACCCTCTCTACTTCCTGCTCGCAGCAGCAGCCAACACCCAACCATGCGCGCAAATGTTATGTTCATATACCTACTTAATACAGCCAGGGTGGGCCTACGTTTTATCAACATATATATATATATGTATATTACAATTCACGTACACCTGAAATGCAGCTGTACGGACAAGGTGGAGGTCAATGGCTGTCTGTTTTGTATTGTAAATCTGTGCAATCAAGGGCTTTACTTACGTGGAGAAGAACAATAGTGGGAGAGTGGGTCTCGCCAAACACTGGCACACGTACCACTGAATGAATTGTTTGGTCTTGTGAAGCTGAGGCCCACGAAGGAGCTGCAGACCCCAGCAGCGTACGCAGTTACTTTGCAAGAGGTGCTTGCGTACTTTCGACAAGGTGTATTATGCCATAAAAGAATTGCAATGCAATCACGCAACACAAACAACGCCCGTGTGATGAGATTTCACCACGTGTTTCAGCGCGGTGCCACTTGGCAAACTCTGCGACAAACGGACACCCACCGAACGCCTAATACAGCTTGACATGCACAATACGATCACTGAGCTTATGGAGGCTCAGTACACAAGTCAAATCATGCGATTGTCAATGACTGTTACTGGCAGGCAGGTCGTTGAGGATCTCTGCATCGCTCTACCTTCTACTAGTGTCACTAGATAAAGGTATCTTATCTAGTGACACTACCCCCACCACTGAAAACAGAGCAAACATCCCTCCCGCCTGGCATCGTAAACTCATCGTTAAACCTTTGCCCCGTAATATGCATCCTGACCGAAACTTGGGAAGAAGACAAGCCCGGGAACAGCAATAACAAAACAATATGGCGCCCGTAATGGCGTGTATTATGTTGACGCCTTCACTTGAGGGCACCTGTGCGGTTGCGGTCCTGCATGAGGGAACACAGGTGGATGGACTATCAGTGAAAACAAGCAAAATTGAGTTTGCCGAAGAGACGACTATAGCAGCCACTCACTATGACGCAATGCACATAATGTCTGCTTCACAACAAGCTTACCGAAATTTCATCAGGGGTCTGGTAGCACTCCTTGATAGAAAAAAATTATCACTAACGTCAACCCAGAAATATCTGACACCATAAAACAGCCTGTATGGGTACCTGGCCACCAAGGAGTGGAGGGGAAGGAGGCTGCGCACACAGCTGCCCGAGCGTCTCTCCCCCGGCATTCCTCTGACTTCCCGAGCTCTGACCCATACCTTACCCGCTAACCACATTATCTGATGTCACGAGATACCTGCGCCTCGGTAAGCACGTGCTCCCAGCGCCCACCAAGGGCCTGATAGAACTGAGGAGCGCCATCTTCACAGGCTGCAGACGTGATCACTATACAGCCCCGCAAGGCGCAAACGCATCAACCGGTAGTTCCTGTAACTTCTGTGGCCAGTGGGCACATACATGCCATATGGTATGTGCCTACCAATATAATTCAGGGATAAAAGCTAAAGCGAAGCCAGTGAGGGAGGGCTGGTATGCAGCCCTGTCCGGCTGCTGGGACCTGCACGGAGTCTCAGCGGGCTCTCGTCCAGTGGGCACGGGCGGTGGCCTCGACCAATGGGATCCCGGACTGTGGAACACCACCCACGCTAGAGAGGCTTAACAACCTCTCCCTCCCTTTAACTCTGCCTGGTACATTAATTTTTCCTCTTCCTCCTCCTCTCCTGGCAGCCCCACATTCTCCACAGGCAAACGACGTCAGCATTGCAATGCCACTCGGTGGACTGTACAATGGATAAAACATTTCTGCTCCTCCGTATACGTGACTTGCACCCGTCTTGACCATCTCTCGACTAATCAGGATTTTCACATCCCGCCACCAATGCTGGTTGTTCTGCAACGCGAACTGCTGTGATTTCACGTTAAGAAGCTGACCAATAGCAACTATCCACTCTGACACGTGAACCCGGTATTGACGCAAAATTGAAAATTGCATGCATATCTGCTTGTTTTGCTGCAAATGGCATCGAACGACCGTAGTGTTTTGGCTGCCGCACCGCCTGTCCCCGCACTCCTCCTACCTTGTCCTTTCCAATCACCTCGGTACCCCTCTTGGCTTTACTGCCCGGAGGCGAACCCGTCTTCTCTACTATCCCTCCAACATTCCGCCATTTTACTCTTTTTCCGGAATGTTTGTCTTCTGGCCCATCTCCCTTACACCAACCCTCTGCCACTGCTGCCTTTTCTGTCCCCAATTTTTCTTCCCTAAAATATCCCCTACCTTTCTCCTCTCTCCTATTTCTTTTTTACATCCTTCCTTCCTACCACCTTTCGCCCCTTTCAACCCTTTCCCCTATCTTACATTGTTTTGTCCCGTAGATGCAGCTGACGCTAGCTGCAGACAGATGGTGAATTTATTTCTTAGGTGTGGTGCCCGATTAGCGTGGGCTCTTGGACAGCGGCTTTCAGAAAATGGCTGACAGGGCACACGAGCCAGGGGCACGTGCCTTGACGCCATCGTCCTAGGCTTATCGACAAGGTACGTGGACGATACATGGCATGTGTGGCTGTGGGAGATTGCACAAAGCACGGGACCGATTGCCGACACCACCGGCACGGGTTACACACGTCAAACGGGATATCCACGCGACATTACCCTCCTGCGGCTCCTCCATTTCCCTTTGCCACTGCCAGTTTTTCCAGTCCCTCCACGCCTCCCCTCGCATTTTTCGCTCGTCCATTCCTCGACTGCACCCCCTCCACTACATTTTCTTTTAGTTCATGGAGGAAAGAGGGAGGAGGAGATAGCCTTTATTACATCAGGAAGACGCTAGGTCAAGTGGAGGAAGCGGGAGTAGAGGGTGGGAGGTTCGTAGCTTGGGACATCTTGAAAATAAACCGTTCAAGTTGAGGAGAAAAGAAGAGGTTTAGTCTAAGAGTCTCTCTCCTTCCTCTCTTCCATTACACTCTCCTTCCCCTCCTCTCTGCCTCATCTAATCTCATCACCAATTCTCTTAATATTCCACTTCATCACCTTCAGAGTCTTCACAATCGCCTTTCCACTTTTCCATACCCCTGTATCTCCCCATTTTCTCCGTCCTTTCCCCCTTTGGCTATGTACACTAATCTTCCCCTCTCACATTTGGCTGATTTGAGTGACATGCAAACCGAAATTTTCGCGTTTGGGTAGCTCAAGAAATATTGGTCTCTTAAAAATTGGCCATGTATCTGCTTGCTTTGCGGCAAACGTCTTCGGAAGAAGGGTGCTTTGGCCGCCCCTGCCGTCCAACACAATCCTTTCCCCTCGCGCTCTTCCGTTTCCCATCTCTTCCCATTCACCGCCCCTCCTGCCTTCACTGCTTCACTGCCCGACTGAATCCTTCTTCTTCCATCCTTGCGTCCCTCACTTCCCCTTCCCCATTCATCCTCCCCTCTCCCCTTGCACGTACCCACCTCTCTAGCTTCTTGCTCTCCTATCTTACCGCCTCCATTCATTCCTCGGCCTCCTCCACCTTTTATCCCTCTCGGGTCTTCCCTTTCCCCTCGGGCTCCACAGCTTCTCTAACTACTCTCACCCTCTTGTATTCTCAAACCTCCTCCTCCCTACCGCGCCTTCTGTCTCTTCAACTTCCCTGTGCGCATCCCATCCCTCGAGTCCATTTATATTCCCTCCCTCCTCCTCCAGTTCCCTTCACTAGCGCCCGTTCCTAATGTCTTTCCTCACTCCTCTTCCCCTCCATATTCTCATTTCCCGATTCCCCATAGTTTACTTCCACCTCGCTGTTTCTCTCCCAGACCCCGCTTCCTTTCCGCTACACTTTCTAACGAAGAAATATGTGAAGAACAGGGAAGAAGCAAAAACGGCATAGGTTATGTTCGCACGTGGCGTGCGAATGGAGACACCCGGGCGGATAGGACCTGCCGCACGACAGTGTTCTGTCATATACCACGTACAACTCGGTGCGTGTTCCTTCTTCACAGCCCAGTTATGCGCGCTAAACACAACGCGAACTCTGATCACCCGATCATGTCCCGCCTGCTTCTACTCTGCTTGTATTTTTACTGCTGCGGTTTTTAGACAAGGGGGTAAATAGCTCGCCCCTGTGAAAGGGTCACGTTCGTGTCGGCCTCGGGATATTTATTCTACCTACGCAACACTCGTCTCAATTAGAGCAAGGCAGGCTATAGTCTTTCTTACCGAGGGAGCAGTTCAGACGACTCGTGTAAATTCGGCCCGAATTAATTCGACTTTTTGCTCAACTAGGACGCACTGGAAGAGTTCCCGCAAGCGCCCATTTTCTGATTTGTCATGACGACATTAGAAGACAATCATAACCGGCTGTCCGGTAGATATCGACGCCCAGAGGCCAGAAGATTCCTCGGGCACTTCCATCTGTTTACGTGGTTTGAAAGCTAAAGCCTAGCGGTTATCAGATAAGACTTTCTTACTGCTACATCGTTGTGTATGGAACATACCCAATGAGGGGATCAGCCAAACATCAGTGGTTAGATAAAGAAAAAAAAAACTTCTTATTTAATTTCGGGGCACTGTATAAAGATAACTGAAAGGTGCTGGAAAGCATATACCGTAAATGAGGGAAAAATAACTGAAAAATTTTAAGTGCGAGTAAATAATGCAAGTTATTATACTGAGAATCGCTTAGTAATTTCAATGAAGCTCAGTCGAGTAAAGCGTGGTCGGTAATAAAGGAGGCCTTGGTAGAGAAAACATCCCGTGTTTGCGTCTCTTTCTTGTTTTCTATGGTCTTTTTTTCCCCCGGTAACGATAACGCTCACGACGCCGCTCGAATTTTTGGCGAACCGAGTCGATCACGTTGAGGAAACATCTGAGCCCTTCTCGCGTGCTGGGATGGGGAGGAACCGCATGGTCTCGTACAGGGACATAATTAACGATTACAGATTGGGACGGGTTAAATATAACCCCCCCCCCTCCATTCCTCACAGTATACCCTCACAAAAATGGAAATCTGTAGCATGGCGCCTCTTACAGAAAAATACATTTCCCAATCCGATCATGTACTGTCACCCCGGGCTCTATACGAGCTGATGTAAGCTATGCACAGGCAGGGCAGACCTACGCCATATTATTTGGGAATGTCCCCAGAAGGAGAATCTATTGGTGTTTCGTTATGAATTAAAAGCGAGGAGCAGTGGGAGACCGTCCTGCGCAACTCCGACCCGGACGTCCAGATTCGGGTTGTCCAAATGGCCGAAGACGTGGCCGGAGCCCAAGGGCTTCTGGCCTCCGTCTGAGGCGGGTGAAGAGTCTCCGTCTCCTTTCCTTCAGAGCATTGTCGTACAAATAAATGTTTTTTTTTTTTCTCTCTCTCTCTTTCCGACAGACAGATTAGCCGCACTCCACGTTGCAGCTTTCTCACTGTCGGAGCTCTCCTTCGCGTGCACGTAGTTCTACGCTCGTGTCATCACGTGCGCACTCGTCAGGCTAATTGTTCCATTCTGGTAGGGTGCCTGTTTGGCGCTGTGGTTAGCGCACTTGGCGGATACTATGGCAGAGCCCAATACCCTCACGAACCCAATTTATTTTATCTGTACAGTGGCGCTCGTTTTGGTACCATTCGTGTTGACAACTACGACTACGGTCACTTTTCGCGTTTGGTGGGACACCTAATGATGTTTTCGCCAAATATAGCGCCCCGAGAAGCTACGAACCGTATTAAATTGCTTCCAGCAATACAAGGAATTTGAATCCGTCGGTTTTTGCCAATTCAACCTTGTGAAAAATTCAGCTAAATCGAAGTCACAAAGGTCGACGGTCTCGCCAACTTCAGTGGCGATATAATATGGACGCTGAGGCGCTCTACCTTCTAAGATCGGGTTGTACCCGAAGACGAACAACCCTATTCATATCTCAATTGAACAAACATATACGCACAACTCGGGGGGGGGGGGGGGGGGGGAGGGGGGTAATAGTTAGACGGGTCATCTGGGTAAAAAGACGGGCTTCTACCAGCTCCTCTGCGGTATTGTGGACCTTCAGTTCGAACATGTCCGTGGAGGTGTGCAAGGGCAACTGCAGCGCCGCCTTGTTGGTTTTCCGAATGAGACGATTAATTTTTCGACATTCAGTGGCGTGGAGGTGAGCGAGGGAATACGCGATTCTGTTTTCTCAAACAAACGTGGCTCCTCCTCTTCTCGTAGGTCCGGTCGCCGGAATTAGTTATTCGCTTGATAAGACCGATTATTCGGACTACAGTCTAGTCCACTTATAACAATATCGAAGTGCCTAGGAAATCTCATCGTTATAAACGATAATTGTTATAAGCGGGTTGCGAAATGAAAAGACGGAACAGAGCTCAAAACATTTTATTCGCATGCCAGCAAGGTGGCAATACTACTAATTTGTGGAAAAGAAGCCACAGTCGGTCCCCTTTGTTTGCCGCGTGTGAAGCTAGCGTAAATCTTTTCCAAGAGCATCTATAGGTGCTTCACCTAGTTGAGGTAAATGTCCTTCACGGAAACAAAGTCCCCGAGGGACTGTGTCACGCATTGGGCCTTCTACGAAGACACTACCTGAGTAGGCTGCGCAACCAGAGTTGCACTTTTGCACTTTTGGTGCACAAAATCACCGGATTCATGATATCGTGGCACTGGAGCATTGTAATAAGCGGTTTATTTTACCATAGAAAGAATACAAAAGTTGGCGGTGCCATAGCTGTTCATCGTTATATCCGATATATTGTTATAAACGGTATCGTTATAAGTGGACTCGACTGTATATGGAGATACGAATAGGGTTGTTCGTCTTCGGGTAGAACCTGATCTTAGCCGATTCGTACACACCGAACATGTTTCAAGAGAATCGGGTTGAACCCTATTTCTCCCCGAATGGACCTTGTCGAAGTAGCTATCTGGAAAATCGTGCGCTGACGGTCCGCCGTTCTCAACTAATGCTTGCTGGAAACAAGTCCCGAAAGCACAACTCATTCAGTATTGTCAGGACTGTATACAGCTCGCTACCTCAGGCTGGCAAGTGTTGCGCTGACATCGCTGTGCCTCGCTAATGAAAGCCGTGTTGTCTAGGGAGCTTCCTACCACCCCGTCGGAGGCCGCCTCAACGGTGACCTCAAGGGCTCGAATAAAGTTCTATCTATCTATCTATCCCAGTTGAGATACGTTCAATGATCCGACAGGTCTCGAATGAAGACCGGCGTATGTTGCGCAAGCAGATGATAATGTTTTAATGTTTGTAAACAAGGATGAGCGTAGAATCAATGACCAGCTTATTGTGAATAAAATGTTTCATTTCTTAGAAGTTATCAGGTCTCTTTATTGTCACCATTACTGATTCACTTCCAAACAAATGCCAAACTTCGGAGAGCCTTTTCTAGAAAAACCTGGTGTCCCCCCCGATTACCAGCTTGAAGTAACACCAATTTTAACGCGTTAGAGTTAAGAAGATCGTAATAACACTTCAAATAAACTCTGCGTATTAGCACATCTGTAGATTTAACCCGAAAAAACCGGAAATTCGGCATGGTTTTGCAAAAAACCCGATTTCCCACCGTTTATCAGTTTAAAAAATAGCACCCGATTTCTACCCCCCGATTTCAAAAAAATATGAAACCCGAAAACAAACAACCCTAAACATGAATGGTGCATTTGCTTTATTGCGCTGTACTCCTGTGACCATCAAGCGGCGTGTGGCCTTCAGCTACAGGCAGCTGCCAGAGGCACGACTCCTGAGTAATGCTGGCTTTCCCGCGGAATTGATGCCTTCCATGGCAGGACGCTCGATTAAAGAAGCAATTTCAGGGAGCCAGACAGGCTTGATTCAGCTTGTACGCAAAAAGGCGTGGCACTTAGTCGTGCCATACGCACACCACCTGTCCCACCGCCTCAAGAAAGTAGCGGGAAAATGTGGCATCCAGGTTGTTCTTCCGGCGCCAGTCGAGCTTGCACGCATGTGCAACACTGTGAATAATGAAGCTGCTAAGGCTTCAAGAGAGCATGCTACATGTTTCGGGCAGTGTAAGGTCGTTGTGAAGCATAGCGGTCCACTATAATGTGGAAAATCATGCGGAAAATCACGTGGAAAAATTGAGAGAGCATCGCGCTGCTGTTGAGTCATTGGCGGGGGAGGACATTTGGCAGATCACTACCGGCGCGCGGTGCATTTGAACGTTTGACTTTCAGGGCGCCCGCGTCCTGTACAGCTTTGAAAATCAACAAGACAACTTTTGCAGGCCTTTCGTACCTGCAGCGAACATGATGGATGCGTGGGCACCCTTTCCCATGGCCTTACATACATAGGAAAAGAAATTTCAGCAGCAATCGAATTCCCCGTAAAAGCTGCGCCATCCGTCTGTTTCTAATGGTTTCTGCGCAATTAAAAGTATGCTTTTCTTCCGTCGCCAGTAAACCCCAGTTGATGTCTAGCGTCTCGTCCTCTGTAAGTGTTCTTTCCTGCGCCTCCGTCTTTTCGCGCTTTTTACCATGTCAACGGATTTGAGCGTCACGTGTCGAGAACGTTGGGAAGCGGAGACATGACGTAGCGTTACCGTCGCTGCGGACGCCGTCACGTGTTCCACGAGACTGGCTGCTCCTTTCGGCCGTCACATTGTTTGATGCTTGAGTGCCACGAAGACGCGCTTTTGAATAGTGGCTTTCTCACTTCTAGCTGTTTTCTTACGTCGGCGTCTAACAGGGATGAACGTGCAGTCAAAAGCCACCATCTCGTTCGTCTTGTTTCTTGCTTGCTGGACTGCTCGGTCTGGAGGCAAGTTTCTACATTTAATGCACTTCATGACTTCCTCAAAGGTTAAATGCTGTTTTGTGTGCTGTTTTTTTTTTAAAGAAGGACATATGCGTCACCACATGCAGCGTTAGCTTTTTGCTTGTCCCTCTGTTTGAACCCATCTCAACAACTTTTATTTTGTTCCGAATGTAGGTGTGTAGTCTTGGAAAATGACTGTTTTGTTGGTTCAAGCAGCACATGCATGGTTCTAACCTGACAACGCGGTGTAGGAGAGAGACAAAACGGAGACAATTTCAGAAACTTACAAAACTGAAAGATAATGAAAAGAACGTGAGGTTTATTTGAACAGCAAACATGATGCAAACACTTCGTCGTGCCTTCGTCGTGAAATGTTCTGACAAATTTTCGTTTCCCGTTTCATAAACAGATTTCATGGGGCCAGCGATTGTAGCTTCTGGACTGTCCTTAGATATGACATGATGAAGTCCTTGGAGGTAGACAGCGCTGGAATAGGGCGAAGTAGCAGTCGTATTACTCAGACAACTTTTGGATTGAATGTATCCCGGCATTATTAAAGTGGCGGGATTTTAATTTTCAAGTATTGCGGCCGACGTTTGAACAGAGGCGATGATGAGCACGGAGAGCTGCATAAACACCGACGCACACATGAAAAAATGCCAAAAATTAAACGTAAACAAACTGAAAATAGCGAAAAAAAAGGGCACACGATGAGCATGAACAAAATGTGCACATTCTCAAACAGGATAAATTATGATTATGGACTTGCGAAACAGGATATGCAAGCAATAATGAAATGGGGCGAAAAGAGATGGCGCCATATTTTGCCGCCAAATTCTCGTCACGTGGAACGGTTGTCACATAGGTTGCAATTGATTTTCAAATTGAATTGTTGCGCCAGGGCCAATTTTGGCGTGGTTGCATGCATTCGAACGGCGTCGAGACCATTAAGACAGTGGTCGTATCCACGCTGGCATGAGTATACATGAGCCGACACTTTCGGTTCAGTACTGAGCCTGCGCAGTCATGCCGACTCCGCTATGGTGACGGTCGCTCTAAAACACGGTCCTTTTTTTTTTTTTCCTTTTTTTTCCTAAAAGACCCTAATGCCTGACGACGACTGGTGAAGGCGTTCTAAACTGAAGCGAACCACTAGTTCGTCGTAAAAGGGGGTGTTTAGTGCAAGACTAAGGAGGGGCTACCACTGCATGTTCTCGCGTGCCGTGTGCGGCAGCCAAAGAAACGCTCATCGATCAGCGCCCGAGAAGCAGAAGTTACGCACCGAAGGCTCCTTTGCGCAGCAGGGCAGCGCGTCCCTGGTAAGTTCTCACGTGCACATTTTACTGTTGGCGTCCAATTTGATGATAGGGAGGAGCTAATGCTTCTAATCACACTCATATCGGCCGAGAAAAATTTTGATGATTCTGTCTGTGATTGAATTCTTGCATTTTTTTAAAGTTTCCAGGGTGACTCTAAATTCGTGCGTTGTAGTGATTGCGTCACAAAAAAATCCGGGATTTGGTGCCATTTTTGCACTCGCTCAAAGTTGTAAGGAAACTAGGAAACCCCTCTGTACAAAAAAAAAATGTAAAGCGGGGATTCACTTTTTGTTGGCTTTGTGTCAGTCGGCTCAAATATAATTATTCTACTTGGCCAACCGCCTTTTAGGGATAAAAAAAATTCTAATTGCACCTGGATGGTACATTTTTCGTCTTTGCACTACCGCATATTGTG
Organism: Haemaphysalis longicornis; assembly: GCF_048455015.1. Lineage (NCBI taxonomy): Eukaryota > Metazoa > Arthropoda > Arachnida > Ixodida > Ixodidae > Haemaphysalis > Haemaphysalis longicornis. The sequence continues at coordinate 27,390,775 of NW_027526335.1, read as the reverse complement.
GGTACTAAATAGGTTTCGGCACTTTAACAGCTGTTACCCGCGGGACGACAGAGCGTACGAGGCCCATCCGCATGCAGGAGTTCCTCCGAGGCCTTGCACGCCACACCCCGTCCGTCATACGATCAAATCCCAATGGTCGGTACTACTAACAATTAGAAAATCCCAGAAGGAGGGGCTTCCCGAAGCCAGGTGCAAGCGCAGACGTAGTGGAGCCATGAAGTTGATTTACTTCAAATTGGAAAGCCCAGTCTGCGGTAACTCATGGTAACGCCCTCATGAACCGCGACTCATAAGGCCTCAAAGGCTGCAGGAATCCTAGGGCTGTTTCCATCGAGCTAACCGTGTATGATGCCTTCGGCGTAAGTGTAGTCATCCGGAACAACGCAAAAATAAAAATCAAAATTCACGGCCGGACTACGGCTGCGCTCGTACCACCCCGAGGACGTTTCCCCCCAACTGTGAGTCGTGCGAGCAAACAAGCCTGGCCGTCAGCCTCGCATCAGGCCTCGCATCAGGGATCAGGCCACAGGGCTGGTGGTGTTGAACGCCTCTCCGGGCTCTTCCTCTTCCGCGGCCTCCGTCGTCTGGTGGCTCCTCTCCTTCTCGGCCAGCTCTTCCATGATCATCTTGCCCTTGAACTTGCCGGCGTAGTTGCCGATCCACGGGTACCGCGCGGGGCAGACCGAGCAGGTCTCCATGTAGCGCAGGTCCCCGAACGAGTACTCATCCGAGAAGGGCAGCGCGCACGTCGTGGGGATGTTGCAGGCCGGCTCGCGCTTGGGGCACGCCCAGGCCTCGAAGTCGCGCAGCTCGGCGGTGCGCCGCGGGGAGCGCATCCAGAGCAGCGCCTGCTGCATGGTGACGAACCAGGCGTTGTCGTAGTTCTTCAGCACGTGGTCCACGAACCGGTGCAGGGCCTTGGTCTTGATCTTGTCCGTGAACCAGTTGACGTGGAAGTAGAGGCCCAGCGGGGCCCGGTTGGTGCGGTAGTGGCGCAGGAAGTTCTCCAGCAGGAATTCGAACACCGTGTCCTCGTCGTCGGCGAAGACGCACTGGTCGGCGAGCACGCAGCGCCCGCCGGTGCCGTCCTCGCTGTACATGGTGTTCAGCGGGATCTCCCAGACGCCCGGGTACGAGTGCGTCGCGCAGCCCTTGTTGACGCAGTGGTGAGGTATGCGGTAGTCCAGGGTGTAGGGCCACAGCGGGACCTTGCTGGGCGGCGCCGCGTACGACGAGTCGTAGGCGAAGGCAAAGTCGTAGATCATGTTGAGCATGGCGTTGCCTCCGGGTTTGATGTACGGGGCGCGCATGCCGAGCACGTTCTCCTTGGAGACGTTGCCGAAGCGGCTGAGGATCTCCCGCATGCCCACCATCTCCTCGGTCCAGTTCTCGTACTTGGCCTTCGCCCACCAGCTCTCCGGACCCCGGTGCCTGCGCAAAAAGAACGGGAAAAGGTGAACGGGTGCCAACGTCATTAGCTGCCGTGGACGTGGCGGCAATCGGTGACAAAAAAGCCAGTATGGAATTGTTTCTTGCCCTGCCCCCCTTCCAATTCTTTTGTGAGGCTCGAAATATTACCTGGACGCGCATGCAATACGACTTCTTTTTATTTTGCAAGCACCGCGGCTTCATACAGACTGGCGAATCAACACTTCCCGTGCTTACTGCACTTTCTATAAACCCCGGAACTCGAACGACAGCCCACCGACACCGGACACCGGAACTCGAAACGAAAAAAAATGTTGCGTGTGAAAAAAGACACGAAAAATGCTACACGAAGTGCGTTTCAGGCGTAGTATATAAATTCCTTTGACCTGCAAAAAGGTGTACATTGGTCAAACCGGAAGATGTTTTAATGAGAGGGCGCGGGAGCAGGATCTTTTTGTTAAAAATATTTCCGGGGGCATCTTTCTATGCATTGCCAACCCTTCGGCTGCGTTCCCAAGCTTGAAGATACAGAATCCTTGGCACGCGCTAAAGATAAATCAGAGAGAGAAATTATCGAAGCCTATAGAATTACTGACTACGGGGAAGACTGTGTCAGCAAGCCTTCCGTAAGCCTGCTACCCACATAATTAACATTCTTACAGGGTCACATTTAAAAGAACTTCAGAAGAGAACAGATCTTTTCTCTTGGGAATGTTTAGGCTACTGTCAAAAAGAAAGGAACCGAAACGCACCTTTTGTTTATTTCACCACTCATTTTCCCGCTACTGTTATAATTCTAGATAGATAATTTTATGCCTCACTGGCCTTTGCTTTACTCTTTGGTCTTACGATTGACATATGTTATTTTTGTATGGCTTGTTTAGTTTGCTCGTTGAAGCTGTTATTTTGTTTCGTTTACCGCACCTTATCGACTTGTTTTGCTTGTTGTGTTTGACATGTGTTTTTGTTATGCCGAAAAGAATGGTGCGTCTGTTGATTGGCTTGTGGACGATACCGGTGGGAAGTATATATGTGTGTTGTCATTTCATGCAAAAGAAAGTTGGAAATTTGCGCTCATCCTGTCACCCTCGTGTTTCGTCTTCTCGCGCAGTGTCATTCCTTCGTGGGCCATGAACCAACTAGCTAGCAACAAGTCCTATTGTAATGTCAGATTATTTTTTTCAAGCACAAACCAAAAAAGGCGCATTCGTGTCAATTTTCAATAAATTTATTGTGGTGATATTTTTTCTCTTCGCAAAGGTTGCCGTGCGATATAGAAAAAATTCACGCGTCTCCACGAAGGGAATCATGACGAGTGGGTGAAGCACTGGTGATCGTTCTTACCGTAAATCACCCGTGAGAGAGTGCTTACTGCAGCTAAAATGATTTTCAATCCAATCCAACACAATTAAATTTATTCCAATCCAATCCATTTCAATTCAATCCAATCCAATCCAATCCAAATTCAATTCAATCCAATCCAGTTCAATTCAATGCTCCTCGCGCATGCGCTGTATGGCTGGAGCACGCTCTCTCTCTCTCTCTCTCTCTCTCTCTCTCTCTCTCTCTCTCTCTCTCTCTCTCTCTCTCTCTCTCTCTCTCTCTCTCTCTCTCTCTATCTCTATCTATCTATCTATCTATCTATCTATCTATCTATCTATCTATCTATCTATCTATCTATCTATCTATCTATCTATCTATCTATCTATCTATCTATCTCTCTCTATTTCTCTCTCTATCTCTCTCTATCTATCTATCTAACCTTTTGTGCAGCTTTTATTTTGTTTTTGTTAACCTTTTGTGAACCTTTGTTCACAGATGTTTCGATTTGCACGGTGCTGTGCCGTGAGCACGGACGCCGGACGGACAAGTCTCGGCCTTAATGTGCTTAGCCCCTAAAAGAGGCGCAAAGAAAAGAAAGCAGGAGGAAAAATGAAGGGAAGTGAGGGAGGGTCGAGGTAGATGAAGGTGAGAGCAGGCCTCGAAGTGTAAGATAGGCAGGTCAGTGAGAAAGCGGGAAGTCCGGTTCTGTTCAAGAACTGCAAGAAGCAATTGTTTCTCACTGTAAAACTTTGCATCATGCCCCGATTCGATCCGTATAATACATAGTTTCGGGATAAACTTTTTTTCTCGCCGTATCTCACGACCCCTGTCAGCGCAGCCGCCTCCAGGAGATTTAAGAATAGCGTCGTGACGCCTCGCCCGTCATTTAGACCGCCGCCGTCGGCCTAAATTTAGGAAGACTCGCAGGGTCTTGTACCTCTGTGCTTTCCTCTTCGTCGAATCATCCTCGTAAACCGCGGCTTAACCGCTTTTCGCGTTATAAAAAGGTGGTGGGAGTGGGCTATTTATTCATCTTGGTATTTCTGCCTTTTTATGCCTGAAGGTAAAGTCCACCCACATATGCGAAAAAAAAAAAATGAAAGCAGCTTGCGATTTGCAAGTCTTCTTGTTCTTGCTGTCCCTTTTGTAAGGCGGGAATTTCAAACCGCACAACTTGCTTTTTAAAATGCGAAGAGAGAGGAGATGCTGTTATTGAAAGGACGGACAGGTAAGCCCCGTATGTAGTATAGCTCGGCTCGGGAATTTCGCTTCAGCCGTGTTCCCGATTGAAATTAAAGAAAGGCGGCGAAGAAAAGAGATCCCAAAAGCGCCAGGGCGTGATCGCCTCGTCCGCTCTCGTATAGCGTCGACGCCTAGTTTTCACGGCTCAACGAGCGAACGCGCGTGGGCGTGTGCGTGGCGTGCGCCCGCGTTTAGGGGCGTACACTGCGGTTCCTCGGTACCGGGCTGAAATGCGGCAGCGCGCGAGTAAATTCCACGGCTTTGAGAGGAAAACACGCGACGGTTTCGGAGCCTGTTTGGATAGCCTTCGAGCCGGTATAAGTGCGGCGGCCTCGTCGGGAGTGTATAATGTCCAACCCTCGCGGGACCTGTTCTGCCGTTGGCCGTTTATGCGTGGAATAGATCGTAATGGCCGTTTGAAGACCGCTCGGAGTTTTGCCGTTTGATCGCGGAACGAGCGAACGAAGTAGTAGCGAGGCCCGGTTTATTGATGAGAAAGGTGCCTCCAAGCCGTAGAGGTTAGCATCTCGGATGATGAAGTCGAAAAAATGGGCCTTCATGGAATAATGTCAAATGCCGCCTCGTTTATGACCCTCCCACCTTCGTTCCCACCTGTTTTGAGTTCTGTTGTTAGGATCAAGTACATATATAGGTTGTGGATCCAAATTATCACCTGCCTGCCTCTTCTCCCGTATTCGAACCTTTTTCTCGAAGTGTAGGCAGTGTTTCGCAAGAAATTATATGAACGGAAGCCCGAGAGGGGACCACGTGTGCTCTGCTTACGACTTCGGCATGTATTATACTAAGAATCTCTGAGAACCTCCAAGGTGCTAAGAAGCTCTGGGTCTGGACAGGCCTACTCTGGAACTTACGAAATAAGAGAATTCGGAGGCGAACAATGGGCTCGGGTAGCGCAGGGGAGGAGTGGGTGGAGGTCAATGGGAGAGGCGTTCATTCTGGCGTAGACCTTATTAGGATGTTGCTGCTGATGATGTTTAGCGACCGAAACTTAAGGTAGAATTCCCAATTTGGCCTTGATTCCTTATCGAGCTATGGGGGCTAGAACTGGACAGAAATGCATATTGCAACAAATAGAAAAAAAAACTAAGAAAATCGAGATTCATCGTCGCCCCGTTTTGCGTGCGCGTAAATAATTTTGCCGCTATTTTTTCGTAAGATTCTTTTTTTTTTAATTTTCTTGTTTATGCTTTGATCTGGTCGTTAGATGTGCGTACCTTGGCTGTTTCGTTATTTCGACGTCGTGGAAAGGAGGTCGCCTGCTATAACGACGCGCAGGGGCACTCACGTGACGCTGAGGGAGCCGATCTCGTGTCCGTCGGCGAACATCTTCTGCACGTAGAAGTAGCTGGTGTACTCGTGAGAGAGGAAGAAGGTGGAGCGGATGGGACAGCCGTTGGGGTTCTTGCGGTGCTCCTTGTTGAGCAGCGAACGGTAGTGCGGGTAGTTCATGCTGTTCATGGCCCCGTCGAAGGACATGATGATCATCTGGGGCACGTCCTTGGGCTCCAGCTCGCCAGGGATCCGCGTGCCGTCCGGGCTGCAGAAGCACTCCGGTAGCACGCACGCAGCTGGGTCGCACTTGGCCGCCACCTCCGGGTCCGGCGGGGGCCGCTCGGTGGTCGCTGCAAAGCGTCCATTACTCCTTACGTCACTCTTACACCTCGTTAAACTTTACGCACACGAGCATCTTTCTTACATCTTAGGCAGGGCGGTTCACCCAACAGTGCGTGAGTGTACAACAGTGTGTAGATCTCTAACGACGTTTTAGCTTCCATTTTTTCTCTCCATTTATCCGTTTCTATCTGCCTTGCCTCTTTTTTGGTTGCCTTTGCTGTTTTGGATTCTCCACTGTTCTTTTCGTATTTCATAGTTAGCTTTCTAGTCTTCCTTAACCACTGCGTGTCCACGCTTTTCCTCCTCTTCCTCTTTAGAGCTGGCTTCTCATCATTAACACAAAGCTTACAGTGAAGCATGCTTTACGTGACCGCTTCTCGTCGGACGGCGCAATCCCGGGCAGCCTCCGATTCACAGCTGTTGCAACGAATGTTCTCATACACAGCATTGTAGCACACCTAAAGCCCGTTATACATGGTGAGAATTTAGTCTGAGAATTCGCAGCTGCAGCGCCACTTGTGCGGCAAAAACGTTCTATTCTCTTTGTAGTGGCAACCTGCCAAATGTTTAGAACAGTCGAACTTCTCCTGTGAACACCGCCTGGCATTTGAAAATTTGTCGCCGCAGTGAAAATAGGAAACCAGATAGTTTTTTTCGCACGAGCAGCGCGCAGCTGCGAATTCGCACGTGAAATTCGCATGATGTAGAACGGGTGTGTATAATTCACAAGGCTCTATGTGGACTCTAGATCAAGTCTCCGTGGGGAAGCTTTGCAAAGCGCAACGCATTATTACTACCAAAATGCTTCGTTATCTTTTTTTTTCTATAGCGGAGTTTAAACAGCACTTGAGCATATCCGGCTTAATACGAGAAACTTTGGGCTGACAAAACCGTCGCTCAATAGGCATCGGAAGAAAAACCAAGTGAAGAGCAGCTTAAAATAAAGCATCCATTTATGCAAGTCATTCCAGTGGGGTTGTCTAAGATGTGTCAACTAAAAAAACCCTAACAACTCTGAGACGCGCGGGGTTATGCTTAAAAAGCAATGACAAGTGGCGAGCTATCCTTGCGAAGCATCAAAAAAGGACATACAGTTATTAAGTACCCCGTTGTAGTCATCGACATCTACGCAAAAAGACGGACATTTTAGAGTTGAACAAGAAATGCTAGCATTCTGCTACACGCTGTTATTTTAAATAAACACGTAATTCTTAACAAAAAGTAATTTTATGTGAAAGCCCCTTTCTGCACGCTCCTCACTCCCGGATACAAATGAGTATGTTGTTTTTGTCGTGTCCGATTTTTTCAAAGCGCGCCAAGCATGGCATCAACCCTATAGGGGCGTTAAAGCAGTTAGCGTTCCACGGGGCTAATGGGTGCCCCCTGTGCGCATTAGACTCAGCGCTCCGAGGGGCGTTGACTGCGCAACGCGATTGTGTGGCTGATGAGCCCGCACTCACTGCTCTCGACGGGCCCGCAGGTGAGCTCCTTGTTCTTGAAGGTGCAGAACTTCTTGTGGTCGTCGAAGTACAGCGAGGGCGGGCACGTCTGGCTGAAGGCCGTGCCAGCGGAGCATATGTAGAAGCGACGGCAGGTCTCCGGGTCGGCGAACAGTCCGTCGGGGAACGGACACTCGTAGTCCTCGGCCGGCGACGCGCGCCGCTGGCGACCCCCGCTCGCTTCTGCACGAAACGGGAAAGAAAAGGGTTGGGGAACAAATGGGACACGTGCACGGACATCGTCCCGAAAATTTCGCGTCCACGTGCTGCATTCAAACTTTTGCAAGTTACTCATTCCATACCTTCCGCTATCGCATCTTAACATCAGCCACCTCTCAAACCATCCTAAGGCGCGTCCTCTTTGACCTTGAGCAGCACGGGTATCTTCTTTCCTTCTCCTACACTCCGCAGCGCGGTCTTTTAAGTGCAGAGCACTGTATGGGCTAGCCCTGTCGCCTTAGCTCGCCAACGGTCGATGCAACTGTCGGAATCAGGCGGCGCAGCGAGATAACGGACCCACGTAGAGCCTTCTGTACCGTCGTCAGGGAGTCACGCTGAGGCTTCGAAAACCACGCGGTTTAAATAGTCATAACTGTTCAAACCTCGTGAACCGCTGGCGCTTGTCACACATCTCCCCGTTATTTAGGGCAAAGAAAACTGCAGGTACATTTCAGGCAAAATCTTTGTATATAACCGGCAGCCCCCGCGTTCAATTAGGAACGCTCGTAGGGTTGGTTTTTACGATAGTGAGCGAAAAAAGCGGCCGCGCAAGAAAGAAATGGAGCGTTCGAATTGACGCAGAAAGTCTCCAGCCGCGCAAGAAAGAAATGGCGCGTTCGAAAGGCCGCAGAATGGCTCCAGCCGCGCAAGAAAGAAATGGCACGTTCGAAAGGCCGCAGAAAGGCTCCAGCCGCGCAAAAGAAAAAAAGAGTGGGTGGGGGGTGGGGGGGGGGGGGCGTTCGAAAGGCCGCAAAACAGCTCCAGCATACCAAATTAAAGCAAGCGCAAAAAGAACAGAACTTCCGCTGGCGCAGTTTCAGGCAGGGGGTGCGCCAGTACTGCGAGGGCGGGAAATTTGAAATGCCGCAGTGAGCGGATAACGGCGCCGCAGCCCATTATGGCGAATCACTGCTCGCACTTCCGACAGCCTTCACATTGAGTGGAACGGCTTTAATTTTGTGTCTTCGCCGCCACGGGCTCCTCCTCTCCACCGCAAGGCGCCCTCCTCCTGCGGCGCTCACCTGCCTCTCCCATGTCAATGGCCTCAGACTTAATCTCGCCGATTTCACAAACGGTGCACTTATGCTTGTCCACGAAAACCCCGCTATTTGCTTTCATTTACTTATTGGATAAATAGCTTAATAATGCTGCGCTATTCAAAGTTCGCAACTACCACTAGCAATACCACTATGCATGTCAAAAAGACAACATGATCAGTTCAAATTTCCCCGCATGGTTAGCAACACGAGTTTATTTAATTTGTCAGCACTGCCACGGGCTCCTTCGATCTGGAGCGATGTTTCTCACGCCTCAATGAATAATAATAAAGCATCCCGGGGTCAATGTGAATCCACATTCCCCAGGTTAAGTGCGTTCAAAGGCACCTTTTGCAAGCTTGTAAATTTTCGTTACTGCTGAATTTTTACCTCACTTCATCGCTTGTTACCTGTTCTGTGTGCTTTCTTTGTTATAAAAATCAAGGTACATTTTCGTTGTTCTTGTGTGACCGTACTTATATATGCACAGATCCTCTTACACACTGTATTCACCCCCCTTACCGATTTATGTTCTGCTGCCATCGGTTAAGACATTGTGTTTTTTATACCTTGAGTTTGATTTTATTCTCATGATTTTGGTTGCATTTCGTAAAAGTGATGGTGGACTTCGGGAAGTCACGCAGGGGTGACTGAGGTGGAGAGTTCTAATTGCGCGGTGTGAACCGAACATCCGAAGTCACTCTTAGAGCACACACAGCCGCAGATCACAACGTCTCCCGGTGAACATGCTTTTGCATGGAAATGCTTTTGCACAGTTTGCTGATTGCCCTGCGCTCAGGTGCATCAAGCCCTCCTCTTTAAAGCTGGCTTCTCATCATTAACGCAAAGCTTGCAGTGAAGCATGCTTTACGTGACCGCTTCTCGTCGGACGGCGCAATCCCGGGCAGCCTCCGATTCACAGCTGTTGCAACGAAAGTTCTCATACGCAGCATTGTAGCGCACCTAAAGCCAGTTATACATGCTGAGAATTTAGTCTGAGAATTCGCAGCTGCAGCGCCACTTGTGCGGTAAAAACGGTCTATTCTCTTTGTTGTGGCAACCTGCCAAATGTTTAGAACAGTCGAACTTCTCCTGTGAACACCGCCTGGCATTTGAAAATTTGTCGCAGCAGTGAAAATGGGAAACCAGATAGTTTTTTTCGCACGAGCAGCTCGCAGCTGCGAATTCGCTCGTGAAATTCGCATGATGTAGAACGGGTATGTATAATTCACAGAGCTCTATGTGGACTTCAGATCAAGCCTCCGTTGGAAAGCTTTGCAAAGCGCAACGCATTATTACTGCCAAAATGCTTCGTTATCTTTCCTATAGCGGAATTTGAACAGCACTTGAGCATAGCCAGCTTAATACGAGAAACTTTGGGCTGACAAAACCGTAGCTCAACAGGCAGCGGAAGAAAAACCAAGTGAAGAGCAGCTTAAAATAAAGCATCCATTTATGCAAGTCATTCCAGTGGGGTTGCTAAAATGAGTCAACTAAAAAAGCCCTAAAACTCTGAGAAGCGCCGGGTTTTGATTAAAAAGCAACGGCAAGTGGCGAGCCCTCCTTGCGAAGGATCAAAAAAGGTCATACAGTTATTAAGTACCCTGTTGTATTCATCGACATCTACTCAAAAAGTCGGATATTTTAGAGTTGAACAAGAAATGCTAGCGTTCTGCTACACACTGTTATTTTAAATAAACATGTAATTCTTCTAAAAAAAGTAAATGTTATGTGAAAGCCCCTTTCCGCACGCTCCCCACTCCCGGATTTTGCTAGTTTCTTGAGCCTGGATAAAATCTAACCGCACGACATGAACAATTACCTTGGAAAAGTTGTGCAATTAAGCAATGTACCCCGGCCCTTACCAACCCATCCCTCACAAGACGGCCGGTGTGCACGTAAATACGCAAAGGCTCGTGTACGCCGGAGAAGCGAGTGTTAGCACCACATTTAGCTCCGCGTCAGCGCTTGCAAACAAAAGAGTAGACGCGCGACGACAATTGTCGGCTCTGCTACGCGGGACGCGCAAACATCGGATGTCCCACGGCAGCGTCGTCGCGACGTATCCGCCGCAGACGCCCCTCCATCTAGGTCACACAGGGTGCAGACGAAATGTGGCCTCTTGTATCGGGGTGGTCCTCCAGCCATCGTGTACCTCTACGATGCTCACTCTGTAGGCACACAGCTTCGTCCCGAGATTCCTCTCGGAATGAGGCTAATTGCAGACGTGCGCTTTTACCCTCACTCCCCGTGTGTCTACACCGCCCAGACGCCTCTCGTGTGTGTGCTCGAGCACTGACGTGCTGGTGTTGCCCGCACGACCGCGAGTGTGCGCCACGTGTGTGTGCCCGTGATTACCCCGGACAGCGGCGGTTGTCTTCGGAGGCTGCGCTTAAGGAATTGGCCGAAGACAATGGGAAGCCGTGCGGCCGCGCTAAGAGATGAGTTGTACTCGTGCAAATAAGTCTCTGTTCGTTGAAATGATTGTGTTTTGGTGAGTGGGTTCAAAGGAAGACGCTAGTTTGCTTCGGCCGGATAGGCGTGTCTTAGGGGGAAGCCCCTTATGGGCTGGGGCTGTTGGCGGCTCGTGTCGTCGTCGTCGTCGTCGTCTTCGTCGTAATCGTCGTTCCTCTTATGTAGTCATGGTGCTAAGACACCGGGAAACTCGCTTACGCCTCGCGCTAGAACGTAACGCGTACTAGAAAAACACCGGGACACGCGTTTACGGCTCGCGCTAGAGAGCTTCGTGCTTCAAAGATAAAAGACTGTATACCTCTGTATACTTCTGTATACCTCTGTATACCTCTGTATAACGCTGTATACCTATAACCCCCAACGGTTTCATTTCCGTTGGCAGAAACGCCAAGGCGCCAAGAATACACCTATACACTGCATATTTCGCCTCTCCTCAGGTTTCACGTTAGCGGAGATGGCCTGGGATTTTTTTCACGTTATATGTACATCTACCCTCTCCCCCCCTTCACACCTTTTTTTTTGCATAGCCGTGTTATAAAGTGATCTGCGCTTGCTGGTTGTATTGCGGAACTTGTGATTTATCAAACGTGATCCAGGAAACGCATCACAACTGCTTATTTAAAAAGTAATCGTGCAGGGTTTGTAAAGCAGAGACAGCATGCACTTGGAAAAGAAGCACAACTGATCGGCAAGTAAATACAAGCCGATAAGCCGATAAGCCGATCATCTCGTAATGTATTTATTTTACTCGTTCTTAATTTTATTTAATTCTTGCACGAGCTGGGTTCGGCCTCTTGTTCGGTACACAAAGCTTTCTTCACGAATTTCACGTACACACGGAAAGGTCACCTGTAAATTAATTCATACATAACTTACGAGAACTGGCTGGCGTTCGACTAAAATTGAAGCGACAACATGCACTTGTTCTCCAAAGCGGAGATGAAATGTTGACACCGAGAGAGAGTCATGTGGTCTTGAAGTGATCTCATGTGGTGGCCGTTAAAAGTAACCTATGACGTCATGCGCCGTCTTTCTTCTCCACTGTATAGTTGTTACTTCTTCCCCGCTCTGCCCTCGCGTCACCGAGGCTTCAAACACGGATGACGTGGATTTCTACGGTTCGACCCTCCTATCTATGGAAGAAAGTTTTCTTTTCTCCATGCTTTTATGCGTAATCTATGCATGCTTTATGCTTCGCCACTGACGGGGCTTTACGCTACACAGCGGTGAGGTATAAAATTAAGTTATAGCATCGAGAATGCCGAGGCATTCTGCAAGACTTCAAAAGCGACGACAGCCTGCTTCGGGAGTTACAAGTAATGACTAACACATCGTATCGACTAACACAACGGCTAGGGTGGGTCATCTTTAATTCTATAGAAATTAATGAAAGCTCAAGAAATATCTGAAAGTGAATATTTCTAGCTTGATATTGCGACAGGGCGCCATTCAACACTGAGTAGCAGCCTCGTTGTGAGATGAAAATTTAGGCCTTAAGGGGCACACCATTGTGCACCCATCGCAACAACGAGTTTGCTTGCATACATAAGGTGCGTACACGTGCCTAGTACCACGCGTCGTTTTTATTTTCCAGTGGGCCTTATGCATATGCGGATCCTCTCATTCATAATAGCCACTCGCCGCAGTAAGAAGGTTACGCGCAGCCTTTGTTTCTAATGACCGTGGGACACCCGGAGAAGAGAAGAGCTGTTGTGCCCGTGAACTTTTGTCTCACCTTTCATGGCTAACGTGGCCCCGTCTGCTGGATCGATCATACCTAAGGCATGGCTTGTATGGTCGAAGCCAAGCATGAACACAGACACTCAAGTACGATCAGTGCACTGTGGCTGGTAATCTCTCAAATTTATCGCTGCAGAGTAGCATAAACACGTTGTCCAGGACCTTCGCTTTGTCAATACTAGCGATTAACTGCTGCAACCGAATAAATAAATCAGCCGGCAGGTTCTGGCTAGACTCGTGGTGAGGTTGTGGCTAATGAAACGCTTCGACGGCGAGGTCGTTTGATGCCCGCGCCAGCTTCGCTGAGCGAGGAAGTCTGCTTGTAAAGAGGCCGGAGTTCTGGTCACAAAATCGAATTATTGATCTCGGTTGAGAGGACCTTTATTTCAATATAACGTAACCGTGTTCATCCCGCGTGCGCAACGCTGCACGGGCGCTATCGCAAGGCCAAACCAATAGCGGAGGTGGATCATGTAGAGTAAACAAAACAAAATGAAGAAAATAAACCTTAATGGTTCCTCTCGTCTAACAGGCACATCTTTGCGCAGCACATACACTGTTGCACGAATAAAACGGAACGAGGGGTCAGAGTTGAGTTTCAGCTCAGCGAGAGAGAGAGAGAGAGAGAGAGAGAGAGAGAGAGAGAGAGAGAGAGAGAGAGAGAGAGAGAGAGAGAGAGAGAGAGAGAGAGAGAGAGAGAGAGAGAGAGAGAGAGAGAGAGAGAGGAGAGAGAGAGAGAGAGAGAGAGAGAGAGAGAGAGAGAGAGAGAGAGAGTACATTCATTCTGGTGAAAACGGATGAGCGAGTTCGGGGTGTCTACTAACAGTAGTGAACACGACTTCGTTGCGTTTGGTGAGGAACGAGTTATTTCCTGAAATGTGAAAAGTTTGGATGGGCTTGGACAGAAAGACGTGGAAAGACGAGCTGGAGGCTTCCCGCCTGCACAGCAAGGGGCGTAACAATGTCACAGCTTTTCTGGTTTCATGGCCCCTTTTTTTCGGGAATGGGAAAGGAGTGGCGAGAGATAAATGCTATTCTGCGCCGGTAATATTACGTGCCCAGGGACTTCTGTCCTCCGTGCCTTAGCTAGCTGCATCACAGACGCAAAATAACAAAGTAACGGTAACAGGGGATGGACGTACAGGGATCTGGTTGCACGTATGTGAGTACGTCAGTGATAGCTGCCTAATGAGGCATTTGCATAACAGTTGCCCAGCGCTACCGGAAGACGCAAGACCCCACGCAGTGAATATTAAACCACACGAACTCAATGAAAGAGCGGTAAAGGAGACTTCCTCCTTTTATCCCTGGAAAGCAGTTTACCCCCGCTGGAAGAGGTTTTCTGACCTTCTCTCCAAGTCGCCTCACCCCGTCAGCTCAGCAGCCTCCGAATGGCAAACGCGGCCCGAAGTTTCCTCCTTGTCCACAGCCGGTGTGTTAAGCGAACCCTGGCCCGCAGACAGAGTGCAAGACGACGACGAAACAATCAGCGCGTCGTCCAGGGCAGCAATGTGCGTGACCCCCGGCGCGCCGGGATGGCGCGCATTCCCCAGCATCCTCCTCATCCTCCGGCGACGGCCGCTCAATGGCGAACGCGTGCACCGTACGCCCTTCGCGCCGGCCGCGTATGCACTCTCGCTCGCGCGCGCGCCCCGTTAGAGTGGGAGGCGAGGCGGCGGCTGCGGGTGTCGGTCGCTCCTGCGGAGGCTCTGCCACCGGTGATCCATCATTCTTCCTCCCGGAGGCATGTGATCTTGAGAGGCGGCCCCTGTCTGCATAATTGCCGCGCGATCAACGCGGGATGCCGTGGCGCATAAGCGCCGCGCGCTGCCACCACGCCGCCTGTGGGGGCCGCCGGCGACGAGAACAATGGAGCGTATTAAACCTGAACGCGCCTCTTATTTCTCCGCTGCTGCGGTCCGCTTTTTTTTTTTTTTTTGCATCACCCGGGACTCCGTTGACCCCAATGGGTGTTACGACGGGTACGGTTTAATGCCTGCGGCGAGAATTGAAGAAACCTTTATTTTATTTTCGCGAGGGCATTTTCGACTTGCACATTTCATAATTCCTTCCCGAGCAAACATTGCAACATCACGTATTACGCAGCCTTCTGCTGAACTCATAAGCGGTGGTTGTTAAGTGCATTTACTTGCTTAGTGGTTTCTGTTCCGACGGCGCAGTGAGGTACACTTGCGCACTAAACTATGCATCTACTCGTATTGCCACGAATAAAAAAGTTATTGTCCCGTTATTTGCATACGCAACGTTTACTCCGCGCAGGTACTCAGCGGGGCTCTTCCATTATCAGTCCTGGGCTCACCGAGGACGGTCTGAGGCCCACTGATACGGCATTCGTTTCGCACTTATATTCCCACGGCGAGGAGCGTCTTGGGACTACAGGCGGTAAAAGAGTAGTGATCGCCAACACCTGTCGTCGGGCTGCCACGTCATAGATGTTAATACACGATGTTAATACCACTAATGTTAATGCACGAAATCCAACTTTATGGGCTGTACCTTTATTTCGCACAAACTATAAACTACAGTCATTAACATATAACATTTCAACATTGCTGAATCAGCACAAAAACACAGGCGGAATGACTCGCAAGGAGCTGCGAAATCATTTCGTGCTGTTACAGGAATGATTACTTGTTGCGATTGACATCTTTCATTTTTTTTCACGAGTATGAACAAAAGGTGATTATAATGTGAATTAATTACTATCCTTCTCTTACGCGTGCAAAGCGTATTCCTATCTTGCGCACAGTTCCGTAATGATATAAATATTATTTGGGTTTTCATTTTTCTTTTCATATTGTACTCTCACATTATTTGCTGTTTATATATTCCTTATTTTTCTCTCTTTCTTGTTGCCGTATGTGCATATATGATGTGTGTGATTTCATGGGATATGTATAAGTATATATGAATATATGAATGTCTACAAATACATGTACTTATGTGTGCAAATGTAGTTTTATATGCAATACCCAACAAAAAGACGAAGAAATTGCACTATTTGTTGTTGTCATTTTTCGCAAACATAGAACACGTGGCGATTTTTTTCTTTTTATCATGTAATGTATTTTGTCTTGTTTCCGTGTAACATGCAAACCGATTGCATACCGTTGTCTGGTGTACCGGCTCCTCTGGCCTTGTCAAGCTGCACAAGTGGCTTCTACCCGAGGAACCATCCACTTGTGGAAAATAAACTGATTTGATTGATTGATAGAAGACCCACAACGGGGGCAGGCATACCGGCAAGCGAAGGCAAAAATCAGGAGGTCCTTCTTATCAATGATATCCCATTTAAAAAGATGACGCTCTGCATTCACACGCTTCGCAATTAAACACTCATATGACGCGACCATGGCTTCTCTTGGTAGTAATGTTCGTCATGTTTTTTTTTGCTGTTTTATTACGTCGCCTATTCAAGCCTACACAGAAAAACGTCGATGGTGCTTGCCGAGATCAAAGGCAGCTAAGGCACTAATTGCTTCGTGCGGCAGCTTTGGCACCGACAAGTTGATTTAGTCGCATCGTGACTTTTATTATTATTATTTTTTTTTGAAGTGATCGAGGGTGCCAACAGCGCGTATGCATTGGGGCACACGTAGGCAAGCACTGGCGAGGTCACGCACGCCCGCCCGCACAAACGCATGCACGCACACGCACGCATGTAAAAATCAGTGCTATTCACTCCGTGAAGGTGGATCACAAGCGGAGTTTGCGGGATACTGCTACAAACTCCAGCTCAAGCTTGAAGGGTGCTAGCGAAGAGCGGAGAACGCGCCACAGCCCTTATAACGAAAAACTGCTCCGCACTTGACAGCTTTCACGTTGAGTGGAATTGCTTTAAAGTGGCCCTGCAGCACTTACCATCGACTACTAGGAATGTATTTTGGGGTAAAGCCTATTGTCCCAGCAATCTCCTCCCTCAAGAGTTATGAAAATCCGTTCATTATCTCCGAAACTACGCGCGATGCGTAATCGCGTATAATTGTTCCCTCTCAACTCGTTCGCGGACAACGCGACGAAAGCTGCGCGCTCTCTACGGGAGAGGGGAGCGGCTGGCGGCGTTGAGCTAAACTCTATGGCGGTGTTCTCTTTGGCGGCCTCCGATATATCACATGACGGGGAGTTTTCTCCTTTTATTCGCAACGTGGAAGGTTCTATTGCCGGTGTGGTGCGACAAAAAAGCAGGCATGGCTGCCTGCTCACAAGCGCACGCTGATGCTGGTAGGGCGTTTTTGAAGCAATAAACGTTCGTTGTCGCGTGGTCTCGTTTAAAGGGAGGCATTGAGTCCGCCACTCGAACTCCTCTCGCACTCAAAACACAAAAGAAACACCAAAACTATGCGTACTGGTTCAGGCATAGAGGAGGTTGGCACAGAGCGCCGACGGCGGCGGATGGTCCCAGGAAATGCGAGAAATAAGCCCCGAAGTTGACCAGTGACAGCCAATAGACAGCATGGTCCAAATGACGCCGCTTAGGCCCTGCCAAGGGTTCACAATGAGGAGAATTGAAGAGAGCGTGGTTGGTTTTTCGGCGTCTTTCACGGCGATTTGCGCGCTTACCGCTTCACGTGCACGTGTAACATTTGGCTCAGGTATTCTGGCAGTTTGATCTAAACGTCGCGTAGGTTTACTTGCACTACACAAAGAGTGTTGCAGGGTCTCTTTAACGTTTTTTTTATTGGTGAGTTTCACTGCGCAACACAGAATGTGGGAAAGCCAGCTTACAAAGACTAAGCTTACATCGATCTTCTTTTAGCCGTGTCGTCTGCTAAACGCAGATGCATTGCTGAGAAGACATTTTTTTTTTCATGGGCATAATACGCAATATTATGCCAAAGTATGAAGCGCCGGAGGCGGACAGGTGGCCTAAGGGAGAGGGCGTAACGAAGTGAGGGGAGTGGAGCGGCTTTCTCGGTCTACGTACGCAAAAAAACGGGGTAAGTCAATTACAGCTCCGATGTGAAAAAAAATGTTCGAGCGTGAAAATTTTATCATCAAAAGCCGTTACTCACTGAGCAGCCAGTTCAAAATCTGCACCGGAGCATGTCTATATTATGTATCCGGCGAATCTGCCGATATCTGGGGATTGCAGTCACTTGAGAAAAGCAGCTAGATTCTTTTTCACGTTATAGATGTTCTAAATGTTCCATGTATATACTTGATGAACAACTGGAACGAAATTCTGTTAACATCATTGGGAACGTCGTTTGAACATAAACGGAGTGCATTGGATGTGTCACTATACATAGCTTGTATATAGCTAGAGTAATGTGATGATTTTGAGTGCCCAGGAATGATGACAAAGCAAGGCGCTGCCGAACCAGCCAGATGACCCTGTGCATTTATTAATTACTTGTCGCAGCGAACATCAGATAACGCCCACCGACCCGACGGCCTAAGAAACAGCGTTACCACAAAAGATCCCGCATGCACGGTATGTCCGCCATTCATCACGCAGTCGGGCAGAGGGGACAGTGCGCCCCACAGGTTACTAGAGTTCCTGTATATGCTCCCTACGGGAGCAGAGTTGCGCCTTTGATTTCCATTCGCCGCTCACGACCCTATTTGCTGATCGCCGTCACGTGCCCAAAAAGCATCCACGCACCGCAGAGAAGCCGGCGATGCGGCTGCAACGCCGCTGCTGCCCTCTGCTGTCGGCGTCTTTCGTACATTTTGCGCCGCTGCCATGTCGCATTCGTAGTTCGTAGCGCGAGAGCGACAAGCCGCAACACGCTAGTACATGAAGAGTACCTTTTTTGCAAAACTTCAGTACGCGGTCAAGCCGACAGCCCTGAAGGCCTAGAATTTGTTTTGGTCTTCCATTTTCGCTGTTGTCGGTTATTAGCAGCTGGCTGTTCCTTTTGTTCGAATGCTTACATGAGAAGCTGACGCCTAACTCTATTTTGCACAGCCATATCTTCCCGATATTCGGATATGCGTTATAGGAAAACTGCACTCAAGAGGAGGAGTAAGGGGAGGAGGGGAAAACTTTGTTTAACAATTAAATCGATCTGGTTAGTGGGCCGGGTCCTCAGTCCAGGACAAGAGAGTAAAAGTAATTTTCTTCAAATCATAGAACGCCATCCCGAGTAGAATAGGATTTGTTCTTCGCGCCTGGAAGGGTTGAAAAGCAATAAAGAGCTACTTGGTCTTCGCGCTCCGCACAGGACCGGCTTCGCAAGGAATGGGGTGGCGCCGGCAATGTTTCTCCCGCAGCGGTATCCAAAACCATACTTTAATTGACACCATGAGCTAGTGTATGCGATTTTAAGCCTATTATTATGATAAGCCGGCGATGCGGCTGCAACGCCGCTGCTGCCATCTGCTGTCGGCGTCTTTCGTACATTTTGCGCCGCTGCCATGTCGCATTCGCAGTTCGTAGCGCGAGAGCGACAAGACGCAACACGCTAGTACATGAAGAGTATCTTTTTTGCACAACTTCAGTACGCGGTCATGTGAGTCAGCGCGAAGAGCTAGGCGTCAGCTTCTCATGTAAGCATTCGAACAAAAGGAACAGTCAGCTGCTAATAACCGACAACAGCGAAAATGAAAGACCAAAACAAATTATAGGCCTTCAGGGCTGTCGGCTTTGGCAGAAGGCATCACGATTCCCGGTAATCATATGTCAGGTGAAACAGTTTTTGCAACCTTGCCGAACGCTCGAACGCGTTTTGTCACATCACTTTACGTTGTCAAGGCATGAAAGTTTACCGACATGCACTATAGACTGCAAAAACTGTAGGTTGAGTTCCAAATAACCCAGTGTATATATACGCGCGTGCTGATTCTATACCAGGCATCTAACCAGTATGGAGGTTTATTGAGCAAAACGAGTCACGTCTTCGTGAAATTTATAGTAACACATATATGTTTGTTAAGACCTGGAGGGATATTACGGAACATTTTGCACAGCCATATCTTCCCGATATTCGGATATGCGTTATAAGAAAACACCCCTAATAATAAAGCAAAGCCCGCGTTACAAAAAAAAAAAAAAAAAAAAAGCAGCGACGTCGGGGCGCGCTCACGCTCCCCTCGCGCAGTGCGCACGACTCCTTCAAGCCCGCCGGTTGGCTTTCCCACGCTGCTTTGGATGCTCGGCGGTCAAGATGGCGGACCTATGCGCAACTCTGCTCCCGTAGGGAGCATATACAGGAACTCTACAGGTTACCACCCGTGATAGTGGTGGGAGGAGTTACGACGACGTTAACGCGAAACCTCGCCTGTGTGCGAAAGCGCCGTCGCACAATGGGTCGTTTCCGAGTTGCGCGCCGAAACGAAGTTATTCGCGGGAAAATCTGGGGCCCTTCCGCGAACTCGAAAGTCTCCCCTTGTCTGCTGCCCCGCTGTACGGAGCTTCAGTTCCGCAAGGTTAACCAGTTCTCCGCCCGGGGCCTTTGTTCCTGCGGGTCGAAGGGGGCCCGTGAGAGCGACCAGCTGGCCGGCCCACGCTTCCTTGTCTCCAAAACCGCCGGCCGGCCGCGAGCGCTCTTTGCCAGAAGTTCCGGAAACCATTCAAGTCGATGCGTCCGCGTTCCTTAGACTCCGCAGTCGAGAAGAGCTTCTCCACCCCGTCTCCTCAGCCGTCTTATACTGGTCCCCCGAGAAATTCGTCTGCTTTCTTCCAGCTAGCTCGATCTCCTTCTCTCGCTCTCTGCGCTCTTTTTTTCTCTCCATCAGTTTGAGCTGGCCAGCCCCTGGCAAATGGAACATCTTGGGCGAAGAAGGATGTGAAACCGAGGCGAAGAGTTTACCGCCCTTAGTACCGATCTCGCGTCTGACGGCTCGAGAAGTTTCAAATGGTTCTCAAGATATTCGCCAAGATCGCGCTGTCTCGAACTACATTTGTGTCCGTTTCGGGAGGTGCTGTTGAATACTTTATTATACGGGATTTTGTTCGCTGGCCAGAAGATATTTAAAAAAAAGGTGTAACGAATAATTAGGTCGATGGAAACCAAAGAGGTTGTATGAAAATTCCTTGATGGAAACGAGCCAATAAAAACAAATCGACACACCTAGAACAGGAGATATTTGGGATGGCTTGATTTAAAACTTATTATGCCTGGAAAAAAAAAAAAAAACTTAGGTAATTTTAGGAATTTTTTCGATTGTGCAAAAACATGATCCCTCGTAATAATTGCTTTAAGTTCATCTCAAGAGGGATAACTAGACAGTAAAAATGAAATTAATAAGAAATTAATTAACTAAGAAACTAGTTTTCTCTTTACACCGTAACTGCGCTGCTTCTTTCGACGCGCCTCTATCTGCGTCCTCGCCTTTCCTTGTTTTTTCGCTTCGATTGCAGGGAGCAGCCCGTAATTTTTGCAGCACAACACGTCGGAATGAGAGCACGCCGAGTTCCGGTCACGCCTTCTCGAAATGATGTATTAAACTTGTGTTCGCGCCTGTGACTGCCAACATCGCACGTTAGCACGCATGTATACACCACACCGCAATGCGCTGGGACGAACGCTGCGCAAATCCTAGGATGGAGACCGTCGCACAATAGAAGTCCCGGAAACGGAAATGATGCCGCTGGATCTACCCTACCGCTAGTGCTCCCAAACCGAGTTGCGATCTTGATTTATGACGCCGAAGTTGTACCCGCTCTTATGTCTCTTTTCCTTTCTACTTATTATTAGGGAAAAGCACGACGGATGTGCTGACTAGCTCGGAACCCAGCCGGAAGAACTGCTTTCTCACCGGCCACGCAACACTAAAAAAAGTGTTTATTGGTGTTGATCAACAAATCAAAGCTTTTTCGCCCACTCGCGAGACTAATGTCTAGCGCCTCTAGCACTTTCAGAAAAACGCGGTCGCGCTGCATTGTGCGTGTTTGTCGTCGTTGGAAGATTGACCGTGTACACGCGACATCGTGACCACTGGAGCACCGAGTTTTTGCGTGCCGCAGTTTCCCGTCGCTTAAGTGGGCGAAGACAATTGATCTGCGGGCGAGCGTAGGACGCGGCTCGAAGCTCTTCCTGTTCGGCTGCTGAACCGTCCCGTTCTTTATCGTCTTACGACAGACTCCGAGCGGGGTCCCACACGACGATTTCAAAATACTTAAGCAGATAAACGGTCACCGTGACTGTGATGGCATAGGCAGGCGGTATGGTACTGAGTTCGTTAAATGCCGTCGTTCCGCCCATCTCTTCCTTCCTTTGTGTCCCCTCTATTACGAGAGGCTGCTCCGCTTGTTCGATTACTGTTCTCATCTCGCGCTGCTGCGTTCCCTTGTTTGTTTGAATAACCATGACGTTGAAATGGTTTGCTTACGCAATGCAGCGAGGCCACCTGGCGAGTCATTATTTATTTTTACATGTGGAAAAACTCTTTTTCTAATGCGAAGCATCCTTCACGGCCTCACCATGGTTTCGCATTGCCTTTAGCTGTTTTCGTAAAGCAACCAAAGAATGAGGGCCAAGGCTCGCAGTTTGATCTTAAAACCGATGAGGGTAGAGGGTGGGTGGGTGAAGTGAATTAAGGTAATCGACTCAAATGTGTCCCACGCGTAGCTCTGTGAGCTTCACTCCGGTCAAAGACCTTGTCTAAAGAAGCTGCTCACGCAGGCCGAGTTCGCGGAAGGCGAAAGTGATCGCGCCAAGGCCAACCGACGCCGTAATACTTGTAAAAGGGGCGAGGACAGAGTTTCCATGCTAGAATAAAAGCGCAACACCGTACGTAAGTGAGGGGTTGCCCTAACGCTGCAAGAACGAGATACTGTCTTGGAGCAGTATCTCAGGGGTCGACAAGCAGCAGCGGACGGCCAGAGCAGCCACATACCCTCAACGATGGCGCACCGCCACTTTGACAAGTGCTTCGCTAGTGGCTCGTTCAGGACCTCGAGCGGCGCCTGCGATAGTCTCTGATTCTTCGCGAACATGGCTCAACTGGAATCAACACTGCCGTAATTATTACAACCTGCTATCCATTGTGGGCGCGTAAAGAAACCCCACAAAAGCTGTTGTCCGAAGCAACGCGATAAACTGTGAAATATTTTATTCAGTATTAAGACGAAAGCCTCAAGTGGCCCATCGTACGAAAAACTGGCGCTGCTGTTGTTGTCCGGTGCAGAAAATGGCCACCGCTGTAATGAGTAAATAGAAAGTACATTTGAGTTCGTTTGGGATTCAAAGTTGTGTCTGCAGGATAGGAGCCGAGTGCGTTACCACCGCTAAATCACCGCGTGTTGCTAGCGTTGGAAGAAAAGCTACCATCAAAGTGCGTGCCGAGTGACAAGGGCGCGTGACGGCACGTAAGTAGAACAGGGGCGCCCCTCAGCCGCGCATAACTCTGATTATGGGGTTGCAGCGGCGTGTGTTGCCGCTCTGCTTGTTGAATTATATCGCGCCAGCACACGAAGAAACAAAAGCGACGAAATAAACACACACACAATGTAGCAGTAAACGAGCCTGTCGAGATATATCACGTCGAAAGATGAAGAAACTAAAGCGAAGAAAGAAACGCAAATATAATGTTGCAATACCGGGGTCTTTGATAAGTATCACCAGGCTTTCGCCTTCAAAGCACGCAAGCCGACTTCGGTGTTCGAGGAATCTTTTTCACACATAAAAACATTTTACTGCATAGGAAAAGAGTAGCGTTGTCGTATAGAGCACTGCGTGGTTTGTATTTGTATGTGCGTATGTGCACGCGTGCGTGCTCCAAGCGCTTATTGCCTCACCTCGAGCCGGTCACACGGACGTTATACAATAGTTCGTTCAGTCCCTACGCGGTTAGTGTTCCGTGCTGGTCCTGACGATATTACTCCGCGGCGGTCATCTAAACGGCGTTTCAAATGTTTTTTGTAGCGTAAGCTACACTGGCTGAAGTTGAGCAGTTTCGCGTGGCTCCTGGAGAGCCGTGCCGCGCAGCAGTGACATCTCACGGCGCACAGCTGGAGCGCCAGAGCTGCCGCCGCGATTGGATTGGATTGGATTGGATTGGGTTGGGTTGGAA
Source organism: Haemaphysalis longicornis (assembly GCF_048455015.1). NCBI lineage: Eukaryota > Metazoa > Arthropoda > Arachnida > Ixodida > Ixodidae > Haemaphysalis > Haemaphysalis longicornis. The sequence goes on along the minus strand of NW_027526335.1, from coordinate 27,367,197 downwards.
ATCGTTTTAGCCGCAGTAAGTATGATAATCAGCCAATCCTAGACAACCAGGAAACCTAAGAATAACCAGCTGAATTTTAGCTCACGCTACGTATATGCTGGCATCCGAGCTAAGCCACTGCTAATTTTTTTTATGTCAGGATTTCACTATTTAGCGGTAAAATATCAATACAATGACAAAACTAAATGAACCAATATTGTAAGGTTGCCTTTCTCCCTTAACGTAGGAGCTATCAGGAAAGACACTACGCAAAATGCATGCAGTGGCCAGAACTGGTCACGAAGTTTGTCGGCAGCAAATAGGCGAAGCGTCCCAGATTGCGCATCCAGTCGGCTGGTTGTGGTACACTGACTCGCATGAAGACCTGAGGCGGCGTGGTAGATTGGTAGGTAGAACCCACAATTAACACTAAAAGCGGTCTTCGCGCATCCGATGTTCGGCAGGCAACAGAAGATGGATCACACCATGCTGCCACGGCCTACTTATTTGCGAGGTACGGCAATGAGCCTTGGAGGTTTTTTGGGTGAAATAGGAAGGCAAGGCAATGGGTTGAGGAAACAGAATGCCTGCATGAGGAGTGATAATACAGCTTTCCCAAAGCCATTTTTAACACTGTTAAGATAGTGACTGAACAGTAAGTAAAATTTATGCTTTAGATTTAGGAGCTTAGCATGTTGCGATATGCAAACTTTCAGCCGATGTATACTGAAGTTAAGAGGATTTATTTCAGCCATAGTCCTTGTCGCGATTGGGTTATCGTTTCATTTCAGACGAAATAATACCTTCCGATGAGAGATTTTTACAGCTCCTAACTGCTTATTTTCTAATTGTTTGTTCTTTACGAAACTATGGGAGCATTTGTCAAGGCAATATTGTGTCCAGACAAGGCGAAGAGGGAGGAAGTCGTTGCAGAGGGGGAGGAGTTATCACACCCACGGGTGAAACTTTATCCTTATGCGCCAGCAAGGCTCAATGTCAATGTTTGTACATAACCGAAGACTAATAATTTTTTGCCTGGCGCCCTATAAAAACAAACGGCAGCAAGTTGAATCAATTGAATGAATTGGATGAATGAACGCAGAAGAAGAACGAAAGAAGTTACCAAATATGAAAGGGACGAGACAGCCAGCGTGATCATAGCAGAGCATATTTGTATATCGGCAGACAGGTGTTTCAGAAATAAATTCATGCTATCATCACACTTGTACAATTCTATAGGCGACTTTTTTTATTCATCTAGAAAGAAACAATGCAGTTTCAAACACAGGCAACAAAGCTTGCCGTCCGTGCTTCGCTTGAAAGGTTTCAATGCTTCGTGCATGTGGTTTTTTGCTAGCTTAGGTGGGTGCTAGAGCCTCCGGTACATGTGCAGTCATTAACGAATAAAAACGTGGACGAGAAAACATGAACCGGAACACACTGAGTGCGCGGTTTCTCTGCACGTAAGGACCACCTGTCACATGCCCAATTTACAATTAAAACGTCCAGAAATAAATTACCTAGGGATATACAAGAAGCGATCCATTATATTACGTCCACAAACCATATTATTTGATTTCACGCATACATGTCTGCTGTACGTTGCGCTGGTTCCCATTCAATTTATTGGTTGATTGATTGTAGGGTCTAACGCGTCGACGCAACGCAGGTGATGAGGCGCGCCATAGTGGAGGGCTCCGGATTAATTTGGACAACCTGGGGATTTTTAACATGCACCGAAATCTCGTACACACGGGCGTTTTTGCTTCTCGCCTCCATCAGAAAAACGGCCGCCGCGGACAGGAATCGAATCCGCGTTCTCGTTCTGAGCAGCGCAACGCCTTATCCACTGAGCCACCGCGGCGGATACATTTTATTTGTTGAGCACTGGGCGTGTTGTTGTGGACGACTTGCACGCTAACGGTGGCGTGACGGCGTTAAAGCCTTGGAGTGAAAGCCCCCTCGGCTATTGGTGTCAACACCCTTTCTCTTCGTTCTGCTTTTCAAGCTCTTGTGGACCGAAGGTGGGTAGGCGGAACCCCAATGAGGGCGAAGGATTCGCCCGGTGGTGCAGCTCAGGCTGTGCACGCGGTGAACTCGTAAAATTGGCTGTAACCCGCACGACGGCGCCCCTCTTCCCTGCCTGGCCTTCCTTCGAGCGTGCCCGTGTACGAAGGAAGACCATCACCGCTCCGTCTTCTGGGCGGTCGACAGCGGTGACCCGATTTATTTAGCAATACCTCCCCGTACATCTGCCCTAATTTGGACTAAATGGAAGCGAAACACACATTGTGTTAAATACGTCATCGCTCTTGGAGTACTTTTTGTCAATGTGGAAAAGTTTACGTATTCTCACAGGTTGACCAGGCTGCGCTAAATGCCACCTGAAGCGATAAGGTTGTAGATTTTTTTGCGCAATACGCGCGCATACGATAACGCGGCCACCTGTTAGATGTTCAAGCTTTGACACTGTATAGGTGGTTGTAAGATATTCATCTTTGTGTCAAGAACCGTATCTTCGCGGCGTTATAGGTGTTTGAGGGTTCTTTACCGGCAATTCGATAACAGAACGTGCAGAAATTGTAAAGAATGTCACGCCTTCCGTGACCTTACTTTTTTGTGCCAACTCGGCGTTTGCGCATGGCAAACGTCCCTTGAATACGACATCGACATAGAATTCTTTGGAAGCGTGCATTGAATGCAAGTTTACGCGCGTGTGCTGCCGTACCCGAGTGGCTCGTGATGTGCTCATGGTATAGGCTCGCTTGGTGGAAATTACTTTGGAAGCGTTTATTTCTATTGCCGTTTCTTTCGTTAATTCTGGCGGGTCCACAAGCAGGCGATGCTTCAGCCAAGAAAGAACAAAAGCCATAAATCATGTGAACGCAGCCCACATTTTGTTTCGATTTCAGTCGAGCGCCGGTGTAGCAATACACGTGACATCAAGCATACTGTACGTATTCAAGGACTCATCAGCAATAAAAACGCGAACCTGGCTCTTTGCCGGTATGGACCTCTAATCTCTCTTTGTTTTCGAACTTGTTTGGTGAATGCGATTTCAAAAGAATGCCGATAATTTTCGCCTTATCGATAATAAAGTGGTTGGTTGTTTTCGTAGTGACGTTTCCTTTCCTGGCCTGGGCGGCTTCCAGCGTTGGAAAGAGAAGGCTATCCCTGTGCGCACACTTTATCGCGATAATATAGGTTGATGTGAAATCGGTATGCATAACCAATGCACAGCTATGGCTAGCGCGTTAGGGAACACGGGGGGAGGAGGAGGAGATGACACTGTGCCCCAGATAGATGGCCACATTAAACACGATGGCGTAAGAAAGGAAAAAAACTGCCTTGTTCAAATGTGTCCGTACAGAAATAGTCGGACACAAGAGTGCATACATGTAAATCCAGCAGGGGATTTAAATTAATGTGCGTGCGTGAGCACTACATTTCTCTCTTTTCCGCTCACCCTATTGTGTGCGTGCGCGCTCGCGAATGTACACACAACACACTCACACATGGTTAAACACAGATTTAACGAATTAATCCCGACTAACCAATTATTTTCTTAAATCAAAAACTTCATAAACCATAAAAGGGCTTCGCCTGTGCTCAACTGCGGCGAAATCCAATTTTGTTCACTGATTTGGGAAATTCGTAAGTCGAGTTTCCTAAATTAGAGGTCCGAAAGTATACATTAACCCTCCTTGCGCCTTCATTTTAAACGTACCGCGTGCTTGTAGGGTAAAATTATTGATTGATTGATTGTAGGGGCGCCGTAGTGGAGGGCTCAGGATTAATTTTGACCACCTGGGAATCTTTAACGTGCACCGAAATCTCGAAAACACAGGAGTTTTTGCTTTTCGCCTTCATCAGAAAAGCGGCCGCCGCGGCCAGGAATCTAACTCGCGTCCTCGTAGCGTAAAATGATCCTGCTGTGATCCCTGCTTGGCCTGTCTGGGGCCGGAATGCAGTCTATATGCGCTCACAGGAGTGTCATGTCTTGCGAGCAGAAAGCAGCTAGCTTCGGCTGGTTTTTACAGCGTTGGCTGCTATAGGGAAGATGTCGGTTGTAATTATTTATGCCCACGGCTCACTCCTGTGCCACTATCATCATCGTCGTTGGTCACTATAGGCAGCCAAGCATAGTTACTAGCGAGGGAGTGTGTTCCACTGTTGACTGGTAATTAAAATGATAGCTCACAGTAATTGAAATTGTAATTTATAATGAGTATGCAGAAGCTGCAAGGGAGGAAAACGCTTTATAATCAAACTACGTTCCTGCAATCGTCTGCCAACTTCCTGTTTTTTGTTTAGTTAAAATAGTATGACAAGTTCACTTTGGTCACATTTTAAGCAGTGAAAAGGCTGTTTTAAAATACAGCCAGGCTAGAACCGTCCCTTAGTCTTGAAAAAGCCTTTTTTGGAAACTACTAAACGAAAAAAAAAAAAAAATCCCCAAGCCATTTTTGCAGCCTTTTGAGCGCATGTTGCGCTATGACATAGCTGACGGACAGACTTAGCGGCAGTCGCTTGCCGCTCCTGCCAAATGTCGTCCTCACTGAATGAAAATACGGCCCCTTGCAAGCGCCGCGAAATTAGCTCATCCATCGCACCCACACACACAAAAAAAGAACGTAGGAAGGTTTGTTTTGGCGCCGGGTGCGCGCAAACCGGACTCCCCGGAGGCGACACATTACTCTTACTTTCTTTAATAACGGCGCTGAATCGGAGGTGCAGGAGAAGTGAAAGACAAAAAAAAGAAAAAGAGGTTCGCGACCCCTTGTGCCGACCCTTGCTTTCGAGCCTCTCTCTGGGGGACCCCGAAGACGTCGTCTGAGTGTCACGTACAATTAGCGCTCGGCTTAATTAGCAGAGATAACGAGCGATTGTTCGCCCTCCCCCTTTCGCGTTTCTCTTGGGAGCGGTAAAGCGATGCCGCTGTTATGAGCCGCCGAAAAAAAAAAAAAAAATCGAGGAAGCGAAATAAGACTTTCAGAACCAGAGGAGGGCAGTGGCTAAATACTCTTCCTCGGTGCTTCATTACTGGAAGTGCTACTTGGTTTCTTTTGTTTTCCTTGGCCGTGCGGTTTAATTGAAGGACCCGACCTGAGGGTAACGCGCGCGAACAGAGGAGAGTGCGTCTTTAGGTAGAGGCCAGAGAAGAGGCACCCAGACCTGTTTTTTTTTTGTTTTCTTATCTCACCCGAATGGCCATTTAAGGATCTTCTCACAAGGAGACTGAAATAAAGAAATGTTTTTATAAGGCTATTGTCAAGAGGCTTTCTTAGCTAAAAATGTCGAAAAAAAAAAGTTGCAGGTGCACACGTCGATAAACTCGAACGACAAGGTGATAATTTGCCTTGCATCACTTGCCTATTTCCCGCTTAAATGACACTGATTTTTTGGAGTCGAACCATGGACCTTTGTTGCCGTGGCGCAGTACATGGATTTTTTAAACACGAAAGTAAACAGGTGAAAGCAGCTCAGTTTTTATCGGGGCCATATATGCGCTCTTAAAACGGTAAGCTTAACGTAACCAATTATAGCCCAACTGCGTACTTTCCGCCGACCTCTTGGGCTGAGCATAAACTCGTGACTGCTAGCGCCCACGTGGCTCCTATCATTTTCTTGAGCGGCAGAAGAATGTACAGAAATTTCGAGAATGGTCCATTAATGCGGAAGCAATGCTACAGAGGTTCTCTGTCATTTTAAGCTTTTACAGCGGCACGGTATATGGCTAATCCCCTCCTCCGCCCGGTTTTCATTCCAGCAAAGCTACTTTACTCGGCACCGCTGCTCAGCTCCTCCTCGCCACTGCCGACTCCTCTTTCACAAGTTGCGCACTCGGCGTACAGTGGCGCTAGCACCGGCATCGTAAGTCGCATTTGTAACTCGCTATGGGACGGACATGTGTCGTTCGCTCAGAGGAACAAGAGCTAGCGGGAATTGAATTATCGTTTGCGCACAAAGAAGCCCGAGAGGGCGCGAAAACAACGACAACCGCTGACGCCTCAATTTCATGCGGGGGCGAACTGCTCCCGGATGAAAAGTAACTTGCCCGCTTGGAACGACCACGTTAGGCGAAAATATTTGTTCAGCTTGAAGGGCTTTCGGAGCGATATTTTCGCTGGTGTCTTTCACGTCTAAGCACGCGCACTTCACCGGCTGCCGGTTAATGGGTGCACGGGTGAGGGGTGGAGGCAAGTGGCGGGGCGTGCACGTGCAACTAGGCTTCATGCCTAGGCTTCATGATGTCGTAGACACTCTAGTCACGGCCCGGGGGTTAAAAAGAAGGTATTTGTAAGAAGAAAAACTGCATCTGTTTCAATGGTAATAAAATGACCTACCACATTTTCCCCTTTGCTTTCCTTGGCTTTCTTGACTGCCTACCCTTATTTTCGTATAAATATAAGAGAGAGAGAAAGACAGAAGACAATTTTATTTCATTAGTCCGTCTTTATTTATTTTAGTCATTTTAGAAATGAAAAAAAAAATCCTTAAACCAATAATATCTTCTTGCACTATTATAACCATTGCTTGGGTTAACTTCACTCATTACGCATTTTTGTGTATATGCAGGGCGTTGCACGGTTAGTTCTGTGGGGCACTCGGCAAAAAAAAAAAAAATGAAATGATTGTGCATTAAAAAGAAGTGGGACTCACGCGGTCTGATATTCCGGGACAAAAGCATCCATACCAAGGAGAGGTGAGGGCCCCAATTGCAAATAAGGTCTCGAACATAGCCACGGGGCTTGCGGGCTGGTCTCCCGGGGTGCCAGCAGATCGTGACGTGAACGCCCGATCAGAGGTCAGCGAGCCCGTCTGATGCCTCAGCAATTGTACAGCTTAGCGTGCGCTCCGTGGCCACTGCGTCTGTCTCAGCCCATCGAAGTTCGGTGCAACATGGTCAGTGCCTGTCAAGGTGGCTTCGTAGAACGTGTGGCTCTGTTCTAGAGCTTGATTGTCGATGCGATGTTCCTACCGTGATGACGACAAACTTCGATATCGAGTTCTCCGGAAAAGCGGTGATTCTCGCGCTGATTTACAAACCTTCAAATAAACGTTTGTGGCAGTGGAAAATATGGTTGTTGGATGAGCTGCCGCAAACCTTATGGATGCGAAGTTTCGCTAAATAAATTATTTCCAAACTTGCTGTACATTGTTATTGTTGCCGTAGATTTTACTGACGTTGGAGGAGTAGAGCTGTAGAACAATGTTCAATGAGTTTTTTTTTTTTGCAGATATTTCGATTTAATGAACAAATCTTTTATTTTCTGGCAAGTAAAGTAAAATCCGAGGAAAGATTGTTATAATTTTTCTGAATTGCCAACTGTACTAAATATTTCCCAGATTTCGTTGACCACCCAAAATCCGTAACTCACTGAGATTTAAAATTCCCTGTTTAAACTAACAGGCGCTCCTTACGTTGCTCAGTTAAGCCTGTTAGGCCCACAACGATTTTATCTCGGATCCGGTTACTCATCTAAATGTATTGCCACTTTAAAGAGCGCTGTTCCTTGGAGTATTGCAGCCTGCTCTTAGCAAAGTGTATATGGAGAATCGTAGGAAAGCGCTTGACAACACGCCATTCATTAAAAAGTTGAAGCAAATTTGAAGTAAATTTCAAGTTTGATTGCCGGAAAATAGGTGCGGGCGTGCAAAACGTTAGCGTTAAGGTTCGGAATTTAACTTCGTTCTAAAAACTGAATAACAACTGCAACTGTTTTGTGGACGCATGTGTGTTAGTGTTTACTTTAATAAAGGAAGCCCAGTGAATTATGCGAATGAAAATACAAAAATAGAAAAATGTTTTCATTTGCGAGCAGTGGGCATGGTTTTCAGAAATGAGATAAATGCCATGAGAATGTCAAGGAGTAAAGCGAAAAAGCGTGCCTTTTGAGGACGCCCGACAGATGACCCCCCCAAGTTTCGTTTCCGGTTGTTCGTGGATCGAAATTCTAAAGCAACTCTCCCTACCTTCATCTTCCGCTCTTATTTGCGCCCAATTTCATGTAGCCTTGACTAGGGTAGCCAGTACTGCTTGGATAATAATAATAATTAGGCTTAATAATTAAGTCCAACTCCTCGCCGTTGGTCCTTCCGTTCTAAAAACGGAAAACAGAATTTTCCACAATAGGGATCTGGCATGGCCCTATACAGCCCGCCAAGCTGCGGCTAGTTATAACTGAAGGGGATCGGTCAACTAGAAGTGGCCAGCTCGGGCTCCAGTTGTAACCATTTTAATCTTCGTTCTGTTTAACGCTAAATCGCATCGAAAATATCTTAAAGTAGTACTGGCACGATATTTCAAAGCTCGGATAACTATGTAAAGAGCTTCCCTTGTATATGGAGATATCTCCCAGCGATTTTCAACAGTAACCGTTCAGTATAAGATCTTTTAAATCCATTGTAATCTTTGCCAACGCGAGAAAGCTCAGAACGAATACCCTTTCGCAATCGGCATCATCATGACGCCATCTACTCCTCCTGGCCCCAAACTGTCGACGTGAGGGCCCCCGTGACGTGCTGAACGCGTTGGCTGTGTTTGGCGCGCGCTGTTCCGCCGTGTGCACACATCACGGTTTTTGCACTGATGTCATGCTGCCCGGCTCGTGGAGATGGTGGACACCACGCCCTGTCGGGCGCTCGAGTGAACGCGAACGCGCGCACGTTCGCACCGGCAGTGGTGTGACCAGAACGGTGACGTCACGAGCGCCCTCCTGTCACAACGGCCGCCTCGGTGTTCGTTTAGTCGAAACCGAAACTGATAGACACAAATAAACAAGGCTGTAAATAATTATTCACGCTTACACCGTCCGTCTAATGTGCCATTTTATGATTATTGGGCTCGTAGGAACCCATATCAGCGGAAAAAACTTAACACAAAGATTTCGTGTCAGTACTCCTTTCAAATTAAAATGGGAGTCGTTCCACATTGTGCAGGTGGACGACAAGCGAAGCTTAAGGCTATCCTCTTCCCTACCGCTGATGAGCATATGTCGACAGCAGACCTGATTTCTGTAAAGTTTACAACTTCACTGTGGACTAATTAAGACAAGCAAGGGAAGGAATGAATGAAAAGTCTCTATTGTAGGATGGCTCTTTGGCCAAACAGGAGGAAAGAGGTGCAGGAGGGAAAAAAAGGAAGACAAAAAATGCATGCGTGTACAGGCCGCAAATTTTCAATCACAAGCGGCGATCAAGGCTTGCCTCCTGGGCAAACGTCGGGTGGGAGAGCAGTGTGTCGCGCCTGGTGTTGCTGGGGGTGGTCCATTGGTGCAGGGTATTGATGTGAGGTGGCAAGTACAGGGAACGGAGGTCCTGGTAGACAGAACCTCCGTGCCTAGTACGTGAAACACAGTAAGTGAAACTGTGACTAATGACAGAGTCGTTTTACCGCTGCATTATCATATAATTGTTGGAAAAGCCTTGATAAAGCAATAGCTACGGCCGTATTGTGCTTAGCATTCGCGGTTAACTTGGCTTAACCGCAAGGTGATTTTGCTCGCGCACATGAAAGATGCACGAGGCCCTACGCATATGAAGCCTCGCTTTAAAAGAAGAAAGAAGACGTCACCATTTCTTTTTCCTATGTACGCTTGGCGTACAGAGCAGTGCTTGCGTATGCACGCGTGCACTGTATTCCCTTACGGCTCTTCCCAGTGCTCCAGCAACAATACCGCGGCTGCAGTCGCAGAGGTATGGGTTGCTGCACGCAACTGCCACGAGAATCGGGCGTGCTTCGGTAAATGCTCCCCCGTGGGTGACAGCTCGGCACGTCTCTTTGCGCTGCCGTCACTCGAAAAAGGACCCGGCCGCGCCTTGGTCCAGGCCGCCCCTGGAAGCGGGCATCGGGCTCCCTCCCGCCGACGGCCTGTCTTTGAAGCAGCCGTCGGATTTTCTTCGTCAGAGCCACCGTCCTGCGATATATTCTGCGCTGGCCTTTTTTAAACGCTTAAGCATTTTTATGTGAATTCAACAAGAAAACCCGTCGGTACATCTGTGACGCTTGATGGGTCACACTCTCGCCGCACAGGAAGGTGCTGTTAATAAGGGCCCTTAGGGCTTTCATACCTTCATTTCAAACTGCTTAATTTGTGAATAGCTTATATTGTCATTTGTCCAAGCTCTGCCCCTCAAGTCCTACGTGGCTTGGGTGGGCCCGACTTTTTCCTATATTTCAATAAAGAATTAGACGATTTCGTCATCATTAACATGTATTCCTAGCAGTGAACTTTTGTGAAGCAGCGAAGCCAGGTCTAAAAAAAGCTCGCTGTATTGCGTTTCATGGGGATACATGAGGAACGCAATGGGGCCTTCATATTCTCGTATCCTATCTCCTATGGGGCACCTGAAACTTTCTTCTCAGAAATGCATGCGTGCGTGAAAGTGCAGCAGGCTTTAAAAGGGCAGAACGGCTTCAGCATTTATGTGGCCGCGGCCACTTGGAAGTTTCTGCTTTTTTTTCTTCTGAGTTTTATGAACGGAACAGAACACGCAATTTGTCGCGCTACTGCGGTACAAAAAAAAAAACAGCAAACAAAAAAATTCGAACTTTGAGTAAATGAGAGCCACCACTAGCGTCTCCCCTGTAAAAAGAAAAAAAAAGACAGGCTGTTGCCGTCAAACAATACTTCCAATAATTCTCCTGGCGCTGTCGTGCAAACTCCATCATTATGAGAAGGCGTTAGTCGTGCTATGCGTCTATGCGAGGCGGCCTTCTAGTTCACTCGTAAAGACGCCCTTTGATTCTCTCTTATCTACGCTTTGAAGGGCCGAAACAATGAGATTCTTATACCAACTATCTTGCTTCGGGTAATCGCTTTGAACTCTGTTCACAGCTGATGCGTGAACGTGCTTATGCATTTTCAGCCTCCCAAACGTGCGTACGCAAGCAGGGGGATATGAAGGAAACCGGGATGCGTATGGCCTTGATGGCACATAGCTCGAATCACCTGAGCGTGATACGCCTGATGTCTGGCGAGTGGCGGCTCATAGCAGGTGCGCCATTTCTAGTACCAAAAAGGCGGTTCTAAACGACATTTACTAAGCGAGGCATGACGCCGGATGACGTACGGTACCAGATAAGATATAGATGAAATGTGCTGGCAGAGAGCTGGTGTCAGCTGGTAGCATGTTCCTGACGGAATATGATGGCAGGTGACATATGTACCCGAAATACGACGCCGAATATATATAGAGCGGGGAAAAATTAAAGAAGGATGACTTCAGCGACGACAAAAAAAAAAAAAAAAAGCGCATGTGTGGGACAAAGTGAGGAGCATATCACGACATTGCGAGGGTTTTACATGTGCAGCTTTCCTGCTCATGGTAGTCCTTTCAACAGGATTACTCTGTAGTTATTTAGCGAAATGTAAAATATTTACGCGCAGCTAATATTTGGGGGGAAAACTTGCTTTGTGCGCAGTTTCAAGTCTAGAACGCTGCGCGACTAAACTTCACAGCCATGGAAACTATTCCATATAAACGCATGGGGAGTAAGATCTGACAGCGAATTATACAAAAAAAAAATATTCAGAAACCTGGAAAGTATTTTATAGTTTTCATCTCCGCGTTGACTTCTTGCTTTATGCCAAATACCATTTTCCTGAAAAGGCTTTGCAAGGTTCCTGAGAGGTCGGAATTTTGAGCGAGAAAGCTGGGGATGTTTGTCCTTTAGGTAGTGGCGTGATCGTTTCCTCCCATGTTGGCGTCTGTACTTTAGTTCAGTTTGGCTTGCACAAGTAATGGCAACCGCCAAATGGCATGTTCTGTCACGCGACGGCACAGCGAGAGAGAGAGAGAGAGAGAGAGAGAGAGAGAGAGAGAGAGAGAGAGAGAGAGAGAGAGAGAGAGAGAGAGAGAGAGAGAGAGAGAGAGAGAGCATGTTTAATTTAGGAGGAGATCCTTGCTACGCCGTTGCACCCAGCTTGCTACTCCAGACGAGAAAGAAAAAAAAAATTGAAGGGACGTTTAGAACTTTACAAGGCTGTCAAAACAAAATTTAAGGACCTTGTTGTACTTAGTTGGACAACGAGTTAACAAAAGAACTTTGGTAGCTCGTGCAGTATGTCGTGGACCGAATGAAGGGCCCAAAACCGCCCTTACCGAATTCCAGTAGCCAATGGGGCTCATATACAGTCGCAAAATTGGAGAGCTCATTCGTGTTGCTTTGTGAAACATTATGTTGTCTTGCGCGTCTCCATGATAGCCGTACGAGTGGTGCTTCGTGTCTTGGGAAAATTTGGCTGGAATAACGCGAGAAATGTTTCCCACACGAAACGAAAAGAGCAAAGGTATTAAGGCAGATAGTACTGAGTGCCTCATAGCCACCACTCGCTTCCATTCTTGCACCGAGGTAGATTGGCTGTGTACTGAAGCGCAGGAATGTCATGAGAGTGCCTTGTTGTTCAAGGTAACTTCCAAAATTTTTCATTTGATACTACGTGTAAAGGTGGGGGCGGATTTTACCACAAAGATTTAAACCCATTCACTCGCCGCATCTATGGCCGCTGCAGTGTCGCAATAACTTCGTCTCCTTGTTAAATTTGCTCGGGCTCAACAAACTAAGGAATTCACGTGTTGAAAGAAAAACGTAGCGGCTCACTTTCGCGTGAAAACGAGCCCACCGGTGGTCTTCAGGTGCGCTCAAGCGAGGCTGCACCAACAATCGGCCATTCAACCCGGCCGCTAGAGAGCGCACGACGAAAGGGGCCATTCGGGGACCCGTCATGTCCGAATACCATTCCGGCGGACGCTGAGCGCTTTCGGCATTCATGGCTCCCCGCTGGGCCGCAAACGTCCGGATCAGTGGCACATTCTCCGCTCCCGGTGGCGGAGCCGTGGGAGAAGGAGCTGACGTCCGCCTCTTGCCTCGTACGAAAGCCTCTGGATGCATGTTTTACACGGGTGTATGTACATACACTCTTACTTTGCATTCGGTCGCTCTTGATACTGGCTTTCGCGCGGGGTCTCTCCACGGTCGACAGCGTTATCGGCGCCCGATCGGCGGGACCGTTCCTTGGGAGAACGAAAGGGGGCGCCTCGGGGCGCTTATGGGAATCTTCACCCGCTGGTCCAGTTGGCGTGCTGCTTGCGATTCGCTGCAGCTGAATCTCATTAGACGCAGCCGCGGACTGCATGACCACCGCCGCCTCGCTGGCGCCGAGGATCGAAACACGCCGCGCCGACAGCGACGAAATGTTGCGACGACAGTGAGCTCGCTGAACGCCTCGTATGCGAATTCTCTCTAGCTTGTTAACCGCCCCCGCTGGAGTAGTAGGAGCACGAGAGATTAACGATGTGACTAGCTGGACTGGTTGTTCTACGCCGTTGAGAATTTGCACAGACGCGCTAGCGTGTCACCTAGAGCCTATTCGAGGTTATTTTTTTGCACGTTGCTCTGTTATTTTTTCCTTGTCAGGTTTTGATAGCTGATAGGAAAGAAGATGTTTTCAAACACGGGAAACCCTTTTTCTAGAGCAAGACTGTCCGCTATAAATTCCGAAACTATGTCGTGTGACCCTTGCATGATTAACGAGGTTTTTCTGTATTTCTTTAGATACCTCTAAAGGCTTTTTTGTGTGTGTGCGAGAGAGAAACAAGAAGAAAGAAGGAAGGAAATCAAAACCGGCAGATCCCTGGTTGTTGCCGTGAATATCCGCACGTTAAGACGCATAAGCTCGATTGGAAAGTTGGGACTGAACAACAGAAACTAAGTTATTCGCGAAGCGTAACGCCGGCAACCAGCAAGTTTAAAAAATTCCCCGCATTTCCCCGAGGGGAAGAATGTGAAAGTGCGAATGCAGGAGTTGAATTTGCGCGGTTCGGTAATGTTCGCGAAAGAGAGATCACACACACACACACACACAACTACAAAGAAAGAAAGATGCATTTATTCACAGACACCTATTTGTGTTGTCGTTGTACTTGATTGCTAGAGCGGATCTCAGCTTTGAAATTTCGTGTCAGTACTCCTTTAAGTGGGTGCATTAGCCCTTCTCACGCCCGATTATTGGCCAATCGCCCTAAGTGGGTATGTGCTAAAGAAATTAGGAACTCTTCTTGGCCAATCGCCCTAAGTGGGTATGTGGTGCGGACGGACGGACGGCGGTGGACGCGTGATTCAGATTACTTGGCCAATCGCCCTAAGTGGGTATGTGCTAAAGAAATTAGGAACTCTTCTTGGCCAATCGCCCTAAGTGGGTATGTGGTGCGGACGGACGGACGGCGGTGGACGCGTGATTCAGGGTCGCTTAAGAAGTGCATTCGCACTTAAAAAGCAGTTTTTAAGTCAAGCCATCGATCTGTTCCTGCTTTTTGGACACCAAACTAGAGTTCTTGGGACCCCGAAACGTGTAAGCCAAGCCAAAACGGCTGGAAGGGAATTTAATAACGGTAGAGTTATTGCACGGCCCAAGCACGCATGCACGTATACAGATAGATTTCTTTTTGACGGAGCATGAAATATATATATACAGATTTTAAGATAAAAAGAAAATCATGCACCCCTCCGTCTAACGACGGCGATGGTTGAACGCGAAGCTTTCCCGTGAGGGACGCCTCGGTTGTCGTCTGAGTTTGGACTGACTCTTTTAGCATTGACTTTGACTCGCATGCATTTTGGACTTTTGATCATAGCAGATTGACTTTGCCCCTCCGAAAGTGCTTTATTCCCGGATACACCAAGATTCCACTGACATAATATCCGTCACGGAAAGGGCGCCAGTACAACGAAGCAAGCGGCGTGCAAAGAGTGCACCCCTGCACACAGGAACTTCTTGTGGGAAAGCTACCTTTAGTACTACAGAGTACGTTAAAGTTGTTCGTTTTCGGGTTTTATATTTTAACACGAAAGTGTTTTATGCCACTATACACCAAGATTTAACTGACGTAGTATCCGTCCCGTAAATGACGCCAGTACACCTTTGCCGAAGTGACCAACCAGCAAGACGTCGCTCGCCAAGCACACCCACAAGACTGCCGGCGACCTGCAAATCATGCTCAGCTGCAGATTTCGCTGCACATTTCACTTTAGTGTTTTACCGATTACCATGTCAGAGGAATCACCCACAGTTTCTTTTTGTCTAATTTTCTACGCCCTTGCACCCCTTTACAAATTCAAACTGATTTTGGTGGTGTCGGGATGGTTAAATCGGATAAACTCCGGCTTCATTACGCGAGGGACCCTGGTTCGATTCCGACCACGGGAAGCGTTTTTTTTTTCTTTCACTTCACCCACGATCATCATCGTCAGAGAAAGTTGGCTTTCTGGCCGTGCGTTTTGGACGCGACATACGCAATCAGTAAGTCTTATAAAGCTCCGCTTTAAAAATGTACCAGACACTGTTAGGCAGTTAGGAATAGCTAAGTAAAACGTTCCGGCTTAGGGCAACGCTTTTGATACCGGAAGAGGAACGTGGAGACGCCACCTAACAGTGAATTGGGCTTATGGCGTGACTGGCCAATTAGCGTAACGGATTCACCGTACGGCGTCACTTGTGGTCCCATCAAGCCCTGGTTTCTCCTTCCTCTAATGATGTGTGCTTTGTGAGGTTATGGGCTACCCGGGTTAGCTTGATGGAAAAAGTGCTCAAAAACACGGACGAAGAAAGGGGCAGACAACCCGGCGCTGTGTTGTCTGCCTCTTTCTTCGTCCGTCCGTTTTTTTGGGACGTTTTTTTTTAAAGGTGAATCGATACCAACTAACCTAACATTTTGTTCTGTTGCTAACCGGGTGGTCTGGCTGAGGGTGAACGGGTTAGGCTTCACCACCAGCGCAATCTCCACGAACGTTTGGACTGCAAGCCCGTGAGCGTTTATCGTTAACAAATTTGAAGCCCTTCCACTAATGTGAAGGTGGGAGACAAGCGAAGCTGTATTGTTGTTAGCAGACGGGAATTCCGCAATATGTAAGACTTCACTGTGAACTACGTAATTATGAAAAGTATCGATGAAACTCGGCGTACTGTTAGAGTCGTCTTAGCTGCTAATTGTCATATAATTTGTATGGGTACAGCTTCGATAAAGCAAGAATTACAGCCGTTTTGTGTTACCATACTCCATCCATAGACGGCTATCCATGTATACTGACAGCAGACAGGTATTCTGCTACATTTACAACTTCACTAAGAACAAAGTATTATAAGCGAATGAAACTCGGCGTAATGGTAGAGTCGTCTTAGAGGGAAATTTTACTATACTTTTTTCCAAGATACTTACATTAAATTGAGAGCAATAGAGCATTTTACACTAGCTCTAGAAACGAATTTCTTATTCTACGTGGCTCTGTCGACGGACACAGGTTTTTGTCGGAATACAGCTTCGCTGTAGAACACCTCACTTGAAAGCCAGTCATTTTTCTTGACTCAGACTTGCGGCCGCTGCATCATTCGGATCGCTGTTTAATTTGGCACCCGAGTAGCTCGCGTCGCTCCTCACACCGACACGCTCCTTGTGGATCGACGCGAAGCAGGGCCGTGTTTGCGCTCGGTGAATTATTAGCGCGGGAAGTTCCTTTCAAATCGGGCGTTTACACCGTCGTTCGCTCGCGTGTTGACAAAGAGCGGGGCGAAGACGATCGAGGAAGCGAGACGGCTGTCGAGCAAGTGCACCCCTTTTCTCTGTGCTTCCTTCCCTAACGACGAGGGACATTCACTTCCTTCTAGACTCACGGGAACGCCCGGCCATTCTGCTCGCGCTCGCTATTATGTGGCGGCCTCTGCGAGGTGAAACGACTCCTCAAGGTATACAAAGGTACGGAGCTGAGATGGTGGGCGCCATGGCAAGATCGACGGCCGGCACAAGAACTAACTTTCCCACTGGAAAACATTTCTAAAACAGCGCTGGCTTTTTGTTTATTAGCTTAAGAAGCAATGTGTGTCTGGCCCTAGTAAAAATGTCTCTCTCCACCGCATTTCTACCCAGATCCTTGCATCTGCCGATGTGGCGTACCGGCTGAGGCTGACAAGCTTTTAAAGGAGCACTGACACGAAAATTTCATGTTCCACTTTTATTGTTTTTATCGATGCTTAATGGTCTGGCGAACCCGAAACAGCCCTTCAAATACTTCAGCGCGCGATAGTTAATTACAGTGAACGGCCTGAAAATCGTTTGTTTCAAATTCCCGCGCTTTCATCCCGAACGGCGCATATGACAGACTCCCGGACAGACGTCACCGCTTTGTGCGGACGTCACCGGCGCCCGCATGAGAGGCTGCTGCGCCCGCTCGCCGCTCGTGGGGTCGCGCGCGTGAAGGGACGTCACGAGTTTTTGACGAGCGCTGTCGCGTCACTTCTTTTCCGCTCTTGGATTGACGTCACGCTGATGTCCATTTGCTGAGTGCCGCTCCGCGCGCTGCTCCGTCGGCGCGATAAATGAGATCCAATTGAACTACGTTCTTCGCGTCGCAGGCCGCTCATATTTCAGCCAGGGTATTATGTTGAGTGAAGGAAGCGAACTGTGCAATAATATTAACGCCGAAAATTGGTGTCAGTGCTCCTTTAAGATGGTTTAGTTGTTGGGGCGCGCGACACATGATTTCGTGGGTTCGGTTGTCAGTCGCGCAAGCCGTGTTTCTATACTCGCTTATGCCACCCATTCTCAGGAAGCGCTAATTATTGTGTCGCTTCCACCACTCTATCGGCAAGATCGGGATGGGGCTGGGAGCCCGCTGAATACGGCCCCACAGTGCCGCTGGTATAAACCTTAAATGTGAGAGCGATATTGTAAGTTACTGCACTCCGCACCAACTCCCATGTGCACAGTACAGGCGAGCCCGCTTATAACGAACACAACGGAAAACCGAAATCACTTCGTTATATCCGCTTTTCGCTATATCTGGACAGAAAATCTATGTATACCAATGGTAACGGGAAATGAAGATTTGTTCGTTATAACCGCTATATCGTTAAAACCAGGTTCGCTATAAGTGGGCTATACTGTATAGAGCTGATAACTCCTATTATTTATGTCTTCCACAAAACATAAGACAATAAAGCTGATCTCATTTGCGGCGGCCGCTTTTCTGATGGAGGCGAAAAGCAAAAACGCCCGTGTGTACGAGATTTCGGCGCACGATAAAGATCCCCAGGTGGTCAAAATTAATCCGGAGCCCTCCACTACGGCGCGCCTCATCGCCTGCGTTGCGTCGGCGCGTTAAACCCCACAATCAATCAATGATCTCATTTGCAGTCGAGTCAAAAAAGACAGCCGCTAAGCAAAAGAGCAAACTGAACCAGCATTTGTCCCGTTTCTTCATTTCTGGTGTGTCGTCTTCTTCGCGTTATCTGACACGCTCAATTTAGCATCTTACCCATTCGCCCAGCAACGTGTTTTCGTACAAGCTGATCTCCTTTTTATTTTCTAGTAGCGAGAAGAAACACGCGAGACAAGCAAATAGATAAATCTGCGTAGGAGGGCAGCCTCGCATCCGGGTTGTGAGTGCGAACCGTGTGACTACAAAAACGCCGGTTGGCGTGTCAGGCTGCCTGGCACACGCCAAAAGCGGGGGACGCACAGCTCGGCTGTTTCAGCGGCGGGTGGCGATGCTTGAAGAAGGGACGATTCATCTGGCACGCGGAGCAGGGGTCAGGGCCGCTGATCGAGGAAGGTCCCGTAACGGTGCCGTCCGGCCTTGCGAGGAGTTCGATCGAGGCCCCAGCAGCAGCAACAACAACCACTGTCGCTTAAAAAGTTAGCCGCTTTGGTTTTGGGGTCAACCCGGCCCGCGCGATCGCCCGCGTGGAGGTGCCGCGAACTACGGCCCGGCACGGTTCGCCTACTCGGAACACGACAGGCGAGCTCCCGCTGACGCCGCGCATTGCAAAGCGACGCGTACCGAAAGCCATTCCTTTTTACCCGTAACCAATGTCCCGGCTTTGACCTGGCGCGCTTTGGCTGAAGCAGCATTTTTCAGAGACGTAGGTTATTACGAACGTCCTGTTTCACCGCTTCTTTTTCGTCTCTACTTGGAGTACTTCTACGAGGGTTACGCCCCGGTGGAGTAGAGTGCCTTGGAGGATTAACCGCAGTATTTAACAGTAATACTTTCATAAGCTTTGTATCGCGAACGCCTGCAACACCGCAAACGTGAACTTGGTGGGAATACGACTGGCGGGCATTGTGATTTAAAGGTCATTGGGGGGAGTTGAAACCTTTGAGTGTACCGTTATCATTGTAAAAGTTGAAGCGTGTAACCCATGTTCTGTGTTCGGTAAGAAAATTGCGCTCGAAAATTCCTCCTGGAAAATTCCTCCTGGGCGCGAACTATCCTAAGTAATAATATTTAAGCAATATTTAAAATGCTTAGCTATAAGTAAACTACAGAGAAAAACTATGATGTGACGTCATCTCGACCACAGAGATGGAACGCCATCGTGGTTTCGTGATGCGGCCGCGGAATTTTAGCTTCCACAGCTTTATAAAGAAACTAACTCCGTTTATTTACGCTAGATAACCCAAAAAAAAGATTACTTCGGGCTAATCTGTACACTGTAATCGGAAATGCAAGGTCCACAAATTAATTTCTGTGCTCCTTAACACCATCACTTTTTTCCTACGAGTTTTGTTGGCTTACAGCCGTTCAATTTTTGAAAGAAATCATAGGGAAGTGGGTTTTCGAAAGCTTGCAAGCCATTCTCAGGAAGCTTCTTTCCCGCAAGTGATACACGACAAAAGAAAAAGACAAGAAAGCTACTAGGGCGACAGTAAAGAAACAACTCACCCCAAATACCGTAAAACATTTGTTGTCTTCAAAACAGAGGAAGAACGGTGCGAACGTTTCTAAACCAATGCCTAGTCACCGAAATAATGATCATAAACGCGTGAAATCGGGATGCAGCTGCCAATGCGCTAAAAATTGAAGGCGCAGCGCAGTTTCTCCTTCCCCGACAGCGCCTCGCGCGCGAACAGTGCTAACGCACCATCGTCGTAATAGTTCTCCCCCCTCGTTCTTCTGCCGACAGCTCGCGGGGTCGTCCGAGGTTGTTGGCGGGTGATGCATTCCGCATTCCTCCATCCGTCTCCGAGACACGTGCGGGCGCATTCCCGGTCGCTCGGCGTCGCTGACGATCTGTCAGCACGACGGTGTCCGCACTCCGTTCGTGAGCGCGCGCAGTTTTGTGACTGCAGCTCGCATTCGCAACCAACACATCAAGTGTCCCTCGGAACAGCCAGCAGAGAAAAAACGAGGAAGCCTGGAATGCTGATGGCAAGCTCGTTGAAGAGTTGGCCTTGCGAGTTCTTGCCGGCAATTTCTTCCGAATGCTTCTCGCACCTTTGCCCTGCGAGGTTGAGACGGGACAGAGTTAACTGGTCGCGTCGTGGAGGTTGTGTGAAGGACGCTTAACGGCTCCTTCCTTGAGGGCGAAGTGTTTTTGTGTGTCGGCGTGTGCTGGACCGCCAGCACCTCCGTCGCTGCGGTGTTGCCGTTGTTGCGAGCGCTGGTGCTCACGTGCCCGCGTGGAGCGGTTTCAGCGTCATTATGAGATCACCTTGTATCATTTCGAAGATTATTCCTTCTTCTGGGAATTTCGAAGCAAAGTGGAAATAATTTTTCTCCTCTGAACGCAACCCCATAGCGTGAGACACGAGTGGAGTTACTTGGCCTACACCGCTGTCTTTCTTACGCGTGTTTAAGACAAGCAGCTCTTGGCACATAAACCAAGGCCAGTTGCAAATCCCCTGGCGATAAATATGCTTAGCTTACGGCAGCAGTTATTTTTACGCAGATAAGTTTCTTGGTGGAGAGTTCGGCTTGATCTAGCAGTCTGTTGTGGTATCTGGGGCAGCCATTTAGTCGGGAGCTTGTGACTTTCTTATTTTTTTTTTGTTTGCGTCTTCGACGTTTTACTGACGTGGACTGTGTGTTTTACTTTTTTTTTGTAAAGATCGTGTGTTCATACAGAGGAGTTTGAGTCACCGACCTGTAACTGGGTGAGTGTCCGTTTTATGGGAATGGCGTTTTGAATGCCTACTGCCTGTTCAAGCATCTGTGAAAATAAATAGTGCGTAAAAGCATGACGTGGCCGTCTGTTCTATTAGTAATCAAGTCAGCTCGTACTCACTGCTCTCTTGTTCAATTCTGAGTGGCCTCTGGCACTGCATCCGGCAGGGCAGAGGCACGTGCTTCTTTAGCCTTCTCTTGCCCCGCAAGCGGATTTATTGCAGTGTCGCAATAATTACGGCAGTTTATTTTTATTTGCTCATTTTAGTTTTATGCGGAACGAGCTTGACTTTCCCTTCCGTATATTCCTGCCTCGTCGTACCAATGGAGGCTATAGTTCACCTGCCATCTTCCCCCTCATCTAATAGGGCACAAAACTGCCTTCGAAGCCGGATCCAACTCAGCATTTAATTTTATTCAATTCGAGCAGAGCTACCACCGAACGTGAAGCTTGGAGGCTTATTTTTGTCGGTTGGTCCAGGGTAAGCTCTCAAGATGGGTTACGTTTCTTCAGAGTTAAAATATTACATTCACCCGATGCGCAGCCCTAAGGGTCCATTTCACGTGGACGTCAAATTTTCGGCCGCACCGCTGTCAAAAGACTGGAGTAATAGAATGAGCACTAACTACGAAGCTTTTCGATGCGCGGTGGCCGAAGGCCGTGACTCCAAGACGTCCCAAACAAGGCTCACGTTCAGAACAGTTTTTCCGTCGACACCATTGTATTGCATTCGAATCGGTTCGCGTGAGCATATCCGATAATCCTCACAGGCAGCAAAGCATAACCCAGCTATCAGTCTTGCCTGACAACGCAGAAACGTAAGCGAGTTGGTTACTACAGCAGCGAAAGATTTAAACAGCCCAGAAAAGGAGGAGGAGACTATATCTCGTGCGCTCGTCCTGTGTGGTCTCTTCACTTTGTCTCGCTTTCTCTGCGCTGCTAAAACGTGTTTCCTGAGACTAATTCCCACTGATGGGAAGAACTGGATCATCCCTTTCACCAGTCGGTGGCGCACACAGCTTCCTCGTGCCGTAGAAAAGCGCTCAGCCGTCCACGTCACGGGGCCGATCGCCGAGGGAAGCAGTCGTCCCAGATATTCGTCACGACCCAAGACGAAGTGGAGGGGAAGAAGAAGAAGCTGATTCCACCTTCAGCTTCCGAGAAGCCGAGCGCAAGGTATGGGAATGCGAAGCGAGCCAGGACGATAGTTCTCTTGTAGTCAGTGGCGTCCTTGCCTGGCCATTGTGTCGGCGAAGCCGGTCCGCGCGCGCTGCCGCATTCCGGCGCGCGGCCTGTCGCTGTCTGGCGAGCCATCCCGAGACCGCTAAGTACGCCCACAGCGCCGTGGAGTTGTCTCTGAAAAGCGAGTTACGGACTGCGCTCGGAACCGGCGCTCGCAGCCTTGACGTCTCTCTCGCGCTGTCTTGGCAGAGCCAGCTTACTTAGCTTACTCTCCAGTGCGCTCCCCTCAGCCTTGCGTGCGAGACATTGCTCAAAAAAGCTTCTTGTTGGAGCGTGATCTGTTTTTTTTCTTTTGTTTTCTGTGAGCGGTCACGTCGCACGGCTCGTGTGCTAATACATGTACAACTGTCGTGTTTGTTTGAATACGTCGTAGATGCTACAAGTGTCTGGAAAATCGTATGGTTGTTCGCTTCGTGATGACTGACTAGCGCAACAAGATCAAATAGAGCGAAAAAAGACGACGAAAAAAAAGTAAAATAAGCGATAAATTGTTTTTAGTTCCACGGTGATTTATTCCACAGGCTTTATCGCCAACAGCTTAAGAGGGCAATGTACGAAGGGTACTTTACTACAAGGCGGGGCAAAAAAATTGATAGAGGGCGCAGGGCAAGTGCTGTGCCGCTCTTTTCTTTTTAGCGCGCTGCGTACAATGTCTCAAATCGCAAGTGATGTAGCCCTACTTTGAAAGGGATCTTAGAAAAACTAGCGCAAAATCTGGTTTACATACTTAAATGGACTTCAAAGTGAATTGTAAACATTGTCTGATTACAGCACCAGATTCATGTATAAAATTCGGAGGCAATGCTCTGATTTTTTTTGCTTCGAATTACCCGCATTTTTTAAACGAGGAAAGTTTTTTCGTAAGTGGCGTTTCTCTCCCACAATCCTCCGCGCCGATTTACGGACTTAATAAAGCGTGAGCTCGAGATAGTTGGTGCGCCATATATCAAATGACGTTAAAGAGGGGGAAGGGCTGGGTATACGCAATTGTGTTGGGGGTTTGGGGCATTTGAATGTAGCGTGATACAGGTTAGGGCGTCCTCCGCAGGATGGGCATCTGTCTGGGTACATGGCAGGGTAGAAGGTGTAGCGCAAAAACAGACGAAAAGGACGTGGAAGAGACGGAAAGACCCATTGCGCGTCTACCACGTCTTCGGCCTGTTTTTTTTTTTTTTTGCGTGTGTGCGTGCTTAACGTTGATTGATTGGCTGACATCAGCTATGACGACAAGCTGCCACGGGTTAAAGGATAAATTTAGGGGATTTAAATGTTTGAACTGTACAATCTGCGCGTGAACCAGCAAAAGTCGCCACTCACCGGTCACCACTACGACGGTGAAATTATGTATTATGAAGGCTGTGATAGCATTTAAACACAGTGCAAACCAGTGTGACGTCACTGTGGGACGTCACTCGCGAAAAACGCACGGTAGTTTCTTTTCTGCCACTTGGCGCCTTTAATACTGAACGACTGGAAAGAAAACTTAGGTCGGCTCAACGGAATACGGAACAAAGGTTGATAGGAGCAATGCTAAGGGACAGGAAACGAGTTTCCTGGATCGGAGATCAAGGCCGAGTGGAAGATATCGTGGTTCAAATTAAGAAAAAGAAATGGCTGGTCATGCAGTGAGAAGAAATGACAACCAGAGGAACACCACGGTAACAGAGTTAATACTAAGAGGCAGGTCTAGAAGAAGGGGAAGGCCAATAACTCGATGGAGGGACGAAATAAGAAATTTCGGAGGCAAACAATGGGCTCGGTCAGCGCAGGGCGGAAAAGCAAGGAGGCCAATGGGACAGGCTTTCGTCCTGCAGTGGACATAGGTTATTGTTGTCGATTATGGTTATGATGATGATGATGATGACTATGGTGCCGTCACTGCTGTAGTTGGCGTTAAGGGACGCGAACAGCGCGTGGTAGTTTCCCTTCTGGCGCACATTGCAGGCACACTAAGGCTGTAGGCTTTTGCTAACTACTCAAATAAAATATTACGTGAATGCAAGCACAGATGAGACTTCGACAATTCACTTCAGTGCTCCTTCAAGGGCTTCGAGCTGGTGCTGTTTTTTTACAAACAGCATGCAACTCGCATTTACGTTGCTAATTTTATCCTCTCCCACCTACGATTATTGAGAATCACCGCCGTACTGCATGCGGTTTCTGCTTGTCATCGCCCCCTTCAATGCACGTCCCGGGGCAGAGTTCCTGGAATTGACCAGATTATTTCGTGCACACCCTGTAGAGCGGGAACTTTGTTCTTGAATTCGCGTGCTATTCGTCGACGCCGACACTTTACGTGTATTAGTTTTACTTGCACCCCGTTGACCCGTTAATGAGTTCGTTTATTATTTTATACTGTTCACAAGCCCCTTATCATACGCCCACTAGCAGGACATGTACGCCCCGAGAGGAAATGAATTGTGCACGCTGCTGGGTTTCCCAGCCAATTTTCGGGAGGCAGATGCACCCGTTCAAACATTTAATTGACCAGTACGCGTAAGGAAGACTTTGGCGAAACCGAGTTTCCACCACTTTTACCCTGATGGCAGAAGAGGGCAGGAGTGTATTTTGCTGTGCGTATCTGTGACAGGAAAATTGTTTTTTTGTTGTTACCATTCCACGCTTCACGTGTGCAAAGCAGAATTTTCATTTGAAGTCTAGGGAGCGTCCTGTGTGCACTTTTTTTTTGTCCTTGTTTTACTTTCGCTATATACAGTGAAATGTATTCAGGATAAACACATCAATTACATGGAGTTAAAAAAAAACTGTGCCTACCAGTCGTCTCCAATTTGGCTGTGCATGCCCGAAACATATTTCAGAAACTTAAAGCGTTCGCTTTGTTGATATGCATCGACGGCTACAGCCATGTAAGATGGCGTTGGAGGGAACGACAGGAACGTTTCACCCCGCAGTGCTCAGCGTAGCATACGTTGGCTTCTGCTCACGCTGATGCCGCGAACAAGAGGCGAGCAGATGACCGGAATAATGGTATAGGAACTTTGTTGCGCGCACCGCCGATGTCGTCACGTGCTGTTAATAATAAGTAGGAGTTCACCAGCGCGTTTAACCCAAGTTCGCTGACGTGCGCAAGGCCAAGCCTGTGACCTTCGAAATCCAACGAGTTTCTACCTTACACTACGTTACAAACAGAAAAAGAATACAATGTACAAAAGAACACAAAGTAGAATGGGTGAGAAGAATGGGTGAATTCTTAGAAGAATGGGTGAATGGGTGCGAAAGTAGAATGGGCGAAAGCGCGAATGCGAAAGTAGAATGGGTGAATTCTTATCTTATATTGTCAACATGCTTTCGCTCAAAAGTTACGGTACCTATCTTCTTGACTTCCTTACCTTTTCTCAAAGTTTTAGCCATTTTCATTGCGCATCCTGTATCATTTGTAAACTGCATTCTACTTTTTGTCGCGATATGCTGACTTATGTATTCTATTTTACTACACTATTTCTTTGTGCATTCTACTTTCTTTTTGAAGCGATATGCTGGTTTATGCATTTTATTTTTGCTGCACTGTTTCCTTGTTGTTAGTAATTTTGACGCATTACTCCTGTATATTCGAGACAAACGTGTACTTTTTCTTTTTCTGCCCCCCTTACTCAATGCCCTACACAGTGGGCCTGTAAGGTACTTGTAAATAAATAAATAAAAATACAAATGTGGGCCCTGTTAATATGCGTCAAAGATCTTTATACCAAACGCATCAGCATAATTCGGCAGAAGATTACTCGAACTAATAGTCGAAGGTTACTCGGAAGCGCTGCGTTCATAGTGTCGGTGGATCGAGGGTATACCCCGGTCCCCAAGATACTTGAGTGTTAAGCTGCGTAGGACTTCAACGGCAGAAATAATTTTGAACTGGATCAGAATATCGGTAATTGTGCGAATTGGAACGGAAGAGTCACAACCACTAGCTTGCTTTTTTTCTTTCTGGTCGCTTTAAGCAAATCTCGCGTTCATGGCTTGAATGCGGGGCTAGACTCTTGAATTTCTGCGAAAACGCTTCCTGCGTTGATCCTCTCAAAGAAGCCATACGTTTGGCGGCTCTACATGGACTAGACCACCTTCTTTCTTCGTTTCCGGAGCTGCAGAGTGGTCACAAAAAAAAGTGTGCTCCGATTTGCGAATAAAAAGAAAACAAGGAAGAGGGACAAGCAGCCGTATTTAGGAAGCCCCGCTGGGCATTTTCGAAACGAAGCTGACGAGCACGGGTCGCTAGTTAGGGCGCAGGTCCCGGAAGCAGCGGTTAATCCCGACCAGACCCATCGCGTTATCGGCTTCCGGCGGACGTTGGCGGCGCGTCCTTTGTACCGCCAATTGATTGACGCGGCGCTGATTGAATCTCACGGCCGGACCGGCTTTGCACGATTCAATTAACCCACCTCCGGCCGTACACCCCGGGCCCGACCTGCGGAGAAGCGGCGTACGCGACGCATTCGGACTACGTCTCCCTCTCGCTTAGCTGCCGTTTCCTTCTTCGGCGACGTCGAATGCAGATACGGAGAGGGCACCTTCGGTCGCGTTTTATCCAGACGTCGCGCCGGGCGGGCGAGATGTCCAAGGGATGGGGTAGGCCATGAACTGAAAGCTATTGTAAGAAGCGAAGGCTGTACGGCTTACGAGACAATGCGCGACGTCATCTTACGGGACATTTATTACCCGTTCTTTATTTCAGCACGCCCCACTTCTGCATTGAAGCTTATTTATTTACGGCCACTAAGATGGGCTGATGTGGGAGAACACGGCTTTCATGCAAGCGCGGCACACCAGCATTGCACCGAAGTATTGTGTTGAACGAAACTCTTCCTGTGACACGAATTTATTATGGGCTCGGGCTTTTGGCGTATAATATCGTCGTCGTAACCGTCGTCTTGTGTAGTCACGGTACTAAAACACCGGGACAGTCGTTTACGCCTCGCGCTAGAACGTAACGCGTGCTAAGAAAACACCGGGCACTCGTTTACGCCTCGCGCTGGAGTGCTTCGTAGCGCATGCTAAAAAAAACAACGAAACACTTGTTTACGGCTCGCGCTAGAGCGCTTCGTGCTTCAAAGACGTGACACTTTTACAGCAAAGCTGTATACCTTTACCCCCCAACAGTTTTATTTCCGTTGGCAAAAACGCCAAGGCGCCAAGAATACACTCATACACTGCATGCTTCGCTCCTCCCCATGGTTAGTGAAGATGGCCTGGGAGGGATTTTTTTCCTGCTGCTGAGAGATCTATCAAATGTCGGTGCTTCTCTTTTGATTACCATTTCCAAGGTGACCTGGTCATTATAATTCTGCGGCAGTGTTTGCTTGATGTCAGAGTTGGTGGGAGCTTTATGTGGTAAGGCAAAAAATGGCATTTTCAGTAAAAAGAAAGAGCAACATCCTGCACTTGGGATGGAGTTTGATGTACTTGCACATAAGTATTAGACTGACCCTTTGTTTTTCAAACACCTTTAAGTGTACTTCTGCGGCTGCATGGCCGCAAGAACTCTTCGCACCATTTTTACCAATCGTACACGTGGGAGCCTAATTGCCACATTTGTGGCTTAGTGCCAGTCGTGTTCCGTCGCCGTGCCTGCGGGGTTTTTCGGCTTTGATATAATAGCGGCATTATTCCGTTCTAAACGCATGAGAAAACCGCTTGCGTCGTCAAAGAAACGCTAAACAAGACAGTGTCTGTGTATAAGACGTGGCTTTTCACTACGACACACCTATAGTATATGCGCTGGCCAGTAACAACAACAAAAATATATCCAGCCCCACTGACCAATCCGTGGAGATACCGCGTCAGTCCATTGAACTGGGCGCTAGGAATAGTTAAGTAGGAACATGTTTCGCTGATTTGCTTTAATCGACCAGATTTAGGGCAAATCCCCAAGTTGGAGTACGTTTCTGCGAAGAAAGAGTTTGACATCCACCTCAAGGTAGCCGTACGGCTACAAAGGAAAGCTGTACAGCTTACTCAGAAACTTCCCAGTTGAAGAAAAATACGTTCTGGTCCAAGATCAGTTGAAGGAAAATTCGTCCTGGTCCAGGATCCTGGATTAGGACGAATTTTTCTTCAACTGCGTACTGGTCCAGGATCAGTTGAAGGAAAATTCTTTCTGGTCGAGGGTCAGTTGAAGAAAAATTCGTCCTGGTCCAGGATCAGTTATAGAAAAATTCGTCCTGGTCCAGGATCAGTTATAGAAAAATTCGTCCTGGTCCAGGATCAGTTATAGAAAAATTCGTCCTGGTCCAGGATCAGTTATAGAAAAATTCGTCCTGGTCCAGGATCAGTTATAGAAAATTCGTCCTGGTCCAGGATCAGTTATAGAAAAATTCGTCCTGGTCTATAGGATCCTGCACCAGGACGAATATTTCTTCAACTGCGACGTTTCTGAGGAAGCTGTACAGCTTTCCTTTGTAGCTGTACGGCTTCATTGAGGTTTTCCTTCGCTGGTTTGTTTCGTTCTGTTGGTCTGTTGATTGATTTGCGTCAGTACATGCTAAGGATGGAGGGGTAGTTTGGCTTTCCCAAATCTGTGGTGCGCTCCAGCGGAACGGGAAAGATCGAACAGGGAGGAAACGCCGTAACCGAAAACGCAATATTTTCCTCACTAACTTGAAAAGAAGGGTGAACCATCGCTGTGCATTATGCCGAGTAAAATTTCTTATGAAGCCCGCGTGATGCTTAAAGGTTGCGTAGTCGAATTTCCCTAGGAAGGGTAAAAGTTTGCAAAAGCTTTTAAGTTGCTAAAGGATGTCAAACGCGTACAAAACATTTAGCTGACGAGGAGGCCGCTTTTGTTAATGCGAATTGAACCACCGTCGTGCGCAGGACTATAGTCGTCGTTCTTTAAATTTCTTTCCCGCTGGCGTGCATTTTTGCATTACCCATAAAGCTGCTTCTTTTTCGTTATGTTCATTGCGTGTTACGGGCAGACACTGGACGGCACGCCTGGATAACGATGCACAATTACCCCAGGAAACGCGGTAACGATTGTCGAAGGTCGGTAAACGTTGACCAAAATTTGCATCAGCATGCACGAACGCAGCCTATTCCACGTGTTCCCTATACTCAGGGTACAGTGCTTCAGTGAGCACTTACTCTCAAATGACCACTATTAAGGTATCTCGGCTTTCTTCCGGTACTTTTTTTATCCTCCCTCGTCGGAAGCGCGTCTTGAAGTAGTTGCAAAGACTTGCACACGCCCGTTTCTCGCGTAAACACTTCAGGCGGCTTAAAAAGGAACTGGGTCAATAAGAACGCACAAAGTGCTCTAAAAATGGCGCAGGTGTTATCTTCTGCGTCGAAAACAATTCTGGATCCACGACTTTCCGTAGCTACCAAATAGTTGAAAATATGTATGTAAGTTGAAAATATGGTTAGTGCAGAAAATCTGGCCCACATAAACTTGTTTTTCGCGTTTGTGTATAGTCTGCGTGTGTTCTTGTCAGATTTCCCGAAACTGTTTTGGCTACAAAAACGCTGACACAAGGTATGACATTCTACTCTGTGTGCGTATTTTGTGCTGAGTTATAAATACAACCCTCTCTTCTCCCCTCTAATTTTCTCCTTTTATATAAGGAAGAGAAGCCAAGCCTTAGCCGCATTTAACAGGCATTCTCCATTATCCGGTGTAATTGGTTCAAAAAACAAAGACACGTACAAAACGGCAAAAGCGACGTCCGCCTTCTTTCAAAAGGCAATATTCGAAGCCCGAAAAACTTTGCGCGGCAGCGGTTGTGGTTCGCGCTTAAAACGAACACCCGCTGCACGCACGCAGCTCTCGGAAACTTAACCACAAAAAAGGCGGATGACTGGATAGAGGAAAGGGCTGGCGCTCAATCGTTACGCCATTTATCAGAAACCACCAGTGCGGAACCTTAAGCGGAAGTTATCACTAGCTGCAAGTGCTTTTCCTTCTCTTCCTTTCAATGACGTCTCACTTTTTTTAGACTCGCGAGTTCAGCTTCTCGTGAATTTTTTAGTTGCTGTGGCGTATCCACCTCGCAGTGTGACGAGGTAGTGAACGACTTCCTTCAGTCGTGACGTTTTTGACATTGCAATGCCTCGGCACGGTAATTGATGCATAACAATGTAATTACTGCGCTCTAAACGTATGTGTGTGAAAACGGTGTATCCTCTTTCTTAGCTACCCTCCACAAGTGACAGGAAGTTAAAAAAAAAAAATTCACGCATCTCCACGAAGTGAATCATGACGAGTGGGCGAAGCACTGGGGATCGTTCTTATCGTAAATCACCCGTGCGAGTGCTTACTGCTGCTAAAACGATTTTCAATCCAATGCAATCCAATCCAATTCAGTTTAATCCAATCCAAATCCAATTAAATCCAATCCAATCCAATCCAATACTCCTCGCGCATGCGCAGCCCGGCTCTCCAGGAGCACACGCTCTCTCTCTCTCTCTCTCTCTCTCTCTCTCTCTCTCTCTCTCTCTCTCTCTGTGTGTGTGAACCTTTTATTTTGTTCTTGTTAACCTTTTGTGAACATTTTGTTCACACATGTTTCGATTTACACGGTGCTGTGCCGTGAGCACGGACGCCGGACGCCGGACGCCGGACAAGCCTCCGCCTTAAGGTGTTTCGCCCCTAAAACAGATAGGCAGAGGCAATGCGTGCCATCTGTTGAGTGCGACCATCTTTTGGGTGTTAGTTCAGTACATGCTCACCACGACCAATTTTCGCTCTCTGATATCCTTCCAATAACACGAATTTAAAAATTCGCCCTGCTTACGGCAACTCAGAAACTAACTGTAGCTCCGAACGGTATGCTTCGCTCGATGGGCCCGATATCGACGAAATATCAAGTTTAGCAAGTAAGCAACTGTGGCTATTATTTTTGCGGCCACCGAAATGGTCAGCGTGAGGTACCCGATATATAATTTGGCAGCAAGACATGTCATTCAAACACTGTCTTTTCTGCGTAAGGACGTTACGTAACCGTGCAATTGACGCACGTACGCACATTTACTGTCCGCAGCCTGGACATGGATACCTGCGACCAGTTTCATGCGAGTTAGAGGGGTTCGCTTTTGTTGTCGACGTTGCGTTTTCGTTGTAGGCGAAACACAAATGTGCCCGTGTGTTCGAGATTTCAGGGCATGGCACAGTAACTTGTAGCCATTTGCTAGGGCATGCTGCATAACCCAGGTGTAATGGCTCCAGCGCATTGTTACGCAAAACTGAAGTTTGCAAGAAAAAAAAAAAAGTTATTCGGGGTGGGGGAAAAGAGAAATGCAGGGGGCATCACTCGTCGAAAGAAGTTTTCAGCGCAAAAAACAGAAACCAGACGGATGGCGCGGAACGCAACACTTCGCACTTGTGTACCTCCTATCTTAAGCTCGTGCTTCGCTGTGTAAACTTTCGCACCACCAACAAAACAGCCAGCTCTTTCAACTGCAGCCATTTTTTAAAACAAATAATCAACTGCGTAACATAAAATACGATATAGCTGTTCATTCATTCATTCATTCATTCATTCATTCATTCATTCATTCATTCATTCATTCATTCATTCATTCATTCATTCATTTTGGACATTCCGCACCGTAGGGCATTGAACGTCGTCCATGGTTCTATTCGAGAACTTATCAATGCAAGCAGCTGCAGGCACTGAACCATACGAGTAATATATTTTGTTTCTGTAGGTAATTCTTCCCCTGTAGACATCTTTCCTAGTCAAGACATTTGATGCTCTTTTTTACGGCTTTTGATTATACTGTTACGTTCGTTTTATGGATCTTTAGGAAAATTTCTCCACTCGCTTTGAATGTGTCGACATGCTTATAATGAGCACGAAAGCAAGACATTTCTTTCCATTGGTGGCTGGAATAATTTAGATCGATATGTGCGGGGTCTTTACTTAACGCTGCAAAAGCAGGACCTTCCTGCGGCATTGTTTGGAATGACTGAAATTGTATCCCCGTCAGCTATTGTGATTTATTAAACTCGTGCTTGTTTTTTTTAAACTTGGGCGAGACGATGCAACCCGAGTTTTTACGTCAATCTTTGACTGGATTACATATTGCTGCACAATTTTTGATGACTATCGTAAACGCAACGCGACGGAGAGTTTTCGTGCACGCGCCTTCCTAATTGGGGCGACGGTTAGCGAAGCACTGATACTGAAAATGTTCACGTGTACGAGCTATCGGCGAACGATGAGAGACCCACGTGATTTAAATTAATCCATGGATCTGAATCCGTCCTCGTTAGTATAATGGCCAATTAATATCCGCTAGTCAGGCGGGGAGATCGGCGTTCGTTAAGGTTTCGATACGTTAAGCAGCAAATTCCAACGATCCTGTGTTTCCTCAGAATTCACAAATGTACTAATTGTTTATACTTTAGCTGTAACTGAACTTTTCAGGGAAGAAGAACATAGCCTATTCATCCCTTGTGTTTCTATATAGCAGCGGTGGTTATGAGTAAGAGGACACGTTTGATACGAAAGTGGTAAACGGACCATTGAGAGAAAAGACGGGCGTTGGCGTCTGCATTGACTTCTAGATTACTTTTTGTCAGACCCGCGTCGTGTGACTCATCAAGCACGCGTCGCTTAAAGGGGCTAGGAAGACAAAATACAACCTCGTTCAGTTTGAAAGAACTGCCTAGTCTTTGGTCGACGAGGTATCAAGGCATGAACGAGAGAGGGCTCCTGCGTCTGTTGCAAGCCTTCGTAGTCAGCCAAGCAGCATACGCGGGAGCCTTCCACCGTTGGACCAAGACGGAGGAGGGAAAGATCGACGCCGCCATCAGGAAAGCATACAGAAGTGCGCTGGGCCTGTTACCAGGCATGAGAACGTCGGCTTTGCTGGCTCTGGGAGTGCACAACCCTCTCTCGGAGATAGGCGAAGCTCAACGAACAGCGCAACTAGCCCGCCTAAACGGCACAAGGACGGGCAAAAGCATCCTGACTCGGACCGGGCTCAGCTTACCCGGAAACGGGGAGGCTGAGAACGGTGAGCTGGAGGACCAAGTACCCACAAGGGACGAGGCGGCGAGAGGCATCATCGTGTTCCCGCTGCCAAAGAATGTCGACCCAGAACGGGATCCGGAGCGGCGCAAGGCAAGGGCGGCGGCCCTAGCAAGACAGTTCCAGAGCGACGAGAATGCTGCGTTCGTGGACGTGGCCAAACACCCAACGAGGAAAGAAGTGTTCGCGGCGGCAGTCATCCGGGCGTCAACGGGTGAGCTGATCAACGCGGGCACAGTACGAGCCAAGACCCCGGGCCAAGCAGAGGAAGCGGCGATAGGTCTGGCGATGGGAGTTCCCGGCATCAAGACGATCCTGAGTGACTCCAAAACAGCGATCAAGAACTACGCCAGAAGCACGATCTGGAGGGGGGCTGAACGGATCGTGGGGCTCGCCAGAGCCTCGCGAACCTCGGACGGCTCCCCTACCGGACCGACCATCACCGTGAAATGGTTCCCCGCCCACGTGGGGGACCTACCAAATGCGGTCAACCGCAACGAAGAAGCAGACGCAGCCGCCCGTGAACTCATCAGATGCCGGGATGGCAGCGTGGCTCCTCGTACGGAAGACAACGACGAACACGCACCCGAACCCCTGACCGACTATGGCGACGTTCTCAGAAGATTCAGGGAGGGCAGAAGAGTCTACCCAGCGCCGCATAGAGATCTCTCTCGTGCGGAATCAGTGTTACTCAGACACTTACAGGTGAAGTGCATGTTAACCCCGGCGTTGGCGCGCCACATCTGCCCGGAGATGTTCGCAAGCCCTATGTGCAGTGTTTGTGAACAAGAACTCGCGACACTCGGACATATTGTGCGGTGTGATGGTGCAGTGCAACCGAGCAGTGACGCGTCCAGCGGAACTGCCGGTGAAGAACACGTCAGTGGTAGAGGCGCAACGAGCGAAGACGAAGATACCGACCTCGTCCCCGAGCAGACCCTACCCGGACAGATGGAGCGATGGATTCGCTCTATGGACTGCCAATCCCAAAAATGGGCGATCCAGCGGCTTGAGGAGGCGCTGGCCAGGCAGAAGAGAACGGGAACCAACGGCCCGTCAAACCGGGCCGAAGGGACCCAAGTATCTGATGCTAGGCCAGACGTAACCCTCGAGATCTAGGCCCAGTGTTCTTAGGACTCTATTAGACTAGAGCACTAGAAGGGTAGTCCGAGCCCTGCGCGGCCGGAAACTACCCGCACGCAGGATCCTGTGAATAAAGTCTTTTGTCTCTCTCTCTCTCTAGTCTTTGGTAACTCGCCCAGCTCTATACAAGCCACGAAATAAGTTTGTTAAGCTAAAGGTAACCAAGAAATATTGAAAATGATTAACAGGGAAAATTGGGTGTGTTGGAATGTGGGTAATAGCCGCGATGTAGCTCGGGTAACGTCACTCAAGCGCGCCAACAACGCCCCGGCTAAGAGAGAGAGAGAGAGAGAGAGAGAGAGAGAGAGAGAGAGAGAGAGAGAGAGAGAGAGAGAGAGAGAGAGAGAAATCTTTTCAGTAAGTTTCAAGTTATTTAATGGGCGCAGAACAGTAACATTTGGCTGGAATACTCTGTGGCCCCCAAATCTAAACACTAGATGCGCTTGTCGACCACGTCCTGAAATCATTTCCGATTCTGAAGAAAGTTGAAAAAGGTGTTACAGGGTCATTTTAACTAAACGTGAGCAAAGAACAGCTTCCACTGCGTCTCGCGTTTCGTCAAAACGTCCGCAGCGCTGTTGCGCCTCGTTGCAAAACGGCAGCTTCGTGCTTCCCAGGGCATTGCAGCGTGCCAACTGCTCGCGTGTTCTACCTGGAGGGAAAGAGAGGGCTCGGTCATCATCTTCGGCGCTCGCATCCCAGCCACAATCAGAGGAGACGATCGCGGCGGCGACGGGCCTTGGCACGCAATTCGCGCGCCTTTTTTCCGCTGCTCTCTCCTCTCCTCCGCCCAGCGCCGTTACGACGCTAAGCGAGGTGTCGTGCT
Source organism: Haemaphysalis longicornis (assembly GCF_048455015.1). NCBI lineage: Eukaryota > Metazoa > Arthropoda > Arachnida > Ixodida > Ixodidae > Haemaphysalis > Haemaphysalis longicornis. The sequence goes on along the minus strand of NW_027526335.1, from coordinate 27,332,077 downwards.
CTCTGCCGACGCCGCGTGGACGTCTCTCATTCGACCGATGACGACGAGGGTCGAGGAGCCCCGGAATGTGGACAGCGGCCAACGTCCTTCGTTCGCCGTCGCGCGCTGTGAAACGTTGCAGCAGGCGAGGACGAGCCTGCGCGCGCTTACTTCCTCCAAGACGGACCGCCCCGGTGAATTTTTAAAGCGCCCACACCATACCCGCGCTCCCGGAGATACGCCGTCTGAGATTCGAGCCAAGACGGAGGGAAGGAACAGGAATATTGAGAGAATAGCGGATTTGAGCAGTGTTAACTGATGGGAGTTCACGTTAGCACGACCGGGAGTGCGACATTACAAACACTATCTATGCCTGTCATGTTTTTTTTTTTTTCACAAGTTATGTATGTATAAGTATATGAATCCTTTATTTGTGCTGTTTCGGTTGTCTGTCGTTTTTAGGCCCTTTTTGCGCTGTCTTTCTTCTTTCCTTTTTTATTTTTTTCCCGTTTTTTTCAAGTCATGTATTAGAAATACCACAGTTGACTTTTTGATGTTGTTTGTTACCATGTCCTGCGGATTGAATAATAACCCTTTATTGTGTTATCAGAACTGTTTTTTTTTTTACTTGTATTATTTGTATAGTTTGAACTGCAATGATGTTGCTGTGTGTCGTGTGCAGCGTCCATTTGGGCCCAGTCAGGCGATCGCATGTGTCGCCTTTCGCCCATGAGCCGCTGCATTGTGCTGTACTATTGTTCTTGAATAAATAAATAATAAGGAGTGGTGCGATCACGGCGAAGTTTCTGTGGCGCCGCTTCCGTGTGGACACCCCCAACCTTGCCGCTCAGAATTATGACCACCGAACAACCCAGCGAAATCATCGCAGGAAAGTGATATTCAGCACAGTGCAAGAGGTCAACTTGGGTATGAACTCTGTACAAACAGTTTGCAGAGATTTGGATAGTTTTTGTGTAATTCGGTGCCAAAAGATACTACCCATACACGCGAAAATAATCTACGCGAAAATAATTCTCGTTACTCTGAATAACTCACTATTAATAACTTCTGAAAAAAGGCAAACAAACTGTGATGAGCCGGAAAACAGCAGGTCTATATAAGAAGGAAGGGGGAAGGGAAAAAAGCGCAACTGAATGTCTTAATCCTCTTTAAAGAGTACGTTTCTTCTTCTCTGTTCCAACACGTGTTGGCGTTCTTTCAGGCCCACGACACCATTTTAATCTACCAGTTACAAAAACGGAGCTTTTGGTGGTTTTGTGAGCCTGAGCCCATTCCTAGTTCTGCTGCACAGGAATGACGAATTGCATTTTTTGTTTTTATTGCAGCGTATGTGCGAGACACGTGTATAACCTTTCACTGCGCAAAAAACAAAAAGGAGCGTTGATTAAATGGGCACCGAGTGTCGTTACACAACTACGGTATTTCAACATTACATTGTGCATGCCGCAGTTTTCCTCCGCTTTTCGTATTTCGCACGCCATTCGTTCAACTTTCGACAAAAGAAGTGCAAGCTACGCTGCTGCAACACAGCTCATATTTCTGCAGGGATGTGAGCACTCGTGATTTAAAAATTAAAGAAAACCGCTAGCAGGAGAGAAAAAAAATAATTTGAGCCACAACGAATGTTTGCATTCCCGGAACTGCAAACACTCGCCGTCACTAAGCGTGATGGGCTTTTAATCACTAAAAATATACAGTCGCGTGAAAGGTATACATATAACACAACTGCGCAAGGCTTCAGCAGTGGACCTGTTGTTTATCTCGATTCGCGCTTTCATGAGAAAGCTACCGGCGCGGTTGAATTCTCATGTGGTCTGACGTGATTGGATCTGCGCGCCGTTATCCATGATATTTTAGCGCGCGCAGCCAATCACGCGATACCATGTGAGACATCAATCTCGTCGTAAGATTTTCGGTACACGATAGGATTTGTCCCCAGGGCTGAATGATTGGAGATGGCGGAAGAACATGGCGGGTAATACGCTGTCGATCGCGCGGTACGCGTCATGCGGAACTGTGTGACACGGTGAAATCTAAGCTTCGATGGTCGGGTAAAAGATTCGTAGTTGATGAAACTGGTGATCGCCGACCAAAGGTTTATTTAAAAGGCAAAAAAAAAAAAGACGCTTCGGTGAGGCTCAGTGAACAAGGCTTCCGTATGGAAGCCGAAACGCCTCTTTACCTTTTTAAATAAACCTTTGGTCCGCGATCACCAGTTTCATCAACTATGAGCGTGACACAATGCAGAAATATGACACAATACAACATGGTGATGGGTTCTAAGCAAATATTAATGCGTGTATGACACTAAGGACAAATTATGATTAGATACACCAGGGCCAGCTAATCGAGGTATGTAAGATAAACGGCCGATCAGAAAAAAACAACAATCGAAATTAAAGTTCCAACTGCACACATGGATTGCGTTAAAATGAGTAAATTTGAGCGATACTTAATCACTGCCAGCATCCCAGAAAACCTTACCATGCCATAAACACGATTATTAGCAACTAAGCGAATACCTGCTGAAGATATAGCCTCGATTGTTACACAGTGAATCGAAGGTCAAAAATGCATCGCCCATGTAAGATATACACGACAAAAAGAATGGCGCCTTTCTAAAATTCTATGCCCTTAAATTTTGTTTCCGTTTCATCTCACTTTTTTTATGATATTATGGAAATTGGTGGGGCGAAGTAGCCGATCGAACGAGGGCGCAATACGGTGGCTCCTTTCTGCACGCACGGCCCTTCACGAAGCGGTTCCAGGTTCCTCGGAGTCAAGAGTGGTGAAGCGAAAGCAACAGTGGGAATTTCTCCTTCTCCCCTCCTTCCACAAGAGCGGCCGCAGCGGGTTCACTTCACGTTCGCACGAACCGCGAAGCGGTTTTAAATAAAAAGGAGGGTCGAAGGTAGCTCACTTGTCAAAGAGTAAAGCGAAAGCGAGTGGTACCCACTCGGGTTCATGACCCAGTGAACGACGAGCGGATGCCGCCTACCCCCGAGCGAGCAGAAAAGGCGAGGAAGGCAGGCGCTCGGTCGGCGGCGACGCGGACGAACATAAAAGAAGACCGTGATCCCCGACTGGTTTTCTCTCCCGCACCAGCTTCGCTGGATACACGGGCCGCGTCGCAGAGACGCCGGTTCCTGACAGCTGGCAGCTTCTTTGCTCGGAGCTTTTTCAACTGAATATAACGCTTTGCCGAGGAGAGGGCTGAGACTGCATGCCGCCGCCGCCGTGGCCAGCACCACTCCCTTGGTGGTCGTCTTTCGGGCCGAAGCCGCTCAAGTCTTGCTTGAGCTGCGAGGGAACCGCTTCGCAGGAAAACTCCAGATGGTGGGACGCTTGATTGCGTTTAAAAAACAATAAGCCCGAGGAACGTTGGGAAAATCCGCGGGTTCTCGGTACTCCAGGAGTTGGTGAGGGCGCACGCGCGAGTGGCTTGACCCCTAGCAAGGTCCAGTGTATGAATATTGGATGTTGCGCGCTGAGACTGGGGGTGAAGGCGAACTTAGTGGACCGTGCACTCTGCGCATACCGACGTGTTAGCCCTTTGTGGGCTTCGGTGTTGCGCCTTAAGTGTAAGGGGCACTGCTGGGGCTTTCCACACGCCATGAAAGAGGTTCAAGGCCAGTGTCAGGGGTTAACGCACAGCTGCGTGGTGGTCACGGTCGGGTTGAGCCTCTCGGCAGGCTCCCTCTGCTCTTATAGCAGCGGCCAAACGCAAACAAGGCAAAACGGCGCCACTCCACTGCCTGTCCTGCGCACTGCCGCCGGGTCGGGCAGCGGCCACAAACAAGATGGGATGGGCCATGGCGTTCCCATCTGGGCGCACCTGAATCCACGGGCAAGCCATCCATCACCGATGGCAATATGGCGTCAGCTAAGGCGCGGTATATAGGCTTACGTCGTCGGAAGGGGTGGGAGCAGGTGCGTGATGCTGGCTCCGCTTCGCTGCCACGGCTTGATGAAGAGATTTACAGACCGAAATGCGCGAAGCCGAGCGCGCGCCACGTGGCTCGTATACGACGCACTTTATTATCTCCGTCAGGGCGACTTCTGGTACGCCTGGAGCGCGCTCTCGTAAAGACGGGCCGCGTTGCATTTTCATGGGGAACGACGCGTCGCCTCCGCAACAACACTCCAAGGTGTTTTCACGGTGAGTCATGTGTGGGCATGCCGCGTAGGTAGGCCGTGGCGAAGTTTAACGTCTCAGCCAAATTTGAGGCGGCGGTTGAGGCTGGCCGCAGCGAGGCACAGAGTCACCGCACCAGCAAGCAGATGGGGAATGGAGGAAGGTTCTTCTCCGTGCTTTGAATATAGCACGCTCGCACGCCGCAGCTCATGGTGGGGGTATCGTCACTTACGTCTTACGAGTGCGTTGCACTCGGGGCTCATGCCGTACGTGGTGTGAAACAGGATACGTTTGCCGGTGGCGCCGAGTTGCCCTTTCATTTGCTTGCTTTTTATGCGGAGTATTACTTGGTTCGTGCGAAAACCCTGCCATTATGGTAAGTTGTGGTACTCAAACAAAACAATTTCAGTTTGCCATGACGCGTCATATACTTTTGTTTGGCGCTGGCTGGAGGGCGACTCGCTAGATGGCGCAATCTGGCCTAAGGTGCGCGGTGTTCTAGCGTTTACATTACCAAGCGAGCCAGCAAAGCGTAGTCGGGGGCGCCAGTTAAATGCTGACGAAGTACGGTACCATCCCAGCGTTGCGAAATATTACTCGCACACCAAGTACCTGGCAACGCGAAAGGAATCGAGCACGACGAGCGTGAGTCATCATGAACCATTAAGGTCCCCTACGACGACACCAGCGTCGCACTCGGTGGTGCAGTAGGCAAGGCGGCAGGGCAACGGGGAGCTACGAGAGCGAAAAGCAGCATGCACTGACCACGTGAACATCTGAAGCACGAAAGCTTCAAGGCAATGCCACGGACACGTACACGACCAACCACTGGCCGATCACGGGGATGACGATGACGATGACGATTGTTAGTGGTATCTCCATTGTAATGGGGGGATGACGTGTCATCCCACCAAAGAACCTAATATATCCACGCTGTACTACTGGTTTAATTCTAGCACTACCCCTAGGGCAGGCTCCAAATAAATGTTGTCCGTTACAAATGGGAGCTGTCCCAGGCCTTATTCCCCTCTCTGATTTTCGTCCACCAGCCTATTCTGATCTTCTTTTAGTCACATCTACAGCCTTGAAGTTTACTATGTGCTACCCTTAAATCCTAAAGCTTCGGGAATTTTGTTTGGATGAACACACTCCCATTCCAACACTATGTACCGCATAGTTTCTGTTTCCTTTCCGCAGACGACGCATACCCCATCATTTTGTGTATACCTGCCCCCAAAGCCCTTAGTTGGACAACCCCGACAGGCATGACGTCGTAGGTGTAGCACGAAGGAACGGGAGATGAATGTACACGTATAGAAAAAGCAGCTCTGCACGTCACAACTTTGCTAGCCCTCCATTTCTATAGGGCAGGATGGCTCCTCAACAAAATAAGAACTGAATAACTGTCCTGTTGAAGTATCAAAGGTTATTTATATTATCATCATCATCATCATTTATTATACCCTTAAGGGCCCCTTGCGGGGTATTACATAAGGGGGGAGCAAGTACAAAAATTCAACAGCAGGTGATGGTTGATGGTACAGGCGTAGAAGTGAGGCAGATTCATAATGAAATGTCAGCAACACCGCAAATATATATACATATATACATAGAGGAACTGTAGCAATAAAAATAAAGATTAATATGAACCATTGGTTGGCCACAAGAACCAACCAATATAATGAATAGATGAAATCATTTATGAGGTGGTAAGTGAATTATGCATCACTCAATATCTCGTGCTTCACGAATGAGTTCATAAGCGACCCTCTTTTCTTGTCGACACCACGTAAACGTGCTCCGGTATGGGCTAGGCGCATCAAACGCTCATTTATGAGTTTTGAATCTTTGATTTTATTTTGCTGCGGAATTCTTTTAAGTGACCGCCAAATTACTTTATTACCGCAACTCAAAGAAAGCCGGAAATCACCAGCGGTGTTTTTTGTGGCGTCACACCAGGCAGCGAAGGTTTTTCCGAAATGTGAAGAGAGCAGGAACAGAGGAATTGTATTTTAAATGAGCGTCAAAATGGCGTTCCGCGCGTACAACTGTGATACCCGAATCGGATGTTTTGTTGCCACATAATGTAACCACTTAAAGCGCTTCGTCACTGTCTGAAAAGCGGGTCAGGTGATAAAAAAGTGTTTCAAGGCCGCTTTAAATAGATGTTAATTCCTACATCCACGGTCGCTGTTCGTAGATTAAGTGGCGACTTTATGGGAGACGATCAACTTTATCGCTGCAACCGTTGGGCGCAACGCGATTCCGATAGAGTAGCAAGCTCCGTTTACGTAGTCTTTTCGCCCCATAAAATTCCGAAACGGGAATGGACATCCCTTATCGCACGTTGACTGTACGTAAGTGTCGTAATTGGAGCAACGAACTTTCCTTCTGCGTCTCGCGCCTTAGCCGTCGTTTCAAAAGTTGCTAAGCGAGTCGTGCGCACACCTGAACCGCTTGGCAGTGTCCGTTATGAAACACAGGCTGACACAGTATGCCACGGGCGTCTCTTTTTCTGACATTGTTTCTTTCGAGTGAAGCGAAGTTACTCGCTTATTCATGTTTGATACACAGTCCCGCACATGTCACTCCTTAAGGCCGATGCAGCGGCCCATAGTGCGCAACATACTGAAGCGAGGTTCAGGGCAGAATTAATAAGCGCCGCCTGCGGGGCGACGTTCATTAGCTTCCGTGGTCACGTAGACACCGAAAAGATAACAGCGCGCATTCGTGACCGTTAGTGCCCGCCTTTCCGAGCGGTCAAAAGATCGGTGTCTTGCCCACAGGCACGGACACGCTACGGATGTCTGAGTAGTGCCGTGTGTCGGCGAAACGGCGGCACCGCCTGGCACCGCGGGACATTCGCGCCACCACGAACATGCGCACTCGTGTACACACGCATCCACAATCACACATAACTAGCCGCATCTTTTGAAAATCTCGAAGTTGCGATAGTATTCCCGTATACACGGCGGAGTATCCTAATATGTTGGTGTGTGAGAGGTGCTGTGGAGGAGGACTAAATGCACGGATGGGGACGGGAAAGAGGCTTACTCCCCATTCCCTGTTCCACACCTGCTGTAAGGTTGCGAATCGTTAGGACGAGCGGTGGCATGGCAGCAGAATAAACACGTGAAGCAACGAAAGAAGAATTGTGGCGCTTTTCTTGTCTTCATTTGTTCTCCCCCTCCGCAACACATTGCAGACCCAGTGACTCATAGAAGCCGTCGCATTTGGAATTGTGAAAAAAAAAAAAAATCTTTTGTGCCGGTTCGCTCGGGAGTTGTCGTTCGAGAGAACACCCACTTGGGTCAGCGCCCAAGACGGGTGGACCACGAAACAACCCGAACGCGTTTTGCCTGTCTCAAAATCCCACTCTCAAATTAAACTGGCTATTTCCCCTCGTGTTCAAAATCCTTCCTCTCATATTCACATGTTAGCAATTGTCCCCTCTCGAGTCCCTTCGACCTCCTCCCTCTTCTCAGCGAAAACGAGGGTTGGGTCGGCTTTTGTTGCTGCTAAGACGAACAAAGGGGCAGTGGCTGCCGTGGGGCGCGCAGTGTACAAGGCGTGCGCGGGGACGTACAATGAGTGCTCCCGTGAGGAGGAGGGGGGGGGGGGGATCCCCTCAGGACTTAGCAATCAGCCCGTATTTAGGCCGCGTCGTCAACGTGTAGGTTCCATGCTATTATAGATTGATTGTAGGGTTTAACGCGCCGACACAACGCAGGCGGTGAGGCGCACCGTAGTGAAGGACTCCGGATTAATTTTGACCACCTGGGGATCTTTAACGTGCGCCAAAATCTCTCACGCACGGGCGTTTCTTGCTTTTCGCCTCCATCAGGAAAGCGGCCGCCGCGGCCTCCATGTTATTATAGAAAACCTAACTATTTCTTCTCTTTACCGGGCCTAACACTGACCCGGCCGGACCGAAGCTAAAGTGAACTAGAATAGTGAACTAGAAGCTAGAGTGAACTAGAATTCTAGTTCACTCTACCGAAGCATTTAAATTTCGCCGCAAAGGACACACTTTATTCCTCTGCTGCAGATCTGTTTCATTTACTTGCAGCAGGGAGGCACGGCTGCCCTTGCCCCCCAGGCAGACCGAGCTCGCACAATGCTAGGCAGGGCTCCCCTGCATATATATATTGTCACGTGTACAAGAAGTTTAAAGAGGACGACGACGAAGGGAACGCCTCCAGCCACCTCTATTTAGCGCGTGCCGACGAACTGTCGACGGCGACGAGGCGGAGGAGAGTGTCTCGGGCAGTTGTGCGCAAGAGCACGTGGAGCGAGCTGGTCGAGCTAGAACGCCAGTCTAGCGCGTGGTGTGCGGGAGCAAGGGACTACTGCTTTGCTGAGTTCCTAGGAGGCACAAGTTCGCCTTATTAAATCACCTTCACCCACCCGGACTATTCCGTCGTTATTCTTGTTACGTGGCAATATAAATATGCCCGCCGGGTTCGGATTTATTCACTTCCTTTATTCCTTTATTTCTTTCCAAATTCTTTATCTGTTTCAATGACCTGCCACACCTCCCCTTTGCTTTCCGAGGTTTTCTTGACTGCCAACCCTTATTTCTGTCTTATTTCAACGAGCCCTTCATTTCCTATTCTGATTTGCTATATATATATATATATATATATATATATATATATATATATATATATCAAGGTTGCAGTCGTCATTGCCAGTGCTATTCGGCTGTTTCCGAAATATATATATATATATATATATATATATATATATATATATATCGTTTTGGAACTTCACGTGTATTGCGAACCTTGTCGTCATAAGTTGTTCTGATGTTTTCTTTTAACTCGTGATTTTGTGATGAATGATCTGTAACTCTTTCCTTTGTTACCCCCCTTACTCAATGCCCTAAACAGGGGCCTGTAAGGTATTTTAAATAAATAAATAAATAAATAAATAAATATATATATATATATATATATATATATATATATATATATATATATATATATATATATATATATATATGTATATATGTATATGTATATATATGTATATGTATATAAATTGAATGCTGTATGCTTTGGCCGCATTTTAGATCGTCATTGCCGTACTAGTTTCTTATTCACGCCATAAAGTCCTTTCTTTTCGCCATCTATGCAACCGCCTTTCTCCGGTGGACATGTAGGGCTCAGAACATCGATCGGCGCGTCCAACGCACACAGCATTTCCCTTCGAAGCCCGTGTTCGAGCTCCAACACCGACGACAGAAACATACACCGCAATAAAGATACGTCTTCACAGATCGTAACAAACAGAATAAAGGATATCTTAGCTCGCGTAGAGGACGTCCAACAAACGTGAACAAAGTGCTAGCAAGCACAGCCGTTGTCAAGGGCTGCTTCCACGGCACACTGGCCTCTTTGTTGCCGGCTCGATTCCGTGCGCCTTTATGGCCACTGATTTGCATTTGAGCGGCGATCCACTCTTGCGTTTTCAGTGCCGGGCGAGCACAGCTGGCGGGGAAAGCGCGCGCTCCCCGGAGAAAAGCTCATTGGAAACAGAAGCTCGGAAATTTCTCGTCCCGTATGCCTTCGCTCGGATCCCTTCCTTGTTTGTGCGGCGGCGTTGCGTCCGAATTCCGCTACACCGCAGAGCGCATTCCGGCCTGTTCTCCCTTGCGCGTGCACACCAGGTCAACGCGGGGTGAACGCGAGGGGAGAAAACAGGTTTCCCAGGAATAATAGCGCGGTTATTTCGAGCGAGCGCCTTCGTATAGATGAATAGCTTTGCGCGCCTGCCGCATACAGCGTGTTGGGCTGGTAACGGATGATCGGATCCGTATTCCCGATAGCTGCACGGCGCTGTCTACGGGTCGGAATCCGCGCATATATAATAAACTTTTTCTTACTGCGTGGATGAGATTTCGATCACGGGAGAGAACGTGTGAGAGATCGGCGTGGAGCACGAGGAATAAAACTCTAACGCTGCTCATTTGGAATCACCCGCACGAGTTGCCAAACTGGACTTGGATTATAATTCCGTCGTTAAAGGCAACCTGTTCGCGTGTACGACGATCCCCCTCCCTTCGCATTCTGGGAGCCCTTTCTACGCTGCGTCACGCTGTTTAATCGATGCGGAAACGACCTCGCGACGGTGCAAAATAAAATAAAACAAAGTCAAATAGTGCACGTTCATACGCTCCCCTACACTTTTGGTAATGGCAATTGCATTTTTTGTATTATAATTTTTTGTAAGCCGGGATCGACCTACAAAAGAATGAGAAGCCATTTCACTCTGTGAAGCTGGATAAACGGCGAATCTGTACAAAATACACATTACACCCATGGTTAAGATTGTACACGTATTTATTTTTTTAATCACTTGGTAATGGTAGTAACCATAGCTTTGTGATTACTTAATAAGATTGGGAAGGTCCCGAGGATCCTGGCAGGTAACTCCCTCCCGTAAAAGCGCACGTATTGACAGCATGCGGGAATTTTTTATTTGTGCAACTTCACAATGAACTAACTAATTATGACAATTAAATGAAACTCAGAGTAATGGTAATCATTTTAACGGCTACTTCTCTTATAATTGTTTTTTTAGATAGCTTCCATAAAACGAGAAAAACATTCATTTTTTTTAGCATTTACGTTAAAGTTGGCTCTGGCGCAAGGCGTTTCTGCCACCCCCAATATTTGACGGCTGTAAAGTGTAAACTTGGGCTAATTGACACATACCAATTAACAGGGCAACAGCGCGAAGACGAAGACAAGAAAAGGAGGGTTGTTCACACGACGCTTTGGTGGACATAGTTGACGGACTTAAAAAATCTCCGAAATCCTAGCCATAAACAGCGTCGCCGTAAAAAAAAATTGTCTGTGCGTATCTCGCGGTGTATTGCCATAATCATGAACCGTTTCTATTTAACGGGTGCAAGAGGTCGGGATCGCCATCCTGCTTCAGTTACAATGGCCCACGCACGTCGTCACGCCAGCGGGGTGCGGTACTTCATTTCGCCTATGCGCCACTCTGTGTTCTGAGGAGCAACGAACCCACCAGTGACATCGGAGGATGACCAGACGGTAAAGTCGAAGGACAAGCCAGTGCACCATAAATCAATATATGTCCCCGGTTTATTTGATAACCCTCTCAACTCCATTCCGCCCCGAACGGCATGAGAGGTACACGTGTCCTTCAACCGCTTGCGGACATGCCTCCCAGGGTGTCCAGCAGTCATATTGACCAACACGCAAGGAAGCTCGCTCAAACAGTTTCTCGATGAACAGCCTACGGCGCCAGCTGGGTTCACTGGCCACGCCCGCTCTCACCGGAAAGATGAGGGCATCATTGGTTTAACTTATTCCAGCAGTGTAGCCTACATCTATACCCCGGCCCTGTACCAACACCGCGCTTCCAATGCTTGTTTCCACGGGTTCGCAGATGCGTGGATAAACACGGGCAGCGCGCTTTCCAGTCCCCCGGGAGCATGTCGCACACCCGTTCTGTTCGCTCCACCAGCGCCTGTATCAACAGAAAAAGCCTCATTTTCACGTCATCACGGCAAACCCGGAATGCGACCTTTCATGGGGCCAAATCACGTGACGTCATCAACGCTGGTGCGGAAGTAGCCAATCGCAGGGCGAGAAACACCGCGGAGTGGGACGGAGGCTTCGTGGGTCTGCGCGTCTACCTGGCGTCGGTGCGTCCACGGCGGACTGGAATCTTCGCCGACGGGGTGCATGCGCTCATAATTATTTCTCGTCGCCCGCGAATGCTGCTCGAAGGCTTCGCGCGGCGCCGGTTCAGTTTGCGGTGGTGGCTTTGAATCGCAAATGAGACACCCGCGTGGCTTCGTCGTCATCGCCGACGCAGCCGCCGTCGCGAGGGGGGAAATACCGTCGCCGGAATTGTGCCTGGCGTCGCAATGTTCCGCCCGAGTCCACTCTTTCGGTGTCTAGGTCGCAGCGGTATTTACGTGCAGTGATGTTTTGTCTACAGAGATGGACTTCCTCTCAAGCAATGCTTTGTCTACGGTGTAGCTTTGTCTACACGAACGGCCGACACTAGTGGAGCACCGGTGTACGGGAGAAACGGAGCGCTATCCGACACTGCGCGGTGAAAGTCGATGTAACGCGTTTGCAAACATCGTGCAACGAGAACCTCGTCAAAGCAGCGCTGAAATCTAGAATAGAAAGAGTAACGCAACGTCTTGGAGCGAATATGGTATTTGGGGCGTGAGGAATTAACCGCCTTTGCGGCCGCTGCTTTCATAAAACATCACAGAGCAGTGTTCCGGAATAAAAACAAAAAAGAGCTTACAAAATAGGCCCCTTTAACAGGTTTCGTTGCACATATGGTCTGTGGTGCTTTTACCAAAAAGCTCCACGGCGACGCCTTGCAGTATTGAGGCGACTGATTTTTCCTCTTTACAAACTAGCTATGAATTTAAGAAAAGAAAAGGACTCAGGTTCTCTTCATGGCCGTTTTTAAACATGTCATTGCCCTTACTGATTTGCGCGTTTGTGGCCTCTAACAGCCGGATGGTGCCGCGCATACAGAGTAGCACACGTTTCAAGATAAAGAGCCATTGAAATAAAGGCAACGTGTGTAACCACTTAATATGACCGTTGGTATTGCACTGTCACATTAAAAATATTTCTTGGAAACATCTACCGCACTGTTTAGAAGATCGCTTCTGACACAGGGAACATCTGCAAAAACCCACATTCATATGAAGCGACATCAGTAAAGGAAGCGCATACATTGAATTGCCTGTTTTAATTACATCCACTAACGCCTCCCGTATACAGACAGCGGTCCACTGCCGCTCTGTGTAACGTAAGAAAATTATGCCCCTGGACTGAGGCGAACCCACCCCACCGAGTGACGGCTCAACCACCACCGTTTGCTCTATTAAATATTTCTTCTCTCTCTCTCTCTCCCAAGAACATTATTCGTTAGACACAATACGCGGCTTCTTGAATGCGAGTCGGTCGCCATGCGGTGTCCTGTTTTTTTTTTAGTAACGGAGCTGTTGTAGCTGGCCGTAATGTGTGGACCGTAACGCGTTATAAACCAAGAAAAGGCCGAGCGCTCGTAAGCACGTGCCTCGTGGCGACAGCCGACAGTCCCCGGCACGCGCGAATCCTTTAGCAAAAAAAAAAAAAAAAAACGCCATAGCAGGCGCAACAACTGCTCCACGCGTGTACCTCGCCGATACTCCATGAACGCCGCGCATGCGTCGTGTTCGTACGTCCACTCTGGCCCAGCTGTCGTCAAGCGCTACTGCGCATGTAGTGCTTGGCATGAGGAAGATGGAGATATCGATGCGTATGACGATGACTATTACTAGCACAGTGCAAAGCGACGACGGTACATGTAAATAAACAATTTCAAACTTGTACTAATTCGTGGTGACGTGTCCGTCAGAACTCACGTTGAAAGCAATCCTGCAGCTTCGCTATGGTTCAAGCCTTGCACTACCGAGTCTAAGCTTCGCCAGCTGTTTTTTTTTTTTTCGCTTTTATCTGTGATTCGCAGCTAGGCCTGGCTTTTGTTATAAGTCGTTTGTTTTATTCACTAGCGTGCAAAAAGAAAATCGAGAATTCAGGGAAGACTTGAATGGCGAAGCTGTAGTAGGTGATCGTTGGGAGACACAAAGGTGAGTTTTAGTGTCGTTGTGGTGTCGTGGTTGACGTCGGCGGCATGGCATTTCAATGACCTTATGTTGAGCAAGGCTAGAGGGAGGTCGTCGTGTTGGTCGGCGTTTTCGTACGCCACTTTACAAGTGGGACTTATCGTCCCCAGCGGATGCTTTGCACGCCGAGCCTCTCGAAGCGCGGCCTCTTCCTCGGCGGTGTGAAATATCTGCATAGGCCGGACCATGCGGAGTCAATGATCACAGCACCGTCGACATTCAAGTCGCGGCTGTTCGACGGTACAGAGCGCATGCGCATGACGACACAAGGACGAACGAACGAAGGACGTGCGTTATGACGTGTCTTTCTCGTTTTGAGCAAGTTTTGCCACGATGAGGCGAACGCTGGAGGTTTTTCTTTTTTTTTTTTTTTTTTTTTGCGGCCAACGTTGGCCAATCTCCCTAAGTGGGTATGTGGAACGTGCTCTCGAGGCACGCGTGGCGAGTGCTCGGCATTTTCTTAGTATTTATAACTGCGTACACCAAAAACAAACAATTTTCTCCACAGCTTCGCTGTTATTATAATTTCAGAATCCCACAGTCCCTTTAACACCGGGCTTACAACAACACGCCTACAAGTGGTCACTGTAAGTACACGGCTGATCTCGAAATTTGCTCAGGCCGCGCCCAGAATCACGAATTCTCTGCACTGCTACGCTGAAAGCTCCATGATAGATGTCCCTTAATTTTATTTATTGCTTATTCGCTTTTATTGCGCCGTACAAAAGTAAAGCGCAGAGAATGTGCCGTGCACCTATGCGTTCAACTGCTTCACGGCAACGCACGTGAATGACCTAATCGGTCGAGTAGGCGAAGTATGCGGCTCCACTCACGATTCGACGGGAAAGATGTGGCCTTCCCTGTGCACTGTGTCAAAGCGCACGCATATAGCATATTTTAATGTAGTGGTAAGTCTCGCCTCGTGATATGTCAGATTTTCACTACCGCACTCGACGACTAGCCATTCATCTGCGATGGGGCGAAGCAGACACGCGGAAATCTTAATAAAGGAGGAAGAACATTAAGGTGCATCTTTCAAAAATCGTATCTTTTTAGGTCATTTTGATAAACTGAGTTGTCCAACGTGGTGTACTTGCTGGTAACTTTGAGCAATACTAAACTTATGTTGTTCAAAATCAATGTAGGTGCCAACTAACAATTTTAATAAATGGGTGATCCCAGAAGAATAGGTGCTGTCATCCTTGTCTCAGCAAACAATGGCTTCAATGCTTCCTGGAGTTGGGGAAACAGCCTTCGTTCATTCGATATTACGGGCCTCTCCAGCGCAAATTACGTGCGCGAATAACGCTTCATAGCAAATGGTTTGCGGGACGCATAACAGCTACGACGGAAGTCCTCAGCGTACTTTCGTCGCGAGAAAACGGCGCCTGCACCCACAAATATTTTGACCGAAGCCCTTGCCGCATTTAATTCGTACAGGTTGAACACCATCCACAAATGCCTTATTGTAAAAATTAAGGCCGTTCCACTCAATGTGAAAGCTGTCGGAAGTACAGAGCAGTGATTCGCCATAATGGGCTGTAGCGGCGTTATCCGCTCACTGCTGCCACCCGATGCATTTCAAATTTCCCGCCTTCGCATTGCTCGCGTGCCGCCTGCCTGAAAATGCGCCAGCGGGGAGTTCTGTTCTTTTTGTGCTTGCTTTAATCTCGTATGCTGGAGCTGTTTTGCGTTATTTGGAACTCTCAATTTTTTTCTTGCGCGGCCGCTTTTTTCGCTTACCATCGTAAAAACCAACCGAACGAGCGTTCCTAACTAAATGGACGCGGGGGCTGCCGGTTAGATACACAAATTTTGCCTGAAATGTACCTGCAGTTTTCTTTGCAGTAAACAACGGGGAGATGTAGGACAAGCGCCAGCGGTTCACGAGGTTTGACCGGTTATGACCTTTTAAACCTCGTGGTTTTCGAAGCCTCCGCGTGACCCCCTGACGACGGTACATCAGGCTCTACTTGGGTCCGTTATCTCGCTGCGCCTCCTGAATCCGGCAGTCGTATCGACCGTTAGCGAGATACGACGACAAGGCGAACCCATAAAGGGCTCTGCACTTAATAAGGGAAAGAGATATTCGGTGACGGTGAACGTACAAGCGCCCGTACACCAGCAAGTAAGCCCAGGCATACAAGTTAGCAATTCCATCCGACGTCGGTTAAATAGCATTTTCATGCATCTACCAGGCCACACATCGCAACTACGCGGTGAAGGACATGTCGTCTAACGTAAGACCGTGCTGTAACAAGTGCATACGCGTGGCTTGTATTCAGCTCGACAGGGAACAGGTAGTTCCGCCCATTCACCTGCCCCGTGCGGTGGCTTCGCTGCGCCGTATTAGCTCAGCTGCGGGCGTCGAGTGTGCGCGCACCCGCTACGCTCTGCGCTCGCTCGCCCCCTTGTTCCGTTCGTCGCCTCGCGTCTCTTCAATTTGGGCTGGCATGTCCGCCCTCGTGAAATTTTTCTCCTCCTTATGCCGTTCCGCGCGTCTCCTGCCCTCATCGGCGGCCGAGTCAGCGCGGTTATGGTGTCACTGCTTGCGTTTCAGGTCGGCCAACGTTGGAGGAACTGCGGTGCCCTCGTGACGGGTGTTAAGAGAGCGTACCGTAGTCCCGGGCGGAGACTGCAGAGCGGCCCGTTTCCGGCGCTGCCCGGTTTATTGTCATCCCTCGCTGTGCGGAGAGGTTTATGTGGTACTACACTACAGCAGAGCTTCATTTGAACGAGCCTTTAGAAAGGGCGCCTTAGGCTTTCCTTGTATTCTCGTCTTCCAGTCCGTACGTTGGTTCTCCGGGACGTCTACGCTTGGAACCTCGAAGAAAGTGTCAGACCTTTCGTCACACACGATGGTTCTACAGAGGCTTGCTATCAGTCACTACACCAAAAATTCAATTTTGAGCACCACAAATGCATTTTGGAAGTTGTAGAAACGCGTGTAATGCGAAATGTACAGCTTGAGCAAATGTGATGTTTATGTGCGAGACAAGTACTTCACATTAAACCATTTAAGCTAAAAGTTAAATAATTCGCGAGGCATGCAGCTACTTCCCAGTTATTCATCATCTTCCTCCCTCAAATTTATTTTTAGACCAAGATGCAACACACAGAGTGTAAAGAGAAAGTTCCTTTTGAGCTTTATCACCGATTATTCCCAGCGTGCACTGGCGTAATTTCTTCTTTATGAACACCCATATTGTAGCCATTTCCGGGGGTTTAAATAGAGGGTAAATGGGACGACGGTCGCAAACACATTAAAAACGTATGCACGCCACATAAGCTCCGGGTTTCATTCTCGTATGGTTGTATTTAAAGCCAAGAAACTGCGTCCTGAAAGGGTACGGTCGGTAAAACGCTTTTCAATAACACAACTTTCATACATTCAGCCCTATCCTGCCTCGCTCGAGTGGGATTTGAAGAAAAATACTGTGGCGTTCTGAATTCTAAGCCCACCCATTTTGTCTCCAACATGTTTGTAAAGAGTATGTTTGGGCAGTTTTCAGATCTAAATAGTTGAAGTTGAAATTCACTTAATGCACCCAGAGAGACGAGTGGAAAATATTCACGCTTGCAGGTGTTTTAGGAAGGAGTATGAGTGTTTCATTTGCTTACATCGCACAAATAAAACTACACAATGCAAAATAAGATTGGCCCAAGTTTCGAAGATAGCGTAAGGTGTGTCGGCTTTAACCCGAAACACCGCGGTTGGGCGGCTGTATGATGCAAGTTAGTCGCTCTTTGAATTGCATTGAGCGCCTGCCAAGCGCATAAAGGGTATATAAGCGGCCAGCGGTATTCGAAGTTCTTCAAAATGAAGCACTACGCAGGGGAAACGAACGTTTACAATCAACCATCATGTCTTGTGCACGAGTTTGACCACCCCGCGTTTTTGGCGTTTACTGTTCCCTTGCCACTTAAACATTGTTTGCCGGTGGCTGAGCTCGACATGAAAGAATACAAGGCAAACGCGGTTTCTTAGTGACTCTGCACGCGCAAATTAACCGCGGCCGTGGACACGACGAATCTTATCAGCGATCACTTTAAAATTCTGCTTAGTGCCAGACACCAGTCATGAACAAACCAAGGAGCTCACTCTAGCCAATTAACCCTTGATGTCAACCTGCGCGGAAACGTAGAGTTCACCCTCGTTTTAACAAAATCGGTTTATTCGAAGTCTCTCTGCATTCGAAGTGTTTCGTGGTTCCTATTGCATTGCGTTGTGAGGAACTCTTGCCCGATTTAACGAAGTATTGTTTATAACGAGGCCAGTTCCTTGTCTTTAGGGCTTCCTTATGTCGAAGGGTTACTGTATTATGGTGAACTCAAAAAGTAAAAACGCTCATTCTATAGAGGCTGCGAGGCCCTTTCAGAAGCCCCTTCAGAAGCCCTTTCAGAAGCTCCGGTTTCACAACGACTTGTTCCATAACCTTCGTGTTTGTTCAGGGTGTGATACGACAAGTTCTCATTCTTGGTCGACGTCACTGTTTGACTGTGCTACTCGTAAGAGGTAGTATAGAAGGTGAAACTAATCTGGGAACGCTTCTGAGGGTGGCAACAGCGGAGGAGAGGACTAGCGCAACATAATCACGTCTCGTCAGTCTCTGCTGTACACAGTGGGCGCGCGATTGGGATTCTTACGTTTCCCCGGTGTCTGTGCAGATGCGCGGGTTCATTTCTTTTCGTTTCACGTCCGAAAAAACCGGGGGCTCCGCCGCTGCGGCGTGGGCCTCCGGCGCGTGAGTGTCCGCACTATGCAAGGCATCGTCGCTTCTTGGGCGAGACTACACACTCGACTCGCGCGCCCGGCGTCTTTACGTCTTTACGTCCGCTCCGTGCTGTATAAACAGAGCGTTCTCGAAGCCCTCGGAGGTCGCGGTGTTCTCCCGAAAGGCACCCACTGCCTCGACGTCACGGCAGGCGAGCGGGTTACCACGCCATATCAACCCCCACCGCACGAAGCGTGCAGTTACGCATTTGCTACCAACGCTGGCGTAGTGGCTACACCAAGGCGGGGGAACGGAGGTGCGGGAAGAAGTGACGCAGCCAGGGGCCTTCGTAACTGGCATTATTAGGCTTGGAATTCATTCACCCACGTGTAGCCTGCCCCCAATTTCACCCCCATTTACATCCAAATGATTGCGTTTCTGCTTTAGTGATTCGTACATGCCCCGCCGTCGCTTCGGCTCGCAGTTGAAGTTGATTAATTGATTATGAGTTTTAACGCGCTGACACTACACAGGCGACGAGCAGCGCCGTAGTGGATGGCTTCGGGCCAATTTTGACCATTTGCGGATCTTTATTGCGCGCCGAAATCATGAACACACGGGCGTTCTCGCTTTTCGCCTTCATCTGAAACGCGGCCGCAGCGGGCGGGTATCGAAACCGAGTCCTTGGTCTAAGCAGCACAACGCTTTAGCCACTCAGCCACCGCGCCACGCGCAGTTGAAGTTGTCGGAGTATATTAGCAATCGACAACAAGGGTGAGTCGTGCGTTAAGGCGCAACAGAGCTAGACATGCGAATCGATGGAAAGCATTTTGTGAATTGAAAAACTGGCCACGCAGGAAAGCCAATTTTACGAAGGGCTCACCTTTGCGTGTTCTACAGCACAGGAGGCCCCTCACTAACATTCGTGGCATGCCTCGTCCTGAATTCTACCACAATACTTCTGATGACATCATCTAGATACTATTTTTCCGCTGCTCTTCCGCATCGCGCGCCATATCATGTGCCACTCCATCTCTAGCGGGAACTTCAGGCTCCATGACTTCAGCACTTTGTTACGCAACATGACAGAGGCCTCAGACTGCAGCATCGTAGCAAAGTGGGAGAATAACTGGCTTATTGAATTTTCGCTTTGGATTAGTTCTGTGATTGTCACTCACACACTGTGTGAAGGAGACTTTCCCCAAGGGTGTGTGTGTGTGAAGGATATACATTATATCGTACACGCGTGTGAGCGCGTGCGTTCGTTTGTGCGCCATCATATGTTTGAACCTTTCGGTCCTTACGGATCCTCTCAAAAAACGGGTTAACCACGCCGGAAGCTTTGTTATTTTTTTTTTTTTTCCCGGATCAAGTGCAGAAGACAGCCGAGAAGAGGGCGCTAACGGGACGGAGAGAGACGAGCCGCGGTGTCCCCTCGGGAGTGATAAGCAGTGCTCACCAGGTGCGGTGTTTGTTTCCGGAGAGCCCGAGGCGAATTCCAGGGCGGGCGTCCCACTTCCACGTGTATTCAGAGACTCCGCGCTCGCTTCCGGGGTGCAACGCCGGATTACCCGCGTAATTTGCGCACTCAGGGAGAGAGGACCCGTCGAGTGCTCTCTCTCTCCCTTTCTCTCTCCTTAGCGCAGCCGGTCAAAGGTCGCGACCCCCCCTTCGCCAGGTGGCGTGCGGAAAGGATGAGATGTTCCGGAGCAAATGTTTGCCCATCCGAAGCGTGAACACACCGATCGCGTGGCCAGGAAGATGTTTTACAATTGTCCGAATCCTCTTTTAAACAACGTTTTCCTTCGAGTCCCCACGCTTGTCGCGCTAAAATCATCAGCACAGGTACTTTTTTTATAGCCTTCTACATTCCACCTGTCCTCCTTGCTGAACTTTTCATCTTTTTGTTTCCGTGGCAAATTGCGACGCGAGAGACAAAAACAGGGAAAGGCACACTCTTAACGTCGACGGGTCCACTTCGTAGACAACGGGCTGCACGCATGGACGCTCGCACGCGCGCTGCGCGAGTTTTACCTTTGTCTTGTTTCCATTTGTGCGAAACCAGCGTAAGCAAGCCGGATGTTTTCTTTCTGGTTAAGGCAGCAGCCCCCCGCGTCCTGTTTCCCTTGCCTTTTTTTTTTTTTTTTTGACGCAACTGATGACAGGCCGGGAGTGAAACACGCACCCTTACGGCGTTTACTGGGCTTCGTATTTCTCACGGGTCGCAAGGGTAAGGCACGAACGGAATACACTGGATGAGAGAATTCGCTCAATGCGTGTTCTTGCAAACAGAGATATCCGGTTACTGTAGCCTGCGCGAATTTGGCACGGAATCTGACTTGGTATCAGCTCATGCCTTCTGATTTTTTTCTATTGCATATTCAGACGGCAATTTGCCAACAACCCTTACTTGGGGACATATACAAACGTGCCGAGCGGGTATAAGCTCGGTGAGCTTATACACTCCTGTATAAGCTCACCGTTTTTCTGTTGAGTACGCAAGAGGTTCATGGTGAAATGCTACCTTAGAAGACAGCGAATTTTTCGCCGAGTAGTAAAGGGGGTAAGAAGAGTGCGAATCAAAGTAAAATGAAAGCTTTTGACTTAATGTAAAGCTAAAACGTCGGCGTGCTTTCAAAACTCGTATGAGTAATATGATTCTAAGAACGATCCCCAGACCGACACAATCTCTGCGGGGTCGGGGCTATTTGGAATGCGGTCGTGGTTGAACATGCGTTCAACTCTTGAACATGCGTCATTCGTAAACTTTTCCCGTTGTGTTTTAGCGGTGAGCCGATGAAAAAAGGGGAGGAGGAGCATATAATTAGTCAATTGCGGAAATGGATCGTTAGTTCATTTTTATAAAGCAACCATGTGTGATATGAGTAGAATTTATTTACTTTCTCTAGCTTCGCTAACGTCCGGAATTGTAGGTCCAAGTGAATGAGTGCGCAATGAAAAATTAAATACAGTCAAACAAGGCAACGACCGCAGTTACCCTAATCGGTGATCACCAAATGTTGTGACATGCCCAGTAACACCAGCGGTTTCGCTATGTCCATAACGCGGCTCATGCGGGAAGCGACAGCATGTGTCCCTCCCTCCCTCCCTCCCTCCCTCCCTCCCTCCCTCCCTCCCTCCCTCCCTCCCTCCCTCCCCCCATCTTCTGGCTGAATGGAATTGACCACATGTGTGCTGTTTAAACAACCCGAACATAGTTGCAAATTTTCAATCACCATATACTTGTGTACTAAGGCGTTGCGCTGCTGAGCACGAGGTCCCGGGTTCGATTCCTGGCCGCGGCGGCCGCTTTTCTGATGGAGGCGAAAAACAAGAACGCCTGTGCGTACGAGATTTCGACGCACGTTTAAGATCTCCAGGTGGTCAAAATTAATCCGGAGCCCTCCACTACGGCGCGCCTCATCGCCTGCTTTGCGTCGGCGCGTTAAACCCTACGATCAACACTCAATATACTTGTGTAGAGATATCCAAAGCGGCGGGAGCTGGACAATGGTTCAGAAGGGACATATAGGTGGAAAACGTGCCAACTTGCAGTGTTTTTTATCCTCGTTTACGTAGCGAGTTGCAGTGGTGTAACTGCCTTAATCAGTGGTGAACGAACCTGCACTGCTGGAACTGTCGGGGTAATTGAGACTACCTGCGTTGACTGCAAGGTTGTGCATTTTGTGTGGTGAAATGGCAAAACGTTGAGCCCACAAGCTGTTAGGCTATCTCATGTGTGATTTTTTTTTTTTTTTTTTGCAAATCCGAGACCAGACTAACTTGACATAGCGTTTTTTTAATGCGCGCTCGTTTGGTATACATATTTCCGCCGGGGTCGCCCTCCCAATACGCGGATGTTTTTCTGCTCGAGATAAACGCATTCCGTCGGCTACCTTTTCCGGTTGTCACGTAGTTCATGTATACGTGAAGAAAGCCGGTGCTGCTTCGGTGAAAGGTAAACGATCGTTAATCGCTTCTGCGACCGACATCGGCTTGTTTCCAGCCCATCCGTGGTCACTAATGGTTTTTTAAAGCGACCTCGCTCCTTTTGAGGCAGGTCGCAAAGATCTTTCTCTCTGTTTTTTTTTTTTTGGTGCGCATGGACATCCGTACTGCTGAGAGCGCGAGGCGTAGGGCGGCGGCAAGTAAACAAAAAAGTCGCCCGATTGCTATCGAATGTCATCAGTGATCCCGCACAGCACTCACGTTCATGCATCCTATCGGCGCGGGCACAACACACTCTTACGGCCAACTCTCAAGCACGACTCGTCTTCGTCTATCGGAGCTTATTTACTGCTTTCTGTAAGGCCATTTGTATTGATGTAAAGATCAAGATTGTGTAGCTTCTTATGCTGTCGTTCTGCCTGTTCTGTATGGAAGAAAGATGTGTGAAAAAATTGACCGCGTATCTGCTCCTTTCGTTGCAAATGTCGCCAAAAGACGATTGTCTTTGTAGACATTTGCCAAGGAAATGCCCCCTTTTGCTTTCCCGCTCACCTCTCATGCTGTTCCTGTACCGTCGCGCTCATCCCAAGGCAAACACACTAAAGGTTTGCGCAAGGCGATTTGAATTTACCGCGTTACACTACTAAGGGCTGGGTTCCTCGATGCCAGCGCTGCAGTAGGGCGGAGACGCGCGTGAATGGAGGCGGCCGACTACAAGGTTTATAACACCGCGTGGCCGTGCTCCACGTGCGTTCCAAGCAGAACGTGGAACCTAGCTAGTGGAACCTTTCGTTGCTGTTGCCGCGTGGTTTTTCATATGCCGCCAGAAGGCGGCGGTTTTCTTCAGTAGATGTAGAATATCATTTTTTTATCGAAAAACCAAGCATCCATGAATTTTTTTAATAAAGGAACACTGCAAATATTCCTAGTGTACTAATTTCCTGTCTTATATTTGCGTAATGTCTTGTTCTTGGTCAACAAGGTTGACAAGTATGAACATATAAACCAGGCTTAGACGTTTACATTTGGCTGTGAGTACATAAGACTATTGCGCAGTAAGCATTTTAGTTTGGCCGAGTTACAGACATACATACAGACAGACAGACAGACCAACATTTCTGGGTTTAAGTAGCCCAAGAAAGACTATCGTCTGTAAAAACAAGTAGAGCACCCCTTTTTTTTTGCAACCCTTATGCCTTGCGTGTTCGCACTCTACGACTATTTTTAAGGTACGTTCAGGACTGCGCGGGGTTATAAATTATAAATTATTTTGTCAGAAATTATGCATTATGGTGTCACTGGGCTACTTATTGATCTTACCGCCGTACACGCTTTCTACATTTCATACGCAGCCGGAAGGAAAAAAAAATAAAATGTGCTGTATACTCGTTCGGTATACGTATACGCATAGCTTGCGTGGAAGGAATGTACTGTGCGGCCCGTCGAAGTAATCTCGCTATAATTAGGATTAGTAAAACTCCGAGCGTAACCTTTCAGCGTGTTTAAAATTTTTGGTCATTGAAAGATGCGTCCGATCTGAAAACCTTCCGGTGACTTAGAATGGCCGTCAGGCTAAGGCAGATCACAGGTACAACTTTCATCACAGTAGGCTCTTACAAGAACTTCCCCTTGATAGCCATGGGTGCATTGCCAATCAGTACAGTTTTGTTAAGGAAAGTCAATCACACAACCAGATATAATCATGCACCCCTCCGTCTAACGACGACGATGGTTGAACGCAAAGCTTTCTCGTGATGTATTCATTGATTGGCCAATTTCCAACTGTGAGTATGTGCTACTCTGCAGGTAACGCACCATTTTTCTGAAATACCCACAGCAACTCTCGGGTGTGCTCTCCGTAGGCCTAACGTTTGTGGTTAGAGTGTACGGCGCTAATCGGTACCTGCTGCAGCATGGCGTTCGCTTCGATCATGTCGGAAAGGAGCGATCGAATAGACGGTGGCTTGATAACGAGAGGGACACAGGTTCGATTCCGACTACGCGAAGAGTCTTCTCCTTTCTCTTCACCTACGATCATTCATCTTCATCGTCAGAGAAAGGTGGCTTTCCTACACGGCGTATTGGCGTACAACGGCATCACTCAGGACACTAATGCTTCGCTTTAAAATGGATTTTTGTATTCGTCAATCACCTTATCCTCATCCAAGGACAACTGCACTGATGACAGCCTGTATTCAGATTTGAGGAGTTACACCGCATAGAAATCTACATTGAGGCCTCAAAATCACTTGCAGAGGTCGTTTGCTTCATTTCACCTTCAACGGGATAATTGTCCTTGGTGGCTGCTTAGTTGATCCCCGCGGCTTCTGTGTATACCGTCAAAACTGATTCCGCTTGAAGGTTTCTCGCATGTCGAGCTCCGTACTTCGCGAGTTGATACTTTAAAATAAACTGCTGCTTCCAGATCGCGATACCCATTTATCACACTTTAAACGCTCTTCCAGACCCAATTCACGACTAATTTGTGAAGTTGTCTTTGCCTACGATACGCGAAGTCGTAAAGCTAACCTTCCGTATTGAGCTGTTCAAATTCATAATTGCAGAAACTGGTGATCGCCGACCAAAGGTTTATTTCAAAAGGTAAAAAGACATTTCGGCTTCCGTACGGAAGACTTGTTCACCGAAACGTCTTTTTAAATAAATCTTTGCTCGGCGATCACCAGTTTCTTGAACTATGTATCTTTTACCCGAACAGACGAGATTTCGTCGAACCTTAGATTTCATGAGCTGTTCATACTTCACTGCTCTAGGCATTGACATGCTTTCTTTGTTTTTCGAGTGTAAGGTTTAATTATGTTTTTACTCCCATTACTCGCTTAGGTCTGACTTTTGCATTTTTTAAATCAATAAATATCAGTCGAATTTGTCGAGTTGACACCAACAGCTTTTTCTTTCGCACCGTAGTATATAATGCTTATAGCGGGGCATAGGAGCCGAGCTCCTACACCCACCTTCACCCTTCCGCAATCCCGTACATGGTTCTCAAGCCAACTTCCAGGGCTTGGCACACTAATGACCCTGTTTGCCGACAGGTAATCGGATGCATTGCACGCGCTCGTTTGCGAACCACCCAGTGTTGAAGTGAATTAGTTTCCCTGGCGGCTGACTGGTACAGGCTTGGCTTTCGGCAGCCGCTGCACATCTGTCCTTCCGTGCAAGTGATCGCGATCACTGACTAGCAGTCGTTTCTCAGCCACCCAGTATAGTTATCGCTGAGCCCCGTGAAAGTGCTCCGAAGCGCATGGGAAATCAGTTCCGGGTGCGTGCGTGGCGTGACTGCCAATAGCGGAACCAACACGGAATGAATGGGAATTATATATGAGGGCTAATTGGCTGACAAGAGCTGCTTGATAAGGGTGCTTCTGGATATATCGGGGATCGAGTGTATGACACGGAGATTTGTCTTTTGTTTTGGACGCAACATGTTTTCTCGGGAATTGCAAAAGAAGGCGTCACTCTCGCCGGATTTACAATTCCCTGCAGATATTTTCTGAACGTCTTAACGATTGCATTTTGCTTTAAAGCGCAAGCACAGGAACGGGATTTGCAGCAGCTTTCCCTTACGCGTGCGGAATAATTTAAAAATAAAAGACGCCCTTTGTACAGGTATGCGAGAATGCTCGCGTTCTTTCTTTTTGTAAGCGTTTTTTAAACGCGTAAAATGTTTCATTGGCCCAAATGAGATTTAATGGGAGCCGTAGCTTAAAACAGAGTACAAAATTAACCACAAATATTTGGTGAAAAAAAAAATGCTTTTTTTTTTATTTCCCCAGAAATTCTTTAGGTTCTGACATCTTTTCTTTGTTTTGCTACAAAAAGAAAAATAGAAGGATGAACTGCAAAGCTCCATCCCGTCTTCTCGCTTCCGCACCTTGGGTCAAGCACTCTTTTCAAACTTTCCTGGTAAGACCCACTGATGTGGAGTAGGCTCCAACCTGCCACGTGCGAGGTCACTGGTTCGATACCTTAGGCTGTGCGGCTGGCATTTCCGATGGAGGAGAAACACAATAGCGGCCGTGTGTATGAGATTTAGGTACATGTCAAAATTTCCACTGGTGCAAATTACCCTATAGCGCTCTGCCTAGGGACGCTGAATTCCAACAATCTTTTTTTCAGCGGTAAGAATCCGAAATAGAGAAAATAACGAAAAGAAAAGTGGGTTAAGCTCACTTACCGCTTGCAGCTGAGGCACTGACGATGAAGGCGGTCGCCATCAGGACCCAAAGCGATTTTCCACCCGGTGAAAACTCCATGACAGAGCTCGCGTCGTCTCTTCTGTCTTCACTCCAAAGTTCCGCTGGTCAACGACACAGGGCAGATGCCGACGGCGGCAAATCGATCTTGCCGCGACACCGTCGTCGTCGTCAATGCACCTAAATGGTCGTGCGACGCGACGTAGAGAGGGAGGGGCAAGATGAGTGAAGAATCGTGGACGGTTTTTGCGTTGGATCGGCCGTGCGCAGGTGGTTTAGCCCCTTCTCGAGGCAGCTCGTCTTCAACTCGTACCGAAGGCGAAAGGCGACCCGGTTTTGTACGCACGCCACGAAGAGAACACTTTCCCCTCGCCGAAGCGTCTTTCCACCCTACAACGGCCACTTTCCCTTCCAGTGTCGTGCGCCAGCAACCCTCTCCTGCTCGCTGCTTCCTCCTCGGCCACCGCGTTCGACGATGAGCACGTCCGAGGTCGTCGCATGCTTCTCTTTCTGGGAGGATGTTGTTCTATTCATGTTTATTAGTTTACCGAACACGCTGCGCCCGCACCGCCCACCCAGACCAAAAAAGTCGACGGTCTGGGAGCAAGGGCGTCACTACACTAACGCGTGCCTTAGATAAAGCTGGAATCATCCAAAGTAAACTGCGCCACGGGAAACCCTGTATCATGGTGTCAGAACGGCTCGCAGTTTCTTCCACGCGCCCTGACTGCGCTGAGAAAATGGGTGCAGTGCTGTTCTTCGCTGTAACCGTGGTGGAAGCACTTGCACTCTTCAGTATTGCTCCCTCCTATTCGCGTTATTAGACTTGATATGGAAATTTCTGGGAGTTAATGACCCTAATTGGCTCCGTAGCAAATTCCAACAGTGAGCTCTAACACGGGGAGGCGAGACATGCCAAGGGTGAGAAAAAATAATAGACTGAAGTCAGAGAATGCTGGTTTTCACCAGCATGTCTGACTTTTTGCAAGAGAAAAGCTTCTAATGTAAAAGAACTGTTACGTTCTCGATCGTTTCTAATTAACAAGGTATAGCTAACTTTGTACATGAAATGCTGCGATGAAAGAAAAATACAATCAATCAATCAATCAATCAATCAATCAATCAATCAATCAATCAATCAATCAATCAATCAATCAATCAATCAATCAATCAATCAATCAATCATATAATCCATCCATCAATCAAATAATCCATTCATCAATAAAATAATCAATCAATCAATCAAATAATCAATCAATCGCACACTCACTCACTCACACTCAATTAATAATTAATTAATCAAATTCAATCAACCAAACGTCTATTTTTCAACACAAGGTTGGCGTTACATCAGGCGAAAAGCAGTTCTCCTGTTTGGCGTTCTATAATGTTGCTCAGGCTCACCGTCTTTGACGATCAAGGACGAAGTTCGTTCCAAACTGTCATCATATCAGCAGAAAATTAGAAATGAGCCGGCATTGCTGCAAGATACCCACCATTTACTTCAATAAATTGCGTATAAATTTTATTACTTCAGTGCTCCGTCTTTTAGCGACATCTTCGGAAAAGCGCTGGCTCCTTTGTCGTAAGCTTGCCCACTTCGCAGCAAATTTTCTCAATACCGGACAAATCCTGAGGGTGAATAAGTTGAGTTCGGGATTGCAAGGGCCCCAAAGTAATATAAAAGTATAAAGATCGGAAAATTCTTTGCTAACACTGAATAGTAGAGAACCAATGGCGCCAGGTTTTCTAAGTGCACAAACCACTGTGGGATTCTGCGATTACCATACGACAGACCGCATGCTGTTTGCCGCCGTAACTCTTCCACTATTCAGGAGTGTCTTACAGGCGCGACTGTTCTTCAGGCGCTTGCGAACGCCACAGGTTCAGCTTTTGAACACTTTGGTGGCGTTTAGAGAGGAGGCAATGAAATTATAGCGACAGGAAAACATGTTTTTTACGGGCGAAAGCTTTAAGCTCCCCATTCTGCGAAAAACCGCAGTTATTGTCCGGTCAAGGAAATGAACACCGCTATTAAGGGTAAACAAATGAAAGAAAGAAAGAAAGAAAGAAAGAAAGAAAGAAAGAAAGAAAGAAAGAAAGAAAGAAAGAAAGAAAGAAAGAAAGAAAGAAAGAAAGAATTTATTTGGCCTGAGTTCTTACAGGAACGGGAGTAAAGGGCCTGTATTCATCAATAGGGAGGTACGCATGCAGACAACCATGTGAGTGCGCCGTCACTGGTTTCGTCGGACTCCGCGGGATGGCGGTACTTGTCCGTGCTAAGCACATGATATGGGTTGGACATTCCAAGCTCTAGCCCGCCGAACGCAAAGTTATGCCTCGACTCCAATGTGAGTGCGATTAATAACAACTCTGTTGACACCACCGTTGATAATCGGGTTGAAACGGAGTAGACGACGCACGCTGGTGTTATATTTTTCTTCGGCGTGCGGCTGCTGTGGCACAAGCCGCGCCATGTCCGTGGCCGTTTCAATGTTGCCAAATGAAGAAATTGACAGCTAAACTTTTCTATGAATACCACCTATAGGCTTTACAGCCTGACAAGGGCACTTGCACCTAACTACAGTTGACACGCAGGGCATTTAGTAACAGTGATCAAATATAATATCGCAGCATTTCACTCAGTAACACGCACAATAAAAAATCACACAATTACAGAGTAGAACTTAGAAAACATAGGCTTTCACTTAGAAAAAATAAAATAAAAAGTAACATAATATACTTTTAAATACTCACACAATTGCAGAGTAGAACTTCGCAACAAACATAACATAGGCTTTGACATAACATTTTTATCACCCAATACACATTGATAAGTGAAGGATTTTAAGTACATATAGATGGTATTCGTTGAAAAGTTTAGCGGTCAATTTCTTCGCTTGGCAACACTGGAAACGGCCACAGACATGGCCGATGCGCCACGGACATGGACAAGTACCGCCATCCCGCGGAGCCCGACGTAACGAGTGACGGCGCACCACGGCTGGACTGGAGCAGCGGCGAGCGCGCACTTTCATACGGCCTGCGCACCCAAGAAGGAACCAATACAGCAGATTCTTTACAGTGGGGGCGCTTCGAACCAACCCTCTGCCCTTCCAACCCGCCTTTCTGTTAGTCGACGCATCGCCTCTGGCCGAGCAGCTGTGTGTTTTTGACAGTGCGCTTCGCTGCCGGCGGGCCGCTCAGCCCGACCGGAGCGTGAATAGCAGAATCACGTTTAGCTAAGCGATAACCCTATCTCCCTCGACGGGAAATCATTCGCGTCACTGGTCGTGCCCTGTGCCTGTGCAAACCAAGACATCATCCGAAAGGAAAAATAAAAAATAAGAAATGATATTTCAGTCACGGAAAGTGCCGTGTTTATTTGCCTGTCTCACCATTTTCATATAATACAGTCGCTGATAAGATATGAAGGCCTCGCATATTTTTCTTCATGTGCCCCGAGTTAAAATGTTTCTTTCAATTTTTTGATTAGGCGCTTCCGAGTGATAATGTTAGGCTGTTTGACCCAATTAGACCGAAAATTCAGAAGGGGGGAGGAGTCGCCTATTTTAATGACGCACATGTAAATTTACACGGACAGGTATCGCGTGTAGCCACGGCAGGGCTAGAGCTGTGGCAAGTGCGCGCGCGCCGCCGCTCTACCTACCCCGCGCGTGCTGTAGGTCAACCGGCGAGGGTTGGTCCGCAGCGACACGAACTAGCGGCGGTCAAAGGTGGGAACTATACCCGAAGCGCAGGCCGTATGAAAGTGCGCGCCCGCCGCTCCTCCAGCCCGGCCGTGGGCGCACTTACACGGTTGCATGGAGGAGAAGAGGGGTGCCTGATCTGGGGGCCGTGCGCACAACGTCGCCTAGCAACATACGCTTGGCCACAGATATGGCGGTGCACTCGCATGGTTGCTGCATGCATTCCACGCCATTGAATACCGGCCATACTTTATTACACATATTCAATGTCATGGCATAAAAGGATCGACTTCATTTGGGCATTAGAATGAATGTGATTTGTGTCTATGAGACCCTGCAAACGATTTAATAATGCAGGTGCTTGATATTTGATGTTCTGTTTACCATAATTTGTCCTCACTGTTGGGGATTTCCTGCACAGACGAGGCATATTATATTTATAGTTCTTATTTTCTGGTGCGTTCTGAAAACGCTGAGGATAATTTTGCTGAACCCATTGTAAAAGCCTAAAATATTATAGTTGTGTTATTTTTAGCATTGAGTATTTTTCGCAAAGTAGCTTAGTTTTCAAGTTCCTGATGATGCCATGATATTGCTCGAAGGGTTGGAGAACTCTTGGTTGGAGAACTCTTTTTTGCATTTTGATAGTTCATTTATGCCGTCGCACCCCATACCATGATACAATATATCATTTTCGAATGAAACAGTACATAATAGAACTCCATTTGTAGCCATTTTGGTACAACTGGGCTCAGTTTTTATAAACATCCAGCAGTTTTACTAAGCTCCATAGTTAGTTTTTGTATAATGTGTGTTCCATGTCGAGCCTTCGGTAAACCATACGCCTAAAAACTTCTGACTGGTTACCTGATCAATTTTGTCTGCCCTCAAACAAGATGGTTGAAGTATATAAACGCGATTTAATAATTGGAGAAATACAATGTATTTGATTTTAGTTAAATTTAGTTGACGTTTTTTTAGACTAAGCCATCCAGACAGCTTGTGGAGGTAGTCATTAACCTGGTGTTCAAGTTCTAGGATAGATATACCGCTAAAGAAAATGTTCGTATCATCTGCGCACATAATTAGTTTTGGAGAACATGGAATGCCACAGAGATCATTCATATAATTTATAAATAGCACTGGACCGAGTATTGACCCCTGCGGTACTCCTCTAATTATGTTTGCATAAACCGATGCACTGTTTTTTATGCAGACATATTGACGGTGGTTTAGTAAATAGTTTTCATTAGCTCAAGAGCCACACCACGTATGCATTACTTGCTAAGTTAGTGTGTTAAGACTTCATAATATACCGAATCAAATGCCTTCCTCAAATGAATGAACAAACCGAGGGAGTATAGCCTGTGTTCGGTGTTTTTAATTAGGTCCTGTTTAATATTTAGCAGGGCTTCCTCACAAGATTTATTTATTCTGAAAACCATACTGAGGCTCATTGATCGCATTGTACTTGCTAAAGAACTTGCACAACATGTCTGTGAAGTTCCTGGCTTCACAATTTTTTTTCTTGCTGCAGCGATGATCGACGTCATCGTTTGTGTTACTGTTACTGTCCTTACTTTGGATAATTAGAACATTTATGACGCTGTGTGCATGCATACGGTATATGAGGGTCAGGTTTGAACTGCCAGAACCGATAACAGAAATCACGTACGAGGCATTCTGTCATTAAAAACAAACGTTACCAGGCGTGTATTGGCGAATTAAGACCCCAAAATAATTGTCAGTGACTTTACATAATCGCAATAAGATGCAACCATGCTCTGTCGATCGGATTTTCTCGTTTGCTTATTGTAAATTCTGATGGCAGACAGTCGAACTTTACCGCCTAACGGGTTAAATGTCCCCTGAAACACTGCCAATACACGCTTTCAGTCTTTACTTCGTACACTGGAGAACTTCGAAGGCTGTAGTTATTATCATTATCCTTTTCACAGAGCGGCACTGGGTAATTTGCTAGTCGCGGCAGATATGTTTTACAGTTTCTGCTTTGCTTTTTTGCGGTTTCCTCAAAGTAGCTATCGAATGTGGTTATTGCTGCAACTGAAGAGAAATCCGCCCACTAGCCGCAATATAGCTCGAGTGATGTCATTCAAGCGCGCCATGAACGTCTAGACTAAGAACAAACGAGAAAAAAATCGAGCATGTCTGTACATTACCTAATGGGCGTAGAGCTGAGATATTTTGCTGGGAGCCTTGTAACCCCTACTTAACTGCAAGATGCGCTTGTTGAAAACGTTTTTTTTTTTTTGAAGTTCGAAGTTTTATTTTTGGCGGAATGGTGTACATGGTGCCGAGGATAAATGCGACGTAAATGTCGCCTGAATTGACCTCTGGCTCCCGGTAACACTGGCACCACAGACAGCGTTTAAAGCTTGAAAACGTTTCACACACAAAAAAAGAAAGAGAAATGAAAAGGAAGGAAAAAAAAACGGGATAATCAGATAGCAACACACAGTTATACAATAGCCAACATTTGACATGAGAAATAGCAGGATTACACTAATACATACATTGTAGCCGGCAAACAAAAGGGGGTGCATAGTTTACAATCCGAATAAACACTAAATAGATGCAAAGAGAGCATGAAAGTAGCAAATCAGGTCAATGTAAGTCATGATAAATTCATAAAGTAAAGCTTGATTCGCTTTTTAAATAAATATAAACACCTACAACAGTCAATGAGGCCTATTATGTCGGGATGATAGTTTAAAATATTTGGTATCTGCCATTCTAACAATTGGGTACCGTAATTCGCCCTGATCCTGTTTTTCTTGAAAACAGTATGCCGAAAGCTGTAGTGTGGATGAGTGTCTGTGTACTTTAAGCGAAATTATTCGCGGTCACTTACATAGGTTAGGTATATGATCTCAGATAACTTAAATTCGTACATATATTGGATACTAATAATTAAATTTTGTGAGAAATAAGGTAAGGTATCTACAGCCATAGGTAAGGTATTGATAAAACGAATACCCCTTTTACGAAAACGTAGTGAAAGCATTTCATATTCTGAAAAAAAAAAAGGTAAAGTATTCCGGCGTCTTTTTAATCCCGCGTGTATTTCTTATGGTCTACTCATCACTACTGCGGACGGAGTGCTCTTCTGCGTACGCAATGATCTTTGCATGCAGAAGGTTTTGGTTCGGCCGAACTCGTGGTTGGCCGAAGGCGTGAAACGCATGCTGCCGAGGTAACGAAACAGCGAGCCTGGCAGACGGGGATGGAAGGTACCGCCTATCCATCCGTTGCTTTGATTGGAACTTAGGTCCACCCATAAAGAGGGCACAGCAACTGAGACCCAGGAAACAGGGAGCCTTTTGTGTGCCCTCCACCATGATCGGTTCGTGAAGGTTTAGAAACAGACCCCGGAGGAAGAGCCTCGAACCCGAAATAAAGTTGTGCCATCCCATTCTTTGAACGCTCGACCACTGTAGATTCACATTCGTATCACAGAATATTCACACACATTTAATACAATTTGTATCTAAACCATTTTCTTCTCTCGAACCCCGAAATCCCCGGTTCCCCGGCGGCGACGGTGTTTATATTTTGTGAGAAAGCGAGGTCCAGTGAATTCGGCGCGCAATATTCGTAGAACACCTATATTCCTTTTGTCAGGGTAATCAAGTGCAGATTATAAAATAGCCACTGAACGCGAGTAATGTAGGCTGTCCAGGGCTCGTAATTCTGTTAAAACTTGGCCCTGGCGACCAAATTCGCTCCTAGGTTTGTGACTGTGATCACCGTCAATGTGTGCTGCTGTTGCAGCACCAGCGTGACGCCACATACCAGCCCCAGGTGGTATTCGCGAACAATTCACTCTAGAGGTTCCCGAACCCTTTAGAAGAACTTTTTACTCTCACATGCTGTGCCGCGTCGCGGATGTTCACCAAGATTTGAGCGACCTGTTTGGAGTCGATTCCCAGAAGCGGGGAGCGTTATCTCAGACGTTTACGCAGAGCGACGTAACCAAAAAAGAAAAAAAGAAACCGGCCCGCACACGCTCGAGGGGTGTAGCCGTGTTTGCATTTCCTATATACACTTTTTGGTTCGTACTAAGACAGATCCCGAGTCAAGTTGCGTCCAAGTTCAATCACGCATTCTTTAGCTCCAGGCTCTCCGTCGACGACCCCGTTGGTTGCACTTTTCACTTTTCGCCGTTCCCGGTGGGTTCCTTTCACCACCCGCCACTTTGGTCTACCCTACGCTCCAACGCACAGGCACCGCGTATCGCCCCTTCGCTTCCATCGCACCCTTTCGCCCTCCTCGCCCTCGAGAGTGGGAGGCAGTCATCTGAGGTTGCCCCAGCCTCGCGTCCTGTTCCACGGACAGTGCGTAGTCGGCCTTGACTCGCAGATTCCACTGGCCTTGTTTTGGCGCATGTTGATAGAGCCGCCGGCGAGCAGCTTTTCGCTGGTCTCCTTCTGGCGCCCGCAGCGCCCCTTTCTTTCAACGATGACATTGCAGGCCGGCCCCTGTATGGCTTTGTGTTATGCAATGCGGGGGTCATGGCCGCCACGGCGGAAGAAATCAATGTATCGGACCATCTGGCGCGCATTGATCTGCGTATATGGGTTTCAACAAGTTTCGCCTCAATCGTGCGCTGTTCGCGTCGAGCGCTATTGTATCGCAATCCATCTTAGCTCTTCGCTGCTCTTTTATTCGTGCTGGTCCATTGTGAGACTGCGAATGATTCTGCGCGTGCATACATGCAGCGCTTACGCACGTATTCTGAACCTGAGATAGGCGCCAAAATGCAGTCGAGGCCTAACGTTTGTTGTTATGCTCTTTTATATTGACACCTTCATATTAAGGATGGTGAGAAACTGAAGATAACAGTACTAAATCCACGTAATTTAGAAAGAAGACTGTTATCCTTTGCCGACAGAAATGAGAAGATAGTAACACACGTACCAGCTGCGTTCTTCATTCTATCCATCACAAGCAATGGCAAGCTGTTTTTTTTTTATCCCGTGCCTCGGAAGGATTGAGTTAGCGGAGGGCCTTACAATTCTTCGAAACAAAAACCGTGCTTTCCCCTACAGGTGTTAAATAGTATAGGCCTTTTTTGGGGGGGAAAACCTCGTGGAAGTTGAAGCTTACGGTTCATCTTGTACAACGCAGAAAAAAAAGGAGGAAAAGCACCTGTTTAATATTGAATCATTCTTAGAGTATTTTTCAGCAAAATGAATGGCTTTTAGCACTCGGTCAGCCGCGTACATCATCAGTGATAGTTTTTGTTTGCGTTATTTTTTCAGCTGCTGAATGAATCTTACCTTGGCCACCTTTTACTCTTAGTGGAAAATCAAACAACGAAATGGGGGAATGAATGAATTTCGTTTGTAGCTCAAGGGCTGAAAGGCGAAAGAAAAATGCAGCGTACGCCACTTTCTTGCTGGCCTGGAGCACCGCTAAGGACCCTCCCCCCTTTACAGATTGCACAAATAAGGCCACCGGGGGCCGACCCAAGACTCAGCGGAACGTAAGTCTACTGGCCGCCACTTTGCAAGCCGGGTCAGTAAGTTGGAGCGCCCTGGAAATTTAGAGGAATCGATTGAAAGCGGCAATGGAAAAGGACCGGTTCTTATCCTCGCTTCCCTCATCATATTTCTCCTCGAAACAAAGTTTTTTCCGGCAGGTAGGGGTCAGCTCCAGCCGTCTTGCAAGAGGTTCCTCCGAAAATCGCACTGCCGCGTAATAAGGACGCATTCGCGGGAAGGGCCGCCAGCTTTTCAACTTGGCAACAGCATGCGAACCTTCAAATCACACGTACTTTAGCTGCTTGGTGAAGACTAATTAAATGGCTCTTACACCTTTCAGGGTAATTAATCTTCAGGGGGAATTAGTAACAGGGTAAATAAACGGTAGGTACCACCGTACCGGTGTATGCGTACGCCTGCGAACACACAATATATATACAGTCCAAGCAAATTGATATAAATATATACATTCATTTCCCGCGACAAGCTGTAAGTGATTTTGAAGTGATATTGTCATCTTGCCCCATTCCCTTGCTGACTAGGAAGTTTTAATTCATTTTGTGCATTCCTTGTATATACCGTTACGTAAGTCTCCCCTATTCCTGCAGTATTGCAGTGGTGCCCACAAAATCAAATGCTTTTTTGTATTTGGTAAATGCAATGTAAACGGGCTTGTTATACTCCGCAGATGTAGCTAGTCTAACTTTGATGCGGTTTCAGCCTGTGTATTTCATCAATGCACCTATTATCAATGACAGAACGGCACGGCGGGGGCCAGGGAGTTCCACATTTATGGTTTAGTGTACACTGCCCAATAGGTGCCTGTACGCTCTGGTGGCGGTTGTGGTGGTGGTTGTTGTGTGGGATCAGGCGGTGTTAGCCTGGCCGGATAAGCCGGCAGTTGCTCCGCCCGAACTCATCCTAATTAGTCAATGTTAGCGTCCTTTCACCACGAGTCTTCGAGTTCCGTCTCCTGAAGAAATTAAGCTTACTAGAAGGCGCGACACGTCTCTGCACAGCATCCAATGTCCCCTTGGAAAGACGATGTGGTCCAGAGTGCTTTGTGGGGCTGCCAGCTTTCGAATCGCTGTGAGCATTGCAGTCGGCTCGACATCATGCTCTGGGCAACACATTATGTAGTGGTGTACATCCCCTATCACTGCACAGGACGAACACAGGGGTGATCGCACGAGGCCCACCTTGAATAGCCATGCTGTGGTCTTCGCTGAGCTCGTTCTGAGTTGCCTCCGATCTCGTAAGTCCCTTTGTAAAGCAAGGCTGATGATAGGTATCTGTCAAGGACTTGAAATGTTCGACTACTGTTCGCGTGAAGTTGTTCCAGTGATCGGCGGAAATTTTAACAGTCGGTGCAAATGACAGTGCATTCCGTGCCATCTGATCAGCGGTCTCATTGCCCTCGGCGCCAACATGGCATGAAATGAATTGAAACCGCACATTAAAACCCTTGGTGCTGAGTTCTTGCCCAAGCCGGAAGAAATGCTCACAGACCCTTTTCGTGGGGATTCCACGCTGCAAAAGTTGTAGTGGGCTTTCGAACAAGTCAGAATTACAACTTCCTGCGGCTTATATGACTTAAGGTTGCTAAAAGCAGCCGCGATGGCAATGAAGTTGGATTCGGTGGAGGACAACCCATGATCCAGGCTTGCTGCCCAGGAAACCTGGTTATCAGGAATGACATACGGGGCTGCATTATTGATTGTGGGGTGTAACGCGCCGACGCGCAACGCAGGCGATGAGGCGCGCCGTAGTGGAGGGCTCCGGATTAATTTTGACCACCTGGGGATCTTTATCGTGCGCCGAAATCTCGTACACACGGGCGTTTTTGCTTTTCGCCTCCATCAGAAAAGCGGCCGCCACGGCCGGGAATCGAACCCGCGACCTCGTGCTCAGCAGCGCAACGCCTTAGCCACTGAGCCACCGCGGCGGGTACGGGGCTGCATTAACCCGTCTGTGCGGATTGACTGAGCCATCAGTAAAAAAATAGAAGGTGATTGGGGTAAGAGTTTTCCAGGTGTTCAAGCACTAAAAATCTGGCTGCTTCCAGTGGCGTGTTTCTTTTGACTCTCATGTGAGGAACATGTAGCTGACACTGGGGGCTCTAATAAGACCATAGCGGCATTGAAGTGTGAATTTCCCCCGGCCCCTGATTGCACAATATTCTCAGTGTTAAGAGAAATGTGCGCATCAGAGGCCACCCTTGTGCAAAGCCGCCTTATTATTGCTCTCTCAGCTCTGGTTTCCCCTAGACGCATTACCTGCGTCAGTAACCTCTGCGACGCCATCAAGCGGAGTGTAGCAGACTGGCTCTCCCGTATGACCTTCTCGTTTGCCGTTCCCTGAGGAACTCCAATTGCTGTCTTCAGCCCTTGCCTATGCAGAGCATGGAGGCGCAAATACTGGAGTCTGAAGGGGAGATCAGAGGCAAGCGGTAAAGAATGCGACTCACAATCAGAGCTGAGTGCAGCTTAAACATAGACGCCGGGTGATTCCCCCACTTAGCTCCAGCAATGCTCCTCAAAATGTTCACACGGGGAAGCAGAGCCGAAATAGTCATGTCCACTGCCCGTCGCCAATACAGCCTGCTGTACAGGGTGAGACCAACGAATCGCACGTGAGTGGCTTAACGAATAGACAGGCTGCTCAAGGTTAAATTAACACATGTGGACCGTCGCCGGTTCCCATGGAAAAGAACAAAACCGGAATTCTCACCACTGAAACAAAGTTGTTTATGCTGAGCTTGTTGCAAAAAGAAAAATTCCCCGGAATTTACTCGGCCCACGTCCAGAAATGGTTTCTTCTAGTTAAGGGATGTTTAACAGTCAGTTCTGATGAAATGTCAGTCACGTAGATTCGCAGCCAATTTTATATTTGACTATTTGAACACATGTTTGACACATCAGTCGCCTCACGACGTGCGCAAATATGTCGACTACCTCCGCACGCTAATTCGCTGCTTATATTAGGTGCAAAGCAACAAAAACGCCGCGCACACAGGGCACCTCTCCCCGTGAGGAACTTGTGAGGCAGGATACGTGGAGAGTGCGCGCACGGTTCGCGTATTACGGTCGGAAGGTGTCACCAACGCGGGCGTGCATGTGAGATGCGGAAAACCC
Source organism: Haemaphysalis longicornis (assembly GCF_048455015.1). NCBI lineage: Eukaryota > Metazoa > Arthropoda > Arachnida > Ixodida > Ixodidae > Haemaphysalis > Haemaphysalis longicornis. Next base: position 27,293,038 of record NW_027526335.1, on the reverse strand, counting down.
GAACGAGTGTGAGGGTATTGTTGTCCTGCCGGTTCCGTGCACTGCGGCAGGGCCCATCAGCATTCCGCCGGCACCCCCAGAAAGAGTTCCAACAAAGCGAAAGCGACAGAGAAGGAGCCCGAGTGCGCGGGGTGTGGAAAGCGGAGAAGGGGGATGGAAAAAGAGCGACGGCGGTGAGAGAGCTGCGCCGCGGGAGGTTCAGAGGAAGTGAAAACAAGCTGGTTGTGGGGTTGTAAACCTCTCGGCAATGCCGATGTCCTTCCAGTATACAGCCCTGTGTGCTCCAAAACAAGGAATGCACTGTCCAAACACCGGAAACTGGAAACTTGCTCTTGAAAACTCGGCTGATCTATCTGGGTCCGTGGAAGGACGATGTAGATACAGGCGCAGAGGCCGTGAGCCGATCAGTTCACGAAGGACATTGCCGCGGGCGCGCTAGTTTCGGTCAAACCATGTTTCTCAGAAAATAATGCCACCGCATTGAAGTATAGCTCTTAGGCGAAGGTACGAACTGTGTCCACTTCTTCAGGCAATAAAAAACGGCATCGTTGTTGCCGTGAGGGCCACTGGTGGGTAACTAATACTTGTTTAACTGCTTCTCTAAAAGCACCTCGAGGAAATGTTCGTCTGCGAGGACGGCGATTGCAACGCATGCGAATGTGAACATCGTCAGCTTGTGTAAACCATTTAATGTATGTGACCCGTGCAAACGCATGGATGGATGGATGGATGGATGGATGGATGGATGGATGGATGGATGGATGGATGGATGGATGGATGGATGGATGGACGGATGGACGGATGGACGGATGGACGGATGGACGGACGGATGGATGGATGGATGGATGGATGGATGGATGGATGGATGGATGGATGGATGGATGGATGGATGGATGGATGGATGGATGGATGGACGGATGGACGGATGGACGGACGGATGGACGGATGGACGGACGGATGGACGGATGGACGGACGGATGGACGGATGGATGGATGGATGGACGGATGGATGGATGGATGGATGGATGGATGGATGGATGGATGGATGGATGGATGGATGGATGGATGGATGGATGGATGGATGGAACTCTTTAATATGGGATGGAGAGGTCAGCTCTGCTAACTGGAGTGCTTGCTACACCAGATGGGGGTGATTACAATGCAGTGAAGTGAATGTGAGAGATTAGGAAGGCAACAATGAGAGAGAAAACAAAAGATAAAAAAAAATGGGACGCAATGAATTGCAAGGAAAAAACTAAAGTAAGTTAAGTAAAAAAGTAGAGCGAGTGGTGCCCAGAAAGCGCAGAGCGCCTAACAACAAAAGGGAGAAAAAACACGCATGACGACGCAAACGAGTACACATGTAGAGCCATGCACACAATGCAAGAATGACAAAGTTTTGTCTAGTCCAGAATCCCGCAAGAAATGCAGCAGAATTTTTGTCCCTAAAAAGATAAGTAAGGCCACAACGAGTAATTTTATGCCGAATACGAGCGCGCCCATTGAAAAGCTCAGAACCGAAGAGCACTAAAATTTTGGAAAAGTAATAATACTTTCATTAAATAGTACTCTCCGCAAGTCCAAGAATCTTGGTAATATGAGCTCCCTTGTCCCTAATCCAAGGCGTCCGTTCTCTATCCCTAAGCGTTACACATGTCATGGTTCTTTTCATGCCTCGTTGGGCCATACCTTTCTTTCCAGCGACAGAGGTAGCCTATCATGCATCATTGGAAGGTGCTTGCCGAACGCACCCCGTCCCATACTAGTTCTAAGCCTTATTTCCTTTTTCTGGTTTCTATTCGCACTTCGTACTTGTCCGAGATTTTTTTTTATCCTCCGCCTCTTCGAGCATTCATTACTATGCAGAAGGGCGGCTTTCTGCATGTTTCTTTAAAGTAATTTGCATTTATTCATATTTATCTTTACCCGTGCGACTAAGCTTTTCTAGTAGAGTTCTTGAGACAACCGTCGCAGGTTTCCTTCCAACTCACCGAAGGATACGGTATCATCCGCGTATCTCAAGTGACTCGTATACTCTCAATTTGGTCGTATGTTTCACTTCCCCCTGTCAAACGCTTCCCATATGCCCCTCTCATCATAGTCATCATCAACAGCCCGCACAGGGCCACTGAGTGATGAAGGGCTCTCCCATCGACTGTCAACCGCTTTTGCCCCGTGCCGCTGAAGTCGATTCTTTGCCCCCTAATTTTCTTATTTCGCCCCTATATGGAGTTATTGGCCTGCCTGTATTTCTAGATCCGTCACTTGGTGTCTATTTTATCACCCTGGTAGTCCACCGATTGCAATTTCGCCTAATTGCGTGGCCAAAGCAAGTCCACTTCTTTTCTTTATTTGAACTATATCTTCTACTATAGTTTGTTCTCTGATCCAGGAAGCGCGTTTCCTCTCTGTAAGTGTTACTCCTATCATTTATTCCATGGTCCATTGAACCGACCTAAGTTTGCTTTCAAGTTGTTTAGTAAGGTTTCAAGTGTCCGTCTCATATGTCTAAATTTATTTCCGCTCCCTATGTCTCCATATGTCTAAATGTTTTCAATAAAACAGGGTCTTCTTGTCTTATCGCGCTTCCAAATAGGATATTTTTCGGTCTCCTTGTGGAGCGCTGTCGTGCCCGTACATTAATTATGTATGCCCCCCAGGGGCTCTATGTAGGGTTCTGTTAATCTCTCTTCTCTCAAGGCGTACATCACTGTGGTGGTGTCGATTAAATAAAATGTTATTTTACAATCTATATATGTTATGTAAAGGGGGTTATTGTAGTCCACGGATTTCTCTGTTACCAATGAGCTTAAGAAACCTACATACAAAGCAAATCCACGAAAACCTACAGACAAACTTTGCGCAGGCATCGCCCGTGACGTTCCCAAATTCAACTTAAACTGTGAAACAGCGCTTAAAACGAGGACAGCGAGAGAAGAAGCGCTGTTTTAAGCGCTGTTTTACAGTTTAATTATGAACCAACTATCCCAAATTCCTTTCGAGTACAAACTCAATTTCGTACTTTGTTATTCCCGTACACTCGGGAAACAGCGCTTGAATTAGTGACTTTAGCCAAAGCTTATAATTAATCCACGCGCCATAAACGCTGCCACAACATGGTCCCAATATCCTGAAAATAAATACTTTGTTCCAGGCCGAGTTTTTCCTCGACACTGGGCAAATAATCCCCGTCTCCGTAAAACTCGCGCAAGTCTTTCGACTGCTTGCGTAATTTTTTCCGTACATAAGTACCTATAAACTCCGGCATGCAACAAATCTGACGACATTCGCTGTTAACGTCATTAATTCGGTCCTAAACGAGAATACCGAATGACATTCGATGCTAACGGCGCTCGGTAGCCGAATGAGTTCCGGAAACGCAATCGCGTTGGCTTGTAGTTGTCATAGCGGCAGAGGATGAGATAAAACACGAAAGCGAAAGCCCCGAGGTTAACTATGTGTAGGGCCCGGATTGTTGCCGTGCGCAATGGAGTGAGATTCAGGCGGTAAATAGAGGGCAGGCGAAAAGCGGGAGATCGGAGTGGAGCCGCGCTTGCACTCGTGGTCTTTTTGTCGGGCACTACGGTCATTCGTGTAAACCTGCTTCGTTAAGGAATCGGAGAACTTCGGTAGCCTTGTGCGGCAGAATTGAGATTGAGAGTCCACAATACCTTAGATGAACTACTCGAAGCCCACCATTTGAGCCAACTCTTACGTCTCAGCTCTACCCCTACCGGTAGAGCCATTCTGCCTCAACTGCACCTGCGCTCTCCTCTGCAACCCCCCAGGACCATGCCGTTCATCTTCCCCATCAGATTCCCAAGTTCATTGATGTTGCCCCACTGCCACGCAACGTGCATCCGACACATCACGAGACTCGTACGGAAGCCCGAGCGAAAGCGATCCATAAACAATACGGCCAAAACGCTGCCACGGTCTGTACAGACGCTACTCCGTATCCCGGGCAGAGAGCTATGACCGCTGTGGTTTCTACTACCGAAGACCTCCATACGTGCGCATCAATTCCCACAATCCAATCTTTACAGGAGAAAGAAGCAGCGATCTCCCTAGCCATTGCACAAACCTCTGCAGAAATAATCACCACAGACAGCCAACAAGCATGTAGAACCTTCTCCAGCAGTTGCATATCACGACCTGTCAGAACAATTCTTCTCCAGAATCCTCCTCCACATCCCGTAAGGATTATTTGGGCTCCAGCCCACTCCGGCGTATCTAGCAACGAAGCTGACCACAAGCGTGCCCGAGAGTTGACCCACCGGGCAAGCCAGGAGTTCGGCGAGCAGTAGCAGGTCTGCACCCACTTGCCGTTCCACGAAATCACCCAGCATTGCCGCCTGGAACGAAAACTATACCACCCTGCGCACAAAAGGCTTACTAAAGAACAAGAACGCTAGCTCTGAGGCAACCAAGCAAACACATTTACCCACACCACTAGAGCCCACATTTTGACCCCCCACTGTACTACTCGCAATGCCGATTCTGCAAGGCTCCGGGCACCCTCTGTTATTTCATGTGGCGTTGTGATAAGAACACCCCCCCCCCCCCCCCCCCGCTTACCCCCCGTGCCCTTCCACTTCCCTGAGCACTGGGATAGAGCACTGTCCAGCTCTGACCCCGACGACCAGCTTTGGCTGGTGCAGAGAGCCCAAGAAGCCGGACGAACCCAAAAGGTCCTGGAATGAGGACTCTTCCCCATGGCTGACTGCTTTAGAGACAAAGTTTATTCCTCCTCCTCCTCCTCTTCCTCCTCCTCCTCCTACTCCTACTCCTACTCCTCCTCCTTGTGCGAAAGGGATGGGAGCTATCAATGTCTTAAGATTGTCTCTACCATCAACATACGATCGTCCAATCTGCTTATATTGGTGGCAAGAGCACTTCTCGTGCGATTATCGGGGGCAATGACTAAATATACGCTTTTACGTTTAGTAGAAATGCAATGGGAATTTTGGAGTAAAAAACTGTACGATAATGTAGTCTTTCTAAGCAATAGTCTTTCCCATGCGTAACATGGCGCCGCCAATGAGTATTAAAATTGTAACCGAGTTTCTAATGTGCACGATCGCTTGAAGCGTGGTTTTAAGCTCACAGTGTCGGCGTGCTGCTTGCTTCATCGATACAGCGAAATGCAGCAGCTTCGTCCCTCTGATGAATACGGATGTGATGCAAAATTGTTTTTGGTTTCGATGCCTATTATAAAGGTCAGTTAATTTGCTTAGTATAGTAAAAAAGCTCGACTGCAGTGCTTTAAAAATGTAGAGAGTTTAAAAACAAGACGGACGCGTTTAGTATAATTTACTGTGGTTTCTTAAGTGTAATAATTGTAACGACTTTCCTTATGAATTCCATTTCTTTCACTGTGTAGACCTGCAGAACTGAACCGAATGCCATTATTGGCGAATGTAATTCGCTCCGAACGCCACTAAAGTTCTCCTGTGCCAGGGGTATATGACCAGAATTTTAAACTTCCAGCACGTAAGTGATAAGCGCTCCTCCTTCGTTATCTGCAAATACTAGTTGTTTAATACATTAATTTCTTGAGGACAGGGGATGAAAAGTGTACGCGCTCGCATAACGCCAGTAAATAATACGTGAACGTGCATTTAGAAATTTCTCTTAAAATGCTTACCGGCAACCCTACCGGGAACCCCGATCATCTAAACGTAGACCTTTTACGATGTGTTTCTTTTAGGATAATGAGACGAATGTGTACAACGGTTTTGAGCGCCGGAGTTTGTATTTATTTCAAAACCTTTATTTAACTCACTCACTTGAAATTTTAGCTGCACATGACGAATACTCTCTTCAGAAACTTGAGACATGCGAACCGTCTAATCCACGTAATTCCTTTTGCACAACGGACAAACATCCTGCGCGCACCGCAAAGCCTCCTCAAACGGCGCAGAAACGCGCACTAAGTAATGTCCCACAAAACGACCTTCTTGACACACTAGTCTGAAACTACCCCTGCACGTCGCCCTGGACGTGACATTCCTTCATAATTTCAACGCGTTTTGTCATTTTGTTTTCTAAGGCCATTAGAAGACGTGCGTGTAACGCTTTCGAGCGCTTCTACTCGCACTAACAGGTTCGGTGTAATATATTTACACTTATGCAAGCAAATTACAAAAACGCGAAGGTCAAACTTTCTTTCATGTAAAATATTTTGAGTGGGAAATTCAAAGCAGGGTTTTGAAATACTCACAAAAGGCTCCTCTATGTGCAGTCACTCAACTGTATACGCTGGGCACACTTCTTTGAGCTCTGTCCTTACCTTCCCCTTCTTATACTGTCTTCATCTTTTTTTGTTGTTCCCCTTTTCCACGTATACAATAGCAAACCACAGGCCACAACCTGGTTGGCATTACTACCTTTCATATTTTCTCTTTCCTTCCTTGACATACTTTCATAAAATTCCAGCAACGTTGCGCAGACTTCGGGAAGTAATATGATAACTTGCCCACCACACAAATGCCGAACTCTGCGCTTATTTCATTTATATTTTATGGCCGATCAATCAAAGAAAAAGCATACGCTTCTCCCCCAGGCATAACGTCGCATTCTACTGAGATGCTCCAAACGCAAGTAGTTTATGTGTTACGCAAATACCAGGCTTAGAACTTCCGAGTGATGATTTTACAAGTTTAAACTACTACTGTGAATCGTATCTGCACAATGAAAACAATTGATTGAGGTCGACCCTTAAGTAAACCCGGTGTCAAACACAAAGGCGATAGCGGGCTGTATCACTCGGCCTGTGCGATAAGAGCCTGAGCAAACCGTCTCGTTTGACCCCGACTCCGTGCTCCCGAGGACGTCATCGGCCGTGCACGTCTCAGGGCTGGACGTTCGTTCTTGGCATGACAGGTCGTGGTGGCCCCTTAATCGCAGGGTTCCGGCAATGTCGGCTCCCCACGGGAGGGCGGGGAAGGGGGGGGGGGGGGGGAGGGGGGTGCGGACAACTTCTCTAAGCCATGTGATAGCCACTGGACGAAGCACTTCGGACAAGCGCCGTCTTGCCCACGCACTCCCGCTATCTTATTCTCGGTAGTTGCATCATTGCTTTCTTCGCACTGATGTCGAAATTAGGGGCTCCTCTAGCTGCGTCTACTTGCCTTTTTTCTTCATTCCCTTCACATTCTTTTCTATTCCCAGCCGCTGGTTTTGTTACTACCTTTATTTTCTCTTTAGTTTTTAATGCTCACCCTTGTTTCTCTTTTTTTTTGTGTGCCTTTGAAGGCGTTCTGTGGGATTCCACGCAAACAACAGGCGGAAGGCTCCGATCACGCCGAGGAGGGAGAAAGAAAGCACGGAAAGGCCTGGAGGTTAACCAAGTGTAGAGTCCGGTTTGCTACCCTGCCCTGGGGGAATGAGGTTCAGGGGATAAAGGAGAGGGCGGGGGAAGAGGAAGATATAGGAGTGGGAAGGCGCACTCTCTAGTCCCGTTTTAGGCACAACAGTCTTTCATGTGAATTCGTTTCTCTCAGGAAGCGTAGAAGGGCTTTCGTCGCCTTCTGTGAAGTCGATGGTGGAGACCTATGACCTAGGATATTCTATACTGTGAGTGGTCGATTGTCCAATCGGCTGAGCGCGGTGGAAAGCACGCTTCTCTCCGAAGAGTATTCGGGGCAGCGACGCATACGGCATGCTAAGGCATTTCGGAATGTCACCGCTCGCATTTACTACCAGCCCCATCATTCTGTACTGTTTTTCGTCGTACATTAGACCGTGATTTCGGATGGGCCCAACGCGCGGTGATGTGAGCTGTTCGTTCCAGCGACAGTGAAAGCTTTGTGAGTTGGTAGCCCATCTTAGAAAAAATCTTAGAAAATTCAGTAAACCGCCAGGTGTGAGCCAGTGCCTGTGTCGCGTTTCTTCCATTTATTCCCGTACGTGAGCGCGCTGTATTTCTGATAAGATTCTGTGGTGGTGGTTACACGGAACGACATGGGGTCACATTCAAAACGGGAATATGGGAAGGCTTGGTTTCTGCGCTGAAATCTTGTTTTGACCGGCCCTCAAACGTTTGCATACGTACGGCAGTAGATAAAGACAGCAGCCTCATCTTACCAGAATTAGTACAGCGGGGAGTGGTGAGACTCCGATCACGGGGTAAATACTCTGTACTGAGGACGTCCGATTAGAATGGTGGCACATTACTCCCATTACAGGCATGCCGAGTGTATGAGCGTACTGGTGCACGCATTTATGCCCACGGACGTGGTTTTAGACTGTCTGTGTGGCTTGGAGAGGAGCGAGCCGGTTATAAAAAGTGAACATTGCTGGCGATAAGCTAACACAGACAAATAATTATGCACGAAGATCACTTCACCCCCTCATAGCCTCACGAGCGCCTCATCGCCTTGCGTGTAATTCCTGGTACTAGCTTAACGCCGGCAATGTTCGCGGTTCGCTTTCAGCCATGTCTCATTGCTGACATGTTCGTAATGTTCTCTACAAGGCGTAAGCTGCCAAATCAATCGGATCAGTTAGATGAAGAGATTTTATTATGACTGATTTAGCACTTGGCTACCACAACAGCGAGCAACATTACTTGTGAGGAGAAACATCCCTCGTTTTATCGAAGTTACGTAAACGATTACAATCATCAACGCGCGTCCGGAATGGCTTATTCTCCTAGCTTACCCCCAGCGATTTTTGAAGTCTTTTGAGGAGGCAATTTACTCACGAAACCCCCAAACCTCACCGAAATCTGCTCGGCAACAACAAATAAAAAAGAAAATGAAAGTGAAGCACGCCCACTAATCTAGAAGGACGTTATGTAAAGTAGAATTTAAGGATCACCAAACTTGGATGCTTCGGTGACACGGCCAGCTGAAAGCAGAGACCGATGACGGCATCGGAGCGCCATTATCGAAGAGGGCGGAAAGTCAAGACGCCGATGGCTCACGCATGTCAATTGCACGTACCGAGCGTGACTGATTACCATGCGCTCCGAGCGATCGCAGTTTGCCGGTAGCACGCAGTCAGAAAAAAAAAAAGGCAGAAACTGCCCGCTGTTGACAAACTGTGGCATAACCTGAAATCCTAACTCCGCCAAACGTCGAGATGTAAAAATAAGTTATGAAAACTTGTTGACAGTTTTTTTGAGTTCGTGCTATTTTGGATCTTACAGAGTACCCACTGATATGCGAGGGGACTTTATAAAAAGTTAGCGAACTAGAATTATGTACGCTGCGAACACTTGTAAGGGCTTTACCGCACGGTATTTAGCCTAAATGTTCCGGGTCCGGTGCAAGTCTCGCATTCTTTTCTGCTCTGCAGTGATTGTGTTGGGGGACCTGTCACTGGAACTGCTGGCGCAATTTGTCTTCGGTCTAAAATGGGAGCAATCAGTGTACTACCAGCCTGACCTTTCCGCGTGTCTCATGGGATAGCAGCTGTCCCCTGAAGCGGGAATAGCCAAGTACGAAAAAAAGCAAACAAAGCAAAAAAAAAAAAAAAAAAACCACTCGTTCTCGTTTTCTAGTGGTGGAGTTCCCATGCTGAAAAACGCTTTTAAGACTCTTTCTGTTATTCACAACATCTATAACAATAATCCATTCACTCTCTAATATATTAAGATTAATGCTTTTCACCCGTTTTTTCAGGGGTTTAGCGACGTCTCATTTAATCGTCGCCACTTCTGAATGCGCAAGTAATGACCTCCACGATGTTCACGCTTTTTTTTTTTTGAAATTGTCGCACAAAGTTTTTTAGGGTAAATTAATACAAATTTAAAATTAGTTACTGGCGTTGTCAACGTTACAACCACATGGGCTTTCGCTTCGTTCGTTAAACCTGGTTTACTTTGACGCGAAGCATCTTTTAACATATGGGTAAAATAATTAGATTTTTATAGCTCGCCATCACCGAGATTTCGCTTCACTTGAATTTTTAATCAAAAGCTCTCCTCACCCGGAGCACATTATAATTGCAAATCACGGAGTAGTGACCTTGTTAATCGAAACCAGGTGTACTCGAAACTTTAACTGACTGAATTTAAAAATCCCGAAACAATCGTGTGCGTGTGGAATGCATTTGTGCCCGCTTGTCCCAAAAAGATATCGGACGGACTGTTGATACCTCGGAATGTTACCTGCGAAATTTCGGGAAAAGATGTTACCCCGGTAGTTTTGTTGTTGTTTTTTCGTTTATTTAATAGCCTCAAGGTTTAGTAGACATTAGAGAGTTCGTTCTATATCCAGGAAACTAGGTTGGCCTCCAGGATATAGCCCAGCAAGCAACGGTAGGCAGACGGTGGAGAAACCGATGGTAGTGCGTGTCTTGCAGCGAATTTAGGCCTGCTGCCATCAAACATTTCCGTCGAATGTCCTTTGTTCCAGGGCATGTCCATATTAGGTGGCGAAGGTCTGCCGGAACCGTTTCCTCAGAGCAGGTTGGACATTCTACATGTCCTCGGTAGTCCCCTTTCCATCCACTCATGTGGGCAGGAGTAAGAGCCACGCCCAGTCGGATCCGTCGTAGTACAACTTCCTCCATCCTGGTAAGGTTGAGGGGGAGGAGAACCGAACACGGAGGTATGAGAGCACGCGTTCGGCGTCGAAGGTCCTCCTTTGCAGCCATTCTTGTGGCCCATGGGTCACTTGGGAGCTGGGCGGGGGATGATGGGGCCGGGCAGTTGTGTGACAGGAAGTCAGCCCGTTCATTTCCTACAATACAGCTGTGACCAGAAACCCATGACATAATCACATTTGATGGCATTGTGCTGTGGAGCTGGTGGATACGTTGGCAGATGATAGGGGTCTGCGAGCTTTGACGATGATTATAAAAAGACACCCACTTGTGTACATAACGTCAAATGTGCCCCGAATTTAGGTTTTGTCCTCCTCCGCTTATGTTAAATTTCGTACGTACCTCACCCTTTTCTCACCAGTGTAAAGTAACTTCACCCCTCCATTTGTTAACCCCAGCTTCTTGCCTCCTTCGTTTTTTCTGTTTTAATTTTATTTTAATTTAATTACAATTTACCTCTGCAACCAAAAACAGACTTCTGAGGCGTACGGGCAGTAAAGACCTTGGTTTTAAAGGGACCCTGCAACACCTTTTTCAACTTTTTTCTAAATCCTAAATGCTTGCAGAAAGGGGTCAACCAACACATCCAGTACTTAGATGTGGGGGGTCGCAAAGTAACTTAGCCAAAAAATTACTACTTACTACTCAATGCCCATCATATAGCTTTGAAACTTGCCCAAAATATTTTTCTCTCTCTCCCGGTCTTGGCGTTCTTCAAGCGCTGGAATTACGTCATTACAGCGGCGTAGCGGCTGTTGGCCGGCTTTCCTTCAGTTGCAGCAATGAGTGCATTGGACAGCCGCTTTAAAATGAAAGCCAGAAAAGCGAAGCAGAAACGGAAGGCGCATATGTATCTACTCCGACGAGCAAATCATGCAGTGCCGCTCCGTGCTGGCGATAACTTTAGCTTTCGCAGAGCTACCAGGCGCGAAGGAATAAGGGAACTCGTTTATCGAAAGTGTACCAGAGTCCCTTTAATATCTTTCATTCTCAACATGAAGAGCAGCTGCACTTTCTATTCATTCACGGAACAATTAAAGCTTTAGATGATGTGATTGTTGGATGCATAAGAATTGTAGAATGTGCTACCTGTGCCTTCATGTGATGTTTTGTGTTTAGTTTATCTTAAAACGCCGTATTACGCGAAATACCGCGCTACTTAGAGGCTGCAAATAGACGGTGACTTTAGTATTAACGAGCGGATATGTACAGGGGTAACTGCCGTGAAAATCTCAGTGCGAGCAGTGTCGTGGCAATTTTTGATCCTGGTCGAATATCTTTCTCATTATGGGTTGCATGCTTGCTCCGACGTTTCTAACTCCGACGTTTCGGTCTCCGTGTTTAATCGAAAAGGCGAATAACTTCACAAGAGCGGAAGAGTCGCTTCAAAGCAGGCCGCCCCTCGCGTCGGGGAGAATGGAAGCATAGCGACATCTTCTGGTAGCTCCGGAAAGCAACCACCGGCCTTGGAGCTTGGCGACAAGCAAGAGCGCGGGAAAATGTTCGCGGGTCCTTACACTTCGGGAAGTTGCAAGGACCCGTAAAGCGCACGTTTGCGAGTGTTTTAATTCTGTGCTGTTGTGATTTAGTATTCTATCTTCCCCCAGTGTTTTGTGGCTTGGGGGTTCCACCCGTTGTCGCTTCAACGCTTCGTGTGCCTCCCGCCCCTCCCATGCACGTTTTTCTCTCAATTTGTGCAGGTGTTTTCTACACTAGGCTGTTTCATAATGCCTGCCACTCGTTTTGTTATCACAAGCTTTACGCCTGTCTTGTTTCCGTGAATTTTTATCTCGCTCAAATGACAGAAGTTATTTTGAAGGTTTCTATCCTAAATGTCTACCACAAGTTGCATGAAGTACCGGTCGTAATATCCTGGGCTTATCTGTAACCAATGGGAATAGGTGGTAGCCCAAAATTTTTGGTAAACTGTGACAAGCAGGTTTTAAAATGTTATGCAAAATTGATTGATTGTAGGGTTTAACGCGCCGACGCAACGCAGGCGATGAGGCGCGCCGTAGTGGAGGGCTCCGGATTAATTTTGACCACCTGGGGATCTTTAACGTACGCCGAAATCTCGTGCATACGGGCGTTCTTGCTTTTCGCCTCCATCAGAAAAGCGGCCGCCGCGGCCGGGAATCGCACCCGCGACTTCGTGCTCAGCAGCGCAACGCCTTAGCCACTGAGCCACCGCGGCGGGTCTGTTATGCAAAATCAGTGTTTTTGCTCACTCAACTGACTTTTCTCCATCTTTCAGTCGAAAATTATTCCTATAATTGTTATCAGAGGAAATCTACTCTCTTACGATGGAACTGATGAAGGCCTGTGATCACAGCATTTCAAACTAGAGCCATGGGTCTTGTGGCGATTGATTGATCGATTGCATTCTACTAGCGAAAAATAGACGCGGACGAAGAAGAAGTACACAGGACACTCGCTACTTCTTCTTCGTCCGCGTCTATTTTTCGCTAGTAGAATGCAGTCAGATAACCAACTAGCCCAACTTTATGCCTTAACTGATTGATCGATTTTGATTCATTGGTTGGCTGGCTAAAATCTCACTTTTCATCCTGGGTGCCTTTGTAACAGAAAAAAAAAAAAAAAGCATTTTAAGGCGAAAGCACGCGAGAATGCTTCGTAATTAGAGTATTGCAAAGAGCGCATCATTTGCTCTTGCCTATCCGGTGGGTATCCACGTATGGCGCTTTTATTTATCTCATTCTTGACCACTGCCACTTTTTACGATAAAGGCGCCATTCATTCCCTTCTATATTGTGTGTATAGTCAGCACTATTTCTTTTTAACCTTTGGGAGACTTAAGGGAAAGGAAAGTCCCACGAGCCCTACTTTCCGCCTCAGGCTGTTTTTGCAAACAGAACTATCGCGTTCTTAGCCACAATATGAGTTAGGAAGTGTGGGCCAACACAACAAATGCCAACATTACCAAACTCTATTTACAACACAAGAAAGCTATGCGAGCAATGTTGCGCATACAGGGCTACTGTTTTAAAGAATGATTATCAGTCCTGTATCACGTTCATATAATGAAGCACTAACTGAAGCGTATCAAAAAGAAAGAACAATATGCATTTCTTCTTTTCTACAGATCGCAAACTTAACGCCCCACAGTCACCGCCATAGTAGGCGTCATGCAGAACGATGACTTATTCCCTTTTCGAGAAGAAGTTATAGCAAGCAGTTGCTGTGTTACACTTTGCCTACGTCACTAAACTCGCATAACCAGTTAATTTTAATTTTTTTCTAATGCGTTTGCTACATGTTTTGCTGTATTTCGCACTTTGTGATGTCAGTATTTTTCGTTTCCTTGGGGGTCATGTCTTATTACTTCGTATTTGTTTCCTGCAGGCTGTCAGTAGTTGTGTACCCTTGAGCGGGTGTATTTCTGTTTTCGCTGTATGCCCCTTGATAGGGTGGTGCTGCGGAATCGCTAGCTCATTTTTTACTGTATAAATGCGAATTTTATGCATGCGCAGTCTGCACTACAATTTGAATGTATACTTTTCACATGACCTGCATATTACGGCGCACGAACCCCGTCAAGCCACTTTTGTTGGCTTTTTCTCCGTGCTCCCGACATCTGCAAGTGTGTGGCTGTCAAATTGATTGATTGATTGATCAATTGATTGATTGATTGATTGATTGATTGATTGATTGATTGATTAATTGATTGATTGATTGATTGATTGATTGATTGATTGATTGATTGATTGATTGATTGATTGATTGATTGAGGTCGGGACAAGAAGGTATGCGACAAGGTTTGTCGACCCATAGAACGACAAGACTACAAACAGACGAAGGCTCTTTACTGTACCGTATCCGGATGAATTCGTCTGTCAAGCAAGTGTGGCTCTTCTAGCTGGCCCCTGCCATGTCACTGTTGTATTTGTTTTGTGATTATTATGGGGCACTACACCATCGACCGTCTAGGAAGTCCAGTGAAGGGAAGAGTTCTGATTGCTGGGCGGCACAGAGTCGCAGCCCCGCATTCTTAGGTGAACGAAGCACTAGCGTACTCAAAGTTTCATTTCTATGCGAAGGAGGTGAAGAAAAAGCGGGAACAGTATTGAAACACGAAGAAAGAAACGAAAAGCGAAAACGCACGCAGACAGACGAAGCCAAGATGAGAAATAAAATCAGGGCAAAAGTAAAATGAACACTTCGGCATAGTCGTCCTGGCTAGAGCAGAGATGGAAGACACGTAAGCTTGTTGCATAGCGTGGGGCATCTCTTGTGAGACAAAATTTATCGGTAGGCGTTATTTGATGATGGGCGAGAGCGCACGGCATTTCGCAATGCCAGGGGAGGGGAGGCGGAGAGACGCTGCGCGTGGCGGGGGGTAGACACGACTCGATAGGTACGCGGTGCAGGTGGAGAGAAGTGTAAATGTGGTCTGTGACCATACTTCCTCCGTAGATGGGTATGCTTCACTGTGCAACCGAATTGTCGGAAAGCCAGCTTGCAAAAACTAAGCTGACACGAATTGCTTTAAAGTCGGCTTCACCTACTAACACAAGTGCATTGCTAAGAAGAGTTTTTTAGCAATATAAGCAATTTGATATCAAAATTTGGAGGCCCTAAGACCTGCTTTATTTATTTAAGCATTCTTTCCCATGCGCTGAAAATGATTGGTATACGGTGGTCTATCACCGGCGGCAATTTGCTAGGTCGTAGCCACAGACATCTTCGGTGAAGTAAAAGGGTTCACCAGAACAACAAATTCAGAGTTTTCGAGGAAACGAAAATCCGCGGTTGCGTTTACCAAACTTGATAATCACAAATATTGTGTAACTTAAGTACAGTGGATGTAAGACTTAATTTGCGATCTTTGTTAGCGTAGCTGTCAAACTGCCGGTAAGGAGATGCTGTGCCGTGCATTGGTGATTGTGTTCTGTAGAGAGAAACTGATATCAAAGGTGGCATATGCAAAACCACCACACATTTGCAATTTTCAGTTTAAAGACTTTTTATTGCACAAATTCATTCATTCATTCATTCATTCATTCATTCATTCATTCATTCATTCATTCATTCATTCATTCATTCATTCATTCATTCATTCATTCATTCATTCATTCCCGAAATTCATTTGAGAGAATTAAGACACTACACCGCAAAATACGGAACTCGTATTTTTTGTAAACCTCTAGCGAATTCAGGAAATTTACAATAAGCTCGTACATTAAGTTGTGAGAATTTATTCTGTAGTGTCCTTGTTTCAAATCTAGGTGATCTAGTTGAAAGGTAGCTTCTCTTTGTAGTTACTCTGGTTGCGGCGAGGCCAGTTTTTTTGGGGTGAAGGGGACAAAAGGGGGGGGGGGGGGTTCTGATTGGTCATGGACTTGTATAAAATGTACCGTGAGGAATATACCCCAAAGTACAGCTTATCAATACTGCCGTTAATATCAATCAATCAAAAGATCAATAGATCTTATGAATAGATCTCTTGTCACTACCAGAGTTAGCGTCATGTTGTTGTGTAGCGAAGCAAAAGTATCATGACCATTCGATGGAAGTTAGCCGGCAATTGACAAACATAATTTTGAGCACAGCCGCAACACGGCGTGACCTTTTGAACTTTATTGCGCTACAAATGTGACCCACGTGATACTGTTTGTTTTCATTTTTACGTTAGACATGCACAATCGGAAACTTAACGAACTAAAAGTGTATAATAATTTATCGATTGATTGATTGTAGGGTTTAACGCGCCGACGCAACGCAGGCGATGAGGCGTGCCGTAGTGGAGGGCTCCGGATTAATTTGGACCACCTGGGGATCTTTAACGTGCGCCGAAATCTCGTACACATGGGCGTTCTTGCTTTTCGCCTCCATCAGAAAAGCGGCCGCCGTGGCCGGGAATCGAACCCGCGACCTCGTGCTCAGCAGCGCAAGGCCTTAGCCACTGAGCCACCGCGGCGGGTCCAAGTGTATAATAACCCACTAATTGTTACAACATTAACACATGTTGTGAACTGAGTTCTGCATCTGAGTATTCACCCAGCCACATACTCAGCCGCTGAAATAAGAGGCCCAGCAGTGTAGATTCTGACAGTACCACCACCCGTACGAGAGCGGATCGTCATCTGGCTGTCCAAGTTCCACCTCAGAGCGCTTACCCGCCAAAATCCAACAAACATGAGCGAAAGGCAAATTGTAATCGAGATTCCCAGGTATTAGTACGACTGCGACACGACACGCGTGGTGCGAAAACATCGCGACTAACAAGAAAGGCGGACGGAAATGCGCATTTTGAGAAGGAAAGCAAACACGACGGCTCGAGACTTCCTCCAGGATCAACAAGCGGACGGGCTGTGGCAACACCTTTTCCCGAACGACGGCGGGGCATTAAAAAAGAAGAGGGGCGGACGACGTTAGGGACGGAGAAGAGGGTTCTTCCAACCCTTTGTCTCCCGGCCTTCCTTCGCCTGCGAGGCGCACTTCGGGCGTCGGCACACATCGGCCGCCACCGGAGAGAGCGGCCGCGCCCCCTCACACACGAGCGCACTACTTTACGACGCGAGCCCGGCTCCGCCGAGAAAATTAGCGCCGTAAACGTAATTAGCAGTCGCACCACGTCGGGAAAGGTGCTAGAAGGCTTAGGCGGCGGCAGCGGCGGAGGCCGACCCGAGCTGAAGTCTTGCGTGCGCTCGGGCATCGGCGGTGGCTTGTGTTTTTCTCCGTGTAAGCGTGAACGCTGAGGGTTTACGCTTGCAACCCTGCCCACTTCCCGTCGCCTGGTTATATTTACATATGTATATAAATATACGCGGCGTGCTTGAGCGTGCTGACATCGGGCGTAGCGAACTTTAGCGCCTTGCAAGGATTCAACAAACACTCCCCCCCACCCCCCCCCCCCTTTTTTTTTTCTTGTTCGTCACTTACGCTTATGCGGCCCTCCCCCGGTTTAGCTTGGGATTTTTTTTTTTAACAAGAGCAACGCAAGTGCAGAATCTTGAGCGACTTATTTGGCAGCAAGGTGCGAACACGCTGCTAGTTTTCTGCTTGCGGACCGATTTGAACATTATTTTTTGCGTTGTGCCAAATTTTGCTTGTTTCTTTTTCTGGGCGTTCATACACTGAAGACGTTAGGGGCGTTAGCGGCGACTTGTCCATAGTTTTCTTGTTTCCGCCTCAGTGTCCGTTCCCGGCTACCGTCCTAGATTTGGAACTTAAATATAATAAAATAAGCAGTTGCACGCCTCGGAGCCAGCCGAGTTTTTTTCTATAGCATTGCACAGAGGAAAAAAAAAAAAGAAAACTCAGTGCAATGCTACAGCTTATCATAGGAAGTTGCACAGATATACTCTCCCTTGAGGGAATGTCTAAAACATAGAATGTACAGCCACAATAGAAGTTTTATGACACATGAGCGCTGCGGATAATGCTCGTGTTTTTGAGTAAGTTAGGTTTGAACCCCGACTCTCATGCATAAAGCAGTGGTCTATTGGATGCAAGGGGGAAGTAGAACTTGCAAAAATGGGTAATCCTGAGGTACGTAAACTTTCCCCCGGTACGTAAACTTCCCCCCATGGCTGCTTATAGGAGCCGGATGTGTACACAGGCACCCAAAAGCACGTCTAAATGTACGCGTATATGACATAGTCACTACTTGACTTAATAGTTTGGTGATTACCAGCGGGGCTACGCCGTACTGGACATTGTCGGAGCAGCAACCTTCGTGCCTCTAATCACAACGACCTGCTCGCCTCCTCAAACAGAAGAGGACCTTCGTAGCAGACGTTACCGTGTTTGGTAACATGCGCAAGTACATCGAGACTTATTCTTTCCTAGGACGCTGCCCATTAGACATTCTGCCATAATTTGTGTCCAGATACCCTCACCGATCCTCGTCTGGAGTCTGAACGTATTAATTCCTTCGTCTAAGGACGCAGTGGACATCTTTCTCCAGTTTCCGAGCATGCATGCTTCGGCTAATTTTGCCTCAGCGGCCCCAAATAAGTGTTATACGCAGTGGCTTAGCTCGGCTATTCCAGGATATAGGTAGCGTGAGCTAACGTTCAGCTGGTTATTATTAGTTTTCCTGGTTGTCTAGGATTAGCTTGATTATCATGCTTACTGCTGCTTCAATGACACACACACGGTATGCGTATTATGTGACACATGTATATTTATCAAGCGGCTCCTAGTGTCATTAAGCGTAGCTTATTTAGTGACACTAGCGGCTCCGGTGCAGCGCACCAATCACCCCGGAGCTAAGCTGGTTCCATAGGCGCACGCCGGTGTTGCTGCGACGCACGAGCCATCGGTTCCACACCCGGCCACCCCTCGCATGATCATCAAGTGGAACGGTGGTCGGCGAAGTCGCTGGACGCGCGGGGTATGTGAGAGACTCCGGGCAGCGAGCGACGTTCTGTGCGCCGTGTGACGTCACTGCTCCTCGCGCATGCACATCACGGCTCTCCAAGAGCCTCGCGAAACTGTTCAGCCTCGGCCAGTGTAGCTCACGCTACAATAATAGTTCTACCTCGACATCGAAAGAAGTTGCGGCCATCACCCACTTTCTCCAACGATGTGTTTGCCGTTGAGCCTTCTACGCTGATGTCGTAGTCAGTGGCGTCAATAAATATTATACCTAGTTCTTTCACTCAGTAGTCAATAGCATATACACAGTATTCACCTCCGTTGACAAGGATAGTTAGAGACTGAGAGCCCCCCGAGCCCCCGGGGTCTTCATGTGGGATCCTTTAAAACGCGCAGCACCTCATAATGCAATTTCCTGAGCATGCAAGATGAGTGGAGATAGCCCGGTTCGAGAAGGTCTGCAGACAAGTCACCGATTGACCGCGAGAAGGCCGATGTACAAGGCTCAGTTAAGTGCGGACATTTGAGGTTTGTATCAAGAAGGTTCAGTGGACATTTTTTGAGCTGAACTTGTGCAGATTAGTGCAGCGTCCTACTAGAGGTATAGTTGGCACAACATGAAGATATGCTGCTCTGCTTGCGCCCATGCAGCCAGTGCAGGAAAAAAAATGGCTGTGGGTTAGCTCAGCTAACCTTGGATATGCAAAGCAAAAGCTTGGCTTTGTCTGGTTCAGGCTTGGTTTCGCTTGGTTAACCTTTGATGTAGCTGTATTGCCGACCATGGCTAAAAGCCATTCGGTCTCGTGTAACGCTCACAGGAGGAGACCCGGCGAACGTGACATTCATTCACGGCGGCGCGCCATTCCTTTTCGCGGGGCGCGAGACGAGTCACGTAGCCCGAAACGACCCAGTGGCGCATGCGTGGGAGGCTGCGGGGGTGGTCGGCTGCCGATCAGCTGATCGACCGCTACCGCGGCGGCGGCCTCCGCTCATATGTGCAGAACGTCTGGAAACGAGGCCTTGTGCGCTACGCCGAAAGCGGGCCCGGAGAATCACGCGATGCTCTTTAACAAGGTTAACTTGCTCATCCTCCGCGAAACCGCAGGACGAAAGTCGTAAAGTTTTGCTTTAAAAAAGAAAAAAGAACACCTGTAGTATTTTCTGGCCAGAGCAAGGTGTCGGCCGACGGCGTCAGTTTTCGAGCGCCATCTCCACTCGAAGTTTTTATTCAAGCTCCTTGGTTTGGGTCAGCAGCTCACTCACTCACTCACTCACTCACTCACTCACTCACTCACTCACTCACTCACTCACTCACTCACTCACTCACTCACTCACTCACTCACTCACTCACTCACTCACTCACTCACTCACTCACTCACTCACTCAATCCTCTCTTAGAAGGAAGTTCCGGCGAGGTCTGGTGTACACAAATTTCACCCTTTTGCTAAATATTGGCCACCCAACTGAGGTAACTGAATTCTATTTTATTGCATAAGCTAGAGATGGGGCATGTCGGCAGAAATTTTAACCGTCGATCCGTGTACACAGCGGGAGAGGATTAGAAGACGAGGGAGCGTGCGGCTGCGTGGCGCTGTCTCCGCTTCGCTGCCGACGTTGCTAGGGTGACGTCGACGACAAGTCGGAGGGCGGTTCATCCCACCTGCCGGTCCCGACGAGCCCATCACACGCTGTCTGCACGGGTCCAGGACTTCCTTCACCGCATGTGCATATTGTAAAATGGAGTCTTCAGCAATTGTAAAACGGTACAAGCGAAGGAATGGGAATGGTACGATAAAGAAATGGAGATACTGATGGAGACCAAAATGAGCGACAGGTAGCCAATGTCTCTGCTAAAGCGAGCAAATCGATTACTGAGACCATGAGAGCGCAAAGTACGCTGAGTGCGGTGTACGAATGATGGTTTATGTTTAGCATCAGTAAACCTCATTATGATGAGCGAAAGGTCGGTTCGGGTTGGTTTTGCAAAGACTACGCACACAAAGTTTCATGAAAGTTAGGATACCACATGATTGAATTCAGCCTGTTACTTGCGTTGAAGTGCACGCGTGCATGGCCTTAGCCCGCGCGCAATCAATGCAGAGATTGAGCGACCAAGCGACGGCAAAGCAGCCTTGCACCCTTGCCTAAAGGTCACGTGATACCGCAACGACGAGGTGCCTAGCGAGCGCAGCTTCAAGCGCAGAAGCGGATCACGGGGCATGACGTCACACCTGCCGCACTTGCACTATGGCGGCTCGAGGTCATTACGACGTGAGGAATGACCTTTCGAGACACGGCGTAAAAGCGGATTAGATCCAGTCTTGGGCAGTAACTAGTTGCTAGTAGCGTGTTACCAGTAACTAGTTACGTTTTACAGTAACTTTGTAACTTTAATTAGCTACAGTTAAGTTAGAGGGACTTTTAACTGTAACACTGTTGCTTTTTTCCAGACTAACTGTAACAGAAAGTACTGTTACAATTACTTCCTTTTATAAACATGACCTAACAGTAACACTCGTTAAAGGCCGACGTACAGATCACGCTTTCCACTTTTCTGGACATTCTTTGTCATATCCTCTCAACCGTTCACCTTTCCACAACACGGCTCCTCCCGCGTTTTGGATAGGAGGTCGTACAGAGGATGACCTTGCCTGCAGAACACCGATGTCGGAGGTCGGTCAGTGATTTTATAAAACTTTTCCTCCGTCTTGACTCGTGTGGAAATAAGAAGAAAAATGTGGCTGTTCCCTCTTCCATAGGTACAGATAAAACACGAAAGTGAAATGTGCCTTCACAGGAGCAGTTGAATGTTTATTGTGCATCGATATGAACTTGCACGCCGCTATTTATATTTCATCGGCATGGCACCGCTAGACGCATCAACGTTGGACACTATTGCTCGCGTCGAAGCATTGCGTCAGTCCGTCTGAAACTACAGGCGCTCGCAAACCATCCGTGCGAATGAAACCAAACGGGTTGTCAGCGAATAGTGTGGTGAACACACGGTCCGCTGCTGCAAAAGGAGCAGCGGACCGTGTCACGAGCGCGACATGAGCAAGTATGCTTCTCCGCAGATTATGCTGCCTGTCCCCCGTACACGTATAGGCGCTGGCATCAAGGCGCCCACTGTCGGCGCTCATTAGCGTCATGATGCACTACTTGCTTCACCTCTCGTAGATGGCAGCACCATCTGAAAGGAAGGCTATAAGGCGCGTTTGTCGTCCTGTTCATAGCGCAGTCGGTAGCGCGTTTCGTACCTACAGTTGCGGCGAAAGAGTTCGTGGGTCGAATCCCGGCGCCGCCGCGTCAATTGAAGTTTTTCTGGCGATGTCATTTCCGTGACGGATATGACAACAGTTATATCTTGGTGGACCCCGGCATAAAAAACTTTCGTGTTAAAACAGAAACTGGCAATGAGACCTCCGAGGAGAAGGAAGCTGGCGAACCTTTGTAAAGAAAGACAATCGCAGAGGGGCCCGCCGATAACGCGCACCCACAATGGCTGACGCAACAAAATGAGACGTACACAACGATCGTCGGTGTCGGCCTTGAGTGTGCTCCTTTTTAGGTTCTCTTCGTCTAATGTGTTACCACGCGCAATACTACCAGCGTGCCTTCGTGCGTTTCTATTGAATACGCCCTATCGTTTGGTCTGTAATATATTGCTTAGTTTTATACAGCAAGGAAAAGTAACGACGTTACCTTTTCACAGTAACTGCAACTGTAACTAGTTATTTTTGGAAACTGTGACTGTAACGAAGTTACTTTTTTGGCTTAGGTGACTGTATCTGTAACACTGTTGCGTTTTATTGGTAACGTACCCTTGACTCGTTTGATCTAAAACGTACCGTAAACGCCATGTTGCGGACTTTAAAGCCGGATGAGGCATGCGCAAAGGCTCAAGCCGCAAGTTCTCAGGGGAAAGGGACGAGATGTTTATGCGTTTTTAACGATCCACCAACGGCTCTTCCATTCATTTTATATCATTTTCACTCAGGTCATTCGGAACAAGTTAAAGCTACAATTTTTTGTGTGTGCTGGTGCTCCAACATGCGTATACATAGTGGCAGCGTATCATTTCGCAAGATCCCACCTCCTCTCGTCTTTCCTCCGTTCTAACCGCTCTCGTGCGGTTAAAAGGCTTCCGTTTCTGAGCTTTCATTGCACTTCTAACGGCTCTTGAGCCGCAAAATCCCGGTTATGCCGTCTTGTCAAGGCGAGAGATATTTAATTAGCTAGTGGAGAGCTCGATCCACAAGTATACTTTCAGCAAAATCACATCGAACGAGCGCTGCCGCTTTACTTTATCCAGTCGCCACGGCGACTAATTGGAAGCCGTAACTTGAGGAAAGTTTTAATTATGAAACCTAATCCGGCGTCTTACGTGCGCTGCTCCCTTTGTCAACCGCGCCGCCGGCTCGACGTCCTTTCAGCAGCTCCGTAGAAAAACTCGAAACGTTTGAACCGTGGCAAATGCGGGGAGGGAGTGGTAACATGAGCTCGCTGGAAATTAGCTACGTGCAGAATGCCATGAGCTTACACGGTTTTTAGATGTTCCTATAATACAAGAATTCAAAGAGCTCGGGCCGTGATGGGGCACTTCGCTTTATTTCCTCACCAAGAAAGTTCTTGCAGAGAAATCTGTTGTCCGCTTTTATTGATTGATTAGTGCTTATATATATCACTCACTCTCTCCGGCAACATATTCTTACTACGGTCTGTTAGCACTGCCTGAAGTCGCTGCTTACGCGCTTGTCTTTCACTTATATACGCATTAAAAAAAAAAAACAGAGTGCTTCTTTTTTTAAGCATAGTTAACTTTGGTCAGCTGAGACACCCGCAGAGAATATCGAAAGTTTCTTCAACGTTGTAACGTTCGCGAAAATTTCTTGCCTGTCGTAAGCGAAACGATAAAACACCATCTACGTCGTCTACCTGGGATGATCTACGGGGTTCAAGATAGAATCAAATTTTTACTCCCATACAAAGGTACAAAAACAAATGATAACAAATTTGTTCTCTCACGTATCGGGATTACATTTAAATTGAAGTGGACGAACGGATAAAAAAATGGCCGCGTATCTGCTTGCGTCGCTGCAAATGTCGTCGAAAGACTATAATTTTCTGTCACCCCT
Organism: Haemaphysalis longicornis; assembly: GCF_048455015.1. Taxonomy (NCBI): domain Eukaryota; kingdom Metazoa; phylum Arthropoda; class Arachnida; order Ixodida; family Ixodidae; genus Haemaphysalis; species Haemaphysalis longicornis. The sequence continues at coordinate 27,269,006 of NW_027526335.1, read as the reverse complement.
GCTACGCAACTGCGTCTCTTGTCTCACCCGCAAACCTCTCTCCCCCTGTCTCGGACCCCCCCCCCCCCCCCCCCCGTTGAAAGTCTGCGGACTTCAATTTTGCTGCGTTCGCACTGGTGGCGCGCTATCTGTTGGTACTGTTGAGACTTGTAGGGCTCGAGGCACGAGCGCGGGGCTAGGGCGAGAGCCTTGATTGTATTTGGGGTAAAAACATTGTTTTCACACGTGTTATTTTAATTTTCTCGCGCAAAAATCGAGCACAGATCTGCTTTCATTTAGAACACTGTAGGCAATAGTTATGTATTGACGTTCGGCATTTTTATAATAAGCCTAATAGCTTTTAGATGCTTTTAGATGCTCTCACTCCGCCGGTGGGCGGCGCTGCGCGCGGTGCTGCGCATGTGCAGTACTCTCTCTCTCTCTGCGGTCTCCTCTCCTTCGGGCGCGCTGCGCATATAACCGGTGTGCCGCTCTCCGGCGGCCTTTCGGTCGACGGTTGCTCTCCGCTTGCGCTTGAACCCCCCTCAGCGTCGCATCACATCAGGCTTCCCGCGAGGGGAGGTGGGCGTAATTTTATTTTGCTGGACAATGTTGACAAATCTGGGGAATCTTTCTAGATTTATTAATCTGAAAATATTTCGCCTATATAAACTTCTGTCTCAAGAGTTTTTTTTTTTTTTTTTAAATTTCGGCCGGGCGGATAATTCCGCAGACAGGAAGAACGACAGATTACACACGGACACGCAGACAGATAGACCACATTTTTCCACTTGAGTAGCCCAAGAAAGAGCCTTCTTTAAATATGATTGACCTCGACGATCTAAGATCCGGTACGTTGAACGCGAGAAATATTATCGCGATTCTGCACCAGCGTTGTTGGCGCTACCGCCTCAAGTTTCCGGCGGACTAGTGTAAGAACACCGGGAGCTGATGATTCCTCCGCTTAAAGACATACATCTTCACAGGACGATGTTGCATCTGCGGTCGAAAAGCCCGTGAAGCTCCGGTCTATCGAGTGGTTCTTGACCTGCTGGAAGCTCCGGCATTCATCGATTGCGTCCAACGTTGCGCAGTTTCTAAAAAAAAAAAAAAAAAAAAAAGCAAGCGCGAGGGTTAACAGCATCGTCGCGATGCCTTATGCGATATCGATCAACATTGACGAACGGAGCCGGCACGTCTTGTGTGTACGCAACGTGCGACTTGCTTGAGTATTGGGCTCGAAACGAAGCCTCAGCTATGGCGACAGGGATTCAGGCAAACGCGTCCACCCAAGCAACTCCTTCAGCTCTTGCTTGCACGCATCCAAGCTAGGCAGCTTCTCATCACGGGTTTTGAACCAAAGCCAAACTTTTCCCTCCAGGTGAGCAATCACGTTGGACAGCATCAACGTTGAGTTTTATTAGTTTTTTATCTGGAACGCTGGTGTATATATTAACAGCGGAGCTTTTGTAACTGGCCGTGATGTGCTGAAAATACCAAGAAAATGCGAAAAAATAATAAGAAAATGCCGAGCGCTTGTGAGCGTGTGCCTCGCGGCGTTGGCCGAGCGTCCCGGCACGCGCAGTGGCTTTAGCAAAAAAAAAAAAAAAAAGAAAATCTGCCAGTGAAAATTCCGAGGAGCGCTTCGCGTTGCCTAGCAACCAACAGCCCCATCGCTGGCCCAGCACCTGCTCCACAGAACCTCTACGCGACTCCAGGAACGCCGCGCATGCGTCGTGCACGAACGCGCCTCCGCTACGTCCCAGCTGTCGTCAAACGCTTGCAGTGCATGTAATGCTTGTCATGATGAATACGACAATATCGATGCGTATGACGATGACTACTGCTCGTAGAGTGCAAAGCGACGACGGAACTTGCGAACAAACAATTTCAAACTTGCAGAAATGCTTGGTGATGTGTCTCAGTGCTCACGTAGAAACAAATCGTGCAGCTTCGCTATGGTTCAAGCCTTGTGCGACTTGGTGCAAGCTTCGCCAGGTTTTTTGAGACGACAGCTCTTAAGCGCCCGCTCCTGCGGTTTCACGGCGCCGTTGTCCCTCGTAACCGAGCGAGCGAAGAGGACACCGAAGACAAACGAGACAGAACGAGCAGAAAAGCGGACGAGGAAAGCACGGCGAAAGTGTGAGGGCGGCATGCCGAAACGTCGCGAGATATTCTCTCCTGCGGCACCGCGCTACGAGATAACCGAGAGAACGAAGAGGCCTCCGAAGATAGAGTGAGCAGGAAAGCGGAGGATGAAAGTATGCCGAAAGGCGCGAGACATGGTCGACCACGGCGACTCGCTGCGACACAACGCCAGGGTACATCGCGCGCCTGCGTGCGCTCGCTGATGCGGCGATCACATCGTGAGACGCAGCAGGTATGCACCGTCACCCGGAAGACTGCAGTTCGCCCTGCGCACAAATTTCGCATTAGGGAGTATTTTAATCGCCAGCCAAATCTTTTTTTTTTAATTTTTGGGATTTTACGCACCGAAGCTATAGACGTGCGCTATAAGGCGCAGCATAGCGAGGAGTTCCGGATTAATTTTAACGTGCGCCGAAATCTTGATACACGGGCGCTTTCGTTTTTGGCTTGCACCAGAAAAACGGCCTCGGCGGCTGGTATCGAGCCCGCGCGCTTTGGCATAACAGCACCGACACAGCTGCCGCTGAGGGTGCTCGTGCACATTGAGCCAGTCATCGACGTCCACGTTCCCCGTCCCGAAAAAGGTATTGGCGTCGCGGGGATGTGGCAGGGCGACGGCCGGCATAAAGTTACGCGGGTTTGATTCTCCATTTATGGTAGGCATTCAGACGAGTCGAGCGACCACAGTCAAGCTCCGTGGCGTCATGAGGTACCCTGCAATCTTCACCAAATGCGTTACGAGGCGAAAAAGGAATACAAAACTGTAATTACACTAAATGTCATATGTCAGATTTAACCACTGCGCAAAGCCACGCGCAAAGTGCGGCACTCGCGAAGATTGTAAGTGGTGGCGTTCCGCCGAAGATCAACTTTTCGAACCAGGCGGGCGAACAAGCCTAGCATAAATCATTAAGAATAGCATTTGAGCAGTGGTGATAGCAAAACACGGCTTCTTCTCCGTGCGGCAACGTGTTCATAGCCAAATCGTAACTTTATTTACAAGTTGGAGCCGTGGAGGTGAGTCGTGCAGCATCATTACAATACGGACCTCCTCCTGCAATTATGTGAAGTCTTCTGTCGTGAACGATCTTAGTCCGAAGATCGTTCATAGCTCATGGACGCGTGCATTTCGCAACTGTTTCTGTAGAGGGAAGGCAGCAGCACGTCGCCGATTACCAGGACAGCAGCAAGCCTTATACAACCGGTAGCGGAATAGCGGAATAGTGCTGACTTGCTTGGGATTAGGCGAGTTGGTTCATGCTGACTGGAAATTTCAGCTTTCAAATTTCAAAAAATAAGACACAAACACAATGCTGACGTCACGTAGCAATAAATGTGAAAGTTTTGCGATATTTCGTATCTTTTTTTCGCGTAAAAAAACGTCTTTCGGGGCCTGAATGGAGTTGAGTGAGATACCAAAAGGATAGGTCTTTCAAATTACACAAGGTTGTGCGTTGCCTTCGCGAACCCTTTAATCTCACCGATTTCACAGAAGGGGCACTTACGCTCTCGCCCACGAAAAAGGGAAACAAGAAGAACGCTGGCATCATCGATGATTTTGACTTTTCCTATAACATGCAGTCTCTTTTGCAAATGTTCCTACGATGTATTGCGTGGGTCTGTGCATGCGTGCGCGCGTGTATACTCGGGAGGAGGAGGATGAGGATGGAGGCCGGAGGAGCCTCCCCAAAGCGATGGGATCAGGCGCATCCGTGGGTTTCATTAGAGCGCAGCAACGCGCGTAGCGGGAAAGTAATCACGCTGCTGTGCCCCAACATCTAATCTTCTTCCCCGGCAGAAGAGCGCCGGCCGCCGAACGAACGTTGCTCGCTGCCGGCCGCTGTACAACGCGCGCTTTCATACAACCCGATCCTACACGATGCTGCCTCTCTCTTCCGGCCGTTTCTCCTGCGCTTTATCTTTCCTGCTTGCTTTTCCCGGTGCTCCTGCGAAGCCAGCCTGTTTACTCTTTCAGGCTGCCAGGTAGACACGCCGACCATACTATCCACCTCCGTCGGGGTCTCTTTTTTTATCCTAATTTCCTGTCCTTTTATTGCCTTCGCTTCTCGACTCGGTTGGGCCGTAGCAGAGTGGGCTTGAATGTCCGCGTTTGCAGATATTGTGTTCCAAGTACGGCGCAGTTGATGCTGATACTAGACAGTGCTTGTGTGTGTGTGTGTTTTCGGTTGTTGGACAACTATATACCTCCGCCTAGTTGCGCTTATTTCATTGATATTGCTTTGTTCACAAGATAGCCCCTGTTTTGCTAACTTTCCCTTCGGTAACTTTCCCTTCGGCTATATGAGGGGATATTCCCAAAAATTCAGAGCAATGCTGGCTTTTCATTGAGTTGTTTAATCCGAATACAAGCCGAAAGCTGTCGTTACAGAAAGTGGTGCACGCTGAGGTCTGAATAAAGGGACACTGAAGTGAATTTGTCAAGCTCCCGTTTTTGCTTGCACTGCGTAGACTGGCTCAAATTAGCACACTTTTAATGGTTTATCTGGTTGAAAAGTCGGTAATTATTTTACAAAGCGCGAAAGAAGAAAAACTACCATGCGCGGTTTGCGGCGGTTGCACCAACTAAAGGCTGTGACGACGGGAGGAGGCGCACCGTGATAGTATTCAAACAAGTTTCGGTTTCGGTTCTGTAAAATAACATGCTTGACATCCGACGGCATCGTTGGATGGGCATTCTCGATCTCTCAGTAATCGTCGTACCGCGCTTCTGCCATGAGGTCGGCTGTAAAATGCGTAAGATAAGCCTCCCAGGACGGCTTGGAATCGTAGCATTCACTAGCCGAGGCCTACGCAGTGGATGAACGCCCTCCGCGTCCCCGCAGGCGCTCAAATGCCATGCGCTTTTCCCCCATATTTGGAGCTTGCCTCACTTATGCCTTTATCGTAAAAAAACGTGTTCACCCCAGGCCAAGGGCCTGTTGATTCTGGCCTGTGCCCACTGCCCGCAAGCCGTCGGTGCTTATGTCAACAGCAGCACGCCAAAGAGAACTCGCTAGCGCGTCAGTGTCAGCCTGCCCCCTTTCTGTGAACTAGTTCGTGGAGCAGAGAACGTTACGCCCCCCCCCCCCCCCCCCAAAAAAAAAGGAAAAGAAAAAAAAAAGTGACCTCAGAAATTAAAACATCGGCCGAAAACGAAAAATTCAACTCATATATATATTGTTACGGGACTAAGGCATTGTCCACCTTAGTCCCGTAACAATATAAAAAAAACTATGTACCCTCGGGGATTCGAACTCGTGACTTGCAAAACACTTGCAATAACATTCCTAGCGCTCTAGACCACTCGCCCACGGGGCGATTTTTTTTGTAACAGTAACTTTATTTACAAATATATACAGAGCCGTGTGCAGTGGTTACAGTGGTTTCCGAGTACATCAGAACATGGCTTCACTTAAACATAAAAAGGAGGCGATCGGCTATCATGCGAGGAGAGGGTCAGAAAGCTTTGCCAAGGAAGTGTAAGCCAATCGAGGAGTATTGCCCGCAGTGCCACAGAGAGTTTGTGAAACCTAAGCAAGAGAGATTGCCCACATGGCTACTGTGTCATTGCGCAAAGTTTGAAGTGAACGAGATAGAGGGAAGTGAGAAAATAGAGCTCTTGGGTAAAGCCATTTTTTGGTGCAAGTGGGCTCCAGCGTTACCCGGAGCTAGCCCTCAAATTGCGTCCCATCTCCACTGCTGTTGTGACTTGAAATGCATGAGAGCTCGCGTTACCACACCGGTCGGGGGCGTTCGGTACATTCGACGGCGTCGACTCTCGCCCTCCATAGCGAGTGGAGCCCCATTACATGGACACAGTCGCGAAGGAGCTGGTGTTCCGAGGCCGCATCTAGGAACTTCAAGTTTGTCCAAGTGATTTTCCAGCGCGTGTTGAAGGAGCACTGCAGCTCATCCCAGAAGTAGAACGCCATGTTACAGTCCCTGAATACGTGCTCGGCCTTTTCCTTCCTTCCGCACAGTAGACAGTTGGCCCCTCCCGGCAGAAAAAAAAAAAAAAAACGCGTTCCTCCTGTCTTTCTTTTGTAGGCAGTATACCCGTGTGAAAGCGGAAGAAAAGGTCCTTCGAGCCGGTCGGGATAGGGAGCTCCCGTACTCGCCGCAGGACGTCACTTTTCGGCCGACCAAGGGGTGGTGGGTGGGTCGGTTCTACGAGGTCTCAATACAGCTTCCTGGGTTTCACTGAGCAGATGTATTCCCACAAGAAGCGTTCCTGTAAGAGGGCCACCGCCCCCGCCACTTCTCTGTAAAAACCTGTTGCACGGACACCACTTTGGGGCTCCGCTGTTGTTACGAGCCAAGGGGCGAGGTGCAACGCGCCTACATTTTGCACTGCCGCCTGGAGGAAGCCATCTCGGTGATGTCGGAAGTACAGAAATCGTTGCCCAGTTAGTTTAAGCTCTACGTTAACGAGCCCAAGCCCCACGGCTTCAGCGCTCCAGAAAACGTTGGTGCGGCGCATGGGCTCATACGTGGATCGCCAGACAAAAACAGCGAACAACCGATCTTGGCCACTGAGCCTGCGTCAATGGTCGAGACTCGGGCCGCGTACAAGATGGCCGGGTATACCACGGCGTTGCAGACATGTGCCCTAGAGAAGAGGGCAATATGTCGCGCTGTCCAGGGTTCCAAGTTCCTTCCAGCAGTTGCCAGTTTCGTCTGCCACCTGGGGGCGATGGCTGTGCCGTTTTGTAGGTTTACCCCGAGGTAGCGGGTGATGGCCTCCCTCCATCGAACTACGTAGAGTTGTTGTGGTTTGGTGGGCCATTCCCCTAGCCATGCACCCTCTGACTTCAAAAAGATTGAGTTGGGCCCCCGAGAATCGACAAAATGCTTCAGCCAGTGCGACGACCTCCCCTGCCTGCTCTCTCGAGGAGCACACAAACGCAACATCGTCCGCATAGGCCAACACTTTGAGTTCTTCGTCGCCGAGAATAGGCCTTTGATTGACGTGGACGCTATTGCCACCCTGAAAAGCGGTTCAATATACAATGCGAAAAGAATCGGGAACATAGGGCAGCCCTGCCTGACTGACCTTCCGATGTCGATGGGCGCCCCCACCTCCCCGTTCATGATGATGCTGTTGGTGATGCCGGTGTAGCAGATTTTTATCCACTCGACCATTGTATCCCCTACCCCACATTGACCTAGGAGCGTGAACAGGCAGGCGTGGTCAACCTGGTCAAAGGCCTTTTTAAGGTCGAGTTGTAGGACAGCTAAGGGGTGAATGCCTGATTCCGCCACCTCACAGATGGTCCGCATGAGGGGCAGGTTGGTGTTGATGGAGCGTCCCTTAAACCCGCATGTCTGGTGAGGACCCACCACACTACTGAGGGCTGTCTCGAGGCGTCGGGCCAGGATGTGGGCTAGAATTTTATAGTCGGTGGAAAGAAGACTGATAGGCCTGAAGTCTTCCACGTTGGGTGGCGTGTTATGGTGGGTTTTTTTGGGGATGAGGACTAAGTTACTGCTCCACATGGAGGGTAGTAGCAGTTTTGTGTTTTTGATGTTTTCAAAGACCGCCGCCAATACGAGGCTGATCTCTTCACAAAACACCTGATAGAATTCCGAGATTATGCCGTCAGGCCCCGGTGACTTATTCTTTGAGAGTTTCTTGATCGCGCGCTTGACCTCTTTTACCGATATGGGTTCGTTTATTGTGGCCTTTACGTCCTCTGCAACCGTTGGAAACGTGCCTGTGACTTCCGATGGAGGAGCCTCAAGATGAGAGTGCGGGGAAAACAGCCTTGCGTAGTATTCACTGAAGGCAGTCTCCACCTCTTCGCTCCCACTAGCAAGGCCACCAGCGTGGTTCACCTCGGGAATCCTTTTAGAGGCGGTCTTTGCTCGTTCTAAGGCGCCGAAAAGCTTCGATGGCTGTGCCTCGGACTCCACTCGTTGCTCCCTGCTCCGCACAAGAGCCCCCCAATACCGTTTTTCGAGCTCAGCGCGGATCTCGTCTTTCACGTTACGGATGTCCTCAGAGAATTCCCCCGGCCTCTCCTCGTCCGCTTCTACGAGGGAGCGCAGGCACTCCACCAGTCGACTTATTTTCGCCCTTCCGTCTCTCGCCTCCTGTCGCCCGACTGTGATTGCTGCATCTTTGACCTGCTGTTTGAAGCGCTCCCACGCAGCTCCATCAATGGGTGCAGTGCTCATTGCTTCAATTTCACCTCTTACGCGATCGACGAAGGACGCGTGTTCGAGGACCGTGGAGTTCATCAGCCAACGGCTGCCGGCCTTTTTTCTGATTTCGCGCTCAGTTCGGATGGTACATGTCCCCAAGCCGTGGTCCGAGAACGCGACAGGAGTGACGGCGTAATCTATCACTAATGGCAGCGCGTCCCCCGTCAAGTAAACCCGGTCAAGGCGAGCCTGTGACGTGCCTCGCCATTTAGTGAAGCGGGTGGTTGACCACCCACGCTGAAGGGCCACGTCGGTCAGGTCACCCTCTCGAAGGACCGCTTTCAAAATCCGCGCCGACGCGTCCACTACCCCCTTAGCACCTGCTCTGTCGCTGGCGTTTACAACGCGTTAAAGTGGCCCGCTAGGACAACACGGCCCGGAACCACTAAGATGTCCCGAATAGAAAAGAAGTCTGTCCGCGCAGACGTATCATTAGGCGCATAGACGCACACAAAGCGTGTAAGCTACCCTCCCACCAGGACGTCGACGGAACAAAAGCGTCCGTTTTTCGCCAGCTCGCAGTCGATTACTGTTAAAAATTCGTGTTTCCGGATTAGAATTGCAGTTCCACCCGCTCGGGTGGGTGTGAGGGTGCAAAAACACCAAAACTGATGGCCGAAAAATCGTACAAAGCTCTGCTGACCATGCAAATATAAGGTACATAATGTATAACCAGTTTACACTTTTATTTAGTTTTAGCATTTCAAGCAGCTTAGGTGCCTATTTGTTCTACTGCGCTCGTGCAGTAAGCGTCTCCCAAGTTTCCACAATATCTCACGTCTAGCAATTGCATTTCTTAGACGGAAAAGCGTTCCCAGATGCGTAGTCGTGCTGCTGACCGCTGTGCTTGTTCGCCCAGCGCAAAAAAGTGCTTCCTGCACCCCAGTTTTACGCTGTACGGTAAAAGTATCGGTTGATTATTTCCTTAGTACCGATATTGACTTCGCTGACTCTTCTCCCGCCTTCAAGTGGCCTTAGATTTTCCTACTGGCGTACCAGTCATCGAAGCGTCGCATGTGCGCTTGTGCAGCGCTTGTGTGAAGCGACCTTGACTTGGAGCTAGATACAGTGTACAAACTAACAAAGTAAAGAAAGGCACGTTCTTTTTCACAAACCTGTCCTGGCTTCGTTTCAACTGAGCCAAGGAATTGCTCCGACCCGTCGGCGGCCGGCGGACGAAACGCTGGGCCGACTGACTCTGTCGGAAGGCCGGCGAGCCGTGCAGTAGTGCAGCCAATTGCCAGCTCCTCTCCTCCTGGCGTCACACACGACAACGCCACAGAAAATGTGCGAGGGTGCAGAGAGGAGGACAGCATTTTCGAATTGATTTTTCTACAATATAATTTCGCGTAAACGTGCTCAGAGTGGTCGAAACAGGGCCCAGGGACTCCGGACTACAATTTGCTCTAGCAATCCCGCAGTGTTTACAAATCCCTTCAGTGTCCCTTTAAAAGATGGTCCAGTGAGGGTTAGCATGGTTTTTTAGGTGCGAAGCACCTTAGGATTTCGCTTTGTCCGTGCTTTGGCGTCCGTGTACACAGTGTGCTGCGCATGTGCGAGGAGCATTGGATTGGATTGGATTTATATTTAGATTAGATTGGATTGGATTAATTTAATTGTATCAGATTAGATTGGACTGGAATTGTATATAATGTACACACGCGTTGTCACTCATTTACCTGCGCGAGTGGGCAATGCCACGGGCGATTTACGGTAAGAACGATCCCCAGTGCTTCGCCCACTCGTCATGATTCACTTCGTAGAGATGTGTGAACTTTTATTATACTTCTACTCAAGGAGTCATAACCCGGTAAGCGAAGGTGACCCGTGGAGTGGAGGCAGGAATTTAATGGTAAAAAGCTTTGCTGGACTGACATTTCATAGGAGCGGAACACATTGATTTGATTGTGCTCCCACATATCTACTTCATAGTGTGACGTTACGGAGATGCAGTGGTACTTATATCTTCGGCTGTGGCTACTGTCAAAATAGCGGCGGTTACAAAAACTGAGTTCCTTTTCGGCGATGGCGTGCGGTACGGATTCCGTTTGCGAATGCCGAGAGGTTTCCTGATATCGTTGACAAATGTGGGACAGGTTTGTAGTCCCGTTTGCTTGGAAAACCGCAGCAGAAGTAGCATCATGCAGTGTGATATCAAGTCTGATTAAGTCGTACGTGCCACATCGCTTATGCCAAAAATTAGACGGTGTACGTGGTTTTTCAATATTATGCATTACGATTGAAATTACGTTTATCGGCCTTAGAAGTTACACCTGTTCTGTGAGGCGTGCAGTATAGAGGAGGTTTTGAATGAATTTTGAGACCCGCCAAGATATTTTTTACAAATCCAACTCAGCACAATTTTCGTTTCTGAATTCCTTCAAAACAGGTGGCAATTGACCACGAAACTTTTTTGTATTATTGGGCACTTACTCTACTTTCAAGCAGCAGCAACGAAACGTCCGCACGTGAAAGTTACATTGCAGTGCACACGGCCGTTTCTATTTCTCTTTACGTTACGGCAGGAACAGTCATGTATGGCTCCAACGTATGTGCATGTTAAACCGTGCGCCTGCAGTTATGCTAGAACGTACTCACACCTTCACTCCGTAAACACACCCTTGTAATGTAGTAACACTACAGAAGGAAGGCGCAATTATCCTTTTTTTTTCATAAATATATTCGGTGTTGACCTTCCTTGGTTGCAAGGAGTTAGTTTGTTCGGCGTTTGAAAGATTACTGTATACGGAGGTTGGCGCCTTGCGCATTCGTACCGCTAAGCAGGGGTCACTCCTCCCGCCTCGCACGCTTCAAAACTGCGATTCTTTTCCCGGTGCGGGAACAAAAAAGCAACGATGTCGCAAAGCATGCCTTAAGCGCAATTATGAAGTTTTAAGCCTTACATTATGATAAATAATTATACACGTACGCGTAAAATTCAGTGCGGGCAAACATCAAATGTGTACCAAAGGTGAAGAAACAGTACTGTGAGCGAGCCCATCTTCATCAAAAGACAAATGCCAAATCTTTTAGCTGACGCCACTCAAGCGCTTTCTGCAGCATCGTTGGTGGTCACGCCTTCCGCCAATCACCAAATAACGACTAACGATGATTTTTGTTTTCGAAAGTGGCGCACTAAGCTCACGCGTCATCAAAATCTGAAGCGTTTTTTTTCCAAACGGGCCAGATCCAGAAAACAAAAACTAAGCCGGATAAAAAAGCTGCAGGGACAAGAAAAATGTTCCCCTAAAAAAGGGGTGGCAAGAAAATAGTTGAGATAACGCCCTGAAAACGTGTATACAGATCGTAGCTTGGGCGGAAAAGTGGCCAGATCCTGCTGTTTTACGGATCAAAATGAGCCAAATTCATTGGCCCAATGAGAGTTTACTATTGGCTGGACTGTTCCGACTGCTTCGTGGGTGTTTTCAGAAGTTTATTATTCTTTTGGCTTTTCGGAGCTGGCTTTTATGATTCAGACGGCAACTAGGAGATCGGCGAAAGACCTGTCTCGAAATGTCAACGACGAATTCAACGAAAGAAAAAATGAATGAAATGGAACTAAGATGTGAAACAATGATTTCGTTTGATCTCACCCGTTCCTACAAAATCATTCTGGTTATATGTAATTTTTTACTCCCATATTTACCCTTTTAGTACTTCACTGAATAGCTGCCGCTTACCAGCCCTGGCAAATCTCTCTCTATCTCTCCCTCCCCCCCTCCCCCCCCCCACTTCCCTGACAGTACGAACCACTTAAGTAAAGTGGAGAAGAAGATATGAGCAGCCTTCTTGTGAAGCGTTTTGGAAATTCATGGCAAAGCAATCAAGAGCTTGCTTACTTCGTGAGTGCCTTCAGGCGTGCCCAAGAAAAGTTTCCCAGGGAACAATTCGAAAAGAGCTGCAAATGGTGCCAAGAGGACTCACCTGCTCTCCATGTATAGTTCTACTGTTCTTGAAGCCCTATGGCGTATATTTAATGCCTTTTCCGTCAAAACTCAATTGCACCACGCTTGCAAGTCAATTTAAATGAAGTTTTCATAACTATTCAATATGAGCCAAATCCAAAATGTATCTCTTCAAAATTGCTCAAATTTACGTCACAATTTCTAATCACTTGTGACCATAAACTTCCCCTAGCTGACATGTAAAATATATCATATAATAGCTTTGGCGGCATTGCATTAAGGTCCGGTACAATCTTCCGCTTGTTTCTCTAATTCGCGCTAGGTGGATCTGGCTCATTTCTAAAAAAAAAAAAAAAAAAAAAAAAACAGAACGCCTCTTCTGCTGTCATCACGAGCATCCGGCATTTTGGGGGTTTCTGGAAGAAAAAAAATTCCCCGCATTTCCCCGAGGGAAAGAATGTGAAAGTGCGAATGCACGAGTTGAATTTGCGCGGTTCGGTAATGTTCGCGAAAGAGAGATCACACACACACACACACACACAAGTACAAAGAAAGAAAGATGCATTTATTCACAGACACCTATTTGTGTTGTCGTTGTACTTGATTGCTAGAGCGGATGTCAGCTTTGAAATTTCGTGTCAGTACTCCTTTAAGCGGGTGCATTAGCCCTTCTCACGCCCGATTCCTGGCCAATCCCCCACGTGGGTATGTGCCATGTCAGCGGCCAGGCAGCGCGCGCCCATCTCCCCCCGTTGCCAAGGAAGACGAGATGATTCCTGGCCAATCCCCCACGTGGGTATGCTATGCGGACATCGCCGGTGGACGCAGGTTCAGGGTCGCTTTAGAAGTGCATCGCACTTAAAACAAAGGGTTATGTAGAGTACTCCGTTTACATATGAGATATTTTTTTCAGTTGTTAAATTTTGAACTGATCTTAATGTACGTTTTGGTCTCCTTACTACTGCCAACTTCTCCTTCGTTATAGGTCCTGCTCACTCTCCACAAAATGAAATCGTGCGTACGCCGCTACTTAAGTGCGTCTCAAGGGAATAAATATTTGAAAACAGTGGGCTTGCTTGGAACCTGATTGGTGGCACATCGCATTTAATGAGTGAGTTACCCGTTGATTTCGGACGTTACATGCACTAGATGGAATACACCAAGGCCCAATTTTTCGAACTGCGCTATCCGGAACGTTGGGACACGAGGTATGTCTTGTAAGTTCGGTTCATGTCCCAAAGTGATATAGAGCCCAGTGAGTGATCACTGCTAGAGACGGAATCCAGGTTTCATATGACAAGGCCACTCTGACTGGAAAAGGCACAACAGTTGCCTGAAGTGTCGTGTGTTATGGGGTTTTGGCTGACTCAAACAGCAGACCTCGTTGATAACATCTTCAGGGTAGGTGGGCTAAGCATGTCACGATCGCAACGTATCGTGGTGTGTCACCATTGCTATTACGATCGAGCGCACCTCGCACGCGTTTTGCATCCGAAGGATGTCTTCCTCTGCGATCACCGCGATCCCCGACGGCACATTCTGCTAGCGAGACGCGTTCTGCGCGTTCAAAACTTTTGCTTTTTACCCTTGAAGCAGGGGGTACAATGCAAGCCGGTTCCAAGAAGGAGGAACACGTTTTCCGGCGCGGCAAAGCAGCCCCCGTTCTCCCTCGGCCTGACCGGGTGGCATCGAAACGCTCGGTGACTGATTGCGCGCTTCCTCACCGAGCCCGGCCGCCCCTCATTGTCCGGCTGACACAGACACACGGAGAGGGGCCAGTTTTTGCTCGTCTCCTCCGCACGTAGCGCATCCTTCGCGGTCAATTATCGCCGAGCGCGTGGCGGCACGTCCAGGCCGGTGGTTTTTCTTCGTTTTCCACGCCAGCCTGCGTTTCACAGACGCCTCCCCCCCCCCTCCTTCCCTTCAGCACCCAGTGGCTGATTGGTGGCATCAGGCTGCGCACATTGCTTGTTTTTCCTCCCCGTATTCTTCTTATTCTCCTTCTTCACGAAGCCTTTTGTTCCTGCATCCATGCTCTGCAGGGTGGGCTGTGCCCGCGAGGCGTCATTCTGCTGGCAACGTCGAGGTATACGCAGGCTCCGTGCACGCGTGACTGCCATGGATTTGCGAGCTCGTATCTCACCTGTTGGCATTCCGCAATCGATATCACCCCCCTTCCCCGTGCGTACCCTGGCTCGCTGGTCGACCGTTGCCTGATTTACGTTCGCCACGAGAGACAAGCGGCTGGACAGAAAAGTGGGCTTTTCCTTTGGGCTCTGAACGTAGCCTGCTTGGCGTGCCCGTTTCTGGTGCCGGATTCGCGGAACCCATACTTCTAGGGATGAGGAACGCTAGGTCCACTGGCTGGAAGTGCTGTCGAAAAGGTGTTACGCCACCTATTACGAGGCCGCGAAGAAAACAAAATTCAATTCTGGTATTCGTTTCTGTGTCTGCAGCTACTACAGTTTTAACACGAAAGGGTTTTATTCCCGGATACCCGAAGATTTTGATGACGTCATAGGCGTCACGGAAGTGACGCCAGTACAACGGAGCAAGCGGCCTGTAAAGGGTGCACCCCTGCACACAAGGTCTTCTTGCGGGGAAGCAACCTTTAGTACTAGAGTACGTTATACTTGGAGTTGTTCGTTTTCCGGTTTAATATTTTGACATGAAAGTGTTTTATGCCGCGATACCCCAAGATTTCACTGACGTCATATCCGTCACGGAAATGACGCCACTAGACTTTTGCCGAAGCGACCCGGCAGCAGGACGCCGCTCGCCAAGCACACCCACAAGACAGCCGCCGACCCGCAAATCATGCTCTGCTGCAGATTTCGCTGCACATTTCACTTTCTTGTTTTACTGATTCCTATGACAGAGGAATCAACCACAGTTTTTATAGCACGTGCACCCACTCGGACAAGCACGCACACGGCGCACGCACACGTGCGACGTAAGTAAACTGTTAGAAGCATAAGCCTCATACAGAGTTGCACATATGACTGTGACAGTGGTGCCTGTAGAGATGAGCACTTACAAATTTTTAGAAATGAGCAGTCAGGCAACCTTGATTAACGCGTCGATATTTTCAATCAAACGTTAAAAAAAAGAAACTATCTGAAAATTTCAGGATGGGCTCTCGAAAGGATTTTGGCCTAGCTTAGAATAACCTTCGGTAGAAAGAAAGGGGTTGATAAAATGTCGCGTAGCTATTAACTGTAACATGTCATTAGAAATATAAATGATAGGCTATAGACACACCATTATTCCAAAAGCGGTGTAAAGCTCAATTATAAAAAATGATGATAGTGGTTTAAAACCACGCAGAGATAAAATTAGGCATAACACTAACTTTTTTATATCAGAGAGAGAATATTTTATTGAAAGATAGAAGAGGGAAAGGAATTGTAAGGAGCGTTGCAAGATTCAGAGGCCTTGTTCGAGGCTTTGCGCTTTACACCGGTAATATTTACTCGCATCTGCAGCAAAGCATTCGCCTTAGTGGAAGCTGTTTTCGTAGAAATGGCCGGAAGGGAGGGGCGACTAGAATGGTCTGTGTGCGCGAGCGCGTAGCGCACTTTGCAGTGCCATTACACTTGTTCCGATCCCAGCACGTCTTCTCTTTGGAATGCCGAGCGTAAAAACGCGCGCGCATGTAATACTCGGAACTAATACTCCTGCGCGCAGCGAGAGACGCGGCAGCAAAGTGTTTTTCGCTTCTCCTCGGTGGCGGCCCAGTTTATCGCCGAGATTTACGGCGAGCTCTTAATGAAGCGGCACAGAAAGACTCGCGTGGTGATAAATGCGCGGCCAATTTGCGGCATCCCTGCCGCCATGTTCTGCCGCTTAGTACTGCGGTCTCCGGCCGCCGCTTGCGCTGCTCGGCACGCGTTCGCATTTGTTCTGCGGCTGTCCGCGGACGCCTTGAGCGATGGAACATCGTTGGGAAGCACGCGCAGCCGTTGGCTTTCTCGTTTTTGTTACTTTCTAAAAAAGGAACTTTGTTTCTTGGAGTCAGGAAGGAACCAGAACGTACACAAAGAATGGGAAATCGGCGCGGTTGGTAGCAGGGGCGTAGCCAGGGGGATTCGGTGTCAGAACAAACCCCGAAATTTTAAGGGGTGCATCCACATTTACTTTCGGCCTTGGTTCTGCCCACGCTTATAACACACTTCATCTATACATTTGGATGTAAAAACGAGGATAAGATAACAAAACGAATCTAAGATATCACTTGGGCGCAGACTATCTTTTTATAAGTATTTTTCCGAATGGGGTGTAACAACCCCCGAAAAATATTTATGGCTACGCCACTGGTTGGTAGCTGGATGCCGCACGCTTAAACCTCGTTATGTTGAAGTTGTCTCGACAAAACGAACTTGGTTATACGCAGTACTTCTATGAAAGCGAAAAGGATTGCCTCTTCATGAGCTGCGGTTGAGACAGTGAAAAACTGAAAAAAAAAGCGACAATTCGAACAACAAAATTCTATTATAACGAGGGTTTCCTGTAAGCTCATTCTAAACGGCACTTCGGTTGACACTTCGCCTTTTTTCGGGTCGTTAACTTCCATTAGAGCAATTTTTGACAGATGGCAATAACGACGCCCCTTAATTTTGGGTGTGTTCTCCGCGGCAGTGATGCTCCGCATTTACTACGGCAGAGGCGTAGTGCCTCCATAGCGTATACAGCCTGTAATACTAGGCAAACCTTCTTTATTAGCATCCTGGCATCCTGGCCGACAGATAATTATTTTAGAGAAAGTATTCAGTAGGAATAAAGTTCATCAGAGTTGAGTTGTAGTTTGAGCTAGTTCGCATGTACTTGCAATGATTTGAAAACGCTGCAGAATGACCAGGGACCAAAATCAGCACCGTCAATCTGTTCGTGTTTCGGTCTCCTGTCAGTAGCCCACAATGCTTCAATAGTGCTCATTTCCCGTGTACGCCCCCATCACAATTTCCTCGCCACATACGTTCTCCATACCCAGTTGCGCTACTATCAACGGCTTTATTGCTTTTGCTCACCATTTATATACTCCGCTTCCTGTCCCACACTGAACTTACGCTAGTGCATTTAATGTAGCACGCATTTCCTGCGTCCCCGCCTCTCTTCTCTTATAATTTTCAGGCGCCTCATGAATGTGTTATCCGCACAAGCATTTCTGAAATGGTTTTACGGCCGGGTATTTCAGCACGTCTGGAAGGCGCTTTGTGGAGCGCGTTCCGTCTTTTCTTATTGACAAACAACAGGGACACCGCTGTCTGTACAGCTTGGTACAGCCGCTGATTTCGAGCGGAGCTCTTACGCGCCCATGCCAGCGGTTTAGTAGTGCGTCTTAACAGGTCGGATGAGGAACAGGAGGAGCACGGATGAAGATGAAAGAGAACGAACGTGGGGCGCAGCGGAGAATGAATGACATTGATAGCCAAGAGAGTTCTAAGAGGGGAGCGTGGAAAAGCCCAGCGCCAGGACAGAGAGAGAGAGAGAGAGAGAGAGAGAGAGAGAGAGAGAGAGAGAGAGAGAGAGAGAGAGAGAGAGAGAGAGAGAGAGAGAGAGAGAGAGAGAGAGAGAGAGAGAGAGAGAGAGAGAGAGAGAATACATTTATTGAGCGTCTAAATTGGGAGTGGTTCCTTATTCACTGGAGCCCATATGATGTCATGGCCGCCTGCGCCCGGTCGACCAGCGCTAGCTGGGTCGCGAGTGAGGCGCTGGACATCAAAATCTCCCATTGCTCTCTAAAAGAGGGGGTGGGTGGATGGAGGAGGGGTGGATTTTCTGAGCTGAAGTCGCACTCCCCAATTATGTGGCGGAGTGATCCTGGTTTTTTACAAAATTTGCATTCGGCCGAGTACTGTTCCGGGAACATGAGGTGTAGCCTTGTTGGGTGGGGGAAGGATCCAGATTGAATGAGGCGAAAGGCTGTCTGCTGCTCCTTAGAGAGGCTAGGATGAGGTGGAGGGAGTGTCTGTCTTTCTAGCCGGTAGTGCTGCGTGACTTCTCTGAAAGTGATAAGCGGGCAGTACTCCACGCCTTCCTCCGTAGCCTGGGGTGCGAGTGCGCAGGCTTGTTGGTGGGCAAACTCGTTACCCTCCATGGAGGCGTGAGCAGGCGTCCACACCAATTTGATTTTTCTATTTGCTATTTTGTTCTGCAGCAATCTAAGGGTCACTGGTGACACCCATCCTGATTGGTAGTTCCGATATGCTTGCTGCGAGTCGGTGACGATTGTTTGTGCCGGCGTCTGTGTGAGGGCCAGAGCAATTGCCATCTCCTCCGCTTCAGTGATGTCCGTGGTCTTGACTGTTGCGCTTACCAGGAGACTGTTCTTGGTCGATACCACTATTGTTGCGTATGGCTTGCTTCTACAACGGGAGGCGTCCGTGTATACGACTCCGGGGTCTTTTCCAAAGCTCGTGTTGAGCGCTCGAGCTCTCCCTGCTCTTCTCACCTCGTGATGGGTGGGGTGCATGTTTCTTGGCAGTGGGTGAATAATTAAAGACTGGCGCCAGGAGGTTGGTATCTGTACCTGCGGGACAAGAAAGAAAGTGTAGGGCGAGGGTACGAAGAAACAGTGAGGAGGAACCGGACGCGCCCCGATGCGGCGACTTGTTAAGGAATGGCGTCAGGTCTGTGTGCGGCGACTGCTGCGAAACGCACGTCATCTTCACGTCATCAATGAACTCCCCTCGCTCAATCTCTCTGTTATCGAGGTTAGTATGCCACACTCCACTCACTTGCCAATGTGGCCCTCAAAGTATTGTTCGCACCAGCCACGATGCTTACAACATTCTCTTGATTATAATATAAATCTACGAGGACACCTATGCACTTGCGCAAGCGTCAGTGTTCAATTGCAGGACGTGTCGCAGCGAAAGTTTGACTCGTTAAGCGTTACGGGCGGACAGACGGGTTTCTTCGCTGAGTGCACATGGAAGTGTGGTTAGGCACTTAAAACTCCAGACGTGCTTAGAAGACTTATGCTCCATTATTTGAAAGCAATTTAGAAGCTCTTACTGAATCACTTTCAGCAAACGTACGATAAAAAGGCTGGAAATTTTTGGGAGTGGCTGTCGTCCGGCTGTGGACACAAACAGGCTGCTGCTGAGAAGGCTGACGATGATAGTAAAGGTAGGAGACGCGTGAATTGCGCGAAGTGCTACTATAGTTAAGACGGTACGTGGACGACTCTGCTGGCGGCGCAGCTCATACACGTCAACATTAATGAGCGGAAATGAAGCCTGTGATATAGCAAAGTCATCCTCAG
Source organism: Haemaphysalis longicornis (assembly GCF_048455015.1). Taxonomy (NCBI): domain Eukaryota; kingdom Metazoa; phylum Arthropoda; class Arachnida; order Ixodida; family Ixodidae; genus Haemaphysalis; species Haemaphysalis longicornis. The sequence continues at coordinate 27,249,503 of NW_027526335.1, read as the reverse complement.
CATTGTACACACATCCACCAGCTCACCTGGCGAAGCTTGCGCTAAGTCGCGCTAGGCGTGAAACATGCGAAGCTGCAGGATGTCTTTATACGTGAGCACTGAAGGACACATCACCACGCATTTGTACAAGTTTAAATGGTTTATTTACATGTTCCGTCGTTGCTTTGCACTGTGCTAGCAGTCATCGTCATATGCATCGATATCGTCATGTTCCTGCCAAGCATTGCGTGCGCGGCAGCGCTTGACGACAGCGCCGGAGTTTTTAGAGCGAAGCTTTGGTGTTCTCACTGATGGCGTCTGTAACGTGAAAAGCCCTACAGGAAAGCCAATATATTCTGACGATGAAGATGAATGATCGTCGGTGAAGGGAAGGAAAAAAAAAACACTTCAGTGGCGGGAATCGAACCTGGGTCCCTCACGTTTTGAAGCCGGCGTCTATCCGATTGCTCCATTTCGACGTGGTCGAAACTCAGTCCAAACCCGGACGATAATCCGTCACGAGAAAGCTTCGCGTTCAACCATTGTCGTCGTTAGTTGGAGGGGTGCGTGATTTTTTTTGCTAAAGTTACTGCGGGAGCCGGTGACTCGGCGGTCGCTGCGAGGCACGCACTCAAAGACCGTTACGCATTTTCTTTGTATTTTTTCCTGCAGCGGCTAAGTTACGGCTTGTACAACGGCTCCGCGGTTAAAAGTGCAACAAGAACTTCAACAAAAAAGTGTGCGGGCCAATCCACCCTGTGGAGGTGTTTGCGAAGCGAAGCTTTATGCACTGCCTACCACGGGGGACTACGGCCCGCTTCCGTTAATCGCACTTTACACTCTACCTGTAACACGTTCTTTATTATTCCACTTCAGTTTTTTTTTCTTTATTACCGTTTGTCTCAAACGAAAAACTAGGTTACAGCGATTTTATAACATTCGCCACCTTTGCGATAACACAAGATTAAAATCTCTTCAGCTGAACAAGGTCATCAAACATTGGTAACCATTCACGTGGTTCGCTTAGCGCTTTGTATACCTCACGTATGTTGACCATACTCTCAATGAAATACTCTCTGGCGGGCCTCGCATTGGGATCGGCATCCTTGTCAGCCATCCTTGTGGGCCACAAGCTGTGCATGCTGATCAACATAAACATGTCGAATGGCACGCCTCCTGTATCACACACAGACAGAAAACGGATCCCGGAAGGGTTTATGGGCAGGTCCTTTTTAACAGTGCGCTGTAGGATGTCCCAGTGAAATCTCGCGTCTGAGCAGCCTAGAAAAATGTGGTCAATAGTTTCCGGCTTTAAGCATATGCGACAGTTAATGTTCCAATGTATGTCCAATCCTTTCTCATGGAGCCATGGCTTTACAGGAAGCGTGCCACTGTGGAGCTGAAAAAAAACTTTTAACGGAGGCGCGCACGGGCATTCTCTTTACCCTCTGGAGCACATCACCTTCCCTTCCCACTGCATACATGGACCTGTATAGGGGAATGGGTAACATAACATCAATGAGGTCCTTATATAACTTTTTGCGTGGTACGTTGCTCAAGTACTCAATCGAAAATCTCACTCTCAATAATTTGAACGCCCATACAACTTCGCGCATGAGACCACATAGACTCGTTTGTCTACCCCCAAAAGAGGACACAACAAATTCAGGTATGTGATCACGAAGGCGCAGTTGAATGACAGTACATAGAAAGGGATTATTCTGATCCCTTAAGAAACAAAATTTGGACACAATCTGCTTCAGAAACAAGTGGCAGAGCCCCAAGCCTCCTTTTCGAACCCCGCGGAACAGGTTCGAGTGGCTGGTCCGCTCCCAAGTCGATCCCCAAATAAAAACCGCAAACACTCTATGTAGCTTCTGAACAGAAACTCTCGTCATGGACAGCACCTGGAGGACATAGAACACTTTGGCTACAAGAAATAAGTTGCACACAGTAGCTCGTGCAAACATCGACAAATCCTTCCCACCCCACCTGGTTGTCTGAACTCTTGCGCGCTCTGTTTCCAGCGTCCAAAATTCGGTAGGCTCCCTGTAGTTAATGAGTGGTACGCCCAAGTATTTGGCCGGAGTTAACGTCCACTGCATATTTTCAAAAATCTCAGGCGTGTCTTCCCACTTCCCGTGCCAAAAACCTAGTGACTTTTTCCAGCTTATAGCACTACCCGTATGTTTACAAAACTTTCCAGCTTCTTTTACTGCCTCTCGAAAACTTTCTTTGTCGCAGCAGACTATGGCTATGTCATCCGCATATGCTAATACTTTTACTTCGCTCTCAAAGAACTTATAACTACTTATTTTTCCACTGTTCTTAATCTTTAAACAAAACGGTTCCAAGTAGATGGCAAACAACAGAGCACTCACAGGGCAGCCTTGCTTAACCGACGATAGAAGCTGAATACCTGGCGTAACTTGCTTATTGACAATAAGACTAGCCAAGCAATCCCGATAACACATTTTCACCCCATCCAGTATCACAGCACCCACATTCACCTACTCCAAAATACAAAACAAAATTTCATGTGCACCACGGTCAAACGCTTTTTCAAGATCGAGTTGAAGCATTGCCACATGTCCATTACCCGCATCGCAACACTCTAGGATGCTTCTCATTGTATGTATATTAGTGATAATTGTTCTTCCTTTAATCCTGCAGGTTTGGTGCGGGCCAACAATGATATTCATTACTGTTTGCAATCGTTTAGCCAAAACCTTCATGTATATTTTATAATCAACATTTATGAGACTAATTTGGCGGTAAGAAGTTACAGAGAGTAATTGAACAGAATTCTCGGTTTTTGGTACCAAAACAATGTGTGTCCTGCAAAAGGAGGGGGGCATCCGGTTTACTTTATATGCATCGAGCAACAAACGATGTAAAGCCGTGGCGATTTCGCTTTTGAACATTTTGTAAAAGGCAGCCCCCAAGCCTTCAGGCCCGGGCGATTTTCCTGCGGTTAGCTCATCTATTGCCTGTTCAATTTCACTTATACTGATCGGAACCTAGAGCTCCGCCTTGACGTCATCATCAAGTTTGGTCATAAGAGGCAAGAATTCAGTTTTAAAACCCTCTTCAACGTGCAGTTTTCTACCAAACAGATTATTATAGTAGTCGAGAAACGCACCTGCTATTCGCGCTGGGTCTGTAGTGAGCTTATTTTGATGACAAATCTGCTTGATTTCTTACTTGACAGCATAGATCTTTTCGTCACTAAGGGATCGCTTAGTAGGGGCTTCACCCATCCACAAACGTTCCGATCGAGCTCGAACAACTGCAGCAGCATATCTATTTTGATCTATAATCTCGAGCTTCCCTTTTACTTCCCTTATTTGTTTGTAGAAAATCCCGGGGTTGTAGCCATTACTACTTATTAAAAACTCTAATTCACGCTTAAGCTCGCTTTCATTTTTCCTTTCTTGTTGCCGCAAGATGCACCCTCTTTCAATAGCAAGCATTTTAACTCCGCTTTTAAACTCTTCCCATGGCTCTATGAAGGTATTCGACTTTGTCTTGAAGAGTTTTTCTAAAAGGCCATTGACACCTATTAGAAAGCAATCATCCTCAAGTAGCTTATCATTACACTTCCACAACTCCCAGTTAAAGCGAGAGTGTTTTGTTTTACTTCCTAGGGTAAAATATACCAGACAATGATCACTGAATTAGACAGGCATGACTTCATATTCGCCACACATTGGTACCAATTCTGTTGATACGTACGCTCTATCTAGCCTAGCGTGACTAGCCTGCTGATGGTGCGTGTACCGCGGTGATTTACCGCAGGACATAATGGCACCAACATCTTCTAATCCATGTTCCTGAATCAGCTCATTGAGATAACGTGCGCTAGGATCACGAATTGGTTTGTTTTTAAATCTGTCCTCAGCATAGCAAACACAGTTAAAGTCACCCAGCAACACGATAAATCTTTCACACTTCAGGTATGTGTCAATGCGTTCGAAAAAACACCTTCTCTCATTTTCGTCGTTCGGTGCATACAGACACATTACACGCCACTGCTTATTTAGATATGAAAAATCGCAAACGACAAAGCGGCCCGTTTCGCAAACAACTGTCTCCTCTACGATTCCCACCGTTTTACGAAGGAAAATTGCGCATCCCACCCGAATGGCCATTGGCATGACACACACATACATTGTAGCTTGCTGCAAAGGGTTGTACCATCCGGTTGGTTTGTTCTTGACTCTCAATATTAGTCTCTTGTAGAGCTATAACATCAAGTTCGTGTTCCATGAACAGGCGACTAAGTTGATACCGTCGCCGTTTTGCAGACAGCCCTCGGACATTAAGGGTACCAATGCGTAATACTGTTTCTGTCGCAGTTGTCATTTACAAGCAAGAACAAATGAACTTCACAGTACATACAAAATTTCCGGCCAGTGATTGAGTACAAGAGAGTGCCAATGCAATGCTGGGCAAAAAAAGAAGGGGTGGGGAGGAGGAAGGGGCATGATTCACACACACAGCACATTCTCCTTCTCAACGTGGGTCGAACCGTCTTTCGTGTCGCCGCAATTGCTCCCGTCCCTGAGTCAACGTTCACGTGGGTTCTGTTGCCGCCGGGTTCTTGCTCGTCGCAGTAATGGGCTTTTTGCGGTACGGCGAGCGACGCATGGGAGCCGCTTTAGGAGGCGGCTCATCCGGGTTGGCAGAAAGTCCGGTACTGGTCTGGTCGTCGCTGTCCTCACGCTGCCGCTTCGGTAGCGTGCTGGTGCTGTCCATGTCTTCCGCTATCTCTTCCTCAGGAGAGGAAACAGGGGACACAGGTTGAACTTTTATACCCTCACAAGCACCTGTGGGCGTTGTCTTCTCCTCGGATTGGACGGCAGGTTTTCCCTGCACAACACTGCTGTGCTCAGACTCCTCAGCTGTTGGTAGAGTCTCCTGCCCGTGCACCGCACCAGACGCTTTTTCATCGGAATCGCCAACCGCAGTATTGCCCGTCGCATCAGCCGCCACGGTTACCGCCTCCACGCCTCAACCGTTAGCGGCTTCTTCGCCATCCAGTTCGTCCATGAGATGTTGCAAAATATCGTTGCCGCCGACGGGACCGGCGACACTGGCGTATGTTTTCACACACGCACTCTCGTCGTGCCCGAAGCGACGGCACCGGGAACAGCGCGGCACTCGACACTCTCGACGAACATGACCGGCGTTCTGGCACCTCAGACAGACAGGCGGCCTACCTGGGACTACGACGAGCGCAAGGTCACTGGCGACGCGCAGTTGGTAGGGAAGTCCATCGATGGAGACGCCAGCTTTCAGCTTCAACGACACGGTGCGTGTCGTCGAGCTTTTCTCGGCGCAGCCCTGTACTCGCCACTTTTCCTTCGCCACATCGGTCACTCTCCCGTAAGGAGCAAACGCCGCCCGCACTGCGTCGTCTGGAACGTTGTACAACACCCAGTGCAACTCCAAACGAACGTCTTGATTACCTGGGTCTATCACGAGGCACCGTCGCTCCTTCACAGTGATGCTTGCGGCGGCCACCAGCTTCTTCACACCGTCTCCGCTCTTAAAGGTCACCGCCCAGCAGTGATTCATTTGGTACGCTCCCAGAGCGATTACATCCGGAAACAGGCCCAAACAAAGGAGCGCGTCTCGGAAGTCATCGACGCGGTATGGCCTTGCGCTCGTGTCGGCGTGCAGAAAAACTGTATTTAAAACTGTAGAACCTGTTGGCAATTGGGGCAGAATGACTTGGTATTCCTGGGATGCAAAAGCCTGATTCCTGTTACCGCGGCGCACCTGGGCCGCCAAAGCCGCCCCTTGAACGGAGCACGACATTCTGCGTCTGCACGCTAGCGCAGCCGGAAGCAGAATCCTCGGCCACGAGCCAGCGCTGCCGATGCACCAGCGCAACGTTCAGAACGGCCTTATGATCGGTGTGATACCCACTCAGACTTTGCGTTTTCACCGCAGTTACATTTTGTAGCAGGTGTACAGCTGCGTAGGTCGACTGCGGCGAACACAATTAAAGTCTTTCCGGTTTGTTTCGTATGATTCTATCGTTGAGCTGTCTACCGCATATCCGAAATGCAAGTAATCCATAGATCGGTGGCAGAGACGGAGAAGTGAGATGCTATGCGTTGGTGTGATCTTCCTTTAATTTTTACTAACACCCTAGCGCATGCGCAAGGCGCGCACACGACCGCTACACGTGCCGTGAGCAGAGCGCACAGCGGCGCGAGAGGTCGCGTGACGCCATTACGTGGAATTCAGCGAGAATGCAGTGGGGGAACCAACAGCTGTGCTGGGTGAGCACACCATCTGTCTCCCCCGTCTCCGCGTGCACTCGTAGCTCAGTTGGTAAGAAAACGGGTTCTCGCTCCGTTTTTCTATTCTGTCCAGATTCGATTCCCGATGGTGCCAGTAATTTCTTTCATTTGTTCACGGGAGGTTTCTGTTGCCGCCGACGGTCGCGACAGAATCCTTGGCTCGTAGTGGTACAAAGCTTAGCTTTAAACTAGAAATAGAAGAGAAAAAGACGCTGTCTCGTGCTGTCAGCTCGCGTGGCAGCATTATTACGTTGGGTGGTTTAAACTTCACAGGTCTGGTGAACTTTTCCCAGTCGGTGTTTAATAGAGCAAAAAAAAAAAAAAGAAAGCAAAGAGCAGTAAGAAACTTCCAATCGCTGTAGTGGCCTACCGCTGCTGATGGGGCCCTAGTTGCGTGGTCCAACCCACCGCGGTTTAAACAACTACGGTTTACAATACAACAACTACGGTTTACAACAACAATATCGCCCCTTTGGGCTATATTGTACTTCCCACCGAGAAATGGCACGCCACCCCCTCCCCTCCTTAAACCTGAACACGGTGTCTAAACCATGGAGTTTTTTTTCCTTCTGCTAGTAAGAGACTCGAACGGAAAGTAAATTTTTTCACTGACTCCCACTAGAAATACTAGTCATAAAACAATACGAAGGGCTTTGTGCCATCTACAAAACGCTGCTAAAAAGCGGCATGCGATGTAGTCCCTCGCACTCAGATTTTGAATTCGCGGCGATCGTTTGGCAGTTACCAAACAAATCCGAAGACTGACATGGGTTTGAAAAGTTTCAAGTCTAACGCGCCAGAGCTTGTTTTCGACTACTAATATAAGCCACCTGGTTTTTCTGCGTTGCTGCTTACTTTTATTTATGTCGTAACAATTTGAAAGAGACGTTCAAAATACACGTCGCGGCTGCCTTTTTAAACAAAAATAAATGGTACAAAGAATATAAGAGGAGGAAGAAGGGTAAAGCGGTGATAAGTGTCGCAAGAAGAGCTAAGAATGATTAAAGAAAGTTTACAGAAATCAGAACAAGCCTTTAGACTCCTGGGTTTCCGCTCTTCCGGCTTCTTCCATTAGAAGTGACAGGATATGTGCCGCGTAAATTTTGCGTAACGGCAATCTTCGTTTGCGCGGTTCCACGAAGAGCAAATATGTGCATTGCTCGTGCGTTCTTTGAAATGAACGTTTCGTATTACTGCGTAGGGCAAAGACTCGGCCGCCTGCAGCGACATGAAAAAAACGTAGCAAAGAAGAAATAAAAGTTCGGTGAATTGAAATCTTCATTCCCATTTTTTTCGTTTTACCCCACACGACATCGTTGACCGCAGGAGACTCACACAGCAGATATTCATTTTCTTTTTAGAAGAGCTCGGGCTCCCATATTTATTCCTCGGTTTAACTGGCGGGTCAAAATGTATCTCGAAGCGGTGGCATAGGCGCCGACGATTTGACGGGGACGGCTTTGCTTTTGTGAACTATGCGGCGCTTTTTTTTCTCCGTCGCTTTCAAGATCCCACTGTTGACACGACTTTACACCTTCCCTACATAAACTGATTGCTTCAACCCTGTCAGCTCTTTCGAAGGCTCTCGAATGAAAACTCGCTGACGGCGCCAAATATTCGTCAATATTCACTAGCCAGCCGTTTAGCGGAACGGAAATATATTTTGTTTGAAGATGTTTTTATCTCGTAATTCAAATATTTGTGGCTGCTTTAAAAGGGTACAATTTTAGGTCATCCTTATGGCCCCGGGGATGCCGTAGAATTTGTGAAGATGTGATTGCTTTTACAACTTAATTTGTAATGTAATTTCTAAAAAAATTGAGGCCTTTTTAACAACTTTATAAATTTCTGAAAACCTAAAAAAAAAACACATCTATTTTACACTTCTGTACGAGCGTAGTTTTCCATCACAAGAACAGCTTCATGTTTTTGGCGTCTCGTGTTAGTGCAAAATTTCTGAACGCATGACTTTCTATGTAAACATCACTAGACGTAAAATTTTTAAATAACTTGAACCAAAATTTATAAATTGGTATTGGCGATCTTTTCCTGAAAAATCCAACTTGACAGCTCTACAAGCCTTAGAGATTTCGCGTGATTGATGAAAACACGGGTGACCCTATTAATCTTGCCGCACTTAAAATCTTGAAGTTCGACTTTTTAACATCTGTACGAGTAACCCTCAGCCCAGAAAAAAATGCGTGCATTGTGGGGCTCAATTGGTATTGAAACATTTGCGCACATGCCTGGGATTGGCGGTGTTCGTTTAACGTCATTATAAGTGCGATATTTAAAAATTATGCGTTTAAAGAACCTGGGAATAACCTGGAACCTTAGGAGTCGTAGATTTTGTAAATCTGAGACATCATGCTACACCTTATATAGCTGGGGTGAAAAGTTGAAGAGTATCGACACTAAACTTTTTTACACCCTTTTTTGGCCGAAAAGGGTGTAAAAATCTTGTCCCATGGTTAACACCCTTAAAAGGTGTTTTGGCAAAAAAGGGTGTACGAAAGAAAAAAAGGGTGTTGAGCTCAACGCCCTTTTTTTAAGGTGATGGCATGCGCAATGGCAATGTGAATCGGCGGAGCGCGCAGCATTCAACACAAACAGTCAATACGCACAAGTTAGAGTTGGAACACATATGAATTGAGCAAGAAAACCAATGGGATGCAAGCGGTACAGGGAGTACATACTTACTCAGTAATTACATGTGCTGTTTTTGCTTTTATATCCAGCAGAGGAGAGCTTCCCGATCGAGTCGGTGGGCTTGTTGCAAAAAACAGATATGTTAGCGCTAATTTTGGAAGTATGGGTTTTACTATGAAAATATACAAATCAACACGCGGATTTGTAAAAACGTTTGAATCACGAGGTAGTTTTTATGTTCCATAACTTGTAGAACCTTATTAAATATCAGACAAATTTTCCCCGCCACGTCAACACCCTTCAAAAAGGGTGTTCGTTATTTCAACACCTTTCTCCCCAGCAGGGTGTAAAGCTACAAATTAGAGCGTTCGAAACTAAGAAAAAGAGTGTAAAAAAAGGGTGTAAGAAAAAGGGTGCAAGAAAAGACCGCCAACTAAGAAAAAAGGTGAAGAGACCTCCAACTTTGGAGGCATTTTGTACCTGTTTAGACTAGTGGACTGAACATTTTCTACAATCGGGGGGTGTTTTGTACCTGACGATGTATAAAGCATAATCAATTGGCATAATCTATTACAAGTGAAGCTGTTTAAGCTTGAGCTAGTGTTGGTGGCGTTAACAAAAAAAAATACAATGAAAAGGAACTGCGGCCCCCGTAAAGGGTGCACCACCACAGGTAGGGTATTATAACAGTGAAGTCGGCATTCGAGCTTGTTAGAGTGCGATCACAAGGGGCGTATGCGTATGCGCATCTCTTAGTATACCATTTTAAAAGTACTAGTGTTTTTTGGATTCTAAAAGGCAAAAAAAAAATTGCCGCAGCTTGCAATAGTGGTGCAAGGCTGTAGAAACAGCATAGCTGGGTGTCGACCTAGCTTGTTTCCCCCTTTGGCCCCCTGGAAGTGGGGGGACACTGGAACAGCCTTGTAAAATCCGGTTAAACTTGGCATCACCCCTCAGCGGTCATCCTAGCTTGGTGAGAACATTGGAAAACTTAGGAAACATAACAAAACTTAGCAACACCAGAAGAAACTAAGTCGACCCACCACTCCGCTTTTCGTTTTTTTACAACTGAACACCTATTTCACACCCTTTCAACACCCCACAGAAAGCCAAGCGTGTTGCAGCCGGTAAACACCCTTTTCGCCACACGACTATATATTCTTTTTAATTTTGAAGCTTCAAATTGGTGTTTCACGTGGCAAAGCTAAACTTGGGGCATGAGGTGCACCGCATGTGGAAACGAGCGATCATTGCATACCAGTAATTATTATTATTTTTTTTGGTAGTAGAGAAGTATAAATTTTTAAGTAAAATAAATAAAAAGTATAAATATAAAGTATAAATTTTTGGTAGTAGAGAAGTATATGAGGGGATGCCTTGTTCTTTACAGTGCTATTATGCATCCAAGCATGGCCTTATTCAATGAACAGCTGAAAACCTTTTCCACACCCTTCCAACAGCCTAAGAAGAACCAAGGGTGTTGAAGTTGATCAACACCCTTTTTTCACACAAAAAGGGTGTAGAGCTAGGAAAAGGGTGTTGAGATTCAAGAAAAAGGGTGTAAAGGCCTCCCACCACCCTTTTTCCACTCATACTACACCCTTTTTTGCTAAAGGATGTAAAAAAGTTTAGTGTGATAAACGTTTACAGGCGTTTGCGGGAGTCCATTGAATTTTTCGACAGCAGAAACCAATGGACAACTGAACTTTGGTTTCGGCAGTCGAAGAATCCAATGAACTCCCGCAAACGCCGGAAAACAATTATCGTTGCTCTTCGACTTTTCGCCACAAGCTAACCAATGTTAGGGCATCGGTGAATACGCGTTTAATTCTTGTGTATACTTGGCGAAAGATAAAAATCGGCCTTAGTGTGCCTCTGTGACAGATAAAGCATGCATCTCAAAAGTTTAGTCTCTAGGCTCAGCCGCTCGCTCGCTCACTCACTCACTCACTCACTCACTCACTCACTCACTCACTCACTCACTCACTCACTCACTCACTCACTCACTCACTCACTCACTCACTCACTCACTCACTCACTCACTCACTCACTCACTCACTCACTCACTCACTCACTCACTCACTCACTCACTCACTCACTCACTCACTCACTCACTCAAAGCACATTCGCTTTGCGCAAATGCATTCGAAACGAGGGCCGACGACCTCGGCGAGGTACAGCGTTCTATTTACAAAAGGTCAAGCCCACTAAAGCCCCAGAGGTGTCACCCTACGCACTTCGTACAACAAAATGCCACTATCTCTGGCTTGATTGCAACGCAGCCTTGCCTGATCTCTGGAACGTGTATCTCAGAACGGGGGAGTCGGCCGCGGCGTCGAGGTTGAGCAATCACACTGCCTCGCGAGTAAAAAAAACAAAACAACAAAAAAGCTTTGCTGAGAAGCAGCCTTCACGCAGTCATGGTTTAATTCCCGCGCGAACATTTCTCTCGTTTCTCCCTTTTCTCCCAACACCTAGCGCTTTTCGGGAACACTGTGCTTCGACCTGAACACCGCGACGCTTTCCCATCTTTCTTTATGCACGCGTGTTTGCGCCCACCTGTTCTTTTCCAGCTCGTACGCCAGTGAGCGTCTCTCTCCCGGTTTCGCTGTCTTCAGCTCGTTTTTTCTTCTCCTCTTTTGAAGGAGGAAAAAGAGGAGCGGTCGCACTTTTCCCGCTGATTGCTCTCGTTGCTCCGCTCGGTGCACTTGCCGTCGTCGCCGTTCCCGCAGGACTGTCGCCGCTAACGGGCCCAGCTCTGTTTGTGGACTCGATCCGCTGCTTTCATCAAGAATCCAGAGGCCCCCGCACATAGCCCAGCGTTTCCCCGCCTCCCTCCCGTCAGCCTCCTCTTCGTTTCTGTTTCTGCACTGGGGGAGCCCTCCCGGCCGCCCATCGCGCTGCTCGTGCTGCCGAATCCCTACCGTACGCAATTAAGAAGGAATTATGGCGTAATTAATTTCTCTTTCTGATATATAATTATCTACCTTCCACGCGGACGAATGGCACGCCACCACGTACGTGGAATGCCATGCGTCTGAAAGGGTTACGGCTCTCCACGGGAGCCCGTCACTCGCGCCGTCTGATGCTGCTGATGCCCCAATTACGTGATTGGAGCATCTCGAAAACATTCCCCCACGCGCGGTTGTTGCGTTTTTTTTCGCACAGTGGCGGCGAATGCGCGCCCTACTGAACAGAATTTCCATTCTGGATGCTCGCGATTTCGGCGCCATTTACCGGTTTAGCTGTGTACTATGTTTCTTTCTCGGCATACCTTATCTCCCAAGCAACTTCAGCGTTTCCTGCCGCTACTTATTTCTGGGAAGTAGTGCGATATGTTATTTTTATTTCGCTCGGTCTTGTTTTCTTTTTTTTTTGTTTCGTCGAAGTAAATACCTTTTTCTCTGTTCCGGCATTTCGGGGTGCATTTGCGGCCTGGCGGGGAAGCAGCGCTGCCAGCTGACAGCAGGTGAAGCGGAATTGAATTTGGGGTCCGACTGAAACAATGATAAAGCACATTGTGTTTTTATGCTACCTGAATGCTCTTTTTCGTCTCGTTTCCTTTAGTAAGTGCTGTAAAGATGATAAATTGCATGAGCGGAATTACTTCCCCGTATTCCCGTTCCATCGACTCTATGCGAACTGAACGGTTGGCCCGAAAGTGGCTGTCACGGCTGCGCGCAGAAGCGTTTTGCAAGCTTTTGAATTGTCTTGACATGTTCTCGGAGTTTCTTCAATTGCATTTAGTCGCGAGTCGCGGCGGGATGCGTTCGGCTATTTGCACGTTCGTCCTTGTTTGACTTCCCACACGGATAGGATGTGGGGTTTGGTTTGGTTAAATATGGTTGCGCGGCTCAGCTAGGCAAGGTTATGCTGCGTTATGTTACGTTGTTTAGGTTACTTCGGCTAATGTAACTTCATACTTAAAAGTATCAAGAACCGAACAAAAAGTTGCCAATGTTTGCATGTACTCCTGAAGCGTGCACAGGAAAAGGGGCCTATTGGGCCGCGTTCCCCCAGCCCCAACCAGCCTCTCGAAAATTTTTGACATTGGAGTGAAAGGAGGTGTGTGTGTGTGTTGGGGAGGGGGGGGGGGCTGAATAGGGCAAGACTAATAATTCTGCCGGTCATCAATTGTGACTACTGAGAATCTTTTTGCCGCAACATAGAAAACTTACGCGGCTTCGATATGTGCTTTCACTGGGACGTCGGACATTTTTCAATGCCCCCGAAGAAAAATAAAATTGCACGAAACTTGTAGGAGAGAAGCGAAAACGTGCGTGTGTCCGAGGCTCTCCACTATGGCGTGCCTCATAACGCAGGTGTTGCTTCGGCGCGTAAAACTCTCAAATCTTGAAACTAGAAAATTTAACTTTTCATATATGTAATTTCACCTGTTATTTATGAAAATTTTCAAATTATAAATCAAAATTTGGAAAATTGAGAGAGAGAGAGAGAGGGAGCGAGAGCGAGAGAGAGAGAGAGAGAGAGAGAGAGAGAGAGAGAGAGAGAGAGAGAGAGAGAGAGAGAGAGAGAGAGAGAGAGAGAGAGAGAGAGAGAGAGAGAGAGAGAGAGAGAGAGAGAGAGAGAGAAGAAATAATGAGTTTAGCTCCAACTCAAACAGGAGCTGGCTACTCCAAGCATTGGAGTATACAAAAGGTACAATACTTGTCCTAGAATAAGTACATTGAAACATCAGCGGCTGTAAGATAGCATGCTCATTCAGTAACTACTTGCTATATATAGAACACAAGCACAAATATATATATATATATATATATATATATATATATATATTTATATGTATATATATATATATATATATATATATATATATATATATATATATATATATATATATATATATATATATATATATATATATATATATATATATATATATATATATATATATATATATATATATATATATATATATATATATATATATATATATATATATACATGTTTATGTTTTCCTACAGCAGCGGAATATAGTCTAAACAACCTATATACATTTATATACAAACAATACAAAATGGCCACGATACTACACATATACTTTTGCCAATATACATAACATCCTTGTGTGTTTTCACACCCATTTAGAGGAATGTGCACGCATTTAGTAGTGTTCACACATCTTCGTCATTTGAAAAAACTCCCTTAAGGCAAGGAAGGCTTTCGTTTGGTTGCGTACACTGTCCCATGGACCTAACAGTTTCTGCAAAGACAGGGGTGTCCGAGGTAGCAGGGTAAGCTTGTAACTTCCGCTTGTAACTTCGCTCGGTTGCATATAGAGGGCACTCAAGCAGGACATGATGCAAATCTTCAGTTTGGTGTCCACAAACACAACAGGTGTCATCAGCAAATCGAATACGGTTAAGGAATTTCTTGGTGTAGGCCACGTCAAGACGAAGGCGATGTAATAACATTTCAACCGAACGACCGAGATAAGATGCACACGGGTATGCAAGGGACGGGTCCAGTTGGTATAACAGTTATGAACGATATTTGTCGATACAAAAAATGCTGCCGTTCTCCATATCTGCATCTTCGTGGTTATACCCAATGTCACTCTTCCACCTCGAGCGCTACCACTTGCATACACCACTTGAAATGAAGACATTTTTTTATTAACGGGAAAGCATTACTGTGCTAGTCTTTTGCCATTTTAGCGTTTTCGCGAGCCGCAACCGCGAGCCGTACCAGGGAATTACGTCATCGCCCCAAAGGATAAATGGCTCATTCGAGTGGAGCCACAATAAAAACAGGCAGCATACATCTTTACCGAGACGGCACTGGTCATGACATAATACGAAGCTGTTAAAGCTACCCATACAGCTGGTCAATACCTCTCTAGCGCGGCGAGACGGAGTACCCTGATCCAGACCAACAAATGCATTCTCTCTCTGTCTTTCTCTGTCAAGTGAATGTGGTTTTTGCCACACAAAAACACGACGGCTCACGGCCGTTTTTATTGTGAATCCCTTTTAACCAATTACTACTAGTAAGCGTCGCCTTCAAAGAACGTAGTGCCCAGCCGGCGAGAACCATGGTAAGTTTTATAGTACAGCGGCCCTTCCACAACCCGGCCAAAATCCTACGCTGCGTTTGAGCGTACACATATCCCTGCTTTCCGAGGCGGTAAAATTAGAGCCGAGCTGGCTCGCGCCAGTTTAGGCTGTTCCCGCGGACGAAGCAATATCGTTTGAATAAACAGATTTTGCGCGCGCCGTTGCGACGAGGCTGGAAGGGTGGAAACACGTAGGAGCGGAAGTGGATGCAAACCGAGCTTGTCGCGGTCGGCGGTTCTCGCGGATGGCGGAACGAGTTCGCCGGCCCCGCGCGTGTGGCCGCTGGCTGTTTACAGGACACGGTCTTTGCCACGCGACCGCTGTGTTCAACGGGACAGTATCCTTCCAGGGCGTTTTCGCCAGAGGCGCACGCGAGCGTGCGAGAACGGTGTGGCGTTTTTTCGCCCCTCTTGCTCAAATTGCGCGCGTGTTCTCAAGCGAGGAGGAGTAGGGCAGAGGGTAAGCCGAGATTCGGGCGCCATCGCGGGTTCAACGTGTCAATATTTTCCCACGCAAGAATGAGCCGAAAACAGTATACGCCTCTTTAGAGCACAGGGACACGGGCGAGAGGGAGCGGGCCATTCAAATGCCTCATTCATGTATCGCTTGTTTTTTACTCTGGTGTGGTGGAACTGGCGTCTGTACTTTTGTACGTTTACGTAAATTTCTTCTCGTTCGCGTCAAATGTTTGTAGCAAAGAGCAGCCGTGTAGCTCCGTTAACGTTAATCTCTTTGTAAAACGAAGCAGCTGTAGTTCAGACTTGAAATTGTAAAATTCTCCGCCAATATAAATTTCACCGCTCAACCTGTTACATATTTTTATCAATGAACTTTCCCACATTTATAATTTCGCTTTTCATATAGCTTGATATTTGCCCTTTTCCTGAACTACAATAGTCACTCTTCTTTCAATCTTTAGGCTGAAACAAGTCTGGTTGTACCGACAGCTTGTGAAAACATTTGTATAAACTGAGGTAGGGTATTAACGGAGGTAGGCAGGTAAAATAGGTCTTTTATTTAGGTCGTTATTTTTTTGGTTAGTCTTGCTAGGTCGTTAGTCTTTTGGTGCATTGAATCAGCATTAACAAAATCCCAGGCCATCTCCACTACCATGAAACCTGAGCAGGGGCGAAGCATGCAGTGTACAAGTGTTTTCAAAGATTTCAAGTCTCTCTCTTGCCTCACTGCGGGCGCTGATTGGGCGCCGGAGAAGCGCCGGTGGGAGGAGCAATCGCGCGCTTGATGAGGCGGTGGCGCCCTCTCTTGCGTTGAACCGAATTTAAGTAATTTGCATGCCCCATCTGCCCCAGTATGTGGTAGTGAAAGGGGTCAACGCGAGCGCAGTGTAATGCCCGCTCCTCGCCCTAGGGTCTCGTTCAGTGATCGAGGCCCCGGCAATAGGTAAGTACGGCTTTTCTTGCTTCGACCGACAACCCAACCCAATCAGGCCTAGCGTAGAGAGCCGGTGGGTATTTCAGTGTAACACAAATTATAACCCGTCTACAAACCGCTTCTGCTTGAGCTTGACTTGCTGAAGCGGGCAGAGAGGGTTCCACAAATCTTTAAATCAGGTTAGTTTATTTCGAGCAGGTTTTACCCATGATACACTTTTCTTTTAGCACGCGTTACGTTATATGGTGTTTTAGTACCGTGACTACATGAGACGACGACAGGAGACGCCGACAGCCCTAGTCCATAAGGGGCTTCGCCCCTATCAGAGCAGAAAATATTCAGGATACGGAGGCACCAAAACAAAGGAACCATTTTTGCGCTATCATGACACCGTGGTGAAAAAAACAAACAATGTTCTCATGGATATACAACAGTAGCTGTATACTGCCGTCGAGAATATTGGGCACAGCCAAAACGAGGCTATCTCATGCGGGGTCGTTGAACGGGATTTCGGTACCTCAGTTGCGGCCTCCCCAAGCGTCGCGACAGTCACCAGTGAGTCGGGCTGCTCTACGCGCCGGTAGAATTCTCAACATCATCGTGCATACTATTCCGCTCTACAGACACCATGCCAACGTAGAAACCACAAAATTAATTTGGAAAACTTGAAAACATGGACCGCAAGGAAACTCGAAAACATTATTCACATCGCCAAACTAGAAGGAAGACTCAGCGGCGTTCAAATGAACTTCAGGAATTCCGCATACCCCTCGCAAAAGCGTTCAGGTGTCCTGGTACTTTAAAAGCGAAACAATTACATGCCTCGCGAATTGAAAAATTCCCTTGCCATCCACAGCGGATGGTACCAAGAAAGGCCAACAAAATACACCAAGAAAGACGTCCAAAAAGCCCGGACTGACGGCAGATATCTCGGTGATGTTCCTGTAAAAGATGTAAATTACGGCTTTGAAAAAAAATTAGCAGTGGCTTAGCTCGGCTATGCCAGGTATACGTAGCGTGAACTAAGGTTTAGCAATCCAATTCAGTCCAATCCAATCCAGTCAAGCAGTCCAGTCCGGTTCCGTCCGGTCCGGTCCGGTCCAGTACAGTCTATGCTCCTTGCGCATGCGCTAACAAGCTGCTCCGGCGCAGCGTCAGACTTGGCTACTGCGCAACGGAGGCGCACAGCTGAGCACGCGCCGGCGGCAGTGCGTCTGCCGCGGCTATGACGTCACTCCTCTGGAATACGCACACCGGCGAATGTGCAGACCCAATTCTCTACACATTCGTACTCCAATTGGATTGAATCCAATCCAATCCAATCCAATCCAATCCAATCCAATCCAATCCAATCCAATCCAATTCAATCCAATCCAATCCAATGCTCCTCGCGCTTGTTCAGCACGGCCCTTCAAGGTCCACGCGAAACTGCTCAACCTCGGCCAGTGTAGCTTACGCTACAAAAAAGGAACTGGTTAACTTCTGACTGAGAGGGGCCAGAAACGGGGGTTCCAGACGAGCACACCACACCGACTCCATGGCGGGTCCACTGTGGTGGCTGACTAAAGGACGGCCCACTGCATGCGTCACCGGACACTTGACGGTGCAGCCGATGCGGAGGAAAGGCACGTGATGGCACGTAAGAAGAACAGATGCACCCCAGTAACGGACTGGGGAATTAGTGGCGTTAGTTAAGTGTCACCAGGCTGCCCGTCAATGTGATTCGTGCCGGGTTATATGTCTAAAGCACCGTTAGTTTTTTAACCTGTTAATAATGTTCGGCCACGTAAATACGCCAGCATGGCCGAAGCATGGAAGAAGGAGAATGCAGCCTGGAAAGCCAGATGATGAAGAAATCGAAGCGAAGAGAGAGACGCAGACACAATTTGACCGAAAAGAAGTATTCGATAGTTTTCGCCAAGAGACGCCCTAGCCCTCTCGCCACCGAAGCGCGTAAGCAGACCTACGCGAATTTTTTTTTAATTTGATTTACTGAACGGTATCTGTTATCTTGAAATATACGTTTAACAGTTTATATTCAGCTCTCGCGTTGTTGGCTTTTCGGTCGTAATTCTCGCTATTTTTTGAAGGTGATCGCAGACCTACTAAAGCGCTTTAAATTTTATCTGAAAATTAGGCAAACGTTCCCCAGAAGGCGTAGAATTCTGGAATATTTATGGTTGTTTTTGTTTTCGATAAGAGTGTTTAAGGGCGATTTTTAGCTGCTAGCTTGAAAACAGCCTTCCTATCTGAACAACCCGCTTTTTGGCGATCTTTATAGTGTGCGAAAATTCCGTTTACTCCGGTTTTTTACTTAGAATATACTGAATATACACTGAATATACTGAATATACTGAATATACCCGTGACTTTCACGGTGAAGGAAACCTTATGTTCTTGCGAGCCCTATGACGTGTTTGTAACAATAACGACGCAAAAAAGAAAAAAAAAAGTGTCCTGTATGTACGCATACCGCGAAACTTCTTTTCTAAAAACAAGGTGTGCTTTATATCCAAAAGGCAGAGACACGCGCGTCGTCATATTTGGTTTTACTTTTTAGATACCGTAGATTAGATGCATACCTTATTGTGCAATGCATTGATGTGAATGCTCTGGTTTGATTTCTCATGTAGTCCCTTCTTCGTGCTGTTTTAATATACGTACGCCAGAAAACCAGCTCTTCCAAATTCAAGCAGTGCTAAGGACTCACGGCACACACAGTACACGATTACTTTGGACCTGTTGCATGTGCCTGCAAATGCCGGTGATGTATTTGCAATTCCTGCAGATTCCTGTAGACATCCGTGATCTGGCTGCCTTCGAGGTAATAACAAACAATTCTTTCAAGTCGGAAACTGCTTGAGGTTTAAAGACACTCATCCCAAATGCATTTTTTATGTACACTTTTAAATGTAGTCATCTCGCATTTACTGTTGTGCCCGACTTGTTAAAGATGCCGAGTAGTATGTTGGTCTCTTCATTGGCGCACAGTGCTATCGAGAACTGTGGTTTCAGGCGTGGAATATATTTCTGTTGGCAAAAAACCAACCAACAAACAAAAAAACAGACGTCTTGAAGGCCAACAAGCGTCGCGACTCATGACGTCAGTACGAAAAATTCTTCACTCTGTGCCTTCGTCCTTCTCAGTTCACAAGCTATGCTTCCGACAGAGTGTTTGCCCTGTGTATTTTTCCAAGCCCTTTCAAAACAGTCATTTCACCGCTCTTGGCGCAGTAGTCGCCGGTGAGCTCTCCCTCCCCACGACCGCCTCCGTCATACTTTTTACCCCTTGGCGCTCTTTCTGTCGCCTGTCGCGAACACGTACTACCCGCTCTCTCCCCGGCCTCCTCCTTCATTTTGCCCCGGGGAGCGACGACAAGACCCGACGCGTCACGCTTCGAAGAAAGCTGTCCTCCAAACGGGCCGCTCAAGCGGCGACGTGGAAGTGCGCGCTTTTCGGCACTCGGACGATAGCCCCGCGAGCGACAAGACCGCAGCATGAGCCGTTACACGGGGGCCCGCTGTCGTAAAACAGGCGCTTTTCTTGATAACGCAATCTCTAGCGCAGCCGGGGGCTTCTTTCTCTTCTGCCTCGTTGCCCCGCTCAGCTCGTCCTGGCGCCGTCTTCATCCACTTTTGAGCTCTCGGAGGTTTCCGCCTTTGTTTGATCCGCTGAATGTGTTCTCCGAGGCACTGGGTTGTTTCTAGCTCATGAATATGTGCGGTTGGAGGGCTTCGATAAATGGGTGTCGCGAAGACGCGCGCCTGCCCGAGAGCGCGAGCACGTAGGGTTTTAGTGGGAAGGGCCGGGAGATAAAATCTTCAGGAGATTCTAGAACAAAGATTCAGGGTTTTTTTTTTTTTTTTGACTTTGCACTTAAGTTGTTGCGCAGGTTGTTTTACTTGCCTTCGACTTTTTACCTTACTGCCTAAAATAAAGAGACGCGTCCAACAAAAATTTACACTGAATTTTTGGGTGGTTTTTGCATTGTGTTTTTACAGTGAGTTAATGGGAAGTGAATGGGCTAGAAGTACATTGCTTGCGATGTGAAGATTGCACGAAGGTTAGTGAACTATATAGGAAGGGGCAAAGAAAACGAATTTCCGCTTACCGCACACCTGTCAATAATTCGCACGACAACCTTGGCGGGAATTAACGATAAGGATTTCCGTTTGCGAAATAAAAGACGCAGGCTATGCCAGCACTAAGTTTGACAAGTTCGAAGTATACAAATCCATTTTCTAATTACTGCATGCTTTTACTCCTCTTTTTCGGTGGGCTGGGTGCGCTTTCTCCTTAGTAACAAGAAGTGCACTTACAACTAAGTTTTAACACGAAAGTGTTTTTTCCCGAACACACGAAGATTTCGGTGACGTCATATCCGTCACGGAAGTGACGCCAGTACAACGAAGCAAGCTGCCTGTGAAGGGTGCACCTCTGCACACAGGACGTTCTTGCGGGGAAGCAACCTTTAGTACTAAAGAGTACGTCATACTTAGGGTTGTTCGTTTTCTTGTTTTGTATTTTTAACATAAAAGTGTTTTCTACCATCACAGCCCGAGATTTCACTAACGTCATATCTGTCACGGAAATGACGCCAGTACACATTTGTCGAAGCGACCCGCCAGCACGACGTCGCTCGTCAAGTACACCCACAAGAGATCCGCCGACCCGCAAATCATGCTCAGCTGCAGATTTCGCTGCACATTTCACTTTCGTGTTTTACAGATTCCTATGACAGAGGAATCACCCACAGTTTTGTGAATTTTTTTCTGTTTAACCCGTGGCGTTCATTCATTTGCAGCTTCTTTGTATGTACTTTTCTTTCTGAGGGGCTTAGGAGCAAAATATATAGACTCTCTCCTTTTCGTTCTCCCTTGCGTGTGCTCGTGCGCGTGCACGCGTGTGTTTGTGGTGTGAAAATAGAGACAATACACTCTTTCATGATCTTCACTTTTTTCCAAATACCAGCAAGCGTTAAAGGGGTCCTGAAATGCCTTCCGCCGATGCATGGATGTACATGTAACCAAATAAAGCAATGTATTAGCAATCTCCTCCTGCAAGAATTTTGTTAAAGCGATGAGTATTCGCTGAGAAATCGTAAATCAAAAACCGCGAATTATCGTCGCGCCGTATTTCCTCCTCCTTTCAACTGTTTCTTCGCTGTTGGCCTCCCCTCCCATGATGCTCCGCTCCTCAGCGGTGACGTACTTCCGCTATTGCGCTCCCACAGACTGCCGTCTGCTACGGGCCAGCTCTTTCGGCTTTTTCATCTCTGTAGACACCATGGACACAGGCTGGAAAAGCGAACGAATGACCTGGCCGCATGTGTGCGGCCTGGCCTTGCCCTTTCGCGGTGTACTTAGCTGCAGGGCTGCAGTTGGTATCGGCGGCGAACTCGCAGCCGCGTGGGGAGAATCGTGCGCTCGTTCCCTTTGGTGCACCGCGCACTGTTTATCCAAAAAGCGCGGTCTCAGATGTGGCCCCGCTGGTGCCGGGTGTTATTTTGCGGTGGTTGTAATTCCTACTACCGGCGGCATGTGAAAAAAGACATTTTCAACCGACACAGAACCCGCGCAAAAAACGCGCCGGATCGGATCGCTTTATCAGCGGCGATGAACGTGAAGGCGAAGAGCAAACCAACGCTGCACTCGATCAGCGAGAACCCGTGTTCTGACAAGCTGCACCCATGTGTTGCATTCAACACTGACGGGAAAGCGTTTGCACTTGTTTGGATAGTCGTAAAATGTCCAAACACTCCGGCACTCCGCTAGCAGATCAGCCGGTGAGACATTTCGGAAAACATTTGACAGATGGCGCCGTATGCATTAGTGTGTCGCTACGCAAAACTGATGAGACGCTCTACTAAAACTCCCATCGCGGTGTCACGTAGCGGGACGCAAAAATTTAGCGTTTAGCGTATGCAAAGGCCACAAACGCTGTACTAAAACTCTATTAGCAGCAAAATAGCGTGCGTATGTGAAACCGCTTGCGTTTACAAAGCTGCACGCCGAGCGCGTACGTTTCAAACCTAGTGACATCGTTTAAATACACTGGCAAGCACAGTGTAACGTAGTCAGATATCAACCGTATGCTCAGGCGACAAGCAAGAGCTTGTTTTATGTGGGGCGGAGATTGCGCATAAAGGCCCGTTCGCACTTGCGACGAAAGCGAGTGAGAGCGGCAGGAATTCCGTCGCTTTGTCGCGCGACGATCGTTTTTGTCGAATGGTCGGGACAAATTTTGGTTGCGCGACAGAATTCCCGTCGCTTTCGCTCGCTTTCGTCGCAAGCGGGAATGGAAAGTTCTGCCGCTGCCGTCTGCTACGCAGCTCGGAGGTAACCGCGCGATCTGCTCGGGCCGGATGAACGCGCACACTCCCGCACGGCCGCGCCCCAAGCGGCAGACGGCCGCGTACATCGCTCCCGGCGCCCGCCTTGGAGCCCGCCCTCGGCACACTAGCCAGTACATTTCAGGCACTATAATGGAGGAAAGATTTTTTGCTTCCGATGAACCTAGTTCTCTGCCTCTGTGTTTTTAAATACGTGAAGTGGTTAGCACGTCGTCCTCACGCAGCTCTGTATCGTCGTAGCATCGCTGATTGTCCGAACGAAGCTTGCAGCTAAGCCAATGCAGCGACCGAAGCTGTGTGTGTGTGTGTGTGCATCGCCTCCGGTGTGTTGTGGACGCGTTCATTTCGCGATGAAATGCGACATTGTACTTCTGCGGGTGGATAGTGCTTCCCATGGTCTGGATTATCTTTCTCGAACGACGTACCACTCAACCTCGCATGGGGTATGTGCAGTGTGCCTGGCTAAAAGCCTTCTCGCTTGCGCGCCAGAGTTGTGGCTTGCTGCTCGTCCCCGCAAACCGGGTGTGAGGTGAGTGCCGTATTTACGACGGGCAGGAGGAGGCAACTCATCGTCTGTCAATCGCGGTTCAGACTTGCAACGCATGTTGTGACGTTGCGTTCGTTCGAAACGCATCTCTGGATTGTTTTGAAGTTGAATAAAATGTACGCGTCAAACCCGGGCATTCGGCTCAGGGCGTTCTCTGCGATTGCACCAAAGAAGTGCCACGGGACTTTCTTTATGGTACGTACTCACGTAAGATAAAATCCACGTCGTGTTATGGCCGTGTTGCATTCAATACAAACGGTTAAGCGTTTGTTTACACTTGTTTCGTTTGTCGTAAAATGTCAAAGCACTCCGGCACTCCGCTGGCAGATCAGCCGGCGAGCCGACGCTGAGCAGACGACTCATCTCATTGCCGGAAGTGCGTGAAAAAGCCGCCCAATAGCAGGATGTCTAGCTTATGACGAACATCTGGGAAACGATGATGTAGACATGTGAAGATGGCGGCGTCCAAAAACACGAAGGAAAGGGTGAGAAAAAAGCGACAAACTTTGCAACAAAAGTGTGAGCTTTCCGCTGCGCGTAAAAGAGTAATACTTGGCACAGGTGACGTTGGCGACCCAATCTAGCGATTGCGCTAGTTCATTTAGTGTGCTCAAAATGCCTTTCAGGGCCCCTTTAAGCCACTGTTTCAAGTTGCATCAAAATGGCCGTTTTGGACATTCCTGCAAACGCGTCGTGTCCTGGCTATGCGTCCTTCCTCCATAACAGGAAGCCTTCTTCCTTTCTCAACTGGAGTGCTTTTACTGCGCTTTATACCTTGCGTTTTGTTTTTTCGGTCCAGCAGTGTGAGTTTTTGTTTCACGTGTTTACGTTGACTTTCAAGAGCAGGGGACATCTTTTTCGGGATTGAATCTATGCACCTAACCTTAAACCATTGGGTACCATCCATAATTGATGAGTAATCGCTGATTACTGCGTTTTGTGTTTACGCAAATTCGTTGCCTGAAGTACGGCAGTGGACAGCAAGGAATGAAGGAACAGGCAGTGAGCTCGTGTGGCCTGACTTCATAAATGTGCTGTAGTGATGTCGCAAACTCACCAATGCATAAGCTCAGCTTCGCTGTGTTTTTGCGTTATGAGTTTAAAATACCCTGTGCCCGCTATCACTGGGTGTGCCTTGCACGCGTTTTCGTGCTCAAACCGACGTATAAAATCCTTGCGGTAGAGCGATAAGAGAACTGAAGAGCAAGGGAAAAGAACAGAAAAATATTCAGGGAAGCTTGCATTCACGCGCAAGACTTGAATGGCGAAGCTTTTATAGCTGAGCATTGCCGGACACCTATTTAAGTTTCGGTAGCGTTGTTTATTTGCATAGTTGCGGTGCTAGTAATCGTCGTCATATGCATCGAAGAGGTCGTCGTCTTCTTCGCGGAGAGTGGCGGATGCAAAGTCATCCTCAGCGTTGTACACTTCCACCAGCTCTTCCTCATCGACTCGAGGCAGCGGTGGCGGGATTTGCAACTCGTCTCGGGAAGGATGGGCACATTCATTGCCATGTCTCCAAATATTTATAACGACTTTTAGAGAATGCGTCGGCCGCGGTGACCTCTCCCAAGCAGGATGTATTTTAATACTTCCATTAGCACTGGCGTTTGTTTTTTACCTGCCTAGTATACGCTTGACGACAGCGCTAGAGATGTTTTTTTTGTTTTGTTTTTTGCTAGAGCCACTGCGTGAGCTGGACAGTCGGCGGTCGCCGCAAGGCACGCACTCACGAGCGCTCTGCATTTTATTGGTATTTTCTCCTGCAACGGCGAACTTACGGCTGCTAAAACAGCCTCGCTGTTAAAAGGGAAAAGGCTTCCGTGCCACATCACGCGGCGCCGTCCAGGATCTGGTCACGTGGTCGGAGGAAGCTACTACTGCAGCTAGCGCCGTGGCTTTTTGGGCGTTGGCTCTAGAAATCTGCGCGATTCGTGGGAGTTCGGCATAACAGTTGCACCGGTTGTTTCAGGGCGGGCCGAATCGTTCACGTGTTTCAACAAAGAACACTGCCAGGTGTCGTGCGTAGGAAATATTTTCTGCGCACCTAGTTGGCGCGCGTTCATTTAGAGCCTGAAATGAAGTCTGCAGCCTGAAATGAAGTCACGACGAAGACGATTCATCTATGAATGCTATACGCACTACATGACGATTCTGCGTTAGAAAGTTTGGGCTCAATTTTGTAGTCCTTTGACATCACGAGTAAGGCCGGTTTATTCTACTGATAGAAAGTTTGTTTTGTCGCATCGGTGGCTGTTTCCACAGCATAGCTGTTTGTTTTTGAACGTCAATCTTTAATGCACCATGGGCCTCGCGCAGGGACACAGAGGGAGAGAGAGAGAGAACTTTATTCTCTTAACAGCCCTAGTCCGGGCCGTCAGATATTCTCGAAGGCCATCAATAAATGAACAAGAACTGATATGTAGTAACATCCGAAGTATTTATTTCGGTCAATTATTATGCCAGCTTTAACTTGGTGCGCGTTTAGACCACGTTCAAAATGTTGTGCTCCTTTTGCAGATGTGTTTAAAGGAGCCATATACACAAAACACAAGTTTGTGTTATTCGAAAGATTTCGTGTTTTATAGTGCCCCCAGCGCTTGTCCGAATACAAATGATGCTTTATTCACTGAGAAATTAATTAATTTAAGTTAGAATCTTGATTTTCCCGCTAAATCGTGTGTTGTCGTGGCCTGCAATGACATCACAGGGCCGTGTTTACCGTTAGTGAACCTGGATGGCGCCACCACACTGTGGCAAGCTGTTTTCTGCCTTTGGTTTGTGTGTGAACGTATGTGTACGTGGCTTGTTTTGTTCATGGAGACAATCGTTTCGTGAAACATGGTGCTCGATTAACAAATACGTTCACGCAAGACATCGTCGCTTGCGCCAACCGGCCAGTGCGTCTGAAACAACCCCAAACCCCCCATAACGGTGCAGCTAAACCAAGCATAGTGCGCGCAGTACCAACACCGTACTCATCGGTACTTCTATGTTTACGTGGGATTTCATAACTTCCAGTGTTTGTCCCACCATTCTTAGGGCTTTGAGAAGAATCTGCCCTAAATTTAAGCGCAAATAGCTCATTCGGCAAGCTTATAAGCTTTGGTTAATTTGCGTTGACTTTTGCCGTCCTCCGCCAATCGCAGAGCTGTCTGGTATGACATCATAGGTTTTGTGGCGGGAAATGAGCTAGTAGGTCGCATGGCCATTCCCTTTTTTCCTAGTTATGTAGCTTATTTGAGCGAAGTTTACGTTAAAAGTGGTGTCAGCTTGATTCCAACGAGGCAATCTTTTCAATGAACCAAACTTGTGTTTTCTCTTCTGGCTCCTTTAAAATACATTTAACTGCTTACGACGAGTGTAAAACTTTAAGTTGCCAAAAAAAGCAGTGCACTCATTTTATTTATTTGCGAAATCTCCGTATCAAAATTTGTACGTCACGTTGCGAGGAATACAACATGAACGTTAAGATGCAGCAGAGCTCTGTCCTGCGTCTGTGACTTCCAATTTTGGTTTGTTTTATTGCGCGTGTTTGTGTGTTTCAGTTCTCATCCTTTTGACATGTAAATTTATTACATTTTTGTTCTAGCGTGAAGGTTGATGATACGTGGTATTCTATTCCACCGTTATAAACGCTGCCTCATTTGTGGAGCTTTTCACACGAATCTTTCATGTGTGTTTATACTTCTATCGCACGACTTTCTCTTCAATTCTTTAGAGCCCACTTTCAAGTACCTTCGTCAGTATTTTATTTTTTATGGGAATGTGCTGGCGTGTAAGATGCGAGCTTTGAAGTTCATTTAAACACGTCCTTCCATTCAGTCGGCGACATTTGATGTTCTTAACGCTCAAACGGCCGCTCTGCTGCTAATATGGTATACCTTGCTGCTTTATTTTGATTTCCAACGAAATAATTAGCCGGCCACACAGTCCCGTCTTAAGAGCTCTTAGCGTAGTATGTGCTCGTCATTCGAGGATCCGTCATTGTCGCCACTCATTTCGTCCTTGCTAGAATTAAAGAAAGCCCGTTTATCCATGCCGGCCCCCTGCAAATTAATTTTCCTTCTTTTTTTTCGTTTTGTAGGACCCATCTCAAATTTGGCCACCAACTAAACACGAGACCGCGCGCGTTGACAACAAAAGAAAAAGAAACGGAAATATTATTGTATTTTGCCTAAGTATTATTGTATTTCGCGTATGACTGCATGCGCGCTGTAAGTGATGGCAAATGTTTTCGCCGAATACTTTGATGACGTAAAGGCTAGACGAGGGCAAGAGCTCCGGCCTTTAACGCGCTTTGAATTTACGCTCTCCGAAATACTTAGATTTCTGCTACAAATTTGTGCACACAGAAAGGTGTAGAGCACAGTCAGGTGGGGCTGAATTAGTGTGGAGAAAAAAATCTACAGAAATTCAGAGAATTGCCTACTAATGCTGCTTTCTTATTCCGCTTGCCTCTGTCTAGACTGTGAGTTTCTTACAGCCGAATATGGCTATGAGTAGTGAAAGACGTTAAATTATTTTATTCTTTTTAAGTTTTCTATTCTTTCTTTTCGCCGATGATGTAAGTTTATACCATTAGAGGGATGAAGTTCATTTACTTCGTTGTGTTTTTTTCTTCGGAAGATTCAAGGCGTATGAGTTGGTCCCTCTACACTATTTTTTAATCGTTTTTCAACGTTCTTTTGAGGACTTTTCTTGTTTATTCTACTGTTTTGGTTGATATGTATGAGATCCATTTTTTTATCTTGTCAGATCATTTTTGTGAGATTTTTTTTCTTCTTTTTTAAATTCTGCCAGACCAATTGTGTTAATTTACGCCATTGTAACGATTCAATGTGTTACTTCCATCAAATATGCATTTTTGCGGTCATGCAGGGCGTTACGTGGTCCTGGATGTGGGAGTACTCGGTTAAGAATGCTGCGCATTAAAATGCCGTACAGGATCGGTTTCTAATTGGAGACGGCTCTACAAGAATTTTATTCAAATATGGGGTGAGTATCGAAGTGAGTGAAGTAAAATACAGTGGTGATCGCGCAAAGCTTGCTTGTAGCTTCGAACGAGGGATTTTAGATTGGGCTGGAGGTGGTTGCCGACAGGCGAAAGCTGATGCACAGCAAAGACTTGCGGCAAATTATAAGAGCTTTCAAACAACGCGATAAGCTGCATTTGGCCAAGCAACCATGATATTAAGCACTATGCATCTGAAACCCAACGCATGATTAGAATGTGGGGCGGAAAAGTAACAGTTTTAAGATGAAATAAACGAAGCACAGAGTGATAAAGAAACAGCTGTAGTACATTTCGTTTTTAGCTTT
Organism: Haemaphysalis longicornis; assembly: GCF_048455015.1. Classification (NCBI taxonomy): domain Eukaryota; kingdom Metazoa; phylum Arthropoda; class Arachnida; order Ixodida; family Ixodidae; genus Haemaphysalis; species Haemaphysalis longicornis. The sequence goes on along the minus strand of NW_027526335.1, from coordinate 27,220,870 downwards.
GCACTTCGTCAGTTTGTTGCTCCACACTTGAACGGCGAGCATACAGCAACTAGCTGAACTGGAGATTATTAGCAAAGATACGAGAAAATGCAATGAGAGCAAATATAGCAAATCTATAATCGGCCTGTTGAAGCCTTATCGGGGCAATGAGGCAGAATTCTGAGTAGAGATACAAGAAATTATTGAATTTTTATTTGAAAGCATAACGTGGTACAATGCGTTAATAATAGTGAGCAGTGAGAGCGCATGTTCTTACCCAGGTCCTATCTAGACCGGTTTACGCTAATAACGTGGTATGCTTTTTATCTACCCGTGAGAGGTATGGAATCACACTGGAGTGAGTTTAAAGGTGGCGCCAACGAGTTCTCCGAAGCAGAGTGTTAAGAGTAGTCGACTGCAACTGGCTACGTTTTGAAGTTCATGGGCCTTGGATCCTCTGTTTTAAAAGGGCAATGGAGAAGGAAGGAGAGAAAAAACGTAGAAGAGAGGCGAGAAAGTTAACATCCGTGGAGCCTATAGTTTGCTATCCTGAGCGTGGGAAAGAAAAAAATGAGCAAAAAAGAGAAATCAGAGAATGGAGAAAATTCGGAGCAGACAGGTATGCGCAACATTAAAGATTGATTGATTGATTGAATAAACCTTTCAATACAGCAAGCGCGATGTTAGGGCGTCCGCGAGATAACAATCTAATGAGACTGGCGATGTCAGCCGAGCTAAGCTGCTTGGCTTGCTACGCCAGAAGATTTTCGGTGACTATGATTGTAGTGATGAAGACAAACAAATGATTTTAATTATTTACAAAGTCTATCAAGACTTGTGTCTTTTAGGCAGGCCAATAAAACTTTTGTAGCACGAGAGGCACGTTTGGAACAACTCCAGGGACCAAATGCGTCCCTCAGATACGGAGAGCGGCCGGCCCAGGGACACTGCGCGAGACACTCTTTGCGTACTAAATCGCGCACAATCCCAGATGAGCTATTGCAGATGTTCCCGCATATCCCAGTGTGGGCAGAGTGTCGAAGTGGACTGGTTGATTTCGTAACGGTAGTATCGCTTTTAGGCGACATTCAACCGCATACGGTGTGCGTACTTCTTCATCATGCTTGGATATTCCAGGTGGCATGCTAAAATTACAATGCGGGTCGATGGATTAAAGAGGGCGCGTAATATGATGGTATGCGTCTGCCCAAATCGATCGCTGCATGCTCCGTGCCACACTAGATGCAGGGGCTGAAGCATTGTTCCGAGAAAATGGTGCCGGTATTTGTGGTTCACGTTAGTTATTCGCTATGGATGCTGCAGCGTCCGCCATCACATTTCCGGTTATTCCGCAATGGGCAGGGAGCCACTGGAGTGTTATTTGATGGTGCGTTCGCAATACTTGAAGATGCAAAGCATGTACATCAAGCACAAGCTGGTCTTTCGGGAAAAGACGCAAAACATTGCAGTGCAGCCTGAGAGTCCGGGAAAATGGCGCACACGCGTGCAGGCTGTTCGATGATATGAGCCAAGGCCGGCCGCAGAGCTGCAAGTTCGGTAGCCGTAGATTATGTTTTGTGGCTGAGCATGGTACTGAGGGTGGTGCCCGATGAAGGTATCCACACTGCGACAGTGGATGATGTGGATGACATCGATCCGTCAATGTCATTCACATCATCCACTCCTTGCGTGGAATATGCGCCTTGAGTGTAATTTGGGGCACTGTGGTCCTTATTTTCATGGTCAGGATCATCCAGGGCGGATGCAGAGGAAGAGCTGACGGCTGGTAATGCTGCGACAGGAAGTCATACACTTCAGTGACCGAACTTGGCGCTAAAGGGTGATCACACTGCCTTGCCACAATCCGCAGGTGAATGAGCTCACGCGTGCCGAGATCCAAGGGTGACAGGTGTCAGAATTCCGTCAGTGTTCTCACAGTAGAGGTAGTTTTCGGGACACCAATGCAGGTCCTCAAGATCTGTGCTTGCATGGTCTCCAGAACCTTGATTGTTACTTTAGAAAGAGGACCAAAACCGAGATGCTGTAGCTTATGGGGCCAACGCAGAGCGCTTCGTAGAGCTGAATGAGAGAGGTAACAGAGCAATCGCCGGAGTTGCTGGAAAGCATACGGAATATGCGGGCGATTGATGTGAGCTTTTCCTTGAGATGGACATAAGGTAACCAGGTGAGCGACCTGTCGGATGTTACCCCCAGAAAGCTATGGTTGTGAACGTATACGGGATGGCATTGCCCCCAACATTGAGCCCGTAGTGCGTGAGGTCCCGCTTCGTAAAATACAACGCAGCAAATTTGCTTGCCGAGATTTTCAATCCTCGTGCTGCCAGGAACACCCTAATGGAGTCGTTTCTCGCTGCACCCTCAGCCGTAGCACACGCCGGCTACGGCAAGAGGTCCATGTGCAGATTTTGTCCGCGTACAGGGAGAGTTTGACCGAGTGTGGCAAGCATTTTTCTAGGTCTATAACGGAGATTTTGAACAGCGTGAGGCTGATCACCCCGCCCTGAGGAACACCTCGGGTCACTCTGTATAGTGCTCAGTCACCGCTGTCTGTTGACATGTAGACGTACCTATCGGAAAGGTAGTTTGATAGCCATGCATTCATCCGGCCTCCTATACCTGAAGACTTCATAATCGAGCGAATAGCGCCATGGGCTACGCAAGCTAAGGCTGATTTGATGTTGTCCAGAAACACGGCAATGATGATGTTTCGCCTATGCTTAGCTTGTTTGATGCTGGCTGCAAGGGCGATGTCTTCATCAATGCTGCTACGACCCTTGCGGAAACGAGACATCTGTGCCCGGTATATATTTCGGACTGTCAGGTCCTAGTCCAAGTGATAAAGCACCATCTTCTCCATCAGCTTGTCGATACAGCTCAGGAGGGCTATGGGACGGTAGGATTCGATGGCAGTCGGAATTTTCCCTGGCTTGAGAACTGGCGCAGTGCTAGCATGCTTACATTTTGGCTCTTCAGAGTACTCTGAAGAAAAGAAGCCGTCTTCTTGAAACGTCGGTAAAGTTTTTTTAATGCTTTCCTCGTGTGTATCAGGGTGTCGAACCGGAACCGCACCCGAACCGGTATTTTTGCCGGAACTGAACCCGAACCCAAACCGTTATTTTTTTAGCACGCTGAAACCAAACCTGAACTGAACCGAAAAAATAAATAATGGTTAGCGGTTCACGACAAAGCGGTTCGACCATCTGTTGTTGATAGTTCAGGCCTTTTTCTTTTACGTGCCATCAACTTTGCACCTTTTCATGCCCTCTTCCGTCCAGACCAATCAAAAACGCTATCAATGCTTTCTTTGTAGTCCCAACAGGGAACAGGAATGCGCACCAGTGTAGCGGTGGTAGGTCGCTGTTGGTAGCGCGAGCAGAGTGCAAGGCTGACCAAACGAAATGTCATTATCGGCAGCTTGCACGCGATATGAAACGACCTTGCCCTTCCCTCGCTGCGACTTTGCAGGAGCAATTAGGCTGCGAGAGTGCTCCACTGCGCAACGGGCCACACAAGAAGTGTGCACACATTTTTCATTTCATAATTTGGTTACAAAGGTCGCACACCGGAAAGTGCAAATATTAGTAAATACTTGGCCAGTGTGACACGCAGGAGTTGCTTAGTAACCAAGCCATTTGATGCTGACCAGAAGTATGCGTGTTCAGTCACCGTTCACCGCAACCGTTTTTCTGAAGACGCAAAACGAGAATGTCCATGTGTTGGGATTTCGACGCACCATAAATATCCCCAAGGGGTTTAAATTACTCTGTCGCCCAGCAACGTAAGCTGAGCCTGGGAGCAGACGTGCAACGCCCGGCCATCAAGCGCTCCAATATTTTTAGAAGTGCGTTTCCACGGAAAAGCAACAAAAACGCACCTCACATGGTTTTAAATCAGTACACGCAAAACAATCAAAATAGAATAAGCCAAACACCAATAGCTGGATATTGCTTTATGCGCATCCTTTCGTTGGTATGACCTCTTACAATCAAACTTGTCATTAATGCAAAGCAAACGAGGGCCAAGGTTCCTGGTATAATCGTCAGTTTTTCAGGACAGTACAGAGCGGGCAAGTTCACGTTTCTAACCGATACAAATAATAATAGATATAGCAGGGAAAACTGACAGCTTATGGTGAGCACTTATTCTTTTTTAACTCGAAAGTGTTTTATGCCGGGGTCCACCAAGATCTCACGACGTCATATCCGTCACGGAAATGACATGGCCAGAAAAACTTCGATTGACGTGGCTGCGCCGGGATTCGAGCCACGAACTCTTTCGCGCAACGGGAGGTACCAAACGCGCTCCCGACTGCGCTATGAACAGACGCGTGAATAGAACGACAAACGCGCCTTATATCCTTACTTTCAGATGGCGCTGCCATCTAGCAGAGGCGAAGCGAAGTAGTGCGTCATGACGCCAATGAGAGCCAACAGTTGGCGCCTCGATGCCAGCGCCTACGTGTACGGGGACGCGCAGCGTAAGCTGCGGAGAAGCCGCCTTGTAGATGTCGCGCTCGTGACACGGTCCAGTGTTCCTTTCGCTGCAGCCGACCGTGTTTTAGATGCAGAGCATCTGATTCACTCGCCCTGTCCCTCCGGCGTCGTCGTCGTCGTCGGCGTTGTCCGCCCCTCCCCCATTCTCCTCACCGCGCCAGCTGCGCTCTCCGCCGCTCACCCCCTCTCCCCTCCGATAGCGAACACTCTCTCGCGAGCGGCATTGGATTGGATTGGATTGGCTTGGCTTGGCTTGGCTTGGCTTGGATTGGCTTGGATTGGATTGGATTAAAGTGGATTGTGTTGGATTGTGTTGCGTCATAGCCGCGGCACGTTGCGTCATAGCCGCGGCAGACGCTTCCGCGGTTTCCTCTCCTTCGGGCGCGCTGCGCATATAACCGGTGTGCCGTTCTCCGGCGAAGCAACATCCACGCTTGGCTCATACACCTAGAGTCCACGCCGCTTTACAAGTACGCCAACGTCGTCATCGACTGGGACCGGCTTACGCAGTCCCCTCAACGTTATGCACGCCATAAAACGCGGTCCCTTCGCCGCTCCGCCATGCGTCGCATCTACACAGGGGTTCCCGCGAGGGGAGGTGGGAGTTTTAGATGCAGAACATCTGATTCACTCATCATCATCATCATCATCATCATCATCATCACCAGCCTATCTACGCCCACTGCAGGGCAAAGGCATCTCCCATTATTCTCCAATTACCTCGGTACTGTGCCAACTGTGACCAATTTATCCCCGCAAACTTCTTGATCTCATCTGCCCATCTAACTTTCTGCCGCCCCCTGCAACGCTTGCCTTCTCTAGGGATCCACTCTGTTACCCTTAAAGGGGCACTGACACAAAAATTTCGCATCTTGTTTTTTTTTGTTGCGATAAGTAGCTAGTGACCTACTTATAACCTGTAGAAACCTCATTTGCTTCAGCGTGCGACGGTTGTTTAATTAGAGGCATTTTCGATGCGGCCAGTCGCAGTTTCGGTTTCAGCGAGTGCCGCGAAACGATGGATTTTGTGTGAACAAAGCTGAACACGTGACCGTCGGAGGGATATCACAGAGCAGAGCCGCCGTACCACTGTCGAATCCGCATCGACGGCAGTTTCTGCGAATGCCCCCACGTACTGATCTCGTGAGGCGCTTAATTAAAAAGCGACCGTAGATGTGACGCAGGCGCTGCGAGTGCAAATGCCACCGCGGCTAAAGAACGACGCGCGACGCTCGAGACGGTGGGTGGCAAGACGCGCGCTGGGAGCAGCCGGCCGGTCTGCCTACAGGTCCGCCTGCAGATGTGTTCGGCTTAGCACTGCGGCGGATATTCGAGTGCCGCTCTCGTAAGCGGTGCAAATGACAATTTTTAATGCAACCCGCCATCGCATCATTAACTCCTTTCTCATGTAAGCCACCATGGTCGGGACTTGGGGACAATTTCGTGCAGCGGTAACAAGCTATCACTCAAGCTACCTGCTCCGGCCTGGGGCACTTCGCGGCCGTGGCCGCCGCCTGCACAGCGACCGTGCGGCTCGCTCAGTGGGCTTTTCGCGTCTCCGGCGCATTGTCGCATCCTATTTAAATAAAAAGTAATAGAAACAGAGTGCCTGGAATCGCTGTAGAACTTTGGTCGCGGCCAGCTGCCCGATGAGCTGACTAAATCACGGCGCCTCCGCGGCCGACGATCGGGTCGTTCGTTCTCGAGAGCAGAAGCTCTGCCCTCTGGCCCTCCGATTGGAGCGGCGAGCCGGGCGAGCCGGCGAAAAACGCCGGCAGTGCGGAACCGGCAAACACAAACTCGTGACGTGTTTGGATGTTGTTTATTCACACAATATCCTCGGGATGTCGATTGCGCGTGGTCCTCTGCTGGCTGTTTGGTTGCGTTTCGCACACTTTAAAATTGATTTTAAATATGTTCTAGGCTGTATTCGCCGCTGATATTTTGCAGATGATGTATATGTGTTCCCACCAATCTATCTCCGAAGTTATCTCGCCTTCAAAATTTTGTGTCAGTGACCCTTTAATGACCAGCGGTTATCTTGCCTTCGCATTACATGCCCTGCCCACGTCCATTTCTTCTTAATTTCTACTAATATGTCTTTAACACCAGTTTGCTCCCTGACCCACTCCGCTCTCTTCTTGTCCCTTAATGTTACACCTATCATTTTCCGCTCCATTGCCCGCTGAGTCGTTCTCAATTTAAGTTGAACCCTCTTAGTGAGCCTCCAAGTTTCTGCCCCGTAGGTGAGTACCGGTAGGATGCAGCTGTCATACACGTAGGTGAGTACCGGTAGGATGCAGCTGTCATACACTTTCTTCTTCAGCGACAATGGTAGGCTGCTATTCATTATCTGAGAATGTCTGCCATATGCACCCCACCCCATTCTGATCCTTCTAATTATCTCTGCCTCATGGTTGGGATCTGGGGTCACAACTTGGCCTAAGTAGATATATTCGCTTCAGGTTCACTCGCCTTGTCCCTTTGGCGTCGTCGTCGTCGTCGTCGTCGGCGTTGTCCACCCCTCCCCCATTCTCCTCGCCGCGCCAGCTGCGCTCTCCGCCGCTCACCCCCTCTCCTCTCCGATAGCGAACTCTCTCGCGAGTGGCATTGGATTGGATTCGATTGGATTGGATTGGATTGGCTTCGCTTCGCTTGGCTTGGATTGCGTTGGATTGGATTTGGATTTGATTGGATTAAAGTGGATTGTGTTGGATTGTGTTGCGTCATAGCCGCGGCAGACGCGCTGAGGCCGGCGCATGTGCAGTACTCTCTCTTCCGCGGTTTCCTCTCCTTCGGGCGCGCTGCGCATATAACCGGTGTGCCGTTCTCCGGCGAAGCAACATCCACGCTTGGCTCAAACACCTAGAGTCCACGCCGCTTTACAAGTACGCCAACGTCGTCATCGAGTGGGACCGGCTTACGCAGTCCCCTCAACGTTATGCGCGCTATAAAACGCGGTCCCTTCGCCGCTCCGCCTATGCGTCGCATCTACACAGTGGTTCCCGCGAGGGGAGGTGGGAGTTTTTTCACCAAACGCTTCGCTGACAACCCGTTTGGTTTCGTTCGCACGGACGGTTTGCGAGCGCCTGTGGTTTCAGTCGGATTTACGCAATGCTCGGGCGCGTGCAATCCAGTGTCTAACGTTGATGCGTATAACAATGCCATGCCGACGGAATATAAATTGCGACGTGCAAGTTCACATCGCAGCCCAATAAACATTCAACTGCTCCTGTGAAAGGACATTTCACTTTCGTGTTTTACCGGTTTCTATTGAAGAGGGAACAACCACATTTTCGGCGGCATCCCTCTACCTTGCAGGCACTAAGTATTTAGTTTTGGTAGAAAAAAACAGCACTAAAGCAGATAACACATGCATAATAGGTAGGTCGTCCCAACACTGCCCCCTTCTCACAGCGCTCGTCCTTTTTGCTTATTCTGCAGTTTTCAGCTCTGGTTTATTTTCGGGGGTGCACTTTTACTGACTTCCCAACTCGCTACTGTACGGCTACTGCTACTCGTTCCGGAGGGGGAGAACTGCTGTCGGTGAATTAAAGACCGCTTCCCGAAGAAATTTCCACCTCGTGCTTCCCTCGTCAAAATTAGCCTTTCAGTTTGTAATTACATAATCTGTTATAAGATTCCGCAATGTAGCAGACAGTACGGTGGCTGGGGGTCAGGCGGCACGATGACATATTCTTTGTGACGCACACATCCGTGATAACTATCGCAAACTTTATTCCGGTGATCACAGCAATAATGCAATGTCTGAGCGTTAAGTAAAGCTTAATTTTAAGAAAATTCCCTGAGAAGGTGACAGCTAAAAATCATTTTAGATGACGAAATAATCGAATTCAATAATAGCATTTCCGTGGCTACTGTAGCATATTTTCTTAAGCTACAACTGACAAGAAATGTGCACCGCTGGTATTAACCACTGGCATTTAAACCCGCCAGTACGCACGCCTAACTCTAGCTACCGTGGTGGATGATCTAATAGCGAATATTTTGATTTCAAAAACAACAAGAAGAAAGGATAGAAACAAAATCCCGGGCCATCTCTACTAATGTGAAACCTGGGGAGGGGCGAAGCAGGCAGTGTGTAAATGAATTCTTGGCGCCTTGGCGTTTTTTCCAAGGGAGGTGCAACCATTGGGAGGTAGAGGTTTATAGCTTTGCTGTAAAAGTGTCTTGTCTTTGAAGCATGAAGCTGTCTAGCGCGAGGCGTAAACGAGTGTCCCGGTGTTTTTCTTTAGCACGCGTTACGTTATAGCACGAGGCGGAAACTGTTTCCCGGTGTTTTAGTACCGTGACTGCATAAGACGACGATTACAACGACGACAGGAGACACCAACAGCCCCAGCCCATAAGGGGCTTCGCCGCTAATATATGCCAGCATCATTTCTATTGGCGGTAACTTATGTAGTCTCTAGGACTACATAACGTCTGGGCGGGAGAGTAGCTAGAAAATCGTCACTACTTCACCTGCTTTCCTGATATCGCGCCGAATCGTTTAAAAGTTTGCTCTGAAATCGCACCACTGTTATTAGAAAACAGCAGCATTCTGAATTTTTGTTTCTATTTTGTTTTTATTGTTTTAAACTACTAAATATTTTTTCTTACTTAGCTAATAATTCAACTCATCGAACCGGTTCGCGAACCGGTTTGGTACGGGATTTAGTGGAGCCGGAACTGAACCGCAACGAAACGAATTCACCTGAACCTGAACTTTGGAAATGCCCACCAACAGCTCTAAGCCTTCTAAGGTGGGGCTCTATAAAAGTACAAAGCGACAGACAAAACAATGAAATATAAGTACTAGTTGACAGTACTGTACTGTGCAACTAGTACCTATATTTAATTGTTTGTTTTGTCTGTATGTGGAGGTTTTTCACGTTCATTTGTGCCAATACCTAATTGGCAAATCTAAACGACGAAAAACAAGAAAAGCAGTTAATGGTAATTCCCCGTAGGTTACGTGTTTAGTAGTAACGTTTAGTAGCAGTTGCTTAGTAGTAACGGTAATGATGGTTACTGGCGCCATAGATAACCGGAGTGTTGCGTACGAGCTCGATTAGGCCAAGATATGCTTACCAGGCGGGCGGCAATCCTTGCGCAAGAAGCGCAAATGACTCAAGGATGCAGATAGAAATAATAAAGGCAGTGATTTGGAGTGAGCCGAGGCGGGACATTAGAGACTGCGATGCGATACAAAGAACAGGCGCAGACTTCGAGCAGCACAAAACGACCAGCAAGGGGAGATTTGCTTGAAATAAGACGTCAACGAACTCTCGACAGAGCTGAGAGCTTGCTCGTCATTTCCGACAGATTTGCAAGGTTTGGCTCCGACCGCTCTCATTGTTTGAGCTTTTTTGTTCACTTTTGGCGTTAGTGTAGTAGTTCAACAACGACGCGATCGACACACGTCTTCCTGAACAAAGGAGCCACTTCTACCTTTACAGCTCGATGAACGTTTATTCTCTGTTTCTCTCTCACTGAACGAATGAAACGTACGCACCCTTTTTTAAACCGCAGTGTGCGTATATAGGATACTTGGGGCTTTTAAAGAGAACTTTTACGACTTTCCGATGGCATGCCTTTTACTACGAGAAGGCGGCCAGAGGCATGTTGAGCTTTGTTGGACGCGCTGCTCTCCTAGGGACTGTTGTTGATTCGGGCTTCACTGTACTCTTGCGGGGGAGCTGTTTTATTCGTTCATCACGCCTCATGGCAAGGAAGAAATACCGTGCACAGAAAGCTCGGACTAACACGCCAGGGAGGGCTCACACCGAAGTTGTAGCGCGTGCTCGGAAAGAAGACTGGACGCGCTTGTGAGTCGGAGTGTGTCCGGTATACGCATTCCGAGGGTTGGAAGGGAGGCCGAGTCCCGTCTGGGCGCAGCGGCTTGGCGGGAAAACCCGCGGAGATAGGCGCGCAGGAAACGCTCGCCGGTGATTAATCAGGATGGATTGGCTCGGCTAGGGAGCCGCCAAGACGAATGGGAAGCAGGGCGTTCGCCTGTGCTGGGGCTCCGCGGGCGCTGTGGTCGAGATCGGCGGCTGGAGCAGTACGTCCGAGCGCTGACAAGAAAGACGCTGTCCGTGGATGTTTTTTTTTTACTTGTTTGAGGTATAACAACTACCTACTTCTTTACCCGTCAATCTGGCCATTTATCTAGTTGTTTTACCTTGTTTATACACTGTTTTACCAACTTGTGTAACCCTTCCCTCAGTTAGCCAGAAGAGTAAGACTAGGATTTGGGCTCCTTGGTTCTTTGCAGAATATTAATCCCTGTTTTGCACTGTTACGAAAATGGGAAAAATACAAAGGTCAAGTCCGCGGTTGCGGTACTTGTCTCGTTCTGCGATAATTCCGCCGCGCCGGTGTTAATATTTAACTATCTGGAGTCTGGATAACAAGTGAGGTTGGTAGTTATGTTAGCGTGGACCACCGCAGGAAGCGTGAGGTCATCGACAGAAACGCGCTGCGTTAAAATGGGCCATCGTCACGTTTTATGGGGTCAGGGAAGAGATGGGGAAGAAGGGGGAGTCGGTGAAGGACGGGCGTCAGTCTCTGAAAGGCTCTCGGGAGTGCGCGCAGCGAGAAGCCTTTGTTCATGACCCATTAGGGAGCTCCATTGCCGTATGCGCACACTCTTTGCGAACGTCGGCGGAAGAGGAGCTCACAGTTTGCTTCCAGGCAGGTCCAGCCCGCGAGATACGTGCGTAAAAGCTCCCCTTCACCTCGCGCTCGCCGGGCCGAATGCCCGCTCGCGGATCGAGGCTCGAAACTCGGGCGCGCGTGCGAGCGTCCGGCCCCGTTTTCAAAACGACTCGGCTTCGCACGTACGCCGAAAACGGCCCCCGACTGTTCTCCGCGAATGCCGCCGCAGCCGCCGCGGCGCAACAAACCGGGCGTTAACGAGGAAGCGCCCCGTTCTTCGCGATGAATGGCCGGGCATGACGGCGGCCTGGCGTGCCGACAGCCACAACACTTTTGTCACCGTCGGGGTGAAAGCAGTCACTGAAGGCACTCCTTAACCTTGCCTCCCTCACTAAACCATTTTCGGCTGTGCCCCACCGTGCGCAAACATTGTTTTTTGTTGAGCAACCTTGAAGGTGCAATACATTCGCGAAATCAAGCTAACTCTGCCGTCGACCTGATCAAACATGCCTGCTTTTACTTTGGATGCGTCGCTCGGGTCCCTGATGCGCGCGTCTCTTTTGATCAATGGCAAGCGCGGTCACGGCATGGTGGCGGCCCGCACGGTAGAGAAGCGTGAAACAAAAGGCGTTCGTTTCGCCCCCTTTCGTCTTGCACTGCTTCGCCGCTTTGTTCTGGGCGTAGAAACAGAGCTCCTCGGCTGCCTCAACGCGACACCGCCAGCGCATGTGTTGCGGGAGGGTTTCGGCCTGCACGAAACCATCGGCCGGACCACGAAATCCGTTACGCTGGCGGTTTTTATGGCGTCCCTCTCGAAGGTGCCGTCAACACGACATGGAAATGGACGTTGGTAACAGCCCCCGCCTTTGATGCGTAGAGTGTGCGTCGTCGATCTGTTGGTGCGCAATTAACTTCGCTACGAATGATATGCTCGGGCCTATTTGCAACGGCGAGATGGCTGAGAGGAATTTTCGAGGTAATTCGAAACTGTCGCTGTCGGAGCATTCTCTTCACAACCAATGAAACAATAGCTGACAATAGCAAGGAGAGCATGTCACTGGAAGAATGAAAAATAATTATCCGGTAAACGAAAAATGAATTCATTTGCTGCTGTCTTTTCGTTGCAAGTGGAGACGTGACACACAGAAAATTCAGTAACCTGACTTTACCAGTATAAGCAAGATATACTTGATTCAAGTTTCAAAGACATATGAATCGATTGCGTATGTTGACGTCAAAGAACTATGATTACAAAGGTAATATGTAGCATCAATATAGGGGAAGCCATTGCTATGAATATTTCCGCATCTCCACCACCTCAGGCACCCTTTGTCCGTAGAGTTGAATGAAACCGCAAGAATGTGGCACACACCTTACGGACGACTACGTTTAAAAAATTCTTATCTATCTGAAGAAAAGAACCGTTCTTGTAATGAAAGACGCGCTCCTCAGTCACACGAAGTACTGGGAAAGATTGAGAAGGTGAGAAAGAACTCGTAGCTATCTTTCACGCACTTCAAAGATAGAAAACTAACTGCGAAATCCTGCCCCGTTTCTGAAAACCCCCGCACGTTTTCCTCTTCTGGGAATGCCGGTGCTACAGAACCACTTTCTGAGAGGCGGAGGAACACGCAACACGAGTTACACGTATCTACAAACATGTAAGCAGAATCTGCATATGGTCAAACTGGGTTGCATCGGCCGAAGGGTAGAGATGTGCGCGAATAACTGCATAAAACGTGGGCAGCGCTGCAGTTGACAATATCTCTTCCGTTTTTTTACGGCCCGAGTGCTCTCCAGGGGAGGGGAGCTCGGCAAAGATCGTCTTTACGAGCAAAATGGCGGGAGAAAGATGGGGGCAGATGAAAGGGGAGCTTCGAACGCCGCGGCGGAACACACATCGGCGTGGAGGGTGTTGGTCGTTCCAAAACCACTCCATCTGTGAGCGAGCTTTTTGTCCCTAAGACGACGTCTTTTGCCGAAAGAAACTCCATTTTCGTCTTAGGCGCCGGATCTAGCAGCGCGGAATAAACGCGTTCCGCGCCGCTATTCCTTCTCCGGCTTCTTCTTCTCGCCCTACAAGACGCCTTCCTGCGCTGGTGATGCCTTCCCCACGGCGACGCTTGTCGCAAGTGTTTTCTTCTTTCTCCCTTTCCCTCGCGCGAAGCTTTTTAGCTCATTTCCCTCAGGGGCGAACTCGCGCGCGCGCTCTCACGACCATCCCCAACGAGGCTTCCGTCCGACGTTCTTAAGATGTGCCTGCTTCATTCCCTTCTTCGTTCGTTTTTCTTGTTCCCTGCATGGCCGCCTCTCCGTTCTTCTAGCCACTCTTCGGTGAGGAGTCTAAAAGTGCCGTTTGTTTATGATTTGCGGCGCAGTGTTCTCGGTTCGATACGGCTCGATCCGGTTTGTCCAACTCCCGCTGAGCCACTTTAGAGTCACTCACTTCGCTTTGGCTAGGCTGGGTTGAATCATGCGCGCTTATGAGTGCATGGGATACGTCTGGTGCGAAGTGGGCCCTCTGAGTGCTCGGTTGGGAAAGGAAGGCTGAGAGCGTGCGTTTAACGATGATGCAGGAACTCGTAATTTTGTACCTTCTCCCTATTTTATGAGCATACTTTTTCATTCTTTGCCGGTACAATAACCAGGGTGTAATAGTGTAAGCCATCGGGTAATTTGGTCGGTTCGAATATATTTCACGTTGGTTTTTATGTGGTAGCGTTAATGTCTGCTTAATGTAAGCCACCGAACCTTTTTGTCCACAACGTCACCTCGTTCAGTAGCAGCCAGAACCACCACAGTGTTTTGGAGCTGATTCTTCTTAAAGAATTGTGATTCCTCCCGTCAAGATTGACGATGGCTTGTCACTTCCCTTCACCGTTTACTCTCTTGGTGATGCTTTACGTTAGAGCGCAAGCTGCCTCTAATGATCTGCATCCGACTCATCCTTCCGCATCTTCACATAAATGACGAGCGCGTTATTCCTCACCACGATGATGGCTACGGCAATCCAGCGTCACGTACCTGCATTTGTAAAACATTTTACACAGATCTAAGCATACTCCACAACCCAAAACCAAATTTACCAGGCAGGATTCTATGTACTGGTTGCAAAGGCGAGAGGCAAGATAAACTTGTTCAGCAACATAATGCCCCTACAGCCTTCAATATTTATTTACCCTCTATGGCTACGCCTTACCTGGAGCGTTTATCAAGGAAGATAAAAAATTAGTGCCCTTCCACTCTGTGAAGAAGGAAGACCTGCAAAGCTGGACGTAGTCCACGGAGTCTATGATCCAAAACACGTTTATTGTTGCGATAGAGCATTCTTCCTAACTAATTATCTTAATGAACCTCTGAAGGATCCAAGCTTTGCTCTTGCAGATAAACATGGAACTGCCGCTGTCCCTCCCGCGTCGAAAGCATCTTACTGTTTGTGTAAGGCCGGTTTCAGACTTGCCGCAACTGTCGTAATAACTATAAAGAACGACGTAATTTCACGTCTCAGCCAACCGAACTGCGTGACATGCCATTTTTTATGTCCGTAGATCACGATACGGCTTTTACATCGGTAGTGTGAACATAGCCTAACACACAAACCCAATCCGCTCTACCACTAAGGACTTCGGATAGGTCCCATTGGGCTGCTAAAAGTCCGCGTTTAAACCTCGCACCAGCACAACAGTCATGCCATCAATCAGTACGGGCACGAAACCTATAGCTGCGCGTGCACGCCTCCCTCTTCCCTCCTGCTATTCTCCACTGCAAACCTACGCACGCATAAACCGGTAACCGGTCATGTGCGCGTGCTTAGAAGTGACAGACGCCGTTGAAAATATCCCCTGAAAGCACACTGAAGAAGTGATATTGGCTTACGCCGGCGTTCCCAGCTGGCAAGTTGCTGTTCATCCGGGAAGGATTCGCCGCTAGTCGACGAGCTCAACTTGAGGCGGTAACGGCGGAGCCAGCAGCTTTCGGTTGTTTTTGCGCCCATTCGCACTTCCGGTCGGGCCAACGCTTCAATTCTTGCTCTTCTTCCTCCAAACGAACGGCGTGCATCCGTCCCATAACAATTTAAAACCTGGAAGCCCTTGAGCTCTATTCTTGCGTACAAACATGTGGCTCTCCGTTTTCCTTTCCCCTCCTATGCATCTCACTGTGGTTATAAGATGTCTGTGTAACACAGCAACACACCCGAAACACTCGATTAAGAAGGACAGCAAACTAACCGCATTGAGACATGTAATTCGACATCTAAATATCCCACTAGCACAACCTGCATTTCATTGGTTACGGCATGACGCCTAGCTGTGCGTTCGTGCCCCCCTTTTTCTACCCGCATATCGTGCACGCATAAACCGGCAACCAGTGATGGCGCATATTTAGGCGCGAAAGACACCGGCGAAAATGTCGCTCGGAAGGCCTTCCAAGCTGAAAAAGAAACATGGGCTCAAGCCGGCGTTCCAAATGGGGAAGTTTCTTCTCTACCTGGAGGGATTCGCAGCTAATTGGCGAAATGAATTTGAGCGCAAATGGCGACGGCGGGTTTCGGTCCTAGGGGACCGCCGTTTGGCAGACGTTTCCTGCGCTTCGCCGGAGCGGCATGTTTATGCCCGCGTAACCGAGTGTGTGAACGCAGCAGCGATGGAAGAAAGAAAACAGGGAGTAGCGTCTAGCGAAAGGTGAAGTGGAGTACGACACGTACGGCTGCGGCGTCATGACTCTCACTGCCTTTCCCTGACATATGTCCCATGCGTCACCACCAAGGAGCTCCCTCCCTCTGACACTCCCCAAACGCTGTTCCATTCTCCGTTAATCCAAACCACGATACGTTTGCCCGGGAAATTCAAACACGATATGCAACAACATGCTCGCTGCTCCCTTGTGCGGGGCTAATCCGAACCACGCGACATTTTCCCGGGAGGTCCAAACACGATTTACAACAGGCTGGCCGGGGGCGGCGGCGCACTGCGAGGTAGCAGCAGAGTAGCGCACGCCGCCGTACGTTTGGTGATCTCGCGAACACTTCCTGAGACGCAGCAGAAATCCGTCGTCACCGAGAAGACTGCAGCTCGCGCTGGCAACAAATTTCATAATATGGAGTGTAGTAATCGTCAGTGCATTTTATTGTGCCCATCCGTGCTTCTGTTTATTGCTCGCGAACATCTGATAACCACACTTCCGCAGTTAGCTGCCGACTGCGCAACTTGCCAAAGGGGCATCGGTGGAGGCGAGGGGGAAATAGTTGTGAAAGAACTGTCAGCGGTGGCGAGGAGGAGCCCCGGAGCGGCGCTGAGTCAATCGATGACACCGGAATGAAAACTGGGGGCGGGGGTTGACATATACTGCTTTGCAGTAATATGTGTTGTGCAGACTTCGCGACACGTACACAAACTTTCTGCCGGGGTCCAGGCATACATTCCATTCTATGTTGAAAGGCAGGCAGCTTATTATTGGCAGGCAGCTTTAAAGTACGCTATCCAGAAAGATTCTTGTGGAATGCATACGTGAGGAGGATTGGCTAAATTAGTGGAAGTGTACGCGTGGGCTATGCATTTGTTCGCGACGACATACAGTGATCCCGTCAATGAAACGGATTGCAGCAGGGCGCATCTTTTCGCGGCTGTATACCACACCGGAGCAATATAGCTGGAACCCTGACTCGCACTCTCGGATGCGCGCATACTTGCAGCTCTGCACAGGCATAAACTCTTGCATGACACAGGAGCAAGTGGAGGAATGCAAGTGTTAACCAACATAATTAATTGCGTGTTCGTGAGAAATGACGGCACAAACCAAAGGCTCATAACTGCGTGGAGCCCCTCGAGCCTTCAAGCACGAAGGACGACACTTTGAAAAGGAAGCCACCCCGATAGCAGACGTTCTCTGCGTTAAACATTGCTCAATGTTCACCCTTAAATCTAAGATGGGCCGACTAATCATCGTTTTTTCTCGTATGTTTAAATAAAATCGGCGCGCAAGGTTTTGTCTTTGCGTTAGATTCTGCCACTCCTCTGGTACGTCGAAGTGAGACTCAGCCTTACGCATGCTTGAGCAATTTCGAATAAAAAAAAAAAAACAGGCACACCCCCGTATAACGACGACGAAAATTGAACACGCAGCTGTCTCGTGACGGATATTTTGGTTAGCCAATCTCATACTGCTAGTATCTGCTACTCTGGATGGAAGCACAACTTTTCTAGAATACCCACAGCATCTCTCGGGTGTTCACTCCGTAGGCCCAACGTTTGGGTCGGGGTGTACGGTGCGAAACAGTACCTGCTGCACGGCGTTCGCGTCGACTATGTCGCAATACAGCAACCGCATAGGAGCGGGTTTCATAACGCCAGGGACCCAGGTTCAATTGCGGCCACGGGAAGCGTTTCTTTCAATTCTCCCACGATCTTTCATCATCACCGTCAGAAGAAGTTGGCTTTCCCGCAGGGTGTCTTGGCATACAACGTCATCAATGAGGACACTGAAGCTTCGCTTTAAAAATGACAAACAAAATTTCCGTCGGTTTTACATAGCTTCTTCAACTATTTCCCAACATTGCGTCGACCTGCGTTAACCAAACCCATTTTGGCTTCTGCCCTGGTTTATGGACTAAGTAGCTCGTACGTAGAACGAGTGAATAGATAAGGTTTACTGGCTGAATAAAGCATTAAGTATAGCAAAATAAGGGAAATAAAGGCATCCAGACGTAGAGCCTTAATGTGAAGACGGACCAACTTTTTGCGTTGCTAGAGAGTACCATGCACCCCCGCCGCAAGAACTTTGTTCTGGCGCTTCGACGTTGCAACACGAGCGCAGTGATTTATGCTAGCAAATAAGCATTGTAACCGCGTGCTCAGCCGCCCATTTGTTACCACGTTTGCCGCGCGCTCTCTGCGAGTTCTGCGGCACCCTTCTTTAACAGCGAAGCTGTTACCTTCTCGTTAGTCGGAAGATTTCGTGTCGTAAACAAAACACCCAGGCAGGACCCAGCAGTTCTCGCCCAAGGCGCCGAGGGAATGCGTCAGGCTAATCAGGGGTCCAGCATAGAGCTCGGTATTCGTTAAAAAAAACCCCCAAACAAGCATCGAAACCACATTATGGATGATAAGGCGCCTGTGAACAATGGGACCCCACAAAGTGTTCCTTGGGCCGAATCCTCTAAAAAACGGGCGTCGCTTTGAAACGACGGGGTAGCGCCATGCAAGTGCGTGTGTTCTGGGGTTGGGGCCGTCGCTTTGAGGAGCTGTGCACTGAGTGGGAGCCGCAGAAAAGCACTGTGGCAAGAGCGCGGAGCGACAAAGCTGTGCACTCAGTGAAACAAGGGGGAAGTGGGTGTCGCTTCGCGCCCTTGCCTGTCAACTGCTGGGACTCCCGCCTCAAGTAACATGTATGTATAAATCTTTAATGGGAAAAGGGGCAGTCAGTGGCATAAGAAAGGACGGGTTGTTTGGGAGGGGGTGCAGGGCTTCCCTATAGGCGCTAAATTCCTCGGGCTACTCCTGTTACTTTTGAAAACTCCCACAGGGAGGGAAAGGTTTCCTTGGCGTGACTCGGATTTGTGGGCGTCGTCCACTTTTCATGTGATGGCACCTGTTGGGCGTGCCGGGCTTGGAGTTGACGGAGGCCCCCACAGTCCCACAGGAAGGATAGAATGTCCTGCTTGACTGGGGAGTCCTTGCAGCACGGGCAGGGGTATGCAGTACGGGCAGGGGTACGGGCAGGGCAGGGGTATGGTGGGTCGGTGAGAGGGGCGGAGCCGTCGCGTCTTTCTGGGCCAACACGTGCCGCCATTTTAACGTAGGAGCGCCACTTGCGCAGCACATCATCGGTAAGGAAGGCTCCTGTTCGGACCTTGTAGGTTAGAATTTGAGCTCCTCTGTGTAAGCCTTTAGAAGAGGTTGTCCATTTTGGGGAGTAATGTCTCGATGGTTTGTCGTTCGTTTTTGCTCGTGTTCAACGAGGCTGGCCGGGTCGATGTCAATCGGGTGCTTTCCCTGAATAAAAACTGTTTGGTTGCTCTCCTGTAAAGCGTGCACGACGGCATCGACAGTTCTATTGCGGAAAAGCTGCCGCGGTAACACGTTCCGCGTGTAAGGGCTGAGGTCTGAAATCTACTCTTTAAGAATGTTATAGTCACTGAGATTATGAAAGCGGAAAAGGAAAAAAGAGATAAGGTTAGAGGCTAAGTGACAAAGAGCTTATATCGCAGTTCCCGCAGTGAAATGGAGGCAAGAATTGTAGGGTCCAGTACGTTCGATGTATACCCAATCCTGTTCACTGCGACGATACAACAGAAACATAAATATAAAAGAAACAACAGAAAAGGTAAGTCATGCAGACACACATCGATAAATGTCTCATGCCGTTAACGTCGGCTGCCCAAGCCGGCAGATTTTAGCAATAGTTAGGGGCTTGGCATAGTGCAGGTCGGGAATTTGAAGGCGTGCGCCTTCGTACGTAGGCTGGGTCGTAAATAATGATTTGCGGGTCATGAAGATAACCATAAAGTACGTTCGAAAAGGATGCCTTGGCACACAAAAATTTTTCTCGTTCATTGTATTCTTTTTTTAAGGAAAAAAAAAAGGGGGGGGGGTGTAAAAGAAAGGCAGGAATGCTAACCAGGGCCTAGTTTGCCACCCTACACGTGGGAAAGAAAGAAAAAAAAAACAGAAAGAAAGGAAAAGGTAAGGATAGAGCGTAAAAAAATATACCTAGCGTTCGCACACTACAGACGTTAGAGTTCAGTGTGTGTCCAAGATTGTACAGCCTTTTTTTTGGTATTCCTTTTAATGTTTCAATTGCAGGGGCGTGCTGTGCTAGTATAATGCGCTTAAAACCTAATACGCGGCTTCTTTGCTCAGGACCTCTCTCAGATACGGATACCCCTTTTTTAGCAGCAAAACCACCTAGAAACTTCGCATCAGAACAAATGCTTAGATAGGGAGTAGCCAGCTTCGTATCGGCAGGAGATAACCTCTTCAATAAATCAACATTTCCTTCCCTCCCTTCCTCCTTTCCTTCCTCTCCATCTCTTTCTCCCTTCTCTATCTCTCTCTCTCATTTCTATCTCTATCACCCCCTCCCTCTTTCTCTCTCCCTCTCTGAACATAGTACTCGCTGTCACCACAGCGCGATGTAAGATAATCGCCAAGTTTTAGTTTGCAACTATCGCAACATCGCCATAAAAGGACACATGACAATGAAAATTTTCTGAACATTCCTAACACTCCTTTCTCTAATACGGGGCCAATTAGCATTGAAACAAAGTACAGCAACACTTAATAAATTTATATGTGAGTGCACGGCATTATGGGTTATCCTGTCAAGTGTAGGATTTCTATTTTAAGAGGCCCCGAAAAATTGTAAATATGTGATTGAACTCAGTTCAATTCAATTCAATTTATTAATCTCTGTGACGCTACAAAACATACGCAAAACACTGGTTGGACCCATAGCCAGCGGCTTGGAAGGGGTCCAATAAAAAAAAAGAACCACATAAAATCAATAGGTTATCACATTGTATAAGAAGTATCGCATCACCCGCATAATTGGGGTATAGGTATGGCAGTATGTACGAATAACAGCTGCAAGCATGAATAAAAAGTGCATCATTCATTTTAAAGTAGTGTGTTTTTATTGCAACAGACAAATTTCTAGAAACCTTTACGTCATGCGGCAGGCTGTCCCAGACCTTTACACCAGTAGATTCCAACATACGTTCACCGTAAATGTTTCTTTTTACGGCTAAGTTAAAATTTCCAAATGTATGGCTCTGTGTTGCCAGTGCAGGAGTACTTAGTGTCGACACATCAAACGGCAGGTTGTTTCTTTGTATGTCGGGAAAGCATTCAGCAGTTATTTTCTCACGAAGGAGATCAAATGGTAAAACGCGTAGTTCAGTAAACAGCGCCTTGCTGGGTCGAGGGTAGACAGAAAATGCAACCGTTCTAAGAGCTCGTTTTTGAGCTCGTCTTAGGCGCTTTAGGTAAGTATTGTATGTCCAGGCCCGCGACTCGATGCAATACGTCAGATGTGTATGTGCTAACGTGAAGTGCAGGACCCGCCGAACATCGGTATCGAAACATTCACGTAGCTGAATTACAGCAGAGTAGCGAGACGCAATCTTCGCGCAAACCGCGTCGAATTGATGTTCTCAGTGTATGTGGTGGTCACACCCAGGTACGTAAAAAGTTTGGGTGATTCAAGCTGTGCTTGGCTAATAGTTAATCTCATATCATCCAAACCGAGAGATCCGTTTCGTGACTCGAAAAGTACATGCTTAGTTTTCTTGGTATTGACTGTCAATTTGTTCCTCAGATACCAGCCTGGGTTTTTTTTCAGCTCTGCGTTTGCGATGCTTTCGAGTTCTGTAGTATGATTGGCAGTAATTATGATGGGACTGTCATCAGCGTACGTGAGAGGGTTGGCTGAAGTTAATATCTGAGGCCACGTCCCACTGTAGTTTGTGGTACAAAATGCGTCTCGTTAAAGGAGCCATGAAGACAAAATACAAGTTGGGTTTATTAGAAAGACTGCTTAGTCCCGATAACAATGATACCAATATCATCGCAATCTTCAAACAAATAACGGAGATATTAAAGAAAACGTGTGGAGCAGTCGCGACCCCCTAGCCAATTTCCCGCAACTTTTCTATGACGTCACGAAACCTTGTTTGTGCGATTGGCGGCCGCCTAACTGACCTGTCGCGACGACACATGACTGGACGTCTGTAATGGGGCCTCTAGTTGCATTTGACCGCATCACTTTGTTGCTAACGTGCAGTTAACGAACTAAAAAGTATGTTTTATTGTTGGCCCATGTGACGTCATTCTCGCTCATAACACGTCACTGTGGCGCAAAATTTGAAAGTTTTTAAATACTTCTTGCTTTTTTTTCGTTAAAAAAAAAAACATCTTTTGTGGCTGTAATGGAGCTGAGTGAGATACTGAATCCTAGTTCTTTTAAATTAAACGAAGTTGTATTTTCTCTTCATGGCTCCTTTAAGCCATTATTTGAAGCTGGCGTACGATACCTCTCCGGAGAGACGTCCACCACACGTCATTTGAATTGTGAAACGCACACTTTCCCCGAAATGGGCGCAGTGTGCCTGGATGGGGCTGGTACGTGGTGATGAGAAATTGCCGGCTGCGGCAAACGATGACAAGACGTCGTCACTTCAGACTTGCCGTGGCGGACACTCGCTGTCGAATCGACGGCCCCGCGCCAGAGATCACTCGTCGCGGCTACCGAGGAGAGAAATGGATAACTTATGGCCGCCCGCGTCGCCACATGTGTGTAGGTTCTTCCTTTACACCTCTTCTCCCCCGCTACTTGCTCCCCAGTCCGTGCCAACGAGTTTTTTTCCAGGCTGCTTGCTTTTTGTTTGGTTGGCCGCTTTACCTTCGTGTCAGTTTCGCTCTGGCCGGAGTTTTCTTCCCTCCATCTTCTCCGCAGCCTGGTGCTGTTTTGCTTTTTTTATGTTCTCTTATTGCGCAGCGTTGATAAAAACGGGTGACCTGACAGAATTGAAGTCGAAAGGCCAGATCGGGAAAGATGTGCGACGTGTCATCACTCTGTGGCAAGAAACATATGGCCCGACATGGTCTTATAACACGCTTCGGGGCTTCGATTTGGGCTGGGCATTTTTTGCGCGCGCGCGTGTGTGAACGCGGGGTACGGTGTTTCTATATTTTATTTAAAAGAAGGCAGAGTGGCTTGGGTGAACTTTTGATGAGACGATAAAGGTAAAGAATGACTCTTCGTAATATACACATTTGAACTTAAGAACACCAGCCTGTCCCTGTTTTTCTCAGAAGCAGTGCCTCCGGTTCACAAATCAGTTGATTGGACATTTGCAATGTATAATCTGTTTCTATGCGGGTCAAATAGCACCGAACCCACTTTTATGCGAACGCATAAACATATCATGGCGCGTAGAACGGCGTCGACTTTCGGCGATAAAAAAAAACGGCTCTTTATCTGCTTCCTTTCGTGCCAATGACGTCAAAAGACGATAGCCTTATGCCGCCTTTCCACGTAGCTCTTTCCCCTCTCTGCCCGTTCCACTTTTCACGCTGTTCTACTATCCCCTCGCTCCTCCATGTGGGATGTAACGGTGGCATCTATGATAAGGTAGTGGTTTTCTCCGCAAGGGCCACGCGCTTTATTCCGGTTTTCAGTTGCGTTTTTCAGGTGAACAAGAATTGTGGTCCAATACACTTTTTAAGGTGATTCGGCAGTGAAGCTATAACGTGGCATTTTTTGGGCGTGGCAGGTTGACCTCATCTTCGTTCATTCGCATTTTGGGTGGTTATCTTCAGAGGTATCTTCCCGTTCTCATCTCAAAAGAGCTTGCTTAGGGATCCTTTTCAGCGTCTATTTATCTGCTGCTGTTTCGCAAAACATGTTTCTGTAATCATAGGAGGTCTCACCAGCGGTTTTTACATCGTAACCTACGACTCATACCGCGTTTTTACCTGGTCGTGTATCCGGCACTCACCGCTTTAGAAAAAGAGGTTGTTTCATTCACTTCAACGTTTGGCCGACACATGCGCGCGTTCACCCCTCCCGTTGCAACGCCAGCAATTCGGCTTACTCCTTAGCAATGACGTCGTCCTTGCCGTGGGGACACATGACGCATCACAGCCAACGGAGACTTCTGGCCTCGACCAGTGCATTCTTGAGCATACTTTCAAACTTGCTATGACTCAGGCCAGCGCAAAATTCCGTTCGGTGCCACTGAGAATGTCATTCTAGCGCTTACGTGAGTCCGCAGAGAAGGGGGTATTCAAAGACGTCTGTCTGTCTGTCTGTCTGTCTGTCTGTCTGTCTGTCTGTTTGTCTGTCTGTCTGTCTGTCTGTCTGTATAACCGTTATCTTTTCCTCTCCCATCGCTCTCTCTCTCCTTGTCTCGTGGCTGCAAAATTTTGCGGCATGTCGTCCCAGCGCACCCACATTCTCGCGTCCAGCCTTGCGTCCTCTCTTTCCTCAACCTGAGCGCACCCGCCTCGGGTCAGCCCCTCCCTTCTCAATTTGTGCCCTTCTCAGGCGCCAGGTTCATCTCGTGCGCGATCTCTTTATTCCATCATCTCCCCTTATTTCGATCCCTTTTCTTCTCCCCCTGCTCCCCCGCTCTCCTTCCCTTAACGCCTGCGCCCCCTCCTTATCTGCCCTCCTGCAAGGAGCCCGTGTCCCTTGCCTAAGCTCCTGGGCTGGTGGAGCTGCGCTTTTCGTCGGCTCTGTTGACCGCTCGCAGCGTTTGCGTGTCGCTCGATCCTGATCCGATTTCGGAGGCTGGCGCTCACGCTAATGGCCTCTTATTTGGTCAGCTTTTGCCGGCTTTTCCGCCGCCCTCTCCAACTTCGGCCCCCCCTTTGTCACGGCTCCTTTCGGTGGTGAATTTTTCAGCCCCTTACGGGAACGTGGCCGGTCGAGGGAAATGAAAAAGCTTTTCTCCGCGCCCAGCCCCGCCGCCCTCCCCTTTCTGGAAGAGTCACGCGCGCCCGGTTTTCCAAGCCCAACAAGGATCGCATGTCGTACGAAATTCGGCTTTCGTTTTGCCGTTTGTAATGTCGATGACATTCTTTTGTGAAGTTTTGTTTCGTTGATCACATTTCCCCCTAATCTTCCTCTGGTTTGTCAGGGGATGTGCATTAGTGCGCTAGCTCCCACGGCGTTTTTTTTTCTTGATAGAAAATCTTATACCAGACATTCCGGAAGGTTTGCTATTAAATAAGCTTTTGTGCTTCATCTTTTTCTTTTCAAAGTTTGGTTAGATAACGGTGCCAAAGCTACTATACTATGGCGAGCAACTTATTGGGCTCGTGCGAACTGTATTTCTTGTCCCTGAACTTTAGTAAGTACTGTCATCTAAGACTGAATGAGTGGAGCCAACACTGCACTCATTCATAATTGGAAATATTGGGCTTCATAATTGTTTCAATTCCCTGGAGATTTTCCGTGGCTGCGGACTGTCGTGTTCACGTACGTTCTATGCTATGCAAAGGAAAACTGTGGAATGATAACAGCTTCTGTGAAAAATTGCGGAGACGATGGGACAATGAGTGAAGGAGGTGCCCGGATGAAGCTCGGCGGAAGCGGAGAATCGCGACCAGGCTCCAGAGCTATCGTGACGTGACGTGGCTGCTGCAGGCGACATGAAACAGCCCACACGCAGCATACAAGCCGTACGCAGTGGTGACTCAGGGTCTAAAAAATGGTATATTCCACTGGCAGAGTGACTACGAAGTTAAAATTCTAGGACACCTGATCGCTCCTTATGATGAAGCAGGTGCGAAAGCAGTATCATTGAATTGTGGATATGTCGGTATATGTTATGCTCGCTGCCATGTTTCACAGCTACAGTTCATGCAAACCGTTCACACTTCATTGCCGTATACACAGCACTGATGAAAGTTGCAGGACAATTGTCGCATAGGAGGCGTCGTGGCCATTCAATGCACGGTAGTGACGTGGGGCTTGTAGTGGCAGGTGTCCAGTGGTACGCACGTGACCCCTCATCATCATCATCATCATCATCATCGTCGTCGTCGTCGTCATCGTCGTCGTTTTTTTCTTCGGGACGTTTGCTTCCCCTTTAAGTTACTATGATTGAGAGGCTTGGCCAACTGCTTTCTTAGCCCTAAATACGCGCTATTAGCAGAAACGTGCATTGATATTTCTCTAATTGTTACTTCTGCTATCACCATGTCTAAATTTCGGCTGCAGTATTGAGGTCATGTCTCAAACACACGTTTCTAAGACGGCTGCCCCAACACACCGGGCTAGGTTCACCTTAAGTCATGTACAGTCATTGGGGAGTGGAAGTCGAAGGGTTCGGTGCTCGTCTCGCATCCCGGTGGACCATAACTCGCACCCCCTTCCCAGCTCAAAATTCGCCCCATTGTTTTCAATCAAGTTCGTTATTTTGTTTAGAGGAGCTTGTCAGAGAAATGTGGCGGCATTTTGAGAATTCACTGACCTAATTTTTACCCTTTGAGCAGTTGGCCCAATTGTCGTGCCATCCGTTGGTCGCTTTGTATGCCATGGACGCCATGTTTTCTACTAGCGTATGGATAACTAACGCTTGCACTTGAAAAGCTTGGGCACATGTCTATTGGGGGCAGAACGCGAGACACCGACACCCAGGCCATCATATGCTGATGCAACTTCCGCCATCCGAAGAAGCAAGGTACGTAGTGCTGCAGATACTTCGCACGTTGGATACGTGTGGTGGTAAGCAATCGATGTTAAGGCGTCCAAAGCGGCACGGTGCGCGTTCAAATTGATACGAAGTGTCGTGATGCGGGTAGAAAGAAACACAAAGCAACACTATGCCGGTGCGATGCTTGTGTACGAATAGGTTCCAAAGAAATCCCTACGCGCCTACTTTTACGCTATTTCGTATGGGTCTTCCTAACTTTTTCTTTCCATTCACTGACGACAACTTTCCAAGAGTTTCTTTGTCCCGTAGAAGTGTCATCTCCCACTCCTCTTCCCGAGCCGACACGGGTCATTTCTCTTTCTAGGACGAATTAATTCATCGGCCAGCCAGTGTCGCGACAATCTGCCTACACTGGCCGCCTAGTCACGCCACCGTAAGAAAGCGCGTCGGTTGCGATTGGCTGTTCGAACTTGTTTTCCTTTCGGACAACACGAGCGGTACGCTCCTCCACGACATTGCGTACGCGCTGCAGTTGCAAGAAAGAAAGAAAGAAAGAAAGAAAGAAAGAAAGAGAGAGGGAGACGGAGAGAGAGGGAGAGGGAGAGGGAGGCGAAGAAGCCTGGGTTCAACAGCCGTGTTTCGGAGCTCCACTAACGCGTTTCCCTCCTCCTCTGCTCCTCCTCGATGCTTCGGCTGGGTTTTTACTCGCTACTGCGGTGCCCTTTCCACCCCCCGTGCAGACTCCATTTTCCTCGCTCGCCTACCTGTTTGTTTTCGCTAGAGCGGAGCCGCGTTCTTTGCTCGAAATAATTAGATTGGGACGGCATCGCTGTTCTGCAGCCGCCGCCTCGCAATGCCGTTGCCCCGCGCTGTTCAAAAGCCGCCCATGCCTGCGCGACGGCGGCAAAAAGTAATTACTCGCGCAAACACGGATCCCGTTTACCTGGTCAATTCTACCTTGCCTCTTTTCCTTGCTTTTCTTCCCTTGCCACGCGAGTTGTGTTTTTTTCCCCCTTCTTTCCTGCTGAGGCGAGAACGCCTTACCTCTTGTGCCGTTCCCCCTTTCTAACCTTATTTACAGGAAAAACGGAGTGAAATAATTTAACTCCCCACTTTGGGGCTGCCGACTGCATTGCCTCGGTATTACAGCGATCCTGTTGTTTTTATTCTGTGCGCTTTTGGTGTTGCCTACGGCAACTCTGCGCCATTCCTTTTTATTTGCGCATTGTATCGCGCCGCAATGCTATTGTTTTACCAGGGAAATTGGCGCGTAAAGACTGGGAGCCCGGTGTTTCGCAGTTCCCGGGGCGTCAAAACTCCGTGCCGCTTTTTACCTTCATGCTTTACATTTTCATTGCTGTGTACGCACAGTTTCGGGCTGTTTGCTCTTAATCTAGCACATCTGATGTTTAAACGGCCGACCGTAAAGAGAGCGTGCAAGTTTGGTTCATCCGAAAGATTGCCAAGTAGCAATACCAGTCATACCAATGTTAACTCAAAGCAATTAAGCTAGACGCAAGTAAAACACGTGCCGCACTGGCTCAGTGGCTGGGGCGTTGTGCTGCTGAGCCCAAAAACTCGGGTTCGATTCCCGGCCGCGGCAGGTGGAAAGCGGAAACGCCCATGTGCCGAGATATTGGCGCACGTTAAAGATGCCCAGGTGTTCAAAATTAATCCGGATCCCTCCGTTAAGGCATGCCTCATAGCCCAGGCGCTGCTTCGGTGCGCTAAACACCGCACTCACTCAAATCAAAAGTAAGAAAAGCAGCTGAAAGAAGGACGACACTCCAGCCATTTCCTTACACTCACGCATTGACGTCACAGAAAGTTGTTTGTATGATTGGCGGCTGTCGACAGAAGTCAGTGCCATTAAGCGTCAATGCTCTGTGGTGCGTCTGGTTCTAGTTTTTTTTATTGCAATAGTATATCCGATGGCATAAAGACTACGCTACAAGTATAGGTTAAATCCCGTTTCGCGAAGAAACGCAAGGAGGGAGCGGTGGTGGGGTCCCCATATCCATCGATGGAGGTCAGGTGGTCTGCCAAAGTGGGGGCCTGTGCCTTGAAGGTGTCTGGTTCTACTTGATCATAACACTATAGCGTAGCATGCAATTATAACCTTATTACATTTTAGCAGGCAATCACAATTTGTTGAGGGAGTCATAAAAAGTAATAGATGTTGAGGGAGTCGTCAAAAGCTATCGCTTTTTCAAACAATATGAGGTTGTATAAGGTCTTCATGCTCCTTGCAATGAATGGAAACCATGAAACCTTCGTCTACGCCCAAATGGTTTCGTTGCGTGTTCCGGTGTTGTGTACGCACTCGCGCCAAGAAAACTTCGCCGCGCATCTGCTTGCTTCAGTGCGAATGTTGTCGAAACGCGATGGTCTTCTGCCGCCCCTGCCACGTAATAATAAGCTCTCCTCGGTCCCCTGCCACCTCTCGGTGTTGTTCCCTCGCCTCCCTCTCCCCTCATCTTGAATGTATTTAAAATTTTCAATATTCCCGCGGTCGACCGCATTGCAGGCGCGCTATCTGTTGGGACATTTTTTTTCCTGTGTTCCAGGGACAGTTCGAGTAGGCGACTTTTTTTTTTAGTGTTAACATTTATTTCACGACCCTGCGGTAACGTTTATGAACACGTTTTTAACAGCGGATGTATTTAAACTTTCTTCTGTCCGTGTGGATTGTTAACAGGAAACTCCGCCCGGCGCAGTAGAGAGGGGAAAATGCTAAGCCAAGAAGGGTGAGGGAAACTCCGCTCGGAGAATCTCGGAGAAAGTTCAGTCGTCTTTCCTTTCTTTACAGTTGTTTGTGTGGTAAGTTAAAAATTGATCTCCCTGACAGTGTTAAACCGCTATCAGCACGACGTAATCGCCACGGTCATGAACATGCTCTAACCCCAATTTTTGCCCGATCAAATGCTTTTAAATATAGTTTTTTTTCGTAAAACTGTGGAGGACTGGAATTGTTTGCCCTGTGACATTTTCCATTTAATAGGTTTCTTGGTGACCTGGAGCGTCACCTTCTTTCCTAACTTTTGTTTCTTTTGTATTGTGGTCTGTTGTTTTTTACAATTATATATGTTTTGATGTACGCACTCCTGCTTGGGCCAGCACATTGGCCTGCAGTATTGTGAAATAAATAAATAAATAAATAAATGAAAGTGGCGAAAATAGAGAATCAACGTTTACTGGGCCCTTAAAGAAGGTGTGTGCGCGCAGGCACCAGATGGGGAGGTTCCCTAGTCACGGGAAACACGTGCCGAGCAGCTCCTGGCCACTGGCCACCTGTCCGTACGTTGTGGCAAGGTCGGGGCTGGACAGCAAGGTCTCCCATCGCTCGAGGGGCTTGGGAATAGGGGTGGGAGCAAGGGAAAGTGGGGTGGTCTTGAGTTTAATGCACTCCCCTGTGATGTGCGCGAGAGTGCCTCTCGTCTCCTTGCAGAACAGGTTCGAGCAATCGTGCTCGTTCGGGTACATCTTCTTCAGGAGCACGGGATGCGCTAGCGACCCCACGTGTATGCGAAAAACGATCGTCTGCTGTCGTCTGTCCAGCTGCGGATGCGGACCGGGAAGCCTACATCGCTCGTTTCGGTACAGTTGGACTATGTCTTTGTAGCTCGTGGCGGGGAGCGGTTGCTCGTCCTCGGCCCGGATTGACATTTCTCGGGCGTGGTGGTCAGCGAGGAGGTTGCCTTCCACCTGCGAGTGAGCCGGGACCCACACGAGCTTGATCGCTCGGCACGGTGGTCTTCGCTCGTTTTGAATGGCTAGTGCCGCGGGAGAGACTCTCCCCCTGCCGCATGCCGTCTTGGAGTCGGTTACCAAGGTCTTCGCCTCCGGCGTAGCCAGGGAGAGGGCCACAGCCACCTCTCCTGCTTCGGCCGGGTCCGTCGTGCGCACCGACGCGCTGGTGACCAGCTTGTCAATGGTGGTGACGACCGCCGTTGCCTTCGGGTCGTATTTCGGGAGCGAAGCGTCGACGTAGGGTACCCGAGGGTCCTCTTCCAGCTGCCGGGACAGAGGTTTGGCCCGCGCTGATCGCCTCTCGTCGTGCCTGCCCGCTGCATGTTACGGGGGAGGGGTTGAGTCTCGATTGCTTCTTGCCACTCCTGGGGGAGCGCCGCCGTCTCTGGCTGTGGTTCGATCTGCCGCCCGATCTTTCTCAGGACGGCCCGGCCGTGCCCGGCCTTTCTCAGCCGTATTCGTTGGTTCCGAATCAGACCTGGGTCCCTCACGCTATGACACCAGTGTACGATTGCGCTAACGTCGCAATAGGGGCGCAGAGCCTTTCCTTTGGGTTCGTAGTGCGGGCGTTGGCTTTGGACTTTGGCTGAGTAGAAGCGGGATTGTGGCTTCGGATTTTGGCAGTTTAGATTTTGGACTTTAGATGGTGGATTGTGGACTTCGACTTGACTCAGTTTACAGAAAAAAAGCTTCCCTTTTTAACCATCTTTCCCTTAAGGAAGGGGCAGACCTAAGAAAAGTCAAGTCAAAGCTGGTGAAGACCACCAGCCCCGCGGTTCCCGCAGTCCTCGCATCTTAATTCTGAAGGTGCCCGAATTAATTTATTTGCTACGCCACAACCAATTCTACATCTATTTTCAACTTAATAAATGCAGCCACTGTCACGTATACGTACTGATGTTTTGCTTCAAATACACCTAATGTTTTCTTTTTGCTGAACAAAGTTGACAAGTGCAACATGTGCCGCCAGCTTTAGTAGTTTGGGAAGATCTTTTTTATATACGGTCCTTGATCAAGTGTTATGGTCAACTTCCGGCCATTCAGTCAGCTGGATCCAGTGACAGACCAACAGAGAGACGAAAATTTCCCTTTTAGGTAGCCGAAAAAAGGCTATCGTCTTTACTAATCCGAGGACACTCAATGCCTTCTGATGAACTGTGGATGAGAAAGCATACATGTACAATTGTGGGAGGGGTATGTCGCTACTGTAAGCGCCGCCATACGCGTCGCAGAGCCAATAATCACTGTTAACTGCTCCGCCACTGGGTGAGGTATGGGTATACTCGGTGGCAACTTAAGAACGGCACCGGAAGTTGCCGCTGTGCCTTATCACTGTAGCCGAATGTTTCTCCGCGCGGCGCAAGTAGGGCGTTACTGGGAATATTTTGAACATGGCGGGAGCCGTGCCGTGATTTTTTGGACCTAATATGCTTATAAACGACTCTAGTGACGACAAAAACTGCGTGAGACAATGCAGACGATATCACGCATTCATAGCAAACCCCTATCAAAACGCGCGCGCACTGACGTCACGGGTCCGGCGCTTTGGCGGAGTGTTACACTACATGAGGTGGTGCCGTTCTTGAGTTGTAACCGAGTATAGTGGCGCGGAGTTCGGCACAGCGCGTGCTGAAATCACCTGTGTAATCATCATCATCATCATCACCACCACCACCACCACCATCATCATCATCATCATCATCATCATCATCCTCCTCTCATCATCATCATACTAATAATCATAATCATAATCATCGTCGTCGTCGCCGTCGTCATCATCATCACATCACCATCATCATCATAATCATCGTCGTAGTGGTCGTTGTCGTCATATTCACCACCAGCACCAATCTTTTCCATGCTACATGTAACTACGCCATCATTTGGCAGACACAGAGGATGCACTCCTCACTGGAAACTTGGAAGGCGGCCCTGGTCAGCACCGCTCTATAGGATCAATAAGACCAATTAGAACTGATTCCTAGAGCTAAGGCCGGAGCGACAACCAGGAGAGAGCTGGACATGAACACCGCTCAAAGTTTCACCCATTTAACCCTCTCCAGTCTTTCCTAATAAAGTATATGATGATGATGACAGCCGTTCCCCAACCACCATCAACATCATCAGAATGGTTGTTTATAAACGTCCGTTCATTCCTTCCATTGGTCAATCGCCCTTTTTAGGCACATATTTACGATTAACGTTTCATAACCGTAACGATGTGCCAAGCAACGTCCACATAATTGTGCGTCAAACTCGTCGGTAACATTTTCTCTTACACCTCACTGAACCTAAGTAATTTAAACGGGTCCAGAGGCCGTATAGACGATCACTGTGGCGGTTGTTTTGCCGTGAGACTACGTCCGACCATGCAAACAATAGGCATGCTGGCGGGAAACCTTCTTCATGTAGCTTACATTCACCCGCGGCGGTGTCTGCAAACGCGGACGATGTATGCATGGAATGGTGCGAGGCAGGCACCATGCACAATTAGGACAGCAAGTTATGAGTGCACTGACACTGCATGAAGCCTTTGTGCCTCGCCTTGAATCACCTGATCCAAACACTTCCCCTCCCACTGCTTGATAAGCCACGCACACAAGAAAAGGGAGGCACATCTGCCTGTTTGTATGTACGGGCATGCGCTCTAAATTTCGTATCATTGAATCGAGCGTAATCGCATTTTCGCGCTTCGTGTTTGAATTAGACGTCCAGAGCGCAAAATAAGTGAAGGGCGCTCTTTAATTTATAAATATTTGCAGCGTTATTTGAAAATCAATAATCATAAATGCTCTAGGTTTAAGAGGAGTGCACGAGATGCCACACGAGAGATGAATTTGCTTTGATACATTCAAATGCGGCGTCATGAGGGGAATCTGGTTGTATGGATTGTCTCTTTGATCTTTGAGTTTAACGCACCGACACTACACTGACTATGAGGCGCGCCGTAGTAGAGGGCTCCGGATTAATTTTGACCACCTGGGAATCTTTAAAGGGACACTGAAGTGAATTTGTCAAGCTCCCGTTTTTGCTTGCACTGTGTAGACTGGCTCAAATTAACACACTATTCATCGTTTATCCGGTTGACAAATCGGTAATTATTTTACAAAGCGCGAAAGAAGAAAAACTACTATGCGCGGTTTGCGGCGGCCGCACCAACTAAAGGCTGTGACGTCAGGAGGGGGGGCCACCGTGATTGGACGATGCCCAAGGTTAGCAATCAAAAGTTTCGGTTTCGGTTTCGGTTCTGTAAAACAACATGCTTGACATCTGATGGCGTTGTTGGATGGGCATTCTCGATTTCTCAATTATCGCCGTACCGCGCTTCTGCCATGTTGTCGGCTGTCAAATGTCTAAGATAAACCTCCCATGGCGGCTTGGAATCGTAGAAATCACTAGACGAGGCCTACGCAGTGGATGAACGCCCTCCGCGTCACCGCAGACTCTCAAATGCCATGCGTTTTTCCCGCATATTCGGAGCTTGCCTCACTCATGTCTATTTGTAAAAAAGCTAGTTCGCACCAGGCCAAGGGTGTGCTGATTCAGGCCTGGGCCCACTGCCCGCAAGCAGTCGGTGCTTGTGGCAACAGCATGCCAACGAGAACTCGCTAGCGCGTCATTGTCAGTATGCGCGCGTTCTGCGATCTCGCTCGTGGAGCAGTGAACGTTACGGCCCAAAAATGGTGAACTCAGTTCAGAAAACATCGGCCACATACGAAAAAATCAACTTACAAAAAAAAAATACATGTACTCTTGGGGATTCGAACTTGCGACTTTCAAAACAAATCCCAGCGCCTCACACCGCTAGGCCACGAGCCGGCACTAGCCGGTTTGGATATATAAGGTTTATAATGTATGACCAGTTTACACTTTTATTTATTTTAAGCATTTTAAGTATTTTATGTGACTATTTGTTGTATATCACTCCTGCAGTAAGTGTCCCCCAAACTTCCACAATATCTCACGTCTAGCAATTGCATTTCTTTGACGGGAAAGCGTTCGCAGATGTGCGGTCGTGCTGCAGACCGCTGTGCTTGTTTACCCAGCGCAAAAAGTGCTTCCTGCTCCCTAGTTTTGCGCTGTACGGTAAAAGTTTCAGGTGATTTTATTTTCTTAGTACCTATATTGACTTCGCTGACTCTTCTCCCGCCTTCAATTGGCCTTATATTTTCCTACTGGCGTAGAAGCGTCGCATGTGCGCTTGTGCAGCGCTTGTGTGAAGCGACCTTGGCTTGGAGCTAGATACAGTGTACAAACTAACGAAGAAAGGCACATTCTTCCATTCCCAAACGTGTTGTGGCTTAGTGTCAATTGAGCGAGCGAATAGCGACGACCCGTCGGCGGCCGGCGGACGAAACGCTGGGCCGACTGACTCGATCGGTAGGTCAGCGCAGCCATTTTCCAGCTCATCTCCTGCTGACGTCACACGAAAACGCCACAGAAAATGGGCAAGCGTAAAGAGAGGAGGACAGCATTTTCGAATTGATTTTTCTACTAAATAAGTTCGCGTAAACGCGGCCAGAGTGGTCGAAACAATGCCTACGGACTCCGAACTACAATTTGCGCTAGTAATCCCGCAATGTTTACAAATCACTTCAGTGTCCCTTTAACGTGAGCCGAAATCTTGAACACACGGGCGTTTTCGCTTTTCACGTCCATCAGAACAGCAACCGCCATGTCCGGGAATCGAACCCGCGTCCTTGGTCTAACGGCGTTAACGAATTTACGGTTACAAACCTCATGAGATGTACGGGGTTTAATGCTCACCCATTAACACTATTCCAGTATACATACACAAAGAGTTTCTATTGGTGCTTTCGGCACTGAAGCTGTACCTGATCCCTAAAGTTTGCCGCAGTGGACGGCTGCAAATAATTTCGACAAAGTGTTGGTCTTTAACTTGCGACGAGAGGTACATGCAAAGACGCTCTTGTTTTTATAGACGACGGTGTTTCTTGAACTACTTCGATGAATAGACCACCATATTCATGTTTGTCTGTTCGTCCGTCCATCGATCTATCCGCTCGGATAAAAGTTAGATTTTGTGAACGAGAAGGGGAACCCTCGCAAACTATTAAATCTGGTAACCACTTTCATAATTTTCAATGTTGTTGAGCAAACGGTACCACGAGGCATATTTGAGGCAGAACATCAATACATAATCGGTACTACCAGTGTTTTAATAACTAAAAATCGAGAAATGCTTCATTTTTGATACATAAAATAAAAAAAAACGCGCTGAAAACAAATTTAACCAAAAAATATAAAAAGAGCTTGTGCTCGAGCTTAAACCTCGAGGCACCATTCCAAGTCCAAAAGCAACGAAGTCGAGCAGTAGCGCTGGAAAACTGAACTAATATGAGTGAACGACCGGTGAGTTTATGGTGGGAGGAGCGAGACGGAAGAGGAAGAAGGTGAGAGGTGAACGGGGAAGAGGAGACAGGCATCCACGGGGCAGGAGCAACAGAAGACTATCGTCTTTCGAGGACATTGGCAGTGATGCGAGCAGATCCGCTACTGATTTTAGTGCACATCACTTAAGCGCCCGCTCCTGTGGTTTCGCGGGGCCACCGTCCCTCGCTCTGACAGAGCGAATGAAGGGGACACCAAAGACGAACGAGATAGAATGATCTGGAAAGCGGCTGAGGAAAGCATGGAGAAGGTGTGAGAGGGAGAGCGGTATGCCGAGACCGCGCGAGACATTCTCTCCGGCGGCCACGCGCTACGAGGTAACCGAGAGAACGAAGAGGCCACCGGAGATACTGCGAGCACGAAAGCGGAGGATGAAAGTATGGCGTGAGACATGCTCCTACGCGGCGACGCGCTACGAGACAACGATCATGCGTCGATCACTTCGTGAGACGCAGTTGATAAGTGCAGTCACTCAGAAGACTACTTTGCCCTGCGCACAAATTTCACATTAGAGAGTTTCGTAACTATAGGAGTGTCGTAATTCTCAGCCAAATTTTCTATATTTTTGTGTTGTGTTTACAAGGAGCAACGAATATATAATGTATCTACAAACCACTAACAAGCTGGAACTTTCACTACGCATATTATAATTTATTGGAGCGATGCGAAACTTTATTGTACAGGCGCAGGGTGCATTTATTTTTCTCAGTTTTCTACTAGGCTCTTCTAATCTGGCGGCGTCAGCGGGCGCGGACTTCCTCTGAGCTCCCGTGATTGGAGAACAGCCTTGCGCTGTTTCAAGGACCTGCCCTGGTATGCTGGGGAAACCGCGTCGCCTTTACCCACAAAACCGGCAGCCACTTGCTGACTTGGCGGGTCTCGCCAGGCTTCTTTCTGTGGTAGTCAACCTAGCCAGACATTTATGGTCTTCCTCCGACGTTTTTACGCTTTCTGCTTCCCTCTGAAAGTGTGTGCGTGTATCTGTTCTAGGACGGCCTAGGTTAACTTCGTTTTTATTTGTTTCAAAAAATCTCATGCGGTCGACGAGCACAGTTTGGTTATTGCGTACTCACAGCTAGGTCATCAGTTCGACCACCGGTGGTAAAACAGATTTCAGTGCCATAACATGCTGCGGGAGCACTTCTTCGTTCCTGGTTGACGCATACAGAGAATTCGCAAGGAATGCGTAGAAATGTTTTTTTCTTTTGCCGTGCTTAGGCTGGGGCACAGGGCACGGAAGGCCTGCTACAGCCAGGGAGTTCTTGACTGAGGGACACCGCTCACTGGTCCGGAGGGACCGGGCTAGTCACAACGAATAGGACAAATAAAGTTTTTTCCTCTTTCTCCTTTTGCCGTACGCCATGTCCGTTTTGCCTTGCATCGCGTTGCGCTCGTAAACGTACAATAATGCGTATGATCATATAATAAAAATTGTAAAATCGTACAATAACCGTTGTCGTGTTTGCTAGGACTAATAAGCTCGGTTTCGCAAATCTCTCCTTTACAGGTTATCTAGGATGACAGGTGAAGGCCGCGCGCAGGACGTGGGCAACAAAAAAGCAACAATAATTATGCTAATTTTGTAGTAATGTGTACGCATTATTATTACGCTTCTCTGTTTTACCAACTTTATATTTTCTTGATGTCACTAGAGGAGCGTGCAAAAGCCGGCGGCGTTCGGCGTATCTGCCACTCTTTTTGTCAGGAGCGGTTGTCGCATTTGTCAGGAGCGATTGACACGACATTGTCTGTACTGGAGCTGTTGTAATTCCTCATGTCAAGAGGAGAGTATTAATGACTTTGGTGAGAAGTAGGACGACCGTCTTTGGATTCATGTCCACATGATGTGCATGAATGGGGCACGTTTTGCGCAGAATGCGCATTGTGGTGTAAAAAGAGCAGGGGCTGGGCATCCTTTAATTTCGCATTCAGCACTCATAAGGAGTGCTTAGGTGCTTTCGGACTTTTTTTATTGAATTAATCATGCACGGGCGCTGAAATTTCGCGACCAGAAATTTTTTTCGTCCGTTGTCTGTGGGTACTTGCGGGCGTCGCTACACATTGCCGTCATTATGACTCGCGCGAAATTGACTAAGAGGATATCTCCTCTTCCCTAACGTGGTGATGAGCAACCGTATATTGAACATAGTTATTATTAAACGCAGTGACAGGCTGCGGCCCGCGGCTTAACAACCATAGAAGATACCAAACCACCGTTATCAATGAAAACAGCGCGTAAATTGATTTAGGAGGAGATGCTTATAAAACTTTTTAGAAGATTCGTTGAAGGATCTTTAAGAATACGTGAACATCTCGTCCCTTTTCCTCGCGAACTTGAGACTAGAGCGACGCGCACGCCTTCCTCTGTGTTTAGAAGAGTCCAAAACACGGTGTTTTCCGCACCCCTCTTTGTTTCCTTGCGAACCGTGCTTCGCGCTCTGTCTCAGTGGCCACGTTCGCTCGCTTCCGGAGATGCATTCTCTGCCTATAGCTTGTATTCAGTGGGGAGGTGCGCGTGCAGGCAACCATGGGAGTGTTCCGTCCCTGATTGCGTCAGGCTCCGCGGGATGACGGTACTTGTCCGTGTTAAGCACATGACTGTGTTGGTCGTTCCAAACTCTACCCCACCGAACGCAAAGTAATGCCTCGAGTCCAATGTGAGTGCGATTAATAACATCTCTGTTGACACCACCGTTGAGAATCGGGTTGAAACGGAGCAGACGACGCACGTCGGTGTTTTTATTTCCTTCGGCGTGCGGGCGCAGTGGCACAAGCCGCGCCATGTCCGTGGCGCATCGGCCATGTCTGTGGCCAGTTCCAGTGTTGCCAAGCGAAGAAATTGACGGCTAAACCTTTCAATGAATACGACCTATAGCTTCTTTTGTTGCCCAACCGCATTGCCATTTCGTCGCAGCCATTCCCATTCCTCTTTTGCCGCCCTGCACTGGCTGCGCAGTCCATCTTACAGGGCGTACAAGCGGTGGCGGGAGTCGCGGGACTCGTCGAGACGGCATGCAGTGGGCGTGTCAACAGGGGGAGGGGCTGGTGAGCCGCACTTCGACTTGACGTCTCCCGGGAAGCATCGGCACCTAGGCCGACGCGGCGCCACCGCAGCCACGCGTTGCCTCATTCTCTGTCCTTCTTTCACTTTGTCGGCGGATCAAGACGAAAACGTTTTTTTACACACCACGGATATTGCTCACGCAATAATAATTCCTCGGGCACTGGAGTCTGTTTCCATGCTTTCAATGCGAATGCATTGTGGCTCCTCCTGGCGACACTTATCAATGACTTCTTCACTGCTACACCGTGTTCGTCCCTTTCTTCGTTTTCCTTTGTTTTCTTTTTTTTTTGACTGCGTATATGCCTTAGCGTATTTGCGTGGTCGACCGCGCTTAGCTGGAGCAGACATTTATGGTATCTGATGCAGAAGCACTTCTTATCTGGAGACATGACGCGAAATTACACGACAGGCAGACTGGCGACACTTTACGCCACTAATTACCAGTATCGGTGTTCTCCGTGGCTGGTGCACCTGTTTTCCTCGCTTGTAGTCACGCGTACCTCGTCCCAACTGGCTACGCGGTCACGCGCCCGATGACTCGCTGAA
This sequence comes from Haemaphysalis longicornis, assembly GCF_048455015.1. NCBI lineage: Eukaryota > Metazoa > Arthropoda > Arachnida > Ixodida > Ixodidae > Haemaphysalis > Haemaphysalis longicornis. Next base: position 27,181,782 of record NW_027526335.1, on the reverse strand, counting down.
TAGGCGCATTATTAGCCAATTGCAACAGTGTATACCCGCCGTGACGTCGAACTAGAGTCTTCGTATTGCATCCCAGAGGCCCGGAATCGATTTCCGCCCAGGGTCGATTCCCAAACAAACCGAACTGTCCCAAATTTTATTTTGAAAACCATTAATTTACAATGTTGAAGTTGAAGTGCAAGTAGAAGTTTATTCATCATCATTTCAAACATACATCACTTATCCAGTGGTTGAATGTAAAGGGGTGGTGAAAAGACAACTGAATGCCTGACAATGCACCGATCCCCGTCCAGACCACAATAATGCACAACACTCAGTATATTTGTCTAAAGCATGAATACATAGATTCAATACAGTGAAATATACTAAGTATAGATAAATAGCGAAGAAAAGATAAGAAATGATTACACATCTATATATTCACTCTTTACACATAAAATCCCTTTAAAAAGCCTTTGTTTACATGAATCTCTCTGAAAGATTTGGTGTTAGTACGGCGACTTTTGACGTCGGCCATTTTTGGTACCACCTGCTAGGCACGGTCAATGACCCCGCCGGGTTTTTCTTTTCATGAGGCGTACTAGCTTTCGCACTGAAAATGCAAGCAGCCCATGACATTTTACGTCCCCTTTGCCGCATGTAAGCAGAACGGCATCTTAGGTTGCGGATACGCTACAATGCTTTGCAGCGATGTGACCCTACGTGATCCTTCAATTGATCCTTGTCATGTAGGCCGTGTGGAAGAATAGCCCGTATGTGTTCCCGAAGACATCCAACTTCAATTAATTAAGCTTAGCAACAAGCAGCAATTGTATATTATCGCGAATAGAAATGACCTCAAACAAGTGTTTTTTCCCGACGACAAAGGCAGCCATAAAACAAAGAGCACAAACGGTGCATACATTAACGTCATGTAAATTAACCAGCGGGGGTGCTGCCTCGCACAAAGAGCAGGAGAATATAGCCCAAGCAGCGGGGCCCCGCTCCGAGGATTAGCAACAATGGAGACGTCGGGCACAAAAGAAGTCTGCGGGGAGCTCGCTCGAGCGGCATCAACCTGCGGGCCCGGCCGGCGCTGTCTTCGCGAGGGCGGCGACCCACGGACTCGAGGCGGCGACGAGGGAGCAGCAGCGAGGAAGCCGCCAGCGCGATCTCGTAAAGCGAGGCGGCTCCATCCGCGACAGCCATCAAATCAAGAGGACGACACTGCGGGAGAGGAAAGGCGCCGAAGGAGGAGGGGGCACACGGCGGCCCGAGAAAGCGCGCCGCATGTACACACGTGCACAAGAAAGCTGTTACGGAAACGTCTCGAGAGCAAACGAGCTAAAACAGCCACTTTTGCCTTGTTGCTGCTATTGGGGCGGCTGTCTCTTTTTCGAAACCCGGCTTTGGCTTGGAGAAACGGTATTGCGAAGCTGAAGGAACAAGTCCGCGGCCGACTTGGTGGGGCCTCTAGGGGCCGCTCCAGTCGGCAGCCAGCATGACACAGGCATGCTCTTTAGACACCGGGCCGTCCATGTCGGGCGCCAACTGATCCCCAAAATCCACTTTAGAGCCGCGTCGATACGCGACAAGGGCTCCCTGGGAAGCACCCGACAACAGCCAATTTTGCCGACTTTGCAAATTCTTTACTCCGTTCCTCGGGCTTCCTTACTCCTTTGCACCGAGCTCCAATCTTTTCTTCGCGTTTTCACGTTTGGCGTCTCTTTCACAAGTATCGTTTTTTTTTCTTTTTCAGCGGTGGGGTGTTATCCTTGATCGGACAGGCTCCAAACTGTGTGGTGTTCCCTCAGAGTCATCTTATTGTTGCCCGCGTGTGGTTTTTATTCTGTGACTGACCTCTCTTTGGCTTTCCAGAGCGCGTAGGAAGTTTATGTTTTAGTTTATGTGGCGGGACTTTATTATTTCGCCATCGTAGGATATCAGAAGCCTGTTGAGGTTTTCTCTTTTCTTTTACTTTGTGCACTTGAATCCGGTAACCTTGGGCTGTGTTTTCGACATTCTTCTTACGGGGCTTACCTGCCCTTCGTTCTCCCGCTGCCCTGTCTTCGCCTTTTCTGTTTTTTTTTTTGCCTATCACATCCCACGCAGCCCCCATTGACACAGTGGAGAGCAAGAGACAGCCTCTTGGCGCCGAGTCAACGGTTCTGGTCAATAGGCCGCGGTTTCTCTGGGCTGCCACGCGTGTTTCTGAGGGCACTATTCCAGCAATGCCCGTTATGTGTTTCTACTTACTTTGCTCAGCCCTGCACTTCCATCCTTTCGCTCGGTGACATCTCTTGGGAGGCACCTTTCGGTCGTACCGTCTTTTAGTGCGTTTTTGTTTTGCGTCGTCTCTTAGATCACTTACGAGAGACATGAGACATTTAACGGATTAGAAACGGCTCGTGTCGGTGTCTTTCATAGTTAACCTGCTTTCTTGGCCACGGCCCGAACGCGTTCAAAGCTTAGCCATAAGTGTACGGGTAGGTGTAATCTTATAAGGACAGACCGAGCCCACCTGTGTGCGTTTCAAGCTTGTCACCGGTCCTGACTTCATATATGAACAAGCGTTGCCAGGCCGCACAGTTAAACCGGATCAGCCTACGCGGGCGCAGTGAACTTATTTTTATACCTGCGGCAGGTGGTAGAATTCTGAGTGTAGTAAAGACTGGATTCACAAACTGCGTTCAGAAACTAAACAAACGGTCTTATTAATATTAAGCTTTGAACATTTCTCAATTCTGTTTTTTTTTGTCCTGGAAGGCGCGCGAAGAGAAAAGTCGGTGCTCATTAAAGATGGCTAAAAATTTGTTTGGATGACCCGTATACAAGCAGGACAAAGCCTGGTTCATCGATTTTAGCCACAAAAAGCCGAAAAGTTCATGACCTAGTATTGCTGTTCGCGCATTTATGCGGTGTTTCTGTGATCAGTGAGCATGAATTGTTAAGGCCAATACCTTGAGGACATATTATATTTTGCTTCATTTTTGAGGTGTCAGCACTGGCAGCTTCAGTTCTCAAACCAATTGCGCCGTACGCAACAATCACCTTGAAATTTCTGCACATTGAAATGTGTGTAGTAGGGTGGTGACAGTTAAGGTGCGCTGGACGAGAACGGCAGGGTTCCTGGCATCATTGCTGCTCTCGCTCTGCATGGGGCATGTTGGTAAGCGCCGACCTGCGATCGGGAGAGGTAGACGGCAGGATCGAAGGCACCCTCCACCACTTGAGAGAGTCCGGGATTCGTGAAGACAAAGGAGAATGGTTTAATCCGAGAGCCGAGGACCCAGGAAGACCCCGTCAGGAAGCGGTGATGATGATGCGAGAAGCCGAGATGATGAAGATAAATCGATGACGATAGTGCGTCCTATCGGAGCACGGCGATTGTCCCAGCACAGTAGATTGTTCCAGGACTGTAGATTCTGCTGGTGCTCACAAGAATTGTAGAATCACGATGGTTAAAATATTTTGCGTAAGCGCAATTCACTGTACCGCCGTTTTGAATTATTCTAGCAAACATTGTAATGCCTTCATTACAAGCGTTTTGGCGACCAAGATCTTATATCTGAGCAGGGAATTTTGTGTCGAGAAAATTTTGTCCAATGCAAACCGAAGGGATAGTTAGCATCGGTTATTTGCTAGTGCAAAAGCTATGAAATCCAACTGGTGACCTTTTGTGTAAAGATTCATTTTAGCGAAGTTCTCGATCATGTGAATCCTTCGGTGTTTCTTGAAAGGCTGTCGCAACTGAGAGCAGCTGCCTGCGCGCTGTAAGCAACAAAGCCCAACTTCGCTGTATACAGAAATATGCTGTGCGGTATTCAGTTTGCTGTGCTGGTATGGACGACTGGGGATTGCTGTCACATGAAACCGAGCAAGGTGCAGGGTGTGACCTGCAGAAACACTCCCCACTGCGCGTCCTAGTAAAATATTTTGTTGCGGGTATTTTGTACCCGATCTCGGTGCATGCCCCTTCAGCGTGATAACGCAGGCGGTCTAGTATAGGCCTTGTGTCGTTTACGGGGCAATACTTTGTGAGCACAGTCCAAGTCCTAAGCTTTACGCTCTTTAGAAAGATTGATGGATCGAGGAAGAAAAGGAAATAACTGATTCATGTAGGAATTCTGATTTGCGCACTTTGAGGTTAGGGAAACAGCGAATTAAATTGTACTTTTCAGTGTTTTGGAAAAGCAACGGTAATTTGACAGCTATATAAGTCGGTCTGCCGTTCGGTAAGCAGGTGAAACATCTCGATTGATTGATTGTAGGGTTTAACGCGCCGACGCAACGCTGGCGATGAGGCGCGCCGTAGTGGAGGGCTCCGGATTAATTTTGACCACCTGGGGATCTTTAACGTGCGCCGAAATCTCGTACACACGGGCGTTTTTGCTTTTCGCCTCCATCAGAAAAGCGGCCGCCGCGGCCGGGAAACGAACCCGCGACCTCGTGCTCAGCAGCGCAACGCCTTAGCCACTGAGCTACCGCGGCAGGTACGTGAAACATCTCCATTTAGTAGGTATTTATTTATGTGTATTCATGTTATCGGTATTTTATTTATTTATCTATTTATTTATTTATTTATTTATTTATTTATTTATTTATTTATTTATTTATTTATTTATTTATTTAGCAATAATTATAATAGCGGACAACACCCCGGCCATTTTTTCAATAGCAAGTCTTAGCTTATTGCCGCAAAATGTGGTAGGCGGTTGCTGCAGCCAGTTGCTATAGACATTCGACATTCGAGTGCTGACGGTGGATAACTAGGCTGTGAAATGTCCTGAGCGACCCGCCGCCTGTCCCTGTAACGAGCTTGATCACCATTCCCGGTCTCGAAAATGGCCGTCTTTTCGGCGCTAATGAGACGAAACGCGGGTCGCGCACACAAATCCCTTCAGCGTCCCAGCAATCCTTCGCTGCCCCGCCAACCACACCGCCCACTTGATGCACACTTGCTGCCACTCGTGCTTCGTCAAAATGGCGTTGATGACTCATTCACCGATCGGTTGGCTCAGCCGCAGTGATAAAACAGTGGAAGCTAAGAATTTAAAGACACTCTGGGTGCATACTCCGCTTATTTCTTGCCTGACATGTCAAGAAAATGCAAGGAAAGGCGTAATCGGTGATTTCTGTATTTTTCCTACTATTCCAAATGACCCAGTTTTTTTTTATTCTTCAAGGAATTAGCAAACTATTGTATTGGCTGTGGTGCTCAATAATTAAGAAAAACCGTTTCTTTTATTGTGTCTATTTGGAAAAATCAAATTCGATTTGATTAATTTTTTTTTTGAAGGAGAAAGCTTTCGGGGTTCCATTGTGCGAAAAACTGGTGTTGTTGACCGGTAACAGTAAATGGCCGGCATTGTAAAGAGTAAATAAAAAAATTAGAGCCGCCCCACTCAATGTGAAAGCTGTTGGAAATTCAGAGCAGTGATTCGCCATAATGGGCTGTTGCGCCGATATCCGCTCACTGCTAGTACCCAATGCAATTCAAATTTTCCGCCTTCGCAGTGCTCGCGCTCCCCCTGCCTGAGAATGCGCCAGCGGGTTCTGTTGTTTTTTCTGCTTGCTTCTCCTCCCGCACGTGCCGGCGTTGACTGCCACTTCTTTTCGCTTACTATCGTAAAAAAAATTCTCCCGCATTTCCCCGAGGGGGAGAATGTGAAAGTGCGAATGCACGGTTGTCGGCCCGCTTGCGGCGCTTGCGCTCGGCCCCCGCAGCCCACCGCCTCGCCGCCTTCTCTTCCATCTCTTCCATCGGGTTTGTAGTATCACGTGTACACCACGCAGTTATCAAGCCGCTATAACGCCGCTGAGTCGCCAACGCACGCCGCTGACGACGTAGTTTGAATGCGTTAAAGATATAAGGCGCGTCACTAACGCTGATACCAGCGTCGCGTCCGTGGCTTGGTCGGTAGAGCGTCGCGCTGCGGCCGCAAAGTCCTCGGATCGAAACCTGGCGCCGGATGGTGTTTCTTTTTTAAATATAGAGGAGCACTGCGGACGCCGCCGCCGCCGGCGGTGGATGGTTTGGGGTCGCTTATAAAGTGCATTCGCACTTAAAAACCAACCCAACCAGCGTTTCTAACCAAATGAACGCGGCCGCTGCCGGTTAATAGACCTTATGCAAAAACTGGCGCCCTCTTGGGGAACCGCGTGCGCTTCCGCCATGTTGGGGGATTCCCGGATCTCCGGATACCGCTGTATACATGATAGCCTGGGGTTAGCGACGCGCACGTCGGCATTTATCGTTGTCCAAGATGCCCAAACACTGCCGTGTAACTTGCTGTGCTCAAAGATGGTACCAGAGTCCGTCAATGCGAAGACGACCACGGAAATAGCGTACACATCTTTTTTTTATTTCTCAACAGAAGCGTGACTCGAGCCCTGCGTGAAGTCGCTTGAGGGTGTCGACTTCCCTTCGCGCAGTTATATTATAGCTAGATCGCATGCATAGTCAGGAAACGAATAATATGTGCAGGTCTAAAAAGGTCCCAAAATGAGCTGTTTTCTAGCCCTGTATTTACCGAGGAGCACTCCTCCCTGCTGGTAGTTTAAGGTGCACTGCATCGGTCAGCTAGTACTTTATCGTGCGGGTAGAGTTTTGAGTCTGCCGTCCGTGCTTTGCGCGACCGCATTTTCTTTTTATTCTGGACGTTTGGTAGGTTTTTATGGAAGTAGTACGCATTCTTTTGTTTGCCAAGCGTTACAGGAAATAAGGGATCCGCGAGAGTTGCAACCTTCACGTAGCGCCATGAGTAGCGCAAGTAACGTATACACAGTAACCCGTGTATCAGTCATTTACCGCTCGTCGCCTGCTGTTCGACCGTAGCCTATTTTCCCAAGATCAAAATTTTCAAGCGGAATTTTCTAAGTGGTAGTGTGCACCCAGTTTTTTGTCCACGGCGCAAGCAAAGGACGCTCGGCGGTCGCCGCGAGGCACGCGCTCACCAGCGCTCGGCAATTTATCGGTAAATTAAATATTCATTAACAATCTATTGGAAATTTATTGGCAATGTTTAACGCGTTACACGCCACGCACGTTACGCGCTGCACATTACGGCCAGCTACAACAGCTCCGCTGTTAAAATATGCCAGGTATGTAATTTATTTTTTAAGTGTTTTTTTTTTTTTTCGTTTGCAGGTTTCCTCTGCGTCCCAGAGGATCTTTAGCGTATAGCTATATCGCGAGTGCCCCCCTCCACCATTTCAACCCCAGGACAGCCCGCAAGTTTCGAAGCGTTTGAGGAATGACCCCCTGAGAAACCCGCAGGATGCGAACCGACACGGACGTACTTTCAAAGCCAAAAAAAAAAAAAAGAGAAGAAATGCGACAGCGTCCAACAGCTTCCCTGCCGGTGACTCCCCGACTGCTTTTTCGATGCATAATGCGTATTTACGAAGTCGCCCGCAATTGTGGGCAACAGAGAAAGGTCCACAGATCACTCGTCGCTCATTTTGCTGCGCTTAAATCTGAATATAAAAGGATCGCCAAGCCCAGAAAGCCCCTCACACGCTCCGTACCAAGCAATCCCGCGACCGCCATCCCCCAACATGTCGTCACGTGCCCGTTTCGCTTTTCTTCTGGTAGATGGCGGCACTTTTGCATAAGGTCTATTACGTATATTTTGCCTCAAATGCACCTAAAGTTTTCTTTGCGCTTAACAACGGGGAGATGTATCACAAGCGCCTGCGGTTCGGGAGTTCCGAACACTTCTGACTGTATAAACCGCTTGGCTTTCGAAGCCTCTGGGTTACGCCGCGACGACAGCCTCTACGACGGAACGGCGTGTGGCTCTGCTTGGGTCCAGGGAGCGAGCTTTTCTCTGCACTTAAAACGCATTTGACTTCGTCGCATGGGAATTGAAGCCGGGCCTTCAGAGAAGTGGCCGAATGCGCTACCACACCGCTACGTCAGCATTTCATGAGCGGTAGCACAAAGGTTATCCTAGTGCGTAGGGCGCGCACGTCATGTCGTGGTACAGAGGAACGTGACGACACGGGAGCAGAAGAGGCGCATCGCCAGCCACGCAGGACCGGTATAGTGGGGAAGTTGTGGCATGAAGTGTCGCCCGTCTGTCTTTAGAAGGAGCTCTCGCCGAAAGACCAAGAAACGGCAGAGAAGAGAGAGAGACGCAAACACGATGTAGCAGCACGGTTTCATAAGTATAGCCAGGGCAAGCCATAATGCTTTCGTTTTCAAAGCACGAAAGAAAACTTAAGTGCCCCGATAAATGATCTGGACATTTATATACGTATTTAGATTAGGTTAGATGAGATAGATAGATAGATAGATAGATAGATAGATAGATAGATAGATAGATAGATAGATAGATAGATAGATAGATAGATAGATAGATAGATAGATAGATAGATAGATAGATAGATAGATAGATAGATAGATAGATAGATAGATAGGAGGATAAAGACAAAGACAAAGAGGGAGAGGGAGAGAGAGAAAATTGGGTAGATGGACGGACGGACGGTTTGAGTGATTTGATAAACTGTATCAGTGATAAAGAAGTCAAAAATGTTTCCCTTTAGCCCATGCATGCATAACCGGTGACTTTCCAGGATGGGTACCCGAGCCGCACATGTCCGCGAACACAACGCGTCCGCGCACCGAAATCCACGCAAAGAGGAAGGGCGCAGCGCGTTGGCAGCTGACGCGTACGCGGAGGTGGAAAGAGTGTGGCGTCGGCGCTCAACGCTGCATTACAGTCATGAAGAAAGGGAGCGGAGGCGGTGCAGCGACACCGCGAACGCAGAGGTGGGAGGAGAGAGTATGGCGTTAAACCAGATGTAGCCGCTCTCTTCCCCAACCGCACAAGTACTGCCGGCCGGCAAAATGCAGCAGCTTCGTGTACTCCTTTAAACGGCGCCCCGGTCATTTGTTTTCTTTCGTGAAGATGTGCAACAAGATAAATTCTAAACAACTTTGTTTAGAATTTGCCCTCGAAAACAAAACACAGTAGTAATCAACTCAGCAACATTTCGCGAACACACTAAACCCGGTGACATAGCTTGGCGATACATTCAGCGACAAGTAATTCTCTCGTATCTAAACCAATAGTTTCTCTCTATTTTAACTGTTACCGTTTTTGGCGTACGTGATAGCGGGAGTGACGAAAGAATCCCGTTTCATAATTTCGTTCATTAGCAGCCCCAGTGTTGTTCTGAGTAATGTCTCCAACCTTTGCCCAGTGGAGCAGTGGATAGCGAGCGCCGTGGAATGGGTCGCTTTGCACAATGCGTGCTTTCACGGACGCACCCAATGGGTCCCCATCGGCGGTGGCGAACAAACGAAGGCTCGCCGACCAGGGTCGAAGTCCCGAGGGCCTTTGCGCGCGGTCCGCTGCCCCGGAGAGCGAATCAATGAATTTGCGGTTCCGCAACGACCGCAAGCTTCGGGGGAATGAGGCAGCCGCCATGTGGCCCTGTCGGCCGGGTTTCTGTCCTCGACGTCCGCTGAATGGACCGCTCGGACGACGCAGCCTGGAACAACGGGGAAGGCCTCTCCGTGTCATTGTTCGCGCAATGGGAACAAGCACGACCGACACGGTGTCGTACCTGCCTGAAACTAACTGCAGGACTCAATATCACCCGCTCCCCGGGTTGCCATGATGCGGATGGTTTGCGTCGTCGCTATACTCGGTAACAGCAGAAGTGTAGGATAAAGGCATGCACACGTGCGGACATTTATATTTTCACTTGGTTAGTGTTTGTTGGCTTAGAAGCAATATAGAAGGAAGTTGCTGGAGGCTGGGGTTACTGAGTCATGTACTGACCCAATTTCCTACTGAATGTAACTGATACTCAAGCAGAAACTGAATGAAAGTTACTGCACACTGCTGTGCGGATGTTGCCGTTGGCGGGATATACTAGTGCTTTTATTTTTTCTGAATATTCCCAATATCATTGACAAACTTCTGACTTCTCTCATAGGGCGCGTTTGGAGACGCCTGGCCCCACCGCAGTTATAAATTATCGCGATGTGGTACCGCATTAGTTACAGTTTATGGTGCAATTTAACAAACAGCCTACTCCCCGCCATAATTCCGGAAGGGTAGAGATTGGGAAGTGAGTATGTTACATGAAAACAGGGAGAGAGAGGGAATACACACCAAAAGCACTGCTGAATGACAAAACAGATTTTACGGCGGCAGCCATCAATACTTTATGGTTGGGCAGTTTTTCTCAACATGTCAGGCCTCGGCATAGGCCGAGGCCAGACCCGTGATGGGCCCGTATCACAGTAACCGAGGGGCGAAGCGAAGATCGGAAAGGCATCATGACTTTGCAAGATGGCAAGTTTTGCGGACTGAACTTAGGCTGCTGGGCTTCTTGGGCGGGAATCATAACCACTGGGGCACATAGGCCGGCGTACTCACTAATTTGTACTCACTTCTAGTCAAACTCACGAATGAGTACGATGATGAGTGAGTACAGACCCAGACAAAAAAAATGTGAGTACGATTATGAGTCAGTACAGGTGTGAGTACATGTACTCGCAAGTACTGTACTCATGAGTACTGTACTCGCGAGTACATGCACTCGCGAGTAGTGCTTATGAGGTATGTACTCGCGAGTACTACTCATGAGTTCTGTACTCGTGAGTACTTCTACTCGCGAGTGCTGTACTCATAGTAGTAGTCAGAAGCAAGTAGTAATCATGAGTACAGTACTAGCGAGTACTTTTACACACCAGTACATTCAGTCGCAAGGATTACTCGTGAGTACTGTACTCGCTAGTAAAAACTTGTTAGTTTGATCATGCACTCGAGTCGTGGCGCGCTTGCACTAGTATCCTGCATTTCGCTGCACCCCTTAAAGGGACGCTGAAGTGATTTGTTAAGATTGCGAGATTAGTAGCGCAAACTGTAGTCGGGAGTCTCTAAGCCATGCTTCGACCCCTCTTGGTACATTTACGTGATATTATTCAATAGAAAAATCAATCCGGAAATGATGTCCTCCTCTCTGTACCCTCTTTGCCGATTTCCTATGACGTTTCGTATGACGCCAAAACAAGATGGCTTTGCTTGACTGCGCTACTGTACGGCTCAGCGACCCTCCGACAGAATCAGTCGGCCCAGCATTTAGTCGCCGGCCGCCGGCGGGTCGTTTCTCACTTCGCTTGCTCAGTTGAAATTAAGCCACGGCACGTTTGCGCCGGGAAGAATGTGCCTTTAGTTGGCTAGTTTGTATACTGTACCAAGCTCTAGGCCAAGTCGCTCCACACAAGCGCAAATGGTAGCGTCACTGACTGGTACGCTAGTAGAAAAATCTGATTTGATTGATTGTGGGGTTTAACGCGCCGACGCAACGTAGGCGATGAGGCGCGCCGTAGTGGAGGGCTCCGGATTAATTTTGACCACCTGGGGATCTTTAACGTGCGCCGAAGTCTCGTACACACGGGCGTTTTTGCTTTTCGCCTCCATCAGAAAAGCGGCCGCCGCGGCCGGAAATCGAACCCGCGACCTCGTGCTCAGCAGCGCAACGCCTTAGCCACTGAGCCACCGCGGCGGGCTAGTAGAAAAATCTAACGTGCAGCGTAAAACCAAGGTGTGAAAGCACTTTCTGCACTTGGTGAACTAGCTCAGTGGTCAGCAGCACGATTACACATCTGCGAACGCTTTCCGCCTCATGAATGCAGTTGCTAGACATGAGATATTGTGGGAATTTGGGGGACGCTTACTGCATGAGGGCAGTTCAAGAAATAGTCATCTAAGCTGCTTGGAATACTAAAACTAAATAAAAATCTAAACAGGCTATAAAATATATGCTTTGCATTTCCGCCCATGATACCGCTGGCTCATGGCCGAGTGGCCTGAAGCACTATGTATACTGTCGCAAGTTCGAGTCCCTGATAGTGCAGGCTTTTTTAAAGTTGATTTATTTGTTTTTAGGCAATGTTCTTTTATATTGAATTCACCATTTTTGCCCTGTAACGTTCATCGCTCAACGAGTGAGTCCGCAGAACGCGTGCAGACTGACACTGACGCGCTAACGAGTTCTCGTTGGCGTGCTGTTGCCATAAGCACAGATTGCTTGCGGGTACAGTCCCGAAACAGCCGACCCTTGGCCTAATGCGAACACGCCTTTTACGATACAGGCACGAGCCAGGTAAGCTCCAAAGGTGGGGGAAAGCGCATTGCGTTTGAGCGTCTCCAGTGACGCGAAGGGCGTTCATCTACTGCGTACGCCTTGGGTAGTGATTTACAATTTCAAGCCATGCTGGTAGGCTTATCTGTCGCATTTTACAGCTGACAACATAGCAGAAACGCGGTATGCCGATTACTGAGATATCAGGAATGCCCAGCGAATGATAACGTCGGATGCCGAGCATGTTGTTTCGCAAAACCGAAACCGAAACAGGTTTGAATTGTAATCTTGAATATCGTTTAATTACGTAGCACTTTGTATGTACGTCAGTGCTTTAGTTGGTGCGGCTGCCGGACACGGTGCATGGTAGTGTTTCCACTTTCGGGCTTTATAAAGTAAATAATGCTTTATCGACCGAATAAACGATGAGAAGTGTGTTTATTTGAGTCGGTAAACGCAGTGCAAGCAAAAGCAGGATCGTGACAAATTCGCTTTAGTGTCCCTTTAAAGGAAGGTAAAATGACGTGTGAAGGGAAAAGAAAAAACACGGCTCTCTTCATTCTATCTTCCACGGTGTTCTCACTTTCGGCAACTGCTCGTCACGTGGTTGCCATAGTGAAAGCCCTGGCAAGAATGGGTGGCCTCGCTGCACTTTCTCCGTTCAAATTGTCCGAAGGGAGCGGTACGGGAGGCTTCTAGCATGCACACCACCCGCCGAAGCCACTCTTTATCAGTCTTCAGAATCGGTAACCAGAAAAGCTTTTGCCTTTTTCAGTTAGACAAAATTGTGAAAAGGGAACCTGGAGAACCAACTTGTACGGGCTGGAAGCATTCTCTGGATTTGGCTTAGTCGAGTCCATAGACCTAGTGTTGCACGTGAATGCGAGTGGTAAATTGCAAGAACAAATTAGTAGAAACACTTTTCAGTATGAGTAAATATTAGTACAGATTGAATACCAGTGAGTACAGATGAGTACGAATACAAATTGAGTACGCTTGCAAGTTAGTACAGATGAGTTAAGTAGAGTACAAGTACTCGTACTCATATTGTACTCATCTCGTACATGTACTTGTATAAAGTATGAGTGGTCGTGACTACAGATTGAGTACGAGTACGACAGAGTACAGATGGAGTTCGAGTACTCGGGAGGACTAATTAGTTTGAGCAAAAGTGAGTAAGATTACAAATGAGCATGTGATGAGTGAGTACGAGTGATTTCAAGTACAGACGAGCTTTTTGAGTTAGTGGAAAGTGAAGCAAAAAACTATGGTTGAGTTTGAGTGAGTTCTTTCTGTTTTGCCGACCTACGCTGAAACATGAGTGTTTTTATTTCCCGAAATACTACACTAGAAAGGTTTAAACACTACGCCCTTAATATGCACTCAGATTATAACACTACTCCCACAGATATGTAGTTTAAAAGTCAGGGAAAAACAGACGCTTCAAGAAGATGCAACGAGTCCGGCGGCTCTGATTAAGCACCATAGACACTATGCGCAAGCCCACATTGTCCGCGCAAAATTGACTTTGTGCCTTAAGGTGCCTCAGAATTGTGGTCAATCTTGCGACACTTCCGAAGGCTCAACAATCCATTGGGCATAAAATGATTGTGGTTCACAAAACAATTTTTGGCCACAGGCAAAAATCGAATACTACAGGATGTGACGTCTATATCTTTTAAAAGTGCGCTGTATATAGTAGGCTAAAAAAGCGGTGGCCAATGATCACTGGTTTATACCACACGCGACTGTAAAGGGAGAAGGAAAAGAACACTGCATTGCAGTGAAGCCGCGTTTTAACAGGCAAGGTAGATGTAGGACATTTCACAAAGAAAATTTTTCAGCAGCCTGGTCGCACGTGCAGTTGACTCGCTAAAACGCACTAGAAATTAGATACCGTAGAGATCATCATCATCATCACCACCATCATCTTCATCATCAACAACAACAACAACAACATCACACCACCACCCCCACCCCCACCACCACTAGCCTATCTATGCCCACTGCCGGGCAAAGGCCTCTCCCATTAATCTCCAATTATCCCGGTCTTGTGCTTACCGCGACCAATTTATCCCCGCAAACATCTTGATCTCATCTGATCATCTAATTTTCTTCCGCCCCCTGCCACGCTTGCCTTCTCTAGGGGTCCACTCTGTTACCCTTACTGACCAACGGTTATCTTGCATTCGCATTACGAGCCAAATCCGGGTGCCCACGTCCATTTCTTATTAATTTCTACTAGTATGTCCTTAACACGCGTTTGTTACCTGATTCACTCCGCTCTCTTCTTGTCCCTTAATGTTACACCTGCCATCTTCTGTTCTATTTATCGCCGAGTCGTCCTGACTTTAAGTTTAACTCTCTTAGTGAGCCTCCAAGTTTCTGTTCCGTAGGTGAGTGCAGCTGTCATACACTTTCTTCTTTAGGGATAATGGTAGGCGGCCATTCATTATCTGAGAATGCTTGCCGTATGCACCTCACCCCATTCTTATCCTCCTAATTATCTCTGCCTCATGGTTGAGATCCGGGGTCACAACTTGGCTTAAGTAGATATATTCGCTTACCACTTCCAGTTCCTCGCCACCTATCTCAAACACTGATCTTAAAATGTGACCTTAAATGGGCACAAGGAATGAACTTTTGCGTGGTATAAATGCACGTGAGAAATGAACCCCGTTTGGGAGATTTCGCCGCGTAGCATGTTTTTCTCTTTGTGTCGCCTCATCGTTTACTTATTTCCTGGTAATAAATTTCGGCCGTTCTGCCGTACGAATAGATGTCTATTTCAATGCTACCTGGTTTGAGCGTTGCCGTGATTCGGGCAATGTTCCGTTAGCCTCAAGGGTTCCTTCACGTCAGGATAGGTTGAACAGCAAGGAGATCAGCTGGAAATCTTTTATTACCTCAAGCAGGACGGAGCCAAATCCGAGTGCCATCAGCGCCAGGTAAGGAAGACGGATTGCAATTTTCCAACGTCATGGTGAGATCTTCAATTGGGAAAGGTCCATCCATCAGCATGGCGTTCGTCGTAGAGTGGAAGCATGCAGACAACTTAGAGATCACGGCCTTGATGGGCGGAGTGTCGATTTTGTCGTAAATCTTCTTGCAATGCTCGCATCGCTTCAGAAGCGTCATTGAGAATAGGCTAAGCGTGCTCAGCGAGGTTAGTAGCAGTGTATGTATTTTTATGGCGCAATCTACGCGGTGTTCCGACACTGGGAAAACGGGGCAAATTGCCTCTAGGCCGTTGTGTAGGATGCGTGAAGCGTATGCAAGACAGAGCATTCATGACCGCACATACGGCTTCAACCGTTGGTAACTATCGGTTTTGCAGTGGCGTTATACCACCTTCTACTTGAATTCAATCCCATTTCATCCTGTCACATCCCTCGCTCGCACCCCGGCATGCAGCGCGTTTTACTGCTAAGACGACTTCATAACTGTAGAAACATTTATATCCTTCGATATCATATATAATTAACAGTCGCAGGCTTAACAAAACATCAGCATTTCGTCCCTTTTCCTCGCTGACTTGCCTGTACTTAAGTGGGCCTCAAGTACAGTATTGAGTAGGCCTCAAGCCTCAAGTACGCTGACTTGAGGCTTGGCTTATTGCTCACACCTTTTTCCGATTTCATTAGTCCGCAATGCAGTATTTCTCGCATGCCCCTCGTACGTTATACCAACCATGGTTAGCGCTTAAACCATCTCTGTAGTCCCGTTTGCTCGCTTTAGCAGTGGCTTGTCATTTTGTTGTCTGCTAGTATCGCATTTCGTAGCCATCATTCTCATTCCTTTTTTTACAGCGAAG
This sequence comes from Haemaphysalis longicornis, assembly GCF_048455015.1. Taxonomy (NCBI): domain Eukaryota; kingdom Metazoa; phylum Arthropoda; class Arachnida; order Ixodida; family Ixodidae; genus Haemaphysalis; species Haemaphysalis longicornis. Next base: position 27,165,881 of record NW_027526335.1, on the reverse strand, counting down.
CTGTCATTACTAGGGCCAGCCAACGCCGCCTGTATAAACATTGCCTAACCGTTGGTCCAGCAGATCGCCTCCAGGGACAGACCGAGCGTAGAGCAACAATTATCATCTTAGGGAAAAAAAAAATACAGGAAAGGTCGTAGGGCTTCCATGTTTTGATATAAGACGGCTTGTATTGCTTCTGTAAATATCTTTGTTTCAGCAATGCACTTGGTTCGGAGGTGAATCCGGCCATACGAAGATCAAGTTCGGCGTGGTTTTGTAAGCTGGCTTTTCCACATTATGTGTTGCACAGTGAAGCATGGCCATCTTCGAAGAGAGAATGGTTGCAGCTCCACTTTATACCCGTCTCTGCCATCACCGACTCCTCTCCAATTCGTGGCCCGCCGTCTGTTCCCCCCTGATTGCACCTGCCGTGGTGGCTCAGAGGCTAAGGCGTCGTGCTACTGAGCACGAGGACGCGGGTTCGGTTCCCGGCCGTACCGGATACTTTTCTGATGGAGGCGAAAAGCGAAAACGCCCGTGTGTACGAGATTTCAGCGCACGTCAAAGACCCCCACGTGGTCGAATTCAATCCGGAGCCATCCACTAGGGCGCGCCTCATCGCCTGCTTTGCGTGGGCGTGTTAAACCTCACAATTAAATCAAATCAATCAATCAAATCCCCCCTAATCACGCATGCCACCTATGCGGCGCAATGGAGCCTGTGCTGCGATTGACGCAGCGGCTCTATAATAAAACGTCACTTTCTCTGCCCATTAATCACGTGTCTCCTTAGTTTGGACGTAGAGACCGCGCCACGGGCCTTATATTTCGATTCCTCAATACAGCTAAATTCCAACATAGCAAATCCCGCCGGAGTGCCAACTACGCTGGACTTTCCTTTTTACAGGGTAGAAGAGCTGTGATTTTTTTTTTCTATGCGCTGAAAATTGTTGGCCTACTCTCGGTCTGTCGCTGGAGACGATCCCCTGGAACCTAGCCCTAAACAGCTTCGCAAAAAGAATTCACACGTGCGAGCAAAAGTATGATAGTGTGGTGAGAAACTGCGTTAGGGTCGTTCATCCTCAATGGTAGTGAAAGAGGCGGGCACATATCTGGCGCGACGCCAAGCCATAAGTTTCTTGCATCTGAGCAACCAAAGCCGGCGGCTAGATGTTGGAGAAGGCCCTTTTTTAAAACTAGTAGGGCGTGCATGCTGTTTTTTAGTTCCATAAGTTCTTGGGGCCCCGCAAAGCTGGGTTTCCCTATTCTAAAACTGTCTACTGTCGGTGAGATTACCTGCCCTTCTCCTTCCTTCCCCACTCCCGTTTTCGCTGCGCCTGATTTTAGCTTTAGGCAAGAGCTCTACTGTCCCGCCGCATTCGTCGGTTCCGGTTGGCATTAATGAAGTGTTTTCGCGTACGTTCGATTAACACGGCTGAGGAGAACGGCAGCTTTAAAATCGCTCATTGAGCTTAGTAACAATATGGTGGCACAAAAAGAGCGTGCGCCGAGTATCTGAGGCGTACGACGTCTTACGGGTCACATCTACGGGTGCAGTATTTTGCTGCAGGAACATGAAACAGGTGGTTATGTAGATAAAAAAGCACCCTAATTTGGCAAACCCAGTAGACATTAGAGGTTGCATATATTTTAGTATTGTCACGCAGTGAATTGTGCACGTAGATGCAAACGTACTTGGGCTTATTCAATATGTTATGTTTAACGTAACGATTACCGCATTGTCCCCTCGAAGCTGATGCTGAAGCTATATTACCACTCAGATGTGTGAGCAAGAAGGTGAGCGTTTTCTATTTGTGCCTTTATGTGCAGCTGGTAGGCAAACCCATCGCCTCATTCTGAGTGACGGCTATCTACCCGCCTCAAAAGGAAATCATGCGAGAGAATTGGCAATGTTACGTGCTTGAGCTTATTGCGACGTTCGAAACAGAAGAAGTGCAGCAGGTGACAACAGTGCACAGGGCAGCGAGCGTCTAGTAATCCAGCTTATACGAAAGCCCGCATTGCCGCTCTGGCGACATCGCGTTGCACAAGGAACAAGTGCAGAGAGCCAGCTGGCGCCCTAGCGAGCGCATGATGCGTAGCGAGCTGGGTGATTTTCAAGTCAGCGCTCTTCGCAAGAGGCGCTTCGTGAGTCGCACCCACCAACAAGAACTTGAGCAGCCCATGGCATGCACGCTTCCGAGCGTTGAACGAGTGCAGATCGTATAATCCTGTCTTCCCCTGAACTGGTTCTCGCTAGCCGTTCCCTCATTCCAAGTACACAGCCAGACATATATGCTATCAGGACGTTAAACCGTCTATTTAATCGTTTTGTGTGAAACCTAGCTGCGCAATTGTTTCCAAATGAGTCATATAGGTTCCTTGCGCATCTGTGATATTCTCCTATTCTGTGTCTCCGTACCTAGAGTTTCCCATTCGTTTTCTGAAGTTCCAAGCCGAGAAAAAAAACACATGCCAAGTTCGCGTGGAAAACGCGTGACCATTCCTGCAACATCTTCACTTCTGTCCGTAACACCGGACGTCTATGAAATCTCCGCCTGACCTTAATGTTTTCATCGCTCGGTCACCTATTCAGGTTTACAGAAAGCTCGTCATCATTGACCACACTGCTCCAGCGTAACTGATGACGAAAACGGTGGCAGTGCGGGCGTACCGTTGTTTATTTCGAAGCCGTGTTACCTCTGCAGCAAGTTTGTTCGGAGTCCCCGTCGGCAGAAGAGCGGTGCTGCGTGCAGTGGTGGCTTCGAACACCGTTTAGATAGCGGAAAGCCTGGCTGTGTCTATCTGCGCCAGTTTTTTCGTTTCGGGGATCGGCAGCCCTCTGTCGTCCATTGTGGATGTCTTTTTCCTATTTTCTTCAGCCGATCAGAAAAACAAAGCATGTCACCGGAATAGCTATGAAAGCACAATGAGGAGTCGCTTTTCATCTATATGGCGTTTTCTGAACACAGGAGAGGAGGAATGGGGGAATTGGAAGTGTCGAAAAAGCACAAGGTGACAAAAACTTCTGAGCGGACGGAAAGCGAAGCGTGAAGAACAAAGCAACTGGAAGTTTCTGAAATATTTACAGGAATGACTCCGTCGATTGCGAGCCAGTCGCTCGAATCGCATTAGAGAGGAGCGGTAAGAAATAAAAATTAGGAACCAGGGGGAAGAACTGCTTGCCCTAGACGTGGAAGAACGAGATTGTAATTGTTTTTGGAATCCTTGTTTTTTTCACATTCTGCTGCTCTTGATTCTCGACTTTCTCCACCCTTTTCCTTTTCGCGGGTGTGAGACGTACCGGGTACGTGGTAAATTTGTAAAGTCATCGCCCTCTCCTGAGGGAAGAAGGTAAAAAATTAAGGGGATTAGAAAATTGGCCGGCTTGTTTGTACCATTCTCGCTGCTTTTCAAATTGCTTTCTTGCTTTTTTTTTCTTTTCAAGAAAGCCTTCCGAACTTTTTTTTTGCACCTCATGCTTTATTGCAGGAACGATAAAAGTAGAAAAACGTAAAGCAATTTTGTTGCACCTATGAGGCCATTTCGCCGCACACACGTCTATTGATTAATTCACGAATTCATTCACCAGCCGCACTCTAGCTAACACCTTACGTCTCCGCGACCTATTTCTAGTAACGTGCGGATGTTAACTAATATTTTGAACCTACCGTGGTTCAGTGCGAAAACGATACAACCCAGACGTGCGTTCCCGCTTTGTTTGGCGTCTTAATAATGCAAAAGCACAAACGACTCATTCAGCGGGAAATATGCCGCCCGGCTCCTGTAGCACCGAAACTGTGCACAAAATGGCGAATGGCATGAAGAAAAAAGGGAAATATACTAAGAAGTTCCAAAAGTTATGGATTTTTTTTTACTAGATTGGAATTCAACGTGGGGTTTTTGCTAGATGAAAGTAGTCCTTGTGAATGCGTTGTGGCCTTCAACTTAGGAAACGCCGAGAACTGGGACCCGCAGCTATACGAACAATGTGTTTGACGTCGCCCTTCCCGTAGTTAGGCTCACCATTAGGCTAGGTCTTCATCAACACTTATATTACCAAGGCCAACTGTGCCCCTGAAACGTTTAGACGATGGTACGCCCCTCTATCGACACCTAAGTACCCTCACTGTTTAAATGACACCAAAGCTGACCTCGGTCTCCTCATCTGGTTGTGCCTGAAAAAAGTGAACTCTGAATTCCCATTAGCCCTCACACTGTTGATATCCTTGCCCTCAGATTCATAGCCCAATTCTCGACAAATGGCGGTTTTGCACGAGCAATCCAGAGCAGCAAGTATTCCACCCTACGCCAACCTAGCCCACCCACTCGGCACATGCTCTGTGCCGAGAAAACCTGAATTTGAGCAGTGTCCAGCTTAGGTTGAGGCCAGTGAAATCATGAAAGCATGCGGCGTAAATGCGGATGCCTATACCCTAGGGGGAGGGGGGGGGGGAGGGGGGGGCACATACCAGTTTGCTAATTCGTACCACCATAGAGCCCCACTTTCAAGCCACCCTTTTCCCCCAAACGGGCTTAAAGCTTTCTCATCCTCGAAAAGTGCTCCACCTACGCCTTCGTTCAGACAACAGGTTAAGGGTGTGAATAGGCATAGCAACTTACCCCCTCAGGATAATTGTCCACTGGATATCATGGCAGCCGCCGTACTCACCAATGTCCACTCGTTTCGCGCGAAATACTCACCCATAAATCGGACGTAGCCACGCAAGGGGTTTGGCCAACGACGCTGACAGCTGCACACAGAAGGTCACGGCGAATTCCCCAGTTCCCGTGGGCAGCGACGTCGACATACCTACCCACAAATTTCATATACCTACCGAGGGAGATTGACCAGTGGTGATGATGATGACAGCAGCCGTCAGATGCTCACGGTGACCCACCAGTCTCCATTTGCAGTGACGACAACATACCCGGCCACACGTACAATTACATAAATAATAGAAAACTCTAAAACACGCATTCATACAGGGTAGGAGAAACCCTGTAGGGTAGGAGAAAATCAGCCCGAATAAATTATACCCTTTGCACTCCCCTCCCTAGTTGCAAGGGCTCATGCGTATCTAAATTTGCTAACTGAGACTCCGCAACTGACTTCCATAAATGCAAATTTCCGACACTTCTCAGGTAGGTAGCGCCTGAGCTAAAGGTAACATAACGGCGTTATTCTTCGGTGACGCAGCCCAGTCCAGTAATGTCACGTTTGCAAGTTCTGTCCTTCTCAAACTATTTAGCTTTTAGAAGCGTGCATGACTATGTAGAATAGCAGGCCAGGAAGGGTTTTTGGAAATAACCAGGGCACCGGTAGTCCTGACGAAGGATCAGCCTTTATTCTGCACTGATCAACTCCCATATATGCAGTCAAACCCGATTATAATGAACCCGGATACAGCGAATTATGCTATATATTGAACAAGAACAAATCAGTTATGAAAATACATGCGAAACATATTCCTTATAACGAAGTCCATGTCAGATATATCGAATTCGGAGAGGTTAGAATTGCCGCCGAAATGCATGGTCTCACAGCGGTAATTGGGATGTTGATCGGCAGCGGTTGAGACGTTTAGGCTCACATGGAGCGACGTGACGCCCGACACTTTTCGTAATCGAAGCAGAGTGGAAAGCCGGGCTAGTTGAAAATGGTTCGTGACTGCAACTGCGCACAATAAAACGGGACCATAGAATTCCTTTGTGGATTTCCTGAATGGCGTCGACGACCAGGTTGCCGTGACTGTGAGCCCCTCTGATGCAGACACCGTCGTCGATGGGCAGCTGGTGCTGTTGAAAATTCCAAAGAGGCGGAGGATGTCGCGAGTAAAAGCCGTCCAATGCTTAATGAAGCGCTTTCGGCAGTTGATATGCTCATACATTATTGCTTAGATATTGAAGGACACGCACTCGAATGCTGTGCTAGTTGACGCCGCCAAAATGAAAGTGAAAATTAGAATCATTTCTTTTTTGTGAAGTAGGCAGTTGAGGTGGACAGTAGCCTTATTGCTTGCAATAAATGAATTGTTATTGCGTATGGTAACGCCATACTTCATATTGAGTTGGTTTCCGCATGCGGTTACGGGGGGGGGGGGGGGGGGGTGTCCCGCGTATTGCGAACTCGTAAAAAAAACTAGTTATCGGCGGGTTTCGCTATATCGAACTATTGGATATATAGAACTAATTGCGGTGCATATTACAGTTCACTATAACCGCAAAAGGGTGAACTGAAGGGCTTGTTGGTACATCATATCGTTTGAAAACAGCGCTGACGACGGAACTGAGCAAGTAATAAACGACACAAGTGCTGACGATCGTCAGCGCTTGTGTGGTCTATTACTTGCTCAATCCCGTCTGCCGCGCTGTTTTCAAACACTATAACCGGGTTTCACTGTATGTATCGGGCCGGTGTGACGTCACCGGCTGCAACCGATAGCAGCCTGGCGGCTAAACACACAGGGAAACCAACAGCGGCCGGCACTTTCACCGCTCCACAGCCATCGCTCACATGTTACCACCCTTTTCATATTTCACAGTATGTAAGGCTTCGAATCTACTTTTTTTGCGTCTCATATTTCTTCAGCCGTGCTGGCGCTACGTGCAGAGACAGGCCACTGAGCTTCTGGGAGCAAATACGGGCAGCGATGCAGTTACGAGAGCGTCCACGTTTAACAACTGACCCTAATGTGTGGCGCGTAAGGTATAAAGCGTAACGCATTAAAATACCAAGAAAATGCCGAGCGCTCGTCAGCGCATGCCTCGCGGCGACCGCCGACCTTCCCCGGCATGCGCAGTGCCATGCGCAGTGGAGGGGAAATAAACTTTTATTGATCAGCAAGGTGCTGGGGTTTAGCAAAAAAGAAAAAAAAAAGATCCAGAGAAAGCTCCAAAGAGCCCCTTGCGTTGCCTAGCAACCAACCACACCACAGCTGGCGCAACACCTGCTCCACGGAACCTCGACGAGACTCCAGGAACGCCGCGCATGCGTCGTGCTTGTACGCGCCACCACTGTGCCCCAGCTGTCGTCAGGCGCTACCGCGCTTGTAATGCTTGGCGTGAGGAACTCGGCGATATCGATGCATATGACGATGACTGATACTAGCACAGTTCAAAGCGACGGCGAAACGTGTAAATAAACAATTTCAATCGTACAAATTCGTGGTGATGTGTCCTTCAGTGCTTACGTAGAAAGAGATCCTCCACTTTCGCTTATGGTTCAAACCTTCGTGGACTTAGTGCAAACCTCACCGGTTTTTTTATCTTCCAGGATATTTTTTTTATCTTCGACGCTGGGTACTTCAGTGCGCACCGACGCTTCTATCTCACCGATAGGCCCATGTAAGATGTAGAACTCGCGCGCGGACTGCCGGCACTTCATCCTGGCCATTAGTCATGATTACTAAGTCGAGTTCAATGCAAACCTCTACCTACAGCCGCATGTCATATCGTCTGAAGGCAAGCCCAGTGGAATAGCCGACGCCGAACACCTCAGTGCCACATATTATTCGAACGGAGTTTGTTTGCTTAATCCGCATACGGCGGCTAGGCGTGTAGCATGGTTAACGGCAGCGCCTTAAGGTTTATCTACTGTTGCAACCACAAGCCAGTGCCTATTCATTAAGAGAATGCGGAGTGTCCGAAATTTAGCTTCCGTTTTAGGTAGACAAGGTTACTTCGGATTGCGAGCGTCCTTCTATTGGCATGAACGTTTGACGAAGTTGTGGACGAGTTTATATTGAATGCAACTATGCGGAGTTACTGCTGACAATGGGGTCGTAAGATTCTGCGCTGGTAGCGTTCTTTGTTATAGATGGGCCGCAAGAAACAAACAAATTTAGCTGTGCGGGGACGCATATCCTCGCAGAAGATATGTAAACTGTCGAAAAAATGCTTATGTATTTACCAAAAGAACAGGGCGTAACACTAGATGTAGAAAACTGATTGACAAACACCTGCACTGACTAGCACCCGAAAGTACATAATCAGAGACGGTAATGTATAGTTCCGAACGCTTACAGTCGACGCGTACTCCTCCTCTCTGTCAGCTGAAATAAAAATGCAAGAGGGAAAACAATGACATTGTAAATGTATAGCTAAATATTCCCGTAATCATGAGCTGGAAAATAAATTCGGTTAATCTCGAAATGTGGTGCGAATCGGCAGTGTCAGCTACTGGGACATGTTCGCGACATTACTCCGTGAATGATCGATAATCTTCTCGAGAAATAAATGATATCACCGTTTTCAAATATATTAAGGGTTTTACGATTCCGACGCTCACGTTTCTAATGGTTGCACGTTTGACAACAACAAAACTTGTTGGGCTAGTTGGTTCATGCTTATTGGAAAGAATAAAAGGGGCCCAAAGCTAACGAAGACGAAGACGCCTGTAGGGGGGGGGGGGGGGGTGTCTACTTCACCTTCGTCTGCTTAGCGCCCCTTTTATTCTTTACAATAAAATAGACGTTTATTTTAGCTGTCATCTCAAAAGCAGTGATAACGGCTTTATTACCCCTGCAGTGCAGCCCAATTAGTTTCACCGACTTCACTGTGGCAATTTTCGATCATGGACTTGTGTACGCTCTGGAGAAACCACTGTTTGTTTATAGCATTTATTTTGCCACTGGCACAGATGAGGGTGTACGAGTTGATGATGACGAATATTGGTTAGATGAACATGAAAATTTCGCTTCGTTGACGAAGTCTAGGAGGGAACGATGACGGGGCCCATGTATCCGCGCGGTGTATGCGGTCGCGTCGTCTACGCGGAGGCCCGTCGCCGCACGATGTCGCGTCCTCCTCGGACGCAGGGCGAGTTCGGAGCGCTCTTCGGCTTCCCCACCTACCCCGCAATGGCTAATGCATAAACCGCTAACGTTTCGAGCAACCGACGAGCACTTATTATGGGAAAGCTTATTTTTCCCCCTGATGCATTCTATAGTTGTGTAAGTGTGCGTACGGTTGTATAATGTGGTTGTATAAATGCAGGCTCTCGTTATATGGTTGTGTAATTTCCCGTGCCACGCGCCGTCCCCTTACCAAAAAGAAAAAAAAAAGAAAACTCGCGAGCCATTACAATATGCGGAGGTGGATGACCAGAGCTTTTTAGCACATGACAGAGAGATGGCATACCATTTAGAGGATATTTACTAACTAATATTATTTCTGCTAAATGTTGACCGCGGTCATCCCTAAGGAAGACACCTGTTTTCCTCTAAGCACTTGCTAGAAAGTTGTCTTTGCCGCAGGGCGTTTATGCCCGCGCAGAACATAAATGCACGGAACCCCAGCGTATGTCTGTGCAGAAGTTCAACCAAATCATTTTGCATGTTGAGTAGCGTCAATAAAAGAAATGCTTTCTGGAAGCGTTTGGGGCGTGTGCCACTTTTTAGCCCAAGTCCTGAGCTCCGTTTGTGAGGAAACTTAATATCCCAGTGTGTTCTGTAACTGCGTGGTTAAAGAACATGAGGAACACACACCGAAACTTTCGTAGTCCAACACTCCCCGCTTCAAAGACGCGTGCATCCTCAAGAGTATTCATTCACAGACACAAAATATACATGAAATTGTAGCCATGTAGGCTTCGCTTTAGAAAAAGAACACAAGACGTCCGCTGGCTCCTTTGCCTCCAGTGCACCAGGGGACGCCCAAAGTATGCCTGGTGTTCGTCAGAGCTTTCGGAGTAACTCGCGCCGTGTCGCGTGAAAAAAGCAGGTCTAAATCGGGTGTACTGTAAATTTTGTCGTTGGCTAAGCGTGCTCCACAACCAGAGCATGCCATAAAGGCCGAATCACAGGAGCTGAATAACGCAGTGAGGAAGGTCAAACGCAAGAGAGTTGGTACTGCACCAGGATACGACGAGAACAGCGCCTAAACGAGGACAGGAAACGAAGTATCCCAAATTCAAACCTCAGTTACTACTCCGTTACTACCCAGTCCCCACTGAGTTCTATTCTACCTCCTCACGTGTGCAAACATGGTATAGAAATATGTACGTACTTCATAATAACCAAAAGACCCTTCGTCTCACTACAACGATGCTTGAAATGCGCAGCTTTCTCGTGAGGTATTCGTTCGCTGTGGTTGGCGTTGTAGGGGTTCACAGAGTTTTAGTGACGAGATGATCGCCATCAGTGAGATCAAGAAAGCTTCGCTTTAAATCCTAAATTCTTCACCCGTGTCGGAAAAACGCCATCGGATTGACGTCGGCTTCACAAAGCGAGGTACTCAGGTTCGATGCCGACCGCGGAAAGCTTTCTTTTTTTGTTGTTGAGTCGCTCGATGAAGCTTTGCGTATCGTCATCATCGTTTTGTTAAACCCATTGTGTACAGTTGGCTTTTCTGCAGTACGTTTTGCTCGTACATCGACGCCATCAGCGAGGCGTACCGATGTTCGCTTCCAAAATTACAAATAAAGCCATACAGCTTTTTCGTTCGTCACGTAAGCAGACTTCGGTTCCCCGAGTAATTTTTCACTTGAACTCAAGTTAGAAAGAGAAAGTTGCAAGGTCGATGACATCGTTCGATTTCCAGAGAGCACGCTACTGGTCGAACATGTTGCGCCTGAAACTTCGCCTTGTACTCCAGCGATAGCGCTTTCGATGTGTTCGTTATCGGTGAAGATTATATTTTCCCGGGGCGACACGCCTAACACAGGTGGCGCTATAAAAGTACAGCCGGTAAAAGGCTTGTCTATAACACAGCTTTCGTACTCTCAGCCCTATCCTGCCCCGCCGTAGCGGGATTTGAATAAAACTGCTGCGGAATACTGAGGTCTTAGCCCTTCGCTTTTTCCTCCGACATGTTTGGAACGAGTATGTTTCGGCAGTTTTCGGATGTAGCTGGTTGAAGTTGAAATCGCTGTTATAGACAAGCGTTTTACCGACTGTACATTTTCTTCGCGACAAGAATACCCTGGGGTACCGGTGCATCCTTTACAGGCCGCTTTCTTTGTCGTTGGTGGACACTGGTTCTCCATAAGAAAATCTTGTAGGCAACCGGTGCACCTTTCAGACGCTGCTTTGTTTTAAGTACAGAGCACTTTAGGGCCCCACCTTGTCTTCGTAGGTCGTTCACGTTCCCGATGTCTAGCGTCGGCCGCAATCAGGCGAAGGAGTGACATAACAGACACACACATGAAGAGAATTTATTAAAAACTAGTTACAGCTAGGACCCGCTGTAGTTAGCTTCTACACGGGTCGACAGTGCGAGATTTACGACAGGATTTACGCAATCTGCCACAGAGGAAAGGAAGTGAACATCACACAAGTTCACAAAAAAAAACTAGACCACCACACCGAAGGTTCTTTACAATAATGTCCGTGGCACGAGGCTCAGACACCATAGTTCACGCGTGGGAGTGAACATAAAAGCCACAACACTTCACACACATCAGTTCTATGTCCGTACAGAGAGGCATGCTCAGCCAGGCTGCCTAAATTGCACCTTGGCCTCAAACATACAACTCCCTTCAGCACGCAAGTTTCACCTTAAATAATAAGGCACGATACACCATTGCACGGTGTTATTGGCAACCTTGATAAAGCGAGTCGACCAATGCATGAGGAAAGATTCTTCACCAAGCGCCACCAGCTTGGTGAAGATGCTGCATGCTGCAGATGCAGATGCAGATCATGCTGCAGATGCTCTATGGCCATTTTGCGAACGCGCCGCAACAGGGGATACATGACACGCTGTGGTCGTGCCTGCAAGGCGGCTACACCTCGCTGGCGCCACACAACAAACGCACCCACACAGAAGAAAGCGGACAAATGGATCTTTCGATTTCGTGTGGGCTCCCAGCCTAAGCTCAAACATTCTGCTGAGTAAACCCCAGAGTGTGGCGGCCACACGACACTCAAAAAGAGCATGCTCTAGCATCTCAGTGCGTCCACATTGTGGTCACCGGGCAGAGCGAACCACACCAAATGCTGCAAGGCGGTCACACGTCGGCGGTGCTCTCCAGCCACGCAGCCACCCGAAATCACGAACGTCTGCAGGAAGCACCGCTGACGTAAACTGTTGCCAGCGGGCACCGCGAGACTTCTCTTTTTGCCGATCATTCAGTTGCCCAATAGCCAATTTCTCGCATATATCAGTCGCAGATGAGGCTCTAATATCCAAATCTGGGTTGCCCGACTGAAAGCCTCTAAGTGTTTTAGCAACGTAACTATAGGAAGCCGGTGGCTGCACGGCTGCAGTTGCGGTAATGGGCTCATAAAACAACAAGCGAGCAGTACCCAAGAAGTAGTGAAGCAGAGCCTACCCCGGGTACTCATCATTATCTACCAGTTCCCACACACCGCGTAACGCTAGAAAACTTGACAAACAGACCCTCATGGCGTAGCGCAGTAACACAGAAGCTTCGAATAACGAGTAGTTTATGTAGTCATAACCGTTCAAAACTTCTGAACAGCTGGTACTTGTCATACACCTCCACATTATTTAGCGCAAAGAAAATTGCAGGTACACTTGAAGGAAGATTTGCGTAATCAACCGGCAGCCCCCGTGTTCGTTTAGCTAGGAACACTCGTTGGGTTTGTTTTTACGATATTAAGCGAAAAAAAGTGTTCACATAAGATACGCGTTCAAAACTGCGCAGTAAGGCTCCGGCACGTGTGAGATTAAAGCATGCACAAAAGAACAGAACTCCCGCACGTGCTGTTCCAGGCAGAGGGCGTGCCAGCACTGCGAAGGCGGAAAATTTGAGTTTCGTTGGACAAACCTGGGTCCAGTTGAGCAAAAGAGGAGTGAAACAGGGAGGGGAAGACCGTGAGTGGGGATAGCAATGAGTGGATAACGGCGCCACAGGCTCTCTGGCGAATCACTGCTCTGCACTTTCGAGAGGTTTCACGGTGAGTGGAACGTTGAGTGAGTAGAATAACGTTGTTGCAGAAAATCCAAACGATGCCTAATCGCAATATCACCACGCTGAAAGTGGTTCACCCTTTACAGGCCACTTTATTCGCTTGTGGTGAACAATCGGTTCACCCAGGGCAACGCGTCCGTACAGTTGTCGCTGCAAAGCAATGGTGAGCTTCACCGCAAAAACACCATGCGTGCAGAGGTGCACCCTTTACAGACAACCTTGTTCGTTTTTGCTGAATATACCAAATTTGCCCAGGCAACACGATCTATTCATTTGTAGCTGTAAAGCTATATATAGCTTTGCGGCAAAGATACCCGGCGAGCTGTTTTGCAGCCTTTACAGGCCACTTTGTTTTCGGCGGATAACATGTTCACCCACGCCGACACGTTCAATAGCTTCGCCGCAACTATACCCTGCGTGCAGTTGTGCACCCTTTACAGGACGCTTCATTTTCGACGAAGAGCAGATTCGCTCCGAGCAACAAAGACGTCCTGTAAACTTGGCTCTGCAAAACTAGATTTCGCTTCACAGCAAGATTTCCCTCTCAGCAGTGAGGCAGAATTTACAAGCGTCTTTGTTCGTTCACGGTGGATACTAATTTTATCCAGAGCAACACGTCTCATACAGTTTACTCTGTAAAACTAAAGAAGTTGGCTGGTGATTACGATACTCCCTAATGCGATATTTTTGATCAGCAGCAGTGCGCTGAGGCAGCACTTACTCGTGGGTTCTCTCGACGGCAGCGATGATGAGCTTCTGCGTCGGCGGCGCGAAGTGCGTCTCAGGAAGGGACAGTGAACTGCTTCTTAAGCGAACGCACATCATAAACACGCGCACGCCTCCCTCACGTTTTCGCCAAGCGTCGTGCCGTCTGGCGCCTTGTGCAGGCACAGCATACTGCCCCATCCCCTCTCCCCCGGTACACTTGAAGAGCGCTGGCTCGCGCCGCCACGGCGAACCGCCCTCCCTTCCCGATTTCACGACAATCTCGTCCTTTGCTTTCTTTCACTCGTTGGTCTTCACATAGTTCGCTTTTTATTTCACTCGTTGGTCTTCCCATCATTCGCTCGGTCCCGACGACGGCGATGCGGCGCAGCCCAGAGACGGGCGACAGAGGGCTGCGCCCTAAAACAGCTTAACTGCAAAGTCGCCTCGTGTGCAGTTGCGAACGTTTAACAGGCCGCTTCGTTTTGGGTGAATACCATGTTTACCTGGGGCAGAAGGTACGATAACTTTGGCTCGAACAATTAAATTTTCTTAATTGTCTTGGCGAACTTTTTGAGCGCTGCATTAGACGAGGGACGACTAGACAAAGGGGACACACTGTGCGCTAATTTCCAACTTTAATATCACCAAACCCGACCAATACATATATACCACACTTGAATAAACTTTTGTTAAAGCCCAATCTGACTCCGGGAGAGATTACAATTTGGGCAACGGTGCATCTTCTACAAGTCACTTTTTTTGCTTTCCGTGAATACTAGGTTCACCATCCGTAATACGCCCGATACAGTTGACACCGTAAAAGTATAATTAGCTTCGCCGCAAAGATAATTTGCATTAAGTGGTGCACCCTTTACAGGCCGATTCGTTTTCGCTAAATTCAGTTTGCCCAGTGCAACAAGTCCGATAAGGCTCCAAACACTAAAATTTGCTTCACCGTTAGAGTACGCTGTCGACAGTGGTGCAACCTTTATAAACAGTTTTGTTCGTTTTCGGAAAATGCTAGGTTAACCATGCGCCACATGTCGGACATGGTCGACGCAGTAAAGCTTTAGCTTCGTTGCAAGGGCGCCGTGCATGCCGTTGCACACACTTTATAGACCTCTTCGTTCGTTTTCGGTGAACACAAAGATCTCTCAGGAAAGCACGTCCGATAAATTTGGCACCAAAAAAATTTCATTCACCGGCATATGAATTCGTAAGGGTGGAGCGCCCACTACAGGCAACGTTATTCGTTTTCAGTAAATACGAGGTTCACTCAGAGAAACACGTCCGATACTGTGGAAGCTCTAAAACTATAAATGGCTTCCCCGCAAAAATACCGTTCAGGCGTCGGTGCACTCTCTTCAGGCTGCTTCGTTCGTTTTGTGTGAATACAAAGTTAACCCAGGGCAACACGTCCGATACATCTGGCTCGACTTTCGTACAATGTTGTTCACTGAAACATACCCTTCTGGCAGTGGTGCCTATTTCACAAGCCAGTTTGTTCGTTTTCGGTAAATACGAGGTTCGCCCAGTCCAAAATATCCTATGCGGCTGACGCTGATAAAGACTATGTGACGCGCTAGCTGCTCATGTAAATAATTTCTTGGGCTCCACGCTGTCGAAAGCAGGATCAAACAGCTTATTGCTGACTTATTATTCTCAAATGACTGACAAACAGGACGCGTGCGATGCCCGTGGTAGCGCTTCCCCATAAAAAACTGTTCGAACAAGGAGTTGTAGCCAGAAGACGTGACACGTTGAATAAACATGCCGAGAGTGCCAGACACTGACATGTGGGCTTTCTAGGCCGCGCATTTTTTTACAGTGCGCCGCAATACACGACTTGACACAGGAATGCTGCGCTCATATGTCAGCAGACAAGCCGCTATTTTTTGTGTCCAGGAAACGTGAGCCTTCAAGAAGCTCAGCTTGTTACTCCAAAACGATATTATCATTCATACCCATACAAATGACAATCGGAGATGCTGTATTTAGCGATAAGATGTGCAAAATTGGTTATTTTTATTCCGCTGTAACTTCGCCGAAAATTCGGCGAGCAGTGTCGAAGAGATCTCTCATGAATACCTTCAAATTGTCTAAGATGCAGTCTCCCTCCCTTTCGAAAATTTCTAGAAGACTTGTGCGCCCTGCAATCGCGGATTACGAGCCGGTTGAAGCTTGATCGCAATATCCCCACACTTTCTACCCAGCTGAGGAAAGACGTCCTCCTTTTGAAGGCGTTCTGGGGGAACCGGCAAACCTTTTTCCTGGCTGCTGAAGATACCAAGAGCAAGCCGATCCAACGCTGTAAAAACAATGCAGACATTTTCAATCTTCAGCAGTGTCTCGAGCATGGGCGACTTCAAGATGTATTTATTATCCCAAATTAAAGCACGATACCAATAAAAGAATAAATGCATAGTGTCATTTTTGTGGGTGGATGGGGACAGAAATCGACCCTAGCTTACAAGATCTAGTGGTAGCTAGAAAAAAACTATATCTGATCTTCCAGTTTTTCCATACTTAGCGCGAGAATGCGCTGCTGGCGTCGAAGCGGATGGAGAAGGTTGAACAGCATGCTACTCTGAGAAATTTTTGCCACCTGCCGGAACATTTTTAACGATGGAAGCCGTTGGGCAGTTTGTGAGCGCGAAGGCTGACGTCCTGTATCTGTCGTTTATAGAAGAAAAGCTGGAGCATGCGTGGTGGCCTAGCGCAGGCGTGCCGTAGGCAATAAGGGCAATGGTGCTTCGTCTCTGCGTGCGCATCCCAAGGTAGTCTAGGGGGTGCTTGAAGTCCACGAGAACTTGAAGGCTGAAACCCGTTGGTGGCTTTGGCATAGCAAGTATATAAAAAAGAGCCGCGGTGAACAAGGGACGCCACGACAGAATGCAGTTGTCCTCATCCTTAGAATCCGAGCGGTAAATGGGTGCCACAAAACCAGCGGGCACAAGACGTCGCCAGGTACAATTTTCAAGCTGGTGTCGCGCTATTGAATCACCGGACTAGAGCGGAATTCACTTCTAAAGCCCATTCCGAAACAGCGCCGAGCAACGCAAGGTTAAATGTACAGTTATAGCTGCCCTAGTCACTTGTATTCACGTTAGTCATACCGGGTTCTCAAAAACCTTCTGCCTAGCGTTTACACAAAATGCTCATCCTTATGTTGAGCGTAATTCAATAACAATACCACAACTATTCAATTTGATTCAGCAGGCCCTCTCGTGTTCTATCATTACAGCTCTGTGAGTTGCCAACATAAAGAGCAGTAGGTTAACACCCATTTCAATGCAGCCGTGTGGCTACAAAGGAAACCTGTACAGCTTTAGGAACTTCGCAGTTGAAGAAAAATTTTTTCTGGTCCAGGATTCGAACTCGGGACCACCGCTTAACCGGAGCAGTTGCTCTACCAACTGAGCTAACCAGGAGGCTAGCCGTTTGTAGCGCGGGAAGGAATTGATGAACAATTCGAAGTGAAGGGCAGGTGTTAATAGACCAGATTCGAATCCTGGACCAGGACTAATTTTTCTTCAACTGCGAAATTTCTGAGAAAGCTGTACAGCTTTCCTTTGTAGCCGTACAGCTGCATTGAGGCGGACATCAAACTTTCCTTCGCAGATTTCTCCTAAATCTGGTCGATAAAGAGCAGTAATTTTAACCCCTGAAGGCCAACTAACAACAAGAGAAGTCTCAGTTCAGGCGACGGGGAACCTGGCGACTTATGTAGTGTGTTCTGTCATCGAAAATTCCTGTTAAGAGCTCACAACGTCTAGGCGCAACCACTGATATTTTGTCTTAAAACGCAGAAACGATGACCAGCCAGGCCACGTCACAAAGGATTGGCTTGGACAATCGTGGGTTCTTACGTTGACCAAAGGCCCGTAAAATGAACAGAACTACTGTTTCATATGTCATCGCCAGAAAGAGGACGTACCTTCAGACACTCA
Organism: Haemaphysalis longicornis; assembly: GCF_048455015.1. Classification (NCBI taxonomy): domain Eukaryota; kingdom Metazoa; phylum Arthropoda; class Arachnida; order Ixodida; family Ixodidae; genus Haemaphysalis; species Haemaphysalis longicornis. Next base: position 27,148,365 of record NW_027526335.1, on the reverse strand, counting down.
TCACTGACATTTGAAAAGACGGAACAAGTGGAACGCCTTTTAATATTTTTTTTGTGGCCGAGTGGTGCAGACAAATTTTTGGGCTTACATATTTTATTTTTATAGTTACTATTATTTTTCTTCTTAGGTCATAACCTTGGTTGTAAACGCTAAGGACCTTTCACCATACTTACCTTTAGCGCACATGTTAGACTTAGTCCTTCGCCCCATCCTAGCTGCGGACACTGCAGCTTAGACTTTAACCAGTGGCGCTGCGCTCTAGAGCGGAACGCTTTAATCAGTGGGAAACCGTCGTGTAGAGAATATTTCGCCATATTGCAGGCGTGTAAATGCAAGCCGCGTGGAGTTTCACATCGGCTTTAACCAGTATAAACGGCCACGACAAAGAAAAAAAAAACGTTAATCGTAGGAAGAGGATTAACTGCGGCAGTTCGCTCCAACAGAGAATGTAGGATTAGGTATAACTGAGCCCATGTTCCCAGAATGGGTGATTTTTAAGCAGAAAATTTGTGAAATAAAATACCCCGACAAAAACATAATAGGCGAAACATAGGTTGAACGTATTATTTTGCAGGGGAAAACACATACACCAAGAGCCGGTTACTCTTAACTTCTGGGTAAAGGACATGACGCATTTTCGACCGGGGGGGGGGGGGGGGGGGAAGGGGAGGTTCGACAAGCTGTTAACTGGTGGGTTCACTTTTTTAAAGTACTAGTGGTAAAGGAAATGTCCATCTGTTATTATGACCACAGTTTTTTTTTTCTAGAAGTGCCTAACATAAAAAAAGGAAACATAAAGCACCTATGCATCACAAAACGTGGCGGTTACGGAGAGCCATTTTTGGGACTTTCATTGCGTTACGTATATTCTGCAGGCTAGAAGAAGTTCTTTGGCCCTAGTTCTAGCGAGCGCAAGCCACGTTGATGGCTGGATGGGATCTCAGTTCAGTGAGACCGGCCGTAACAGAACGAAATAAAGAAAAAAAGGGGGCGACGCGACATGGGGTCCAGATCGTCGGAACGGCATGGACGAGGCCTTCTCTCATGGCTGGCGACCAGCCGCTGCGCCTGATTAGCCTAAATTTTTGACGAGACGCACCTAATCGGCTTTGACCTGCACGGAGCTACTCTCGCCTCGTTCGCCGCTCTAAGCCTGTCCCTGGAGGATAAGTCCGAAGGGCACAAATGACGGAAGCGGTTGGTTGTTACGTCTTATCTCTTGAAACGATGGGGTATATCCGGGCACCGGTCTGGGCAATTTCGCGCTTTGTCTCGGTGATAGCTTTTAATGAGCTGCGTATCGAGACGCGCGCTTCTATCGAGAGCAAAAAAGAAGAAAATCTACACCGGAGGACGAAATTTGCCGAAGCACTTTTATTCCCCTAGACACATAAAGAAACGTAGCTTATTTCGTGCTCCACGGTGTTTACCCACCCGACACCTGTTACGTAATAGTGCAGTGGAGGTGTGCGCATTAGGGCCTTCGATGGACACAGCACAGAGACAAAAAAGCACAGAGACAAAAGTCAATAGCAACGCTTTTCTGATCACGCCTGCCTTACTCATTTAGAGATACACGTAACGACCTATTCTTTTTGAGCTTTGTGACTTCTGTACGCAGTAATGCACGCAGAGAGGGTTGTACCTCATCATTTAATATTGCGATCAATTTCCGGCACACTTAAAAGGCTTGGATGTCAAAGATGGGCCCCAAGTAAATTGCTCTATCATGAATCTATGAAAACATATTGCTGCCCTCCCTTGAACTTTCTAATATACTTCTACATTGATGGTGAAATTTGTGGGACTGAAGGGGGCGATAGTCGTCATTTGAAAAATTACGCGCAGGATGTTAATTGGGAGAAAGTTGTATGGTGTTCGGACCACCATTCACGGCACCTATAAGGCAACAAAGCAGCAATTTACCATTTTGCTGTGTTTTAAATCTAAGCCGTAGGTAATAGAATTCTTCACTATAATTATTTATTCATTGGTTGACATTGGTATAGTTTTTAACAAACTAATCACGTATAATTCCACACTCTGCGCTCCACTAATGGTAGATTTTTGGGCACTACAAAATCACTGCAAAAAACTTTGAAACATCTAAGTGCAACTAGTGCACGACGACGAAGGTATTTTAGAGATGCCTCTACAAAACGAGATATCACCATTCTGTGTCTTCCGGCTTTCATAAAATAGTTTTCTTTCATACATCTGAATCGCAAGTGGCAATAATACAGTCTGTAGACAAAACGATGAGCATATTGTTCATCACGAACTGGTCTTGCGGATGCCAAGAATGGCGTCGTGGCGACGGAGAACGGGGGCGGACGGGCGGTGCTGCACTCTGGTCGGAAGATGGGGACCCAGTGCGCACATGTTCTGGCGCGGGAATAAGGCTTCTCGGTGATGGGCCCGAAGGCAAGCGGAGATCATTGTAGTAATAGTCGAAATTGAGACGAAGAAACGGTAACGGTGGCGTATATCGCGGATTTTGTGGGCCTCGTTGACAATATCTGGAAATGTGCCTAACCACTCCGGAACGATAGCTAACTGGATGCCCGTGATCTTGCTCCAAAGCAGTCTTTTCAGTCCTAGTCTTCATATCCAGAGCTGCTGCAGCGGTTTTTAAAGCGCCGCTCCGAATTTAGATTTTCCGGTCGAATTGGCCTGTTCGTACTTGCGGCCCGCTCTGGTACTCTGGAGTCGAAGCGTAAGAAATTGCGGTGCGCTGGAAAGTCTGATTCGTCACAGCGCAAGCTTGCAGGTGAGAGAGAGTTCTCGTGGTATTCGTGATGCACGTCACTTGTATGTGGACCGCTATCCCGACCCGTAGTCTCATGAAGGCGCGCCAACTCTTCGCGCAAAATGCGCCTTATGGTCCCAGCTATGTGAACGTCACCATTGAAGTTACAGCTTGATATGGTGGTCACATTAGGGAGTCTACCAAACTGGTGCAATGTGACGTATCTTCATGACTTCAAAATGCTGAAAGTGTCAGATGACATCTGAAGATGAGTTTGAATTCTCCCGGCCAATAAAAAAGAAATTGTAGACATCTTCTGCAATGCCTTTAAGCAAATGACCTACTCTACTGTCCTCGTACACATGAGAATCCACGATCCTGCAAGGCTTCAGCACTTTCTCAGTACACGTAGGGCATGTTCACTCGATGATCTGAGCCTCTCTGAAGTAGTGTTTGCTCTGGCCGTTTTTCGCTGGCAACGGAATCGTCGAAACGGACCTTGATCTGCTCTACAAAGTTGTCCCAACTTGTCAGCGCTTCTTTATGGTTCTCAAACCAAACCAACGCAGTACCCTCTAAGGAAAATTCGACGTTGGCTAGTTTTAGGGCGGTGTCCCAGCGATTATACGGACTCACGTGTTGGTAGCGCCTGAGCCGCTTGTCAACGTCTTCGCCAGCTTTACCAGCAAACGTATGGGGCTCTCGGTGAGCCCTGCAGGGGCCGGTTGCTGAGGCTCCCGGTTCCCATTCGTGATAGGAGGCGATGGATTCAGCGCAGCGAACCGTCGACTTCGACGCAATTCTTAGGCTTCCGTGGTGACCCACCCAGCACACTCCACCAAAAATGTTAGGGGTAACGAAGCACGGGGGTTTGTTTACAGTGGCGACCACGACACAACAGCGGAAGCAACGACAGTTCAGTGTTCAGTGGTACACCTTTCCTCTTTCCAGACGATCTGTATCCTGCTGAATGTAATTGTCATCATCGCCATTCAAGCTTTGGGCGGAAATTACTATGTAAGGTCAAGGTTAAACATGTACGTGACATTATGTTCCAAGTTAAACTGTAATTTGCAATTACTCAAACAAACAGTATTCCAAGGCATCTTCTCCGGCTGACGTTTAGTCATCTATTTTTGCAATACAGCCTCGTCGTTGAAAATATTATTTAGTCTTTAGGTTACAGAACTGAATGTTCGGCGAATTCTTGTGGGCTCGTCCCGTTAGTTTGCGGGCTCGTCTTCATCAACCCTACGTTTGCTGCCTCTACAGTAAGGCTGAACATTTTTAATAGCAACGCTGTTTAAGCTGGTGTTACGCAAGCGTACGTGCGCAGGCCGGAGAACGTGCACAGCAAAACCTAGCCGAGTGATGACTGGCTCGCACCTTCCGCACCACTGCAAGAACTGTGAAAACAAGTCCTGCAAGCCGCAACTGGAAAAAACCACAGTGCTCGGCCGGAGCAAGGAAAAGGTGGCAAGGGAACTGATAGAGGCCTTTCATATACAAAAAAATGGTGATAAATGCGTTAGCGAAGCGTCACTATCTTTGTATTGTAGTGAGTATGAATTTTTAAACGCGTCCTTGTGATTAAACGCATGCGACTGTGCGCATGTGCACGGAAGGGTATATAGGTGCGTAGGCTGTTTCTGAATAAATTTAGTTGTGAGTCTGCGCCTGGTTTGTTGTCCTCTTCTTCCGTCCCGTCCTTTTGCGCAGTTTTATTGTTATCATGAAACACCAACTAGCCCAACAACGTGCTTTACTAAAAAAAAAAAAGGTAGAGAAGAAGAGAATAACTAGTTCCCGGAAAAAAAAGGAGGAAAAACCACCCACACACACAAACAAAAAAAAGCAATAACCGCACAATTGAAATGGCACGTGTCGGCAGCAGCAACATTCCTGGAACAGGCCTTTCCTGAAATTCAAAAACGAAAAGATAAAGTTAGAGGCACGTACCGGGCACAAGTCAAAGCTGAACAAGAAAAACAGAAAAAAATAAAAATAAAATGGAATTCCAGAGAAAAGGTTGGAGGGCTGCCTACGCGTACAAAACTGGAAGCTAAGGAATAAAAACAAAAGGAATTATGTGACCACAAAGGGAGCAGAGGGAGGGGTCATATTTTTTGGATAAGGTACAAGCAAGGCAGTGCCTAATGCTAAATTCCCTGTGAATATCGCAAGGATTCCAAGTTGCCCCTAGATGAATTAATTCCAGCGGGTTCCATGGAGTTGAATTTGTGAATTAAATAGGATTCTCGGTATTTTCTGTCCCTAAGAGACTTAAAGTTTGACTGAAGTATATACAACACAAGGTAATCAAAATTGTGGCCTGGTTGGTTGAAATGCTGCGCTACAGCTATGGAGGATTTGCTAAGAGTATCTGCCCGGTGACCGTTGAGACGTAGGCTTATAGGTTGACTCGTTTCGCCTATATACTGTTTGATCCCCAGGTTGTCAAAATTAATCCGGAGCCCTCCGCTACGGCGTGCCTCATCGCCTGCGTTGCGTCGGCGCGTAAAACCGCACAATCAATGATAATCCAAAATAAAAAAGGGGCATTTTAAGTGTTTATTTTCTTAAATATTTTAGAACACTCAGCCCGTAAAAGGAATGGCTACATTGAAAACAGGGCCCCCAAATCTCATCAAATGCGTGGTTGCGTATTTTCATTCGGCGAGATAACTTTGCTCTCATCCGTATAAGCAGGACATGCAGAATATTTCCCCCTGCCAGAACTGCGAAAAGCTTATCGAGGAAGGATTTTTACCGTCGATCTCTTCCTTGCATATAAATGGACTTATGTGTGCGCCTTTTGTCCCACAAATAGTCCCGCCAGTGTTGCTCGTGCTCAAGCGTATGGAAGCAATAGGCACGCTTGGAACCCGATATCCCGCGCGCTGCCGCCAACTTCTCGCTGAAAGCCCCCGCAACGAACTCGTCTTTTATTTTCGATGGCATCCCAGAAAAGCTATGCTTCCCCCCGTTATGAAACGTGTTTGGCGGGGGACGAACAATGAGATTGCTTCGGCCCTACGTAACGTGGCACCTGAGATCGTCGCCGGCTCTTGCGTGAGCATCGCTGGGTGCCATTTTCCTTGTTTCTTTTTTCACGTCGCTATTGGCTGAACAATTGGGGAGTTAGTAGGAGCCTTTGTTATGAACGAAGAAATTTGATGGTTCTATCAAGTTTGGCGACCGCTCAATCTGCGCCGTCAGCATTCCCCCCAAAGATGGCTGTACAGTATTCCAAGCACATTTCGAAATTACTAATCCGAAAACGCGAGTTAACCTGGTGGGTCCTAATCCGAAATGATGGCTAAGAGATGGCCCACAAAGTAACCGAAGGGCGGAAATAAAAAAGCACGCGTAAAAATTCTTGAGCGTGAATATATAAGCAATACTGTCCTAAACTACCTCAACTATTGTATTCTTATACATGTCATAATGGTTCAGCGCACAGTAAACCTTAGGAACTGCGAGTTCGGTCGATCCACGGGGATGAGAATCCATCAGAACGTAGAATGGGGATAGTTGGTACTGCTTCATCTTGAATTGTGCTGGGTTTACAACGGCAAATTGTACGAAAAGGGGGTGGGGACGAAGCTCAAACTTGCAAGTGTTTATTAATACAAATAGTCGAGGGACACGTAAATTATACACACAAAAGTGAGATTTTTGCGCTTGCGCGGCTAGAAAACTGAGAAGAACACAAGAACAAAAATTAGTGCCCCTCCACTCTGTGAAGAAGGATGACATGCAAAGCTGGATGAAGTCCACGGAGTGCACGAAACAAAAAACGTTTATCCTAATTGGCGATGGAGCATGCTTCCTAGCCAATTAGCTGAATGAACCTCTGAAGGAACCAAGGTTTGTTCCTGCAGATAAACATGGAACTGCCTGTGTCCCTCCAGCGTCGTAAGCATCTTACTGTTTGTGTAAGGCCGGGTTCAGACTGTTGCCGCAACTGTCGTATTAACTTTAAAGAATGACGACAATTCACGTCTCAGCTAACCTAACTGCGTGACATAGCATTTTTTACGTACGTAGATCACGATACGGGTTTTTCGTCGGTAATCTGTACATAGCCTAACACACAAATCCATTCCGTTCTACCACTAAGGACACCGGACGGGTCCCATTGGTCCGTTTAATGTCCGCGGTTTAACCTAACATCAGCGCAATGGAGATGACATTCATCAGTACGGGCATAAAACCTATAGCTAGTCTCCACTATTCTCCACTACAAACCTGCGCACGCATAAACCGGAAACCAGTCTTGTGCGCGTCCCTAAAAGGGACAGACGCCGTCGAAAATATCCCCTGAAAGCCCTCTGAAAAAGTGATATTGGCTCACGCCGGAGTTCCAAGCGGGAAAGTTGCTGTTCATTCGGGAGGGATTCGCCGCTACTCCACGAGCCGAACTTGAGGTGGTAACGGCGGTGCAGCAGCTTTCCATTGTTTTTGCACCCATTCGCGCTTGTGTTCGGGCCAACGCTTCAATTCTTGCTCTTCTTCCTCCAAATGAACGGCATGCATCCGTCCCATAATGATTTAAAACCTAGGAGGCATTGAGATCTATTCTCACACACAAACATGTGGCTGTCCGTTTCCCTTCCCCCTCGTACGCATCTTACTGTGTTTGTAAGATGTCTGTGTAACACATCAACCCAAACCCGAACCACTCGATTGAGAAGAACAGCCGACTAACCGCATTGATACATGTAATTTCGACATCTAAATCTCCCACTAGCACAACCGGGATTTCATTGGAAGAGGCATGAAGCCTAGCTGTGCGTGCATGCGCCCTTTTTTCTACCCGCTAACTCTGCACGCATAAACCGGCAACCGGTGATGGCGCATACTTAGGCGTGAAAGACACCGGCGAAAATATTACTCGGAAGGCTTTCCAAGCTGAAAAAGAAATATGGGCTCAAGCTGGCGTTCCAACCGGGGAAGTTTCTCTTCTACCTGGAGGGATTTGCAGCTACTTGGCGAAGTGAATTTGAGTAGAAACGGCAACGGCGGGTGTCGATCGTTTTAGGGGGCAGTCCTTTGCAAGCCATTACCTGGGCTTCGGGGCAGCGGCGTCTAGTTATATCCGCGCAACCGAGTGAGCGAACGCGGCAGCGACAAAAGAAAGAAAGGGTGAAGTAGAGTGCAACACGTGCGGCCACGGCATCATCCCTCTCACTGCCTTTCCCGCACGCATGTTTCATCTACCACCACCAAGGAGCTCCCTCCCCCTGACACTTTCCCCAGTCGCTGTTCCATTCTCCGCTAATCCAAACCTCGCGACGTTTGCGTGGGAGGTTCAAACACGATATGCAACAACATACCCTTCTCCGCTAATCCAAACCTCGTGACGTTTGCGTGGGAGGTTCAAACACGATATGCAACAACATACCCTTCTCCGCTAATCCAAACCTCGTGACGTTTGCGTGGGAGGTTCAAACACGATATGCAACAACATACCCTTCTCCGCTAATCCAAACCTCGTGACGTTTGCGTGGGAGGTTCAAACACGATATGCAACAACATACCCTTCTCCGCTAATTCAAACCTCGTGACGTTTGCGTGGGAGGTTCAAACACGATATGCAACAACATACCCTCTGCTCCCTCGTACGGGGCTAATCCGAACTACATGACATTTGCGCGGGAAGTTAAAACATGTTTTGAAACATGCTGGCCGGAGGCGGCGGCGGCGCACTGCTAGGTAGCAGCAGAGTAGCGCACGCCACCGCGCGTTCGCTGATCACGCGAAAACTTCCTCAGGTGCAGCAGAAATACACCGTGACCGAGAAGACTGCAGCTCGCGCTGCGCACAAATTTCATATTAGGGAGTCTAGTAATCGTCAGTGCATTTCTTTACGTCCATCTGTGCTTCTGTTTATTTTTCGCTGTCATCTGATAACTGCACTACCGCCGTTAGCTGCCGACTGCGCATCTTCCCAAAGGGGCTTCGGTGGAGGAGAGGGGGAAAATTGTTGTGAACGAGGTGTCAACGGTGGTGAGGAGGAGCCATGGAGCGGCGGCGCGTAAATCGATGACACCGGAACGAAAACTGGGAGGGGGGTTGACACATACTGCTTTGCAGTAAACAAATGAAGATGGCAGATTTACTTAGACGGCAACCATGAATGCAAACACTGGAAGTAGGCGTGTGGGAATGACTGTCTGCAGGGTGCTATTTTTCTCGTGGTGGCGGCTGTTTTTAAATGAAGTTTCGTTCCTCGTTTGATAGCAGGATTGAGGGTGTGCCAACGCGCCCGTCCGCTTCTGTGACTAGGAGACATGCTTCTATGATGTCGCGCGTGATCTCGTCTTTGGCGCATGCCAAGATGTGCGCATTCTGATACTGGGGTGTACACTCGCACGTTTTGAAGTTTTGAAATGGAGTGACAGATTGCTCGTTGGCGGTGTTTGCTGGTCTGCGCATCGGTGTTCCTTGAGGCGTTCGTTCATGCACCTTCCACTTTTCCCGATATACGATTTCCCACACGCCAGCGGTATTTTGTATAACGCGAACATCTGAGAATCAACAATTTTTTGCCTGCGTTTTACGTCTCAATAATTTTCCCCTTCCTCCCTTCCGGTCACTTTTCCGCACACATGCCTTTTAGCTTTGACGGTGCACAATAAAAAATAGCAGTGGCTTAGCTCGGCTATGCCAGAATATACGTAGCGTGAGCTAAGGTCCAGCTGATTATTCTTAGCTTTCCTGGTTGTCTAGGATTAGCTTGCTTATCATGCTTACGGTTGCTTCAATGACACACACACGGTATGCGTATTATGTGACACATGTATATTTATCAAGCGACTCCGGCGCAGCGTCACCAATCGCCCCAGAGCTAAGCTGGTTCCACAGGCGCACGCCGGTGTTGCTGCGACGCACGAGCTATCTGTTCCACACCCGGCCAGCCCTCGCATGATCATCAAGTGGACCGGGCCGCTACGTGCCGTGCTTGAGCAGCACGGCTCTGCAGGAGCCACGCGAAACTGCTCAACCTCGGCTAGTGTAGATCACGCTACAAAACACTGTTGCATCCTTATTTTATGCAATGCTTTTCAACCTGGGTGAACGCATGGAATCACCACCGGCATCCCTTTCTCAGTTCTTTCTCTGTCTTTTATACTCCTTCCTCCTGCGATAGACTAGAGCAGCTTTTCACTGACCGACGCGAGCAGGCTGTCTGGATACCCCTCAGCCTTCAGCCTAGAAGTCTGTAGGGTGTAGCTTTCTGCTGTGAGGTGGTAGCAAGTTTTCCTGGTGGTCTGTGTTAAGCGGGAGACTGCAATTCCCATTGTAAGTGTTTTTGAAATTGCCGAGTCGTACAGCAGGAGCCCTTTTTAGATGCAAGGCATCTATTACACTCGGCCTGTCCCGCGTTGACCGGCGTAGTCCGCACTCCTCATTACGCATGCGCAAACTCTCTTCCGTTCTTCTCTTCCGTTATGCGCTCTCTCCGGCTCATTATCATAACAACAGCTGGCGCGCTTCGCCTACGTTCGCATGTGCTCCGGCGCGCTTGTGCGCGCATGTGTGCGCATGCGCCACTTTCCTCTGCTGTCTCCTCTCCTTCAAGCGCGCATATAAAGCGGTGAGCGCTCGGCGCCCGGTCAGTTAAGCGCGCGCTTTCGCTTGACACAGTTGCTCGACTCCGCTTGACTTCTCTCGCGCTTCGCTTGACGACGACGACTCCGTTGAATCTTCCGATGAAGACGGTCTTTACGTACTTGGAACTCTACGTGTGATTGAGCATCATTTAAGGTTCACTACACTTCAACCACATTTGGGTAACCAACATAACGGAAACGCGAATTGAACCCCGTGAGATGCCTTGCATCACCCCAGGGTCCCCCTCGTGGGAAGGTGGCGAAATTTCTTTCGACCAAACGCTGTACATCCAGCAAGTGTGTGTCGTTCCTACTTTTAAGTGTAGGTCTAGGAACTGCATGCGCGAGTTCTCCGAAACCTTGTAGGTGAATTCGATCTTGCCGAAGCAATCCCGAAGGCAGTTTTTTTTTTTTTTTTTTGCCGAAGACATTTCTTTTCCCGCTAAAGTGCAACATTCCGCGCTTGTATACATACTTTACATGTCTGTCGTCTTTCCGTCTTTCCGTTTTAAGAAACAGATGCAAGTTTGCTCTTCGTCCCCGTGTTCTTGTCATCAAATTTGGCGTAGTAAACCCACTCTAATTCAAGATTGACGTGAGTCGGGAGTCAAAAGGGGTCAAAAGTGACCATCGTGCCTGCGTTTAAAGCGACAGCAAGTAATGAAGACTTCTTTTCACAAGAACTGGATTAAATTATTGTAAGGGAATGCCTATTTGTAGTTCTACGTAGTACGACTTTTGTTTTCTCAGGATTGATTTTTGCGTAATTCTTGTCGTGCCAACGGCGTAAATATTCGAAGTCTCGTTACCTCGAGAAAATAATCCCTCCTGTGCTTTACCTGAAAGTTGCCTCGTCAAATAATCCACCCACCCTCCTACAATGCCCGAAACCTCAGGATTAAGCTTGTCTCAGTTTAAGGAACGCTGACGGCACTAAGATGCTGCACCCAGGCCCTTCAGGTAACAGCGGTTTCGCGTATGATCAATAGCTATTTTGAAACGTTATTTTGCTGCGAAAGTTCAAATATTATTTCAATACAAACAAATTTCTGTCGCCCTGCCAATTTAACACCTGTATTAAGGGTTCATACTTAAGTAAATAAAATACTTTTGAAAAATCAATGTCACTTATAATAACAATTTTTTCAGCGCATTCGTAAACATTTTTGCTTGGTGAGCACTGTCTCCGTCCATCGTTTTAGACTAACGCCAAGTAGGCTATTTTAAATGTTAAACGCTCATATAGAAACCCATTTATTCTTATAAACGAAGATTTAGCGCAGCGCTGAAGAAGACAGTAGCCAGATGGGATAGGCGCTGCCTGCGACTCATCTATTTCGAAAATGGCAGGCCAGTTGCCCGCGATCAATGCAGTCCTTGCCAGATGCTGGCGATTTTTTGTGTTTAGGCTTCTGGTACATATGCCCGCCGTTTTCTAAATAAATTAGTTGAGAGCAGCGCCTGTCCCGTCTTATCACCCTCCTCGCCATCGCTGATCATATTTTTATTTATAGCCTACCAACTCGTCCGACAGAATGTTTTATTGAAGCACGATAGTTATTCTTGGTTCACTTTCTCTTAACGCTTTAACAACGCTGGTAAAATAAAATGAGTTTTTTTGGAAGTCTGACGTGTCACACCCGTGTGTATGACTATAGCCTTCAGAATCGTTTTTTTTTTGGGGGGGGGGGAGGCGGAAGGGGGATGGCGGTACAAGCCATGAGATAGTTTCAAATGTCAGCCTATACTGAAGCAGCTAATGAGATGACCCATCTGAACGGTTTTGTTTAAAAGACCTCTTTGCTCTCTCCTCCACTTGATAATAAGTGCATAAAAAGCATCTCTGCTCATGTTACCACGTCAGAGAGTTGCAATAGGACCCTCTATCATACGGTACTCCGGTGAGATACCTTTACTGCATTACGGTGAAAATAACGCACAAACAGGGTTTTATTCTGTGGGAACTGCATGAAGACTTTTTTCTTACTCGAGGTCTTGGGTTGTTAGGTCATCCGCGGTTTTTGTGCTGAAGTGGATTTGCTGATACAAAAAGCCACCAGCTCCATCTAGGTGCATTTCATAATAGCGAGCCTGAAGGCAAGGTACGCACAGGCAAAAACTTTCGGAACTACCAAAACTGGGGGCCAGGTTCATGTATGTCAACAGTGCTGAACGCACAGGTGAAGTTAGGCAAATTTAGGGCACAACATAGTAGGCAAATGACAAAACAACTTTTTTCCATGAAAAATTTACGTCAGTGAATTTTTCCTAACATGAATAAAAAAGCTAAAGGAAAAAGAACAGCGTCGAAGGCAAGCAAGATAGGAGCAGAAAGAAGCAAGATAGACAAAAAATCTGCCTCTCGCTGGCGCGAGGGGCTTCATACATTAAAAAACAAACATGATGAAAAATACGCTCCCTGTCACTGTCTGTTTGAGCGGCTCCCGGTCGCTGTCGTGGCGGCTACCCGCATAGCTAAACGTAGCGATTAGCGCCACCGAAGTTGGCTGAGGCTACGTAACTCACCTCTGCTCTTGTGACTCGGCACGCGTGCCATTCACAGAAAATATTTACTGCGTATTCACTTTTGGCGCGTTGAGTTAGAGCACTGCAAAGCAGTGGGAAAGAACAGAAAGCAAGAAAAGAGCGCGCGAAGACGATTCCACTTTGAAGGCTGTTGATTGCGTAGCAATAGCCAAGCAAAAATGTTCCGGTTCATTTGTTTTTCTTCGAAAGCAAAGCTGTTACTGCCAGTCTCAGTGGGATTTTTCGGGACTCCGGCGTTCATCACCAAAAGCCTCCTCTCCAAACCTCATATTCCTACAAGGGGATTGGCAGACAAATATGGCAGCTGCGTCATAAGGTGTACCTGTTTGTCGCCTCTATGAAACAGTTGAATTCACTGATTCACCCGCGTCCCAGAAACACGAGTTGTGGACTAAGGAGGAGGAAATTTTAGTTCTGTCAAAATCGGAGACGATCGCAAAAAATTTTGTCTTAAAGTGTAGAAGTGCGGATTTCCGTACTCCTCAAGCTAGTGAAGTTACCCACATCCGCTCCATTCGCTGGGTGGCCGCTCATTGGGATTGGCGAGCGGGGATAGCAGCTATTATCGGAAGTTTTAAAAGGTGATGGTTCTTGGGAAGCAGTCCATAGCCGATTCACCCACATGGTGCACGTAAATTAAACACATATGACAGGTGTTTCCTCTGTGATCAACATGGATGTGGACAGCAACGAAGCACACCCCTCCTTCTTCCGCCCATGCCTCGAGTGAGGAGTAGGTGACATGGCATTTCCCTTTTTCGGGAAGGGAGCTGTCATTCCTCTGCTCAACACCAGGGAAGGAGGTGTGTAATCGGGAACGAGATGAACACCACCGCTTCCCAAATTTTGCCTATTGAATTCTGTTTTTCCAATAAAATGGTGGCCAGTGTCGGTGGACCGTAATCTTTTTTTTTTATTCTGAGCAGGTATCTCGCAGTTTATCTGCATAATCATTTTACTAGGCCATTTGGACAGCAAATATTCAGTTGATAGATATTTGTTCTATTATTAACGCCTTACAACAAAGGTTGCCAAGCTAACGTCCTCTTAGCAAGCTCCAATCATCAGAGTACATAATCGATCGGGATTGTTTGCAATAAAGCCCGACTAGTAAGCTCGGCGAATTTTCATGTGGGACAATAGCACCAGTACGTGCCCTGTACATATTTTCTAAAAAAAGTATGTAAATATCCTCAATGCCTGGTTGCACAATTGTTCCGAAACTGAAGGGGTTTTAAATAAATACGCATTGACAATCTTAAGTATTATGTTTATTAGACTCGACAGAACTTTCCCACTGAAAGTGCCCTGCAATATTTAAAATTGATGCGAACCAGTTTATACTCTTATTCATAGTGCAGTTAACAAGCGTAGAATTACCTGTAACTTGTGCGTATCGTAACTGTATTGGTTATGTTTTTAGCCTCTGCCCTGTACTGCTACAAGGGGATGGTGAGTACATGTATATTTCCCTCTTCCGCAATGCGTCCTTGGTGCTGCAGGAACTGCAAATAAACTAATCGTACTCTTGCACACGCACGTCTTCAAGGATTTCAAAGTAGGCGAAGTTCAGAGAACTTCAACGTGAAGCGACTTCAATGGAAGCGGCACTTGCCTCGCTTAGATAACACATTTCTTTCTCTGTACAAATGGAATTGTTTCTTTATTTATTTATTGAATACTGCCAGCCTGAGAGCCAGCCCTTGGGCAGGGTGGGATTACATGTTTACATTCACAAGGATGCAATAGTTAACTCGGTACATATTAATGCAACACAGCAAAAATAACACGATACTCATTGACAACATTTGTAAAAGAACAAAAGAAAACAAAAGAAGACACAACAGAGAAAGCGATTACCTGCACAGAAATGTTACGCGCATGACACTTAACGCGCCACTGCAGAAGAGTGAGCCGATAACAACTATTTGCAATTAGAAAAACACGGCACGATGACAAAAATTGCTATACAAGGAATAACTTAAAAAAAGGAAAATGTACTCGGAGAAAAACGTTTACACATCGCTGAGGGAGAAAAAAAACAAAAAAAAAACGAAAAAAAGTAGATTCTGGGAGATGCAAGCGCTGAAACGGGATTTCAAAACATCCCCCTCGCGAGGGGCACGGCCAAATGCAGAGCATTTTCGGGGGGCGCACATACCCGATTTTATCTGGTTCGAAAGAAATTGACAGCGAGAGCGAACGCCGAGAACCGCCCCATCACGGCACGACCGCGCCACGACCACGTCACCGTCACGACTACGTCACGATCACGCCAGTGGCTCCCGCGCCAAACTACGACGCATGCGCGCCCCACCTGTTGCTGAACGCGATCCGAGCACGCAGAGAACACGCGAGGAGCAGCGGAGAGCAGGCGAGGAGGAGTGGGGGAGAGGGCGCACCTGGAACGGCTTTTGCGGACGCCGAGGCATGCCGACAACGCCGGGTGACATCGTGAGTTAAAGAAATGCTCTGCATTTAAAAAACGGTAACATTGTTTACACAAGAGAGAACACGATACGTACGCGCACAACTCTTTTGGAAGGCACCATTTACAGACAAGAAACCACTACGGCACAGAGAACACGAAAGTCAGAAGGAGTGATTAGCACACAGCAGTATTAAATATACCCTTAAGGAAGAAGTTAGACGAGAACAATGAGACAGTTACTTAAATAGAGAGGTTTTTCACGAATATATCCACAGTAGGGCATTTGACCGTACTCCGAGGTAGGGAATTCCAACTAGCGACTGTTTGAGGAAAGAAGGAATGTTTGAATACGTCTGTGCGACAAGAAAAATCTGTAACTTTTTTCGTGTGATATGAACGCGTTGGGCGGCGATCGGTCATTGTGAGGTAGTTTGCTTTGTCTATACCAAGCTTATCATGGTATATTAAATAGAACAACTTTAGCCTGTCCCGGTGACGTCGCGTTTCTAATTTTTCTAAGTTTGTGGCCTGTAGGAGACTCGATGGGGATACGCGCCAGCTATAAGAATTAAAAATACATCTGACGGCTTTTCTCTGTACACTTTCTAGTTTGTCGATGTTCGTTCGCGTGTACAGGGATGCTCAATATACCTTGTAATAACTTATTCTATTTTTACATTTTTCTTTAATTTTACAACAACCTCACCACGTCCACCAGGCTGGGTACGAGCGTCTCCCGTGATACGTCCCCTGAACTCACCTTTGTAAACAACGTCACCGACCTGGAATGGCAACGAACCCATAAAACCTTGGGCAGTGATCACTATATCATCAAGATAATGACCAACCTCGGGTGCACCACCCGCTCAGAGAGGAAGGCTAGGATCACAAATTGGTCCGAATTCCGCAAGGACCCAACCACACTTTCCTCCATCACAGACAGCCTTGAAGATTGGACAGCAGCCGTGGAAACCCTAGTCCAGAAACCGACAAAAACGGTGCAACTCACCGATAAACACCCCGAGGCTGACACCCATCTGCTGCATATATGGGAAGCCCGCAGGGGCCTGGTCAAACGGTGGCAGAAACAAAAACACAACCGAACGCTCAAAAAACGCATCGCGAACATTACCCTGCAGGCTGTGCAGTATGCACACACGCTCACAGTACAAAATTGGCACTCCTTCTGCGACCAATTAAAGGGCACCCTCAGCCCGGAGCGGACCTGGGACATCCTTCGCAAGCTTATCGGAGACAAGCCTACACGCACCATTACCACACACGACATCAATCTGTTCATCCGAAACGGCAATCTACCCCCCGAGAGCTCCTGCACTCTATCCGTGACTACCTCTTTGGGCACCCCCCCCCTCCTCTGTCTTATATTGAGTTCCAATTAACGCCGCTCTGGGCACCCTCTTCACCACCGAGGAACTACACCAGGCCCCCAGCCAGCTTACTTGAAATACGACTCCTGATCTCGACGGCATCGCCAAGAAGCTCCTTCGAAATATCGACGATGACGCCCGAGAATCTATACTAGCACTCTTTAACCACCACTGCAATCGGGCACCCTCCATTTTCAATGGCACCACGCCAACATTACTCTAATTTCCAAACCACTAACCTACGTCCGATATCCCTCACGTCATGTCTCGGCAAGCTACTGGAACAAATGGTACACGCAAGACTCACTGCCCCTCTGGAAAATAAGGACCTTTTTCCGCACATCATGTTTTGGGTTCCGTAATCACCTTTCCACAAAAGACGTCCTTCTTCAGCTAAAAGAACAGGTCATAGACAACTACAGCAAAATTTATCCCAGCGCAATCCTAGCTTTAGATGTACACCCAAGAGCAGACGTTTACGGACCACGAAAGCATCAATCTTGAGTTATTTCTCTGCCGCACGGGAGTTGGGAGGGCTATGTGCAGATGTTTTTATTAGTTCAGTACTTATACGACATCTGTCATGCATTCGACAGTTTGTCGGGATGCTATAGAAAGAAAAATAACCTAAAATTTCCATTTGCCTGGTCCGTAAACTTCTGATCGTGGCTGTACAGGGTACCTTCGACAACGTCATTCTCATGAAGTCATCCTCAATGGACTGAACACCACACGCTGTGATGAACGCAACTTTGACTATGCACGGGCACTTTTAGCTGACCGAACTGCCACAATCCGAGCCTGATCACTGATCTCCCCAACGTCCTCTGCAGTCCCCAAGGGAACCCCACAACGTTCGGTTATCTCCCCCTTATTTTTCAATAGCGCCCTTTTAGATCTGCCTAAGCAGCTTTCCGGAATCACTAACCTTCATGCTCATACGCAAATGATCTTATCGACTTGATCACCAAAAGATCAACCGGCGCCAAACAATTCGCTTTACAACAAGGGGTTGAAACTGTCCTCAACTACTTCTCACCACGTGGTCTTATGATCTTATCGTCTTGATCACCAAAAGATCATCCGGCGCCCAACAATTCGCTTTACAACAAGGGGTTGAAACTGTCCTCAACCTGTCGCCACTCAAAACCAGCCCTTCTCGTCCTTCGGGCACGTACCCGTGGAAGACCTCCCGACCCGGCACCGGACCCCTGGGTCATGATTCACCAGGTACCCATCCCGCAAGTGAACGAATCCTGGGAGTAAGCTTCAACGCAGATGGATCTGGAACAGGACTCCTACCCCACTACACTCCTCTATATCACAGCTCTCCCATCTCATCCGTCGTATATGTATGCACAAACACGTTCTTAAAGAACAAGACACGTGTCAACTTGTGCAAGCATTACTGCTCAGCAGGCTTACGTATGGCTCTCCCTATGTCCAACTCCGGCACCAGTAACACTCCAAATTCGATTCTCTCATCTATCGAGCCTACAAGATAGCCTTACGGCTACCGGCTTTCACTTCTACCAAAAAATTAATTCAACTTGGCCTACACAATTCGTTCTGCATACTCATATTAGAACCCGCCAATTTTCTCCCCTTACGCTCACCCCTACAGGCCACACAGTCCTCCAAAATTTAGGCCGTCCTATACCAGAACCCCATGAAGCACTACATCCGATACCACCTCATATACGGGCCACCATCAAGGTCGCCCCCATCCCACGGTATATGCATCCCGAGTACAACAAAGGACGCCGCAGCGCTCGTGTTCGCTACCTACATAAGGAGCAGTCATCGGACAACGACACCCGTTACACCGATATCCCTCACTCGCCTTCCCATACAACCCTAGCGGTCACCGACACCAACGGCACTGTCTACACTGCGGCCACTTACCGCCACCTATCCCCATCAGCAGCGGAAGCTACGACGATAGCCCTACCAGTGCATAGAGGAACGTCCGACTACCGCACGATTATCACCGACTCGCAGCAGGCATGTCAAAGATACTCCTTGGAAGAATTCCTCTACCTGCCCTCAAGCTTCTACACGCCCTAGTATCACCTCCTAATGTAACCATCGTCTGCATCCTAGAGGAAATAGAAGGTTCGACGAAATCTCGTCTGGTCGTGGAAAGATTTATAGTTGAAGAAACCGGTGATCGCCTACCAAAGGTTTATTTAAAAAGGTAAAAAGACGTTTCGGCTTCTATACGGAAGCCTCGTTCAGAGTGAACAAGGCTTCCGTATGGAAGCCGAAACGTCATTTTACCTTTTTAAACTCTGAACAAGGCTTCCGTATGGAAGCCGAAACGTCTTTTTACCTTTTTAAATAAACCTTTGGCGAAACGTCTTTTTACCTTTTTAAGTAAACCTTTGGTTGGTGATTTCATGTGAGTCTCGACCTTTGGTCACGCCTCTCTCCCCAGGAACGAAGAAGACAACGCTGCTACCCGCGAACTCCACTACCGGGCACTCCAGGCGAGGCTGGGTGACTTGGGCACCCTGACTGACACGCTAGACCCACTACCAGCCACCTACTCCGATATCTTAGCACACTATCGCCACTCCCGCCGAGAATACCCTCCTCCACACCCTACACTCACCAAAGAACAATACCGCATCTGGCGACGTCTCCAAACAAATACATGCTACAACGGCAAACCATGTGTCCCCTATCTCCCCAAGCCGTTTCACCTACAACTGCCGCGACTGCACACCCAAGCCATAATCCCCCCCTCCACCCGTATTCTCCTGCCCACACCAGTCTTCCCACCAGCTTGGGACCTGCAGTACCACCAAAGCCTGATCCAGCGGGCCACCCGAACAGCGACAGTACGCGGCTACCTGGACTAAGGCGGCCGCCCACCTGCTTTAAGTCTGCAAACTAAATGTTTGCTCCCCCTTCTCCTCGACCACCTCCTCCTCACAAGGCTGTACCTTGATTACCATGATAGGCTGGGTGAGTATAAAAAAGTGGAATATTAAAAACAATGCCGCAAAGGTGCCGACCCTTCCGTTGACCCTTCGGTTTTTTTTTGTTTTTTTTTTCCTGCGTCCGCATTGGGTTGTCAGTACAACGCTGCACCTCCTAAGCTGCCAATCGCTGCATGTGGCGCGGCAGAGAGCTGTTAGTTACAACTGGAAAACCTCATCGGAGGCGCCCAGTGACTGCGCCCAATCGGAAAGAAACGTTGAAATGCCCGCACTTTCTGAAGCATGCTGTAGTGTGATTTTAGGCCTCCATGATTTTAACCGAGCATTCTTTACTTGTGTAATACTTGCCTGATACTCTACCCGGAAACTGCATTCTCTTGCACGCTGGTTTGTACGACAGGTATCCCCAGTGTTATCCACCCCAGCATCTAATAAATACCTTTAACGAAAAAAAAACTATGTTGGTAGCTTTGCGGACGAAGGCGCTCGGGTCGGGACGGACCATTCGATGGTTCAACGTCGAGGCACGGGAAGTTCGACTTTTTGTTTATTTTTTGTTTGGTTGATTGTTGGGTTTAACGCATCGACGAAACAGAGGCGATGAGGCACGCCGCAGTGAAGGGCTTTGGATTAATTTTGACCACCTGGGGATCTTTAACGTGCGCCTAAATCTCGTACACACGGACGTTTTTGCTTTTCGCCGCCATCAGAAAAGCGGCCGTCACGGCCGCGACTCAAACTCGCGTCTTCGTGATCTGCAGAACAATGCCTTAGCCAGTTGTTTCTTTACGTGTTCATCTGCCATTTCCTGTTATACTTCAATTGCAGTCATGGATTCCGTTCAGTGAACGCTCTCATCTGAACACTCCAAACGAGAAAGCAAGAATTCAGAAGCGCGCCGTGAGAAAATTGGAGCCCAACCAACTTCAAAATGGTGTTAAGGTCACCACTCGGTGAGTTTCACGCACACATGCACAAAAAAATACGTACCTTTTATTGTACTTTGTGCTTTGGTGGCTGGTGGCGCTTCTATGGTGTAACGAGACGCAAACGATTGATGAGTAAGAGAGATGGTCACGCGCTCGCTTGCATCAAGTAGAAAGTCATGCAAAAGGTTGTAATAATTAGTGCTTCTAGCCTCACTGCACCTTGCACAGAGTTTTCTCTCGCAGTGACGCGTGAGCGGAGAGAATAAGTGATCATGTATTCTTTTAACAAAAGTTGTAGAAAGAACATCTTTACATATAAAAGCCACTAGCAATGTTCTGCAAAAGTTGTGGTATGTTTTTGACATACGACGTCTGATATAAACGTAAGATGTGGTGAAACTTGCAGATGCTAAAAAAATGACTTTCTTGCGATCTGGGTTTTATTTGAAACCAAAATAAGCCTTTGACATTGCAGCGTATTTTATTTATGTTGTATGTGTAGTCGTTGGTTTCCTCAAGCATACTTTGAGAATAGAGTTTTTGTGGCTTTTTCAGTGTTTCATGAGTTTTAACCTTGCAACGAGAATATTATACTTTTGTATACGCGCGCTCATAATAAGTGCGCAAAGATACTTCTTAAGTTGTTGATGCCGTGTTTTCCAATTTTACTACCTGACTTAGAACACAAAAGTAAAAAGAAATATTTTTAGTTAATTTCTCGAATCTTTGATTTTTTGCGAATTTACAAGGGCAATTGATAGTTGCAGAGCTAGGAACATTGAACATGTTCAAACAATACAAGTTATAGCAATTCCTTCTTGCACGATTCGAGATACCAGCCATTCGATACTGTGCTGCAGTATTTAGGTTGTTTCGTAAACCGCGTTTCATATATTGTTGCTGAAATAGGCCCCCTTTCAGTTGCTTGTATTCATTATAATGCGACCTAATGCTGGATGATGTGGGCATTATAGAAGTCATGGAAGTTGATTGTACTTACAACTAGTCTAACTAGGTTCCTCATCCCTAAAAGTTCCTGAAAACAAAAAAAAAACGCAATCCACTTAGAGGTTTTAAACTGTCGATATTTCAATGAAAGGACAATAATATCCTCCGCCTCACCAAACTAGATCGCGGTAGTGTCATACTTAGAGATAACTTGTTGTTATTTCGTTCATTGACTCGTTTTTTTTTCGATAACAGTAAGCGGTGACATGGTGTGCTGTAATTGCTGTCGTGTTTCAGCGCAACAATTTGTTTAAATTGAGGCTCAGCATAGTAATTTGTGTGTTTTTAATTCTAGAACAGGGATGCGGGGTGTAAATGCTGCATCCCAGAATAAATACCCCTGTTTTACACCTTCCCTATCTCAATTCGAGTCAGTCCTGCTCACCTTTAGTCCTGGTGGGCAGAGGGAGCTCATTATTTGGGCTGAAGGCCCTGGTCTGTAAGTCCCTTCCTTTCCAAAACATCAAGTTAGTTGTAGCTATCTCTCCATCTTTTTAAAGCTCGATCACGTTTGTTTAGCTGAAGACCTGGCGTAGATGGTGACGGTTAATGCAACTTACTCAATCATCAAGAAAATATCAAACATTTGTATTTTGTTTTTGTAGTTGTCCAACGTACGTGCAATAGATTTTAGACCGACCAACTCACAGACCCCTTCCCCCTGCCCCCTATGTACCTCCTTCTCTAAGGGTATTTTATTTTTTCGAGTGGAGGAGTCTTCGATAGGTTATGACCCCGTTGTCTCTAACATTAGACTTGGTAATCTGAAAATATCGTCTCTTCAACAAGCATGCTTACGAGCTGACACGCGGGTTGATAGCCAATGTGAGCGTTGAGGCAAACACACGCATCCGTTACCCGTGTTCACGTCGCCCTATTAAAGCCGAATATTCGAACAAAAATTGTTAAAACAGGAGGTATAAAAGCAGTACTTACCATTGGCGCATTTCAATATGTTTATTGAAATGCCGAGCTTCCCCATTCGTCAAAGCAGCGTCTGTCCTAACAACAGTGAAGTCATAATGCCGAGGTGACTTTGGTGCGGTAGCTGTGGAGCGCGTTTCCTTTGTTGTTAGCCGTCGCATATGGACAGAGAAATGGGCCAGGAAAATATTGATCATACGAAGACTTGTTTGGCGCGCCATTGAAATTTCGAATACATGAAAAAAAAAGTTGGTCGCCATCCCGCCCTGAGAAAGTGGATGCCCAGCTGTTGTAAACCACTACAAATGGTGATGGAGGAGGGTATGAAATGTTTCTCGTTGTCTCGGCGTGATTGTCGCTTTTTCCTCGCCTAGTGTTACTAGACAAGGGTACAGAGTACTGGAACTCTTTTCTCCTGTTGTTCCGTGCTGCCACCGTGATTATTGGTCAGTTCGCATCATGTGACATTTGTTTACACTGCGACGGTTCATGGGTGCCGCCATTTTGTTGTGTGTGCGTTTTATTCGGTCAACTTTGGTAGGCTTAGCTTGCCCTCCCTGCTCTGTGGCAGTGCGCAACTAACGTCGTTCTGAATGCGAATGAAAGACAACGCGTGTAACAGCATTTCAGCAGCAGAAGTGCCCCCAAAGATGCCTTTTTGGGGGCTTTTCGGTAGTGTTGTTAACAAACGACATGGCCGAAGTTAACGGCGAGGCCGTAGATGCGGGCAATCTCGCAACAATGATAAACGCCAAAATGGCTGACGTTGTTGACTTTCATGCCTCGGTGGCAGTATTCTAATACGTTATCTAGAGACACTACGCTCGACTTCTGAGGCTGCAAACGCCGGATCCTGGTAAAGCTACAGTTATTGCCAGCACGGAGAGGCACTGCGTGATTTGCTCGTCGCATCAGATACGCCTTCCGTTTCTGCTTTGCTTTTTGGCTTTATTTTTAAAGTTGCTATCGAAAAGCGTTCATTGCTGCAACCGAAGCAAAACAAGCCAACAGCCCCTACATGGCCTCAGTGACGTCATTCGGGCCGTCGAAGAACGTCAAACCGGGAAAGAGAGACAAATCTTTTGAGCTAGTTTCCAAGTTATCTGCTGGGCATAGTAATTTTTGGCTGAGGTACTTTGTGACCCTCTAATCTAACTACTGGGTGCGTTGGGTGACTACGTTCTGCAAGCATTTAAGATTTTAAAAAAAGTTGAGAAAAGTTTCTCAGGGTCCCTTTAAACGAATTCTGAGCTATATGCTGTATGCCTGATTAGGCTGGCGCATGAGCTAGGCGTCTTAGGCCTTGGCGCCTTGGCGTTTTTGCCCACGGAGATGAAGCCGTTAGGGGATAGAGGTATACAGCTTTGTTGAGAAAAAGCAGTGCCATAGGAGATTTGAAGGGAGTAGGCCTGTTTTTTTAAGGAATCTATGCTGAAAAAGAAATAAAGTTTAATGCAGAGAGAGGTTTAAGCTACGAATGACGGCGTTAAGACCCAATTTTTATGTTGATTAACATGTGGCTCTTGACTTTCTCGTTTCTTCGTTTGTAGAAATCTAAAGCGTGGGAACTCGTCTGGGCCATAATTTCAATAGAGGTTGTATATGTTTGCCTACCATGCGATTTTACTCGCTCGTCGTAGGGGCTTGTACACGATTAAATTATTTGCTTTCATCGACACATTTTAGTACTCAGACGACTAATGAGCGCACAGGCTTCACGTGTACTACCTCCGTACATAAAGCTACCCCACTTGCTAAACCAAAATTCAAAATTTTGATTGGAGTTTTTGTTTGGCATTTAGAAGAAATATTTTGGGTATAACGGCAGAACTATGCATAATGCAACGCTAACTAAGGCAGAAATATTGCGCTGCAGAAGTTAATAATACTAATGAAAGCGGTGTTGAATATTTCATACTCTTTTCTATTGTTTGATGACGGCATGCAGAACAAAGACAAAGCCAGAAAGCTGGGTTTCAACTGATTTATTCTGCAATTGTATCATATCGAATTGGCGCACCGTGCCTACTTACCAAATGAACCTTCTGCTCACGTTGCTGACTTTCCCGTGGTACGGACGCTGTTTGTTGGCAGGTGGAAAATAACCTTTGATGTCTTGGGTCCCGCTCCTGAAGCTGGGAGGAAGAATAAGATACAATACAAGAACATTCGTTAGAATTTTTGGTGTGGGCTCCAATAAAAGGCGTCATTTCCAGAACTAAGTATGTTTCTTTCGAGGGAGAATTGACAAGACGTTACCACATTAGCACGCCAAGTCCGTTTATTGAGTTTACTTCAGAAGTTACTCTACATTAAATTATCTTGGCTTGCGTAGCAACTCTATTTACCTGAATATAGCACCACGGAAATTTAGCTTTACGTCGATCACCACTAATGCAAGGGATCCACATTTTTGTTATTTCTGAGGCACAGGCTATGGAATGCGTCGCACAGCTTTCGAGGGTGGCATAGTAGGCGGTAGAGACATGTGCAGTTTCTATACCTTCACGCACTGGGTTGTGCCACAAATGGCGTGCTTGAACCCAATGTCCGGAATATATCGCAAGATCAAAGTGTACCCACGTTATTATTTGCGTAAAGCTGAAAGTTTCCCCCTGCTCTTTGTAGACCGTGTTAAGCCGTTCCCTAATGTTTACGTGAAACCATATGGCGCTCAAGTTTCCCTCCCTCCCTCCTTCACTCTCTACGTATAAATGTGGTTTTCAAACGCGGTGAACGACGAGAGAGATTCTTTGCATACGGGAGGGTGAAACAGTTCTACAACAGCCATCACAGAAAACACACGGCCAAGAAAGCTTCCTCAGCAAAACTAAAATTCTCTTCAGCCATTTTTACAACGACGATGTTTGAATTAGGTAATTATAGGGCCACATTTTTAGGACCCCGCTAGGTATTTCTCAACGCGCAACAATCTTGGAGTAATACGGCCGTAATGGGCGATAAAAATACCCTGCTTTCTTTTTTACCGGCCATGATTCTGCTACTTACAGCTTCCGGCGCGCCATTGTATGACGAAACTGCTTTGGCGGAGCCATAAATGTAGCGCTCATGGCATCGATAGCGGGTTTTCCCGTAATTTTCTCCTTCAAGCTATATATGGGGTCTTGGGCAGTAAAAAGCAGCATTTCGAATGTTTGATCGTTTTTTTATTTGTCGGGTCCTTTTATGTTACAAGGTAAACCGTTCCTTAAATTGCTTTCAACCAGGAAGTGGGCACGATTACAGAGCCACATGCCCAACTCTATGAGGAACGTTTCCCAAGCCAAATCTGCGTCGAATTTAAACTATACTTATTCCTGAATCAGGTTGCGTGTGAATAACTACATCTTCTTTGCGCAGAATGCACCATCTTTCGGCGGGCTTCGAACTTATCCAGCTCATTCTAACACTTCAATATTAGTGGTTCTGGTTTAAGGTTAACGTTTTGTCGACACCAAAATGTGCGAGACGCGTGAACGCCAACAGAAAGGAACCAACGGGAGGCTAACGAAAGGATTTGTGTTCGAGATCGCACGGAGCGTGCATGTATTTCAGCGTGTCAGCTTGCTCAGTTTCATTTCATATGCGCTGGGAATACTAGGCTGGCGGGGTGTAAATGGAAGGAAGGGGTGGTGTGCTGTCACCAGGAAACAGGCGCCACAGAAATAGCGCGAGACTGACATCAAACGGTCACTAAGCGAGCTATATATGAATTGCCGAACTCTCAATAAAGGCGATAATACACAGCTACATCGTAGTATAAGTATATTGTGAAGCGGCGCATTGCTTGCGCCTCGATAGTGAGTACGTGAGTATGACACGCGGGTAGATAAGACCGGCGCGCACCAGCAACGCAGAACCCGGATCACAGGCGAGCGCCAGTCCGCTTGCGACGTATTTTGAGAAGTAAAACGAAGAAACGAAAGCGACGAAAGAAATGCAGACACGATGTTTCAGAAAAAAAAAAAATGGTAAAAGTAATTCGGGCGGAAAAAAAAAAGAATCGGAAGCGAAGGAAGAGAACCTAACAGGATGTAGCGGTAAATAAGATGTTCAAAGACATCACCATGGCTTCCGACGTCAAAGCACGTAAGCCCATTTCAGTGACTTGAGAAGTTTCTTTATTTTGTGCAATGAGCAAAGAGCGGCATATTTGCAGGTAATTCAGTAGGTCGGATAAATGAGTGTCGGTGTTTATTTTATTTTTATTTTTTTTAAATACGGACCTTGTCGAGCAGCCATCGCATTTTCTGCAGCTCCAGCTCATATAATAAAACGTTTTTATGTGGTTCAATACAGCTCCGCATACGCGAAAGTAAATTTTAATAGCGACTTGTGTGTGCGTTGTATTTTTAAGGAAATTTTAAAGTCGCAGGGAACAAACTATTTTAAAATTGTTCACTTATGACCAATAGAACACGAATCCACGCATTTGCCGATACCCATGTGTAATAATTCCTGTTGCATTTGATTCAGAGAAGGCTTAAGGAGATCCCATAATTGTTATAAAATGAAAACATCGACGGTTTTTCAACCTCTCAAGAGCTCACGAGCACTCATAAATTTATGTATCTTATCTGAGTAATTTATCACGTAGTCTACGGTGCCTACAGCTAAATGTGTAATCGGCGCGCACTAATTTTACAACGGCCATCGCGAAAACCACTGACGGAAAATACACAAAAAGCGGCAAACTGACAAAACCCACACCATAAAGAACCATATGCAATACCTCTATGCGTAGAGCCTGCGCGCATACTGCAGTGAAGCACGATATCTGGAATGCGCTTAAAAATATGACGAGGGTTGATCTTTTGATGATTGATTTTGGTCCCCTGTTCCAGCATTCCCTCACCTGCATTTCCTCCCGACTTTCTCATTTCAGCAAGGCACAGAAATTACTTCTTTCAGAAAAAAAGTCAGCCCCCAGTGAACGCGCCAGGATTTTCTGTCACGAACAATGATGTACTCTATGCCGACCTTTCTATCCGCAACTAAGCAAGCGCTTTCTATCTTGCAGGCGCATGAAAAAGGATGAAAAGAAACCGATAACCTGGAATGTAGACTAGATGCTAGAATTGATTGATTGATTGATTGATTGATTGATTGATTGATTGATTGATTGATTGATTGATTTATTGGTTTATTGATTGATTGATTGATTGATTGATTGATTGATTGATTGATTGATTGATTGATTGATTGATTGATTGATTGATTGATTGATTGATTGATTGATTGATTGATTGATTGATTGATTGATTGATTGATTGTAGGGTTTAAAGCGCCAACGCAACGCAAGTGATGGGGCGCGCCGTAGTGGAGGGCTCCGGATTCATTTTGACCACTTGACGATCTTTAACGTGCGCCGAAATCTCGTAAGCTAAGGCGTTTTTGCTGTTCTCCTCCATCAGAAAAGCGTTTGCTGCGGCCAGGAATCGCGCCCGCGTCCTCGTGCCCAGCAGCACAAAATCGACTTTTAAGTGCCGTGAAAATGCGTTCAAGAAAAGAATAGCCTAAACGCCGATATTTTTCGGCATAATGTACTGAATTTTGTGCAAGTGTAGCGCCCTTATAGGCCATTTTCTTCTGTGTTCTGTACAGTTGTTTTCAGGATCAGTAACTCACGTAAAATTGCTTACCTTGTACAAAATAGGCCCGCCGATGGTTTAAAAGTTTGTTGCCGTTGGGGCCAAATTTTGGATTGGCATTTACCCCAAAAGATCTAAATGGGCACTTAAGTCTGCTTATGTCCCTTGAAGGCTAAAATCTAGCGATTATCAGAAACTTCGCGGGTACGTCGTGTTCGTGTCTCTTTCTTCTCTTTCGTTTCTTCGTCTTCTGAGGCAAACTTCTCCGACCGCCAGACTGGCAGCAATTCACGTGGCAGCTTCCCACAACCAGAGCTCTCCCTCAGGTGCGCCTGTTCTAATCCCGTGCCGACACGTGCATCTCTCGCGGTTCCCGCTTCAGGCCAATGTTTATTTCGTTCCGCTATAGGGTTCCGGGTCAGCGCTGTGGCAGAGCAGGAACGCCCTTGCCTCCTGCTCTGGCCACCAGGGTTGAAATCCCACACGAACCCAAATGGGATTTTCCTTAATTTCTCTTTAAAGCTGCGGCTATTTTGGTACTATTTGCGTTGACGAACAATCTCGACAACGACTACGGTCACTTACCGCGCTTGATAAGGCATCTAATGTTTTCACGTTATATTTTCAGTGACTGATACAACATGTCGCTTCTTAATGACGAGCGCAGCTTCTTCCTCAAGAAGGCAGGTTGTAAAACTTGCTTGGTGTAAAGGATTGGGGCAGACCCGCTTACAAAGAACTGTCGTGTGCATGATTTGTAACAAAGATCAAGGTCGTAGAGTTCTTTTTTAAGCGTGTGTGCTGCAAGACAAGTTGTTTTTGAAGAGCTGGTTCGTACCGAGTGCACCTTGAGATCGGTTGAAAATGATAACAATGACACAAGTATCTGAGCACGTTAAAGTTCAATAAACTGATACTGTAGGCATGGATATTAAAGGAAACTATAACATTTGGAACTGGAGATGTGGGTATGAAGGCGTTCCTTCCTTATAGCAGTTGTTGGTAGTTACTAGGAGAAAAACGATAACGCCCGTGGTGTTGAGGTTTCAGCGACGTTAAAAATCCCCACGTGGAAAAAATTATGAGCCCCACTAAGGGGCATCCCATAGCCTAGATGTCGCTTCGGCGCGTTAGACTGCCAAAATTTGAATTTTCCAAAGTTACTGAGAGAGATTTACATCCTTCAGTCGACAACAGATGAATGAATGAATGAATGAATGAGTCTTGTTTTTTTGGTAAAATCATGTTCATTTTATCGAAGATTGCTTAAGCGTTACGCCAAAAATGTGCGTTGCGTTTCCACAATGCATGCAATGCGTCGACCGAGGTAAACAAATTGGTTTCGGTTACTCTTACTGTAGCCTCACCTGTTTCCCATGCTCGATTGCTAGCTGTACTTTGGTTTTGGTCGTACAG
This sequence comes from Haemaphysalis longicornis, assembly GCF_048455015.1. Taxonomy (NCBI): domain Eukaryota; kingdom Metazoa; phylum Arthropoda; class Arachnida; order Ixodida; family Ixodidae; genus Haemaphysalis; species Haemaphysalis longicornis. The sequence goes on along the minus strand of NW_027526335.1, from coordinate 27,118,818 downwards.
CCGCGCTTTACAGCCAACTCTTCTAGAAAATGTGCCCCCATGAAGCCCTTCACGCCTGTACCGCAGGCCTTTATTGTAAATATTCGAAAAAAAAAAAGACGAGGTGACTTGAAACATACGACGTGGCTAACGGGTATTGACCAGAATAACTTTAAATGCTTTAATTTGGGCGCCATGCATACAAAAAAGCACCAGATCGAACTTCATGAGCGTCATTGACACTCCACAAAATCTAAACAAATTTGGCCTTGCCGGTGAGCTGATCATCGCTCGAGGGACATTAACTAGTGTAGGGTAGTGACGTCTACTCTAATTTCATGTTGATTTTGAGCAGTCAAATTGCGGCCACTGACTTCACGAAAATAATGGGCTGAAACTTCGGAGCCCAAACGTACTGTTTGTTAGCAATAGCTTGGAAAGAGGTGTCGTCAGTATACAATATTAACAAGATATGGCGTTGGGATCGCGAGTGGATTGCATACAGGCAATTTACCGTTAGTTTTGTTGACAGTACATAAAGGGTAGCTTAGATTATTAGGGATTGGAGAAGTAGTGTTTTGAGAAAGGGCGCGTCTAAGGTTTTGCTACCAACCGCGGCGGCTCTGCGGCTAAGGCGTGCGCTGCTGAGCCCAAGGCCGCGGGTTCGATTTCCGGCCGTGGTGGGATCTTCTCAGATAGCGTCAAAAATCGAAAACGCCCCTGTGTCGAGATTTAGGTTAAAGATTCCCGGGGGTAGAAATTAATCCTGAGCGCTCCACAACGGCACACCTCGAAGCCCAGGTGCAGCTTCGGCGAGTTAAACACCGATAATTTTTTTCGTCTGGGTTTTGCCCAGACGAAAAAGAGGCGGAGGTGGAGGTGCCTAAAAATGTGGGCTGAAAGCAAGGCGCGTGTTGAACATGGGAGCTGCATCTGTCACGAGAAAATAGAATGCCGCTCAACAGATAAGAATACCACAACTTCCAAGAAAAATAGCTGAGAGAAGGTGCAACCTCTTTGTTATGTCGTCTCTGTGGCCACGCGGGCAGCCAGCCAGCCGCCACAGAAAGGCCCGAGGGATGTTTTTTGCGTGGCGCGGTATCTCCCGCCCACAAACAAGCTGGAAGAAAAACTGAAAGTAGCACGGGCAGCCGGGGGGCATGGCTGGGAACACAGACGCCTTTCTACTCACACCTGTTATTTTCTGCGTTTCGCAGAAAGAAAAAAGAAGCGACAAGGAAAAAGGGGAGCTGGTGAGAAACGCGCTCGGAAAACATGGTCCACGGAACCACTGGACGGTCGAGCCAGAGCCCGCTCGATAGACGCGGCTTCCACCCCCACCAGGGGGTTCGGATGTGGCACACGACGAGATAACATCGGACAGCGCGGCCTTCCGAGATTGTAGCGCTCGGGGGCGACCTCCCTCCCTCCCTCTCGGGAGCGCGGGCTGTTGAGGCAATATTGCATCTCGCGCCATCTCATGGCTGGCCGATCAAATATAGCGGCCCCAAGCTGACGCGATCTGATTGAATATGTATCGTCAGCGCCTTGCACGCTGACCGGCGGTGATGTTCGATCAGCCCCCGAGCTCGTCGTACGCGCGCGCGTCCAAGGGAGCTGTGGGAATAACGAGCGCGCTCGCCTTCGTCGCGCGCGCCGCGCTGAAAGACGCTGTTCGGAATACGGTTCTCGCGGCGCGACAAGCGCTGCTTGTTTCTCTGATTGCACCCGGTGGCTCCGGAATCGAACGTTTCTTTCGATATTCTTTTCTCTTATGAGGGCGTCACACTGTTAGCACGCGCTTGTTTCGACTGGTCTCGACGGGGAAGTCGAAAAGGAAGCCAAACGGAAGCACTGCCAGACGTAATTAACGTCGAGAAAAGCGGGAGCGTTTTTCCTTATCTTTTCCAATATTAAGGGTTTTGCACGCTGGAGCTACACCTTGGATATGAAGAGAACTCTAGTGGACGGGCTCGGAATTATTTCGACCACCTGGTATTTAGATCACCTGGTATGAGTAATTTAGACCACCTGTGCAAATTAGACCACCTGTTTAATGAGTAATTTTGACCACCTGCGCTAAAATTTTGAGTTATGAACGCTTTAATTTTTCGCCTTCCTCAGAACAGCGACCGGCAAGTATCGAAGTCGCGTCCTTGGGCTAGTGGCGGCCGCTTTTGTGGTGGAGGCGAAAAGCAAAAACGCCCGTGTGTACGAGATTTTGGGGCACGTTAAAGATCCCCAGGTGGTCAAAATTAATACGGAGCCCTCCATTGCGGCGCGCCTCATCGACTGCGTGGCGTCGCGGCATTAAATCCTACAATCAATCAATCAATCAATTTCGACGAGTTATCCGCCATGATGGTGATTTTTCGTTTGCGGGTAGAGGGGAAGGCAAACGTTTGAGGTAGCAATAGCATTACACTGTGGCAGAGGGCTGAGAGCGTTCGGACCTCTTAATCTGCTCTCCTCTCGGTGTACCGCGTCAAAGAAAGAGTATTTTGATAATGCAAAAATTTGGCAAATGTAATAAACAGGTAACATAGAACGGAATAATTTTGGGCCCCTTCTTGAAGATAAAATAGACATAAAACACCTAGTTTAAGGAACACGAACCTATACCCTGATCTTCTTCTATGATAATGACCCCTGTGAATGCTTCTCCACTACCATCTATTTCTTTACTTTTATTTTGCAGGGAAGCTGTTTACTTCTTTTTGTGTGTGTGTGCGTTCCTAGGGGTTACCCAAGACGGGTATTGTCTGTGTACGTAAATAGGTGTAGAGAGAGACAATTCGCAGTGACAAGTTTTCATAGCTTGACGAGTTCCATAGCACAATGCGTTCCATAGCGCTAGCCTTAACTCGAGAATAGCGAGAGGTGGCCGTCTACGCCAGTACACCGCAGGTGAAGGGAGAGGAAGAACGGAGCCGAGTGAAAGATGCGGCGAATGTCACTGACGTCGTCAACTCTCTCATCACATGGCGGCAAGAACGAGCATCGGAGCACTGCCTAAGAGAAAAAACGAAGCCATTCGTAAGCGTTAGGGCGGATCGCGAATCAAAGCGTCTAAAGCGGTGTGATTACGAAGCCCTTAGGCAACGCAAAGCGGAAGCAAGCCATCTCAAGCGTTCGTTAAAGTGGACATTCACGCTTTTGCATGGCTTTGATTTTGGTTTGATTGATTATGAGGTTTCAACACGCCGACGCTACACAGGTGATAAGGCATGCCGTAGTGAAGGGCTCCGGATTAATTTTGACCACCTGGGGCTCTTTAACGTGCTCCGAAATCTCGACCACACGGGCGGTTTAGCTTTTCGACTCCATCTCAGAAGCGGCCGCCGCGGCCGGGAATCGAACCCACGTCTGCGGGCTCAGCAGCTTGTCCACTGAGCCACCGCGGCGGGTCTTTTGCATTCCCGAAAAATAAGAAGTACTGAGATATATCTGCACTTTTAGGGGCGAAGCTCCTTAAGTCATGGGTCTGTCCATCCCTTGTGTCTCGTGGTACGTGACCGCCGCATGCTTTCGGAGATGTCGCAAAGTGGGCCGCGTTGCACGCGCAAGAACCGGCTGCAACCGGCAGCGCAAACTAGGCACCGGGAGCGCGAGCTTGTCTGTGTTCGCCAACGGAGGCGCAAGCGCACGTGCACTGCGAGGGGGAGATCACGCAAGAGATCACGCCACGAACGCAGGCAGTCGTTCTCGGAGATCGAACGAGACGCAAGGACCTTTGCTCGTTTCCTCTCGTCTTGTTCGGGCACAAGTTCGCCCTAAATAAAAGTTCTTTCTTTACCGTTGTGTCCCATCCTACGTGACAAATTGTGGTGGAGGTGCGGGGTAGTCCCCGATGGCGCGGGGTCTTTCACCAGGTCTGGGCCTGGGAGCATTGACTCCGAAAATAAAAGTTGATTTGTACAATGTACGCACACAGTCTTACGTCTTTCTTAATGATGTAATGGGCGAACTTTCACGGGAGAGTTACGGTTACCGATGATCTCCCCCTCTCGAGCTTCGCCCCACTTATCATCATTCATTCCGTGGATATGGCGTGATTTTTTGTTTCCTGGATGTGTGCAGCTCCGGGAAAAAAATAAAAATAAAACAGCCTTTCGCCATCATGTGAATGAAACAGCGACATGAAATCCGACATATACGAATGCTTCGACGATTGTTTTTTTTTTTTCAGGAAATAGTCATCAATAATTTTGACAACTACGGCACGACTCACAAATTTTATCCAGCATCGACTACTCTACACATACACCTTACTATCGGAATGGGACCTGCCTCTACCCTGGAAAAGCTCGAACGCCTTCGAGTCTATCCGCCACTACGACGAACGCAGGGTGACAAAGGCCGCGGCTGGTGTCAACAACCCGCCAGTTCCCTTCACCAACTCGTCACCAGCGCCTTACTTAACCGAACGATCTTTCCTGTGGTTGGAAACATTGATGAATGCATTTGCACCATTCCCGCAATTCACCGCGACAAAGTGGCTGCATTGTCTACACTGTTGAACATTCCTCATTTTTTGGCAGTCGTCCATATATTGCTCGGGATATGAATTAGGTCATATCTCATGCAAATCGTTACGATAGAACCACTCCCAACAGGTCTCCTACGACTTTTCGCCCTGTCCCTGTATTCCCTGACTCCCAAAAAGCCTGTCACTAATTCTCCTAATCAACTCACTCGACGACACCGCTGGTGTACTCAATAAATAATGTTCTGCTGAGCACGACGTCGCGGGTTCGGTTCCCGGCCGCGGCAGCCGATTTTGTGATGGAGACGAAAAGCAAAAACGCCCCTGTGTACGACATTTCAGCGCACCTTAAAGATCCCCAGGTGGTCAAAATCAATCCGGAGCCTTCCACTACGGTGCGCCTCATCGCCTGCGCTGCGTCGGCGCGTTAAACCCTACAATCAATCAATCCATCAATCCATCAATCAATCAATCAATCAATCAAATAAAACCGGCATAGCTTCTACGTTATTTTGACGCAAGGGCATGCTTGGTGTGTGTAATAATGACAAGCAAATACGCCCGCTCGTTTTTGCCGCAGCCTGGGCACTCGACATTTCGAGCGCAGGGGCTTTTTTGCCTCGAAACGCCTACTGGCACAACAGCGGTTAAATAGCAAAAAATCCCCCCCCCCTCCTTTACTCTGAGATAGCCATCTGTTCGGCTCCGCCAGTCTCAAACAAATGCCCTTCCGACAATCGTAAGGACCTACGGACCTGCCGCCTGCATACCAGATCCTCTGGCCGCTTATAATCACTACGCGCTCTATCCAAATGGAACTCACGTTATGTGAGAATCTCCGGCCGAGAAAGAACTTTCCTGCTACTCTCTATCACAGAGTTGCGCGTACCGCTCGCCCGGCCTCCACGCGTTAAAACTAGTCAGAAAAAAAAAGGTGAGGAGTTAGAATTGTAAACGTAACGAGTTAGGGCTGGGGGTTGTTTGTTTTATTTTAATTCGTATGACATGAGGATGGTCCATACAAGGCCACATATCCTCCTTCTTGGTAGTAGTAGATTGAAAAAAAAAAAAACGACAAAAACTGCTAAACTGCGACAAAATTTACCCTTGCTGCTTAGTTCTAAATAAACGAGTTTGTGCCTTCCCTGCCTTATATCCTCAGGTGATTATGTTCCGTAAGCATTGATTTGTGCAATGAACTGCGCGTGCAACTTTTGAGCCGAATCTTTAACCAATAATTGGGGCGCTTTTCCTTAAGGTAATCATGTACCCTCAGAGCCACAACGTCGTTCAAGTTTTGACCGGGCTCTTGCTGTGAATGTTATCCGTCGTTAACTGGTCGTTCGCTGGAAAAATAAATATTCGGAGCGTACCAGAGAGACTACCACAGTCAGTAGTAAAAAAGGCCGGCAGTGTTAGTAGTGGCGAAGACAGTTGACAAAAAAAAGAGAAAAAACAATGGATAAGGGAAAGCTCCGGCCTGTATTTGCGACATTTTAAACAGAGATGCTAAGAGAGGATCTTGGATGGAAAACCATGCTTAATGACAATTACGTTTGTTGTATAGTATAGAAGACCACCACCGTTTCGTAGTGCGTAACGGCTATGGTAGTGAACAAAAGAAAACATTTGCATGCAAATTTGAAGTAGCGGATTGGGGGCGGGTATAAAAAGAATGAAATATTGAGCTTTACTTCCACAGGAGAAAGCTAAACGAGACGAGAGAGGCGGAAGTGGGGAGCGAGTTGTTCTTACAGCACTATTATGTAGGCCCCTTTGCAATGCGGGTTAGTCTTGTGCGTTTTTCACTTCAGCCGTGGTGGTAAAGAGCATGAAAGGGGAATTGAAAAAAAGGACAGCAAGAGAGAGGGGGAGGGAGAGGGCGCGGAAGAGGCCGGTCAGTGTTAGGCGCGAGTTTACTTTTAATTAGCGGACGCTACAACGGGCCGAGAAAGCAAGCCGTGCGTGCGAGGCTGCTTCTTCCCGTTGTTCTAAGAACCCCGGGCTTGAGAGAACAGCGGGAAGAGAAAGGGTGTCCAGCGGGAAAGCTGACGTTTCCGGACGCGCCTGGAGGTCCTAAGTCAGCGGTCGGGGCCAGCCGCGCTGGAAGGAGTGTTTTTGTTTAACTCGCCGAGCAGATAAAACCGCGAGGAAGGAAACACGGACGTGGCCGACGGAAGTGGATTATCATACGGAGACTTTGTTTTAAAAAAGTAGCCTTTGATAATATTTGTGCTAGCTTTTTATGCTAAATTAGGTAATTTTTATATATATTTTTTTCTGAACATAATTGAACAGCAATAATAAAACACCACGTGAAGACTGCAGCTAGAGAATGGAAAATGTTGGTAGCGGCGTCAACCCGAACGATGTTGAAGTGGATTGCAAACTTTCATTGAAGTTGCAGGGGTCTCTTTTGAAAATGAGGCTTTTTTTCGTTAGCTCTTTTATTTTGAAATGGCCGAAGAAAGTTGTGCTCAGAGACTGTAATTGCGGTGGCTACTTCGAATCGAGTGCTACAAGAATTAACCAACCATTCTCACCATGCTGCAGCTTGTGAATATTACGCAATGTGCATGTTGGCTTCCTTCCTTTTGCATTACACATTGGAAATAATGCAGTTTGATAGCTCAGTGAATTACAAAAAGCGAGGCACAAGAAAGGCTCGTTAAGCAAGTTTTTGCTGAGAAGCAGTGTTATTTTAAAAATAATAATAAAAGAGCAAGTAAAAAAAAAACGAAATTTATATATTTCGATGTTCATTTTGTGACTCTCACACGTAGTTTCGCCGCCGAAAATGGAAGCTTTGTGAGCATTCTTGCGGTGCTGCTAACCCAAATGAAAACATGAAACTCAAAGGGTGGGGTGTCTTCTGCGTGTAATCAATTGTCTATGCAACTGGAGCTGCAGTTCAAAGAACATGACATCCAAGCACACGCATCTTCCATTTGTCCGGAATAGTTACTAGAAAAGTTCAGTGCGAACAATGGGCTGGAAATCTCAAGAAAGGAGTGTTTGCAGAAATATGGGAGAGGCCTTTGTCCTGCAGTGTGCGCTAACAGGGCGAGGACGACTATCGAGAGGCATTAACCACAAATTTTAGGGCGCAGCGCCTTGGTGGCCGCGTCTGTGGTTTCACGGCCCTGATGGCGGTGTAACTGTGCGAACGGTGGGAACACCGAAATGTGAAAGAAAGCAAAGGAGGAGAGTGTCGCGAAATTGTAGGGGAAGGTGGTTCACCGTGGCGGCGCGAGACGCTCCTCCGAAAGTTCGCGGAAGAGGGGGGGGGGGGGGGGAAGGAGAAGGAGAGGGGCATTATGGTGTGCCCGCACGAGAGGAGGCTAGTTTTCGCGACGCTTTGCGAAAACGGGAGGGGGGGGGGGGGGAGGCGTGCGGGTTACGATAATGTCCGTTCACTTCCTAAGACGCAGTTCGCGGACCCTTCCTGAGACGCAGTTTGCGCCGCCGCCGCAGAGGCTTGCCATCGCTGCTGTCGAGAGAACCCACGAGTGAGTGGTGCCTCAGCACACTGCAGTGCTCAGGAGTGAGTGCTGAAGTGCGAGTGAGGCAACCGGTCGTGTGCTTCGCCAGCAGCTTCAGCTAAACGAGCTAGCTGCCCAAGCGGAGGCTGAGCACCGCCGACGCCAGAACCCCGAGTGGGCGCTGAACAATCAGCGAGGCAACCGGTACTTTTGCTTCGCCATCCATTCCAAGTAAACGTTTTCTATAACCATAGGTATATGTCGGTCTGAAATTGTTTACCTTAAGATATTTTGCACAGTCAAAACACCCAAACAGCTGCGCACAAATTTCGCATTAGAGAGTACCGTAACCGCCAGCGCCAATTTTTAATAATTGGTGCTGGCTAGAAAGAAAGAAAGAAAGAAAGAAAGAAAAAAAGAAAGAAAGAAAGAAAGAAAGAAAGAAAGAAAGAAAGAAAGAAAGAAAGAAAGACGGAAGCTCCTGACGGACGACGCTGAACGACAGATCTCAGAACAACATATTCCAAGCGGAAATATCAAGCCAGACAGGTTTCAGGGAAATGTTCTTTCTCAAATACGCCGACGTTCATCTACATAGTTGGGGTGGGTACTTTGTTGCTGCGGGCTTCAAGCCTACTCCGAGTCAAGCCGTAAGGGGAAAAGTTTTGAAACCGCACCGGAGCGTCACCGACAGGATTATACCGCTCAAGTGGCTGTAATGTTTCTTCCTCTCTTTAACAGTTCTTCCAGATTTTTGTGGGCATTCCAAATTGTCCCCATCAATAAAACAGTTTTCAGTATAAACAACACTGGGAGCACGTGTTTCGTTGTAGGCCACATTTCACATTACGATCTACGTTTTCCCACAATGGGTCCCACGTGTGCCTTGGAGGGAGTCTAACGGGGAGAGAGAAAGAGAGATAAAACTTTATTCTGCAGTTCTATTCCGAGCCGTGGTCGAACTGAGAGGTAACTTACTACAGCAACCAGCGATTCTAAATTTCACCGCTTCAAATTGTTAACTATGTAGCACCATGTATGGCGTGTCTCTGACCGATTTTAAAATGGTCTCAAGAGCCCTGAGATTCATGCGTGTCGTGTTTGTATATATTTTGCCATTTCTGCCTTTCATTTCAGAAGGGGTGGCGTATAGCGAACTGCTTGCTTAACCCGTGTTGCGTGCTCGGACTCGCTCCAGCTCATACGTACGCTGTAGGAGGCCGGAGAAGTGTGGTATGCGTAACTAGCGATAAAAAACGAGCGGGGGTTGAAATGAATCTAATGCACTTTCTGTGTCAGCGCATTCACAATTCATAAAGAACGAAGTTTCATTCGTCTATCCCCGAGAATTTGCTTCCATATTTTGTTTAGCCTTCTCGCGCGAATTCGCGTATATTTTAATACGTCTCCGTTTCCCCACAGAAGACTACTAGGGGTGCTAAGTATGTAGCCCTACCAGCGCCATTCAAAAGCGCCCGGGCTTGCTTTCTGCGCCATGCGTTTCTCCGGGCCTTCCTTTGAAAGCCGGGACAGCTAGAGCCCGCGTCGTTTCAAACTTGATATAAGAGCTCTGCAAGCCTGTTCAGTGTGCGGTGTCTTCATTAAAGGGTTTTGAAGACCGGCAGTACGAGCTGTCAGGACGCCATCCTACCGTCCTGTCATGGCGAACTAAATTCCCTTTTATCCTACACTATCTGTAATATTTTTTTTATAATTGATAGCCACCTCAATCTTTGCTCACAGGCTTACGCTATGGGCATGAAGTTCATCTGGTAATACATAAACAAGGGAACCAACAAGGCGTACTTTGCCTTGGAAAATAACAGAAATGTGTTAACGTTGTAATCCAAGTTCCCCTGTCGCGCATTTCTTTAGTCTTGGCGTTCTGTAATCATGAAAGGCCAAAGCTTATATAGCTATTTGAATAGCCTGAGCATATTACTTTACCACGTTTGTCTTTTCAGCAAATACGGTCATTTGGGGTAATAGTACCAATCTTGAAGCACTTATTACCCTTGAGGCGGTAATGAAGTGGTGATAATGTATCACTTTTTTCTCACTGAGATGCATAGGCGTGATTTAGAGCCATTCAAAGAATGCGGCTGTAGTAGCTAGCTGGTTTAGACTTTGCAAAGAGGCTCATAGAAACCAAACGGGACGGGCGAGAGCGGAAACGCTTGCATGACAGAACAAAGGCAGACCCAAGTAACCCGGTACGACGTCGCATACCCATCCACACCCACCACCACCACCACAACAACAAGAATAAAATGTAATTGGAAAGGATAATAACGCCCGTGGAAGGCTATGCAAATGAATAACGGAGAAAAATATGCACGGGTGAGCAGTACATGCCCGAAAATGCAAACTATCACGTAATTGTAGATTGCCTATTTATGTTCGACCTCGATATTCTCCTGTCAATCTCATAGTGTGTCGGGCATTTACGCTGAAGGGAGCAACTATTTCCCCGCTGGCGTTCCGCGATAGAATTTACATTGAGCGCCCACCGTACATCGCACACAGAAGTGTGACAATGCTGCAAATTCTCGGCGCAGCAAAACTATACTACAAAACTTTTTGTAGCTTTACGCTTTGGATTTTATTCAACTTATTAATTTGAAACTCGCATCGACGTTATGTTGCGGCTTGAGCATCTCTTCTTGTGCTGAGCTGGGAACAGACATCAGGATACATTTGTATGCACCTCGCAATTTATTACTAGGTAATTTTTCGGCAGCTGCACTTCTTTTCTGTTTACTCAGTGTCCCAATGCTTGCAACCGCCCTCTACATATATCACTGAAAGCACACAGCCTTCAAAAATTTGTTTTTGCTTGTCCCATAGTAGCATGTGTGTTTTCTTTTTTCTGGAAGGGGGGAGGGGGGGGGGGGGAAGGGGGGAGGGTCTATCGCTTTTACGAGCTTTTCGTCCTTTAATTCGGGGTTCGTCAACCGGTGGGTCTTAGGTTTCAGGGCTTAAAGGCAGGAAAGCATTAGTGCGCATTAAAGGGAGTAGCGACGGGCAGATGAAGCGCGCCCGTGCAAGAAGTAAAACAGAGGGAAAAAAATCGCGGAGTTTGCGCCAACAGTCATTACGCTTTCGTATCAGATTTCCCGCTCCCTATAGCAGCACCGCACCCACGAGATGGCATCCGATACTCCCCGCGCTTCGGACCAGCAAGCTTTGTGCGTGGTTAGATTCTCTTTCTTTGACTCCGAAACAGGCTTTGCCCACAAATATTTTGATGTGGTTCGCAACGGCTGGTAAAAAGTGTTTGCCCTGCCATGTTTATAAGCGCATGAGCACAAGCGCTAAAAATACATGAATGGACATTTAAAGGCCTAAAAAGCGATGAAAATATCCAGTTACTAACATTTGCCTTGCGTTGCCTATATGTTTGTGTGTGTGTGGGGGGGGGGGGGGGGGGGAGGGGGGTGTATACGTGTGGGGTGCGAGTTTGTGTGTACGCCTGTGAGTGAGAAGGGCGGGTGGATGTGGGTGCGCATGTGGATACTACTCGCCTTCGAGATTTTTTATTCGACTATCTTCTCTGCTTCACCTGCGGCGTATATAGACTAAAAGTGTTTGAGATTCGCCAAGTCCAGCCCCAGTGAGGTGGACGTTGCAGAACGTATCTAAGTCGACATCACTTAAAAAGCTCAGTTCGTGGTGCCAGGGAAACGGCACCTAAAAATTCTCATTTCTTGTGGAAACATGCGTTTAAACCCCCCAAAAAGGCAGCGGCTGACCAAACATTCGAGGTGTTAAGCGCAAAACATAATTACACAATTCTTGTGAGTCACTTCACATTCCCGGGAATGCGCTTGCACTCTGTTGCTACGGAAAGGCATATTTTGTAGCGTGAGCTACACTGACCGAGGTTGATCAGTTTCGCGTGGCTCCTGGAGAGCCGTGCTGCGCATGCGCGAGGAGCAGTGACGTCTCACGACGCACAGCTGGCGCACTGGAGCCGCCGCCACCGCGACTGGATTGGATTTGATTGGATTAAATTGGATTGGATCGGATTGAATTGGAAATCGTTTTAGCAGCAGTAAGCATGATAATCAGCTAATCCAAGACAACCAAGAAAACTAAGAATAACCAGCTGATCCTTAGCTCAGTTCCCGTGGTCATGCGTTGTTCGTCCTGAATGACCGGGATAAAGTAATGTGATGCGGTAAAATTTGCAAGTCTTTGCAGAAAGCGTTAGAGTGTGTAATCGGAATTGTCGAAAAAATACGCCCCCATTAGTTACCTAAAAATAGCAGCTGGCCTCAACAATCCCAGAGTAGAAGTGAAGACGATAGCACTCACGGGGGTTGAAAAAAATGATAGTATGATCTTATTTATTGATGAACGCACAGGTAGCCACCATAAAATGGTTTTTATGTATCCTTATGGGACTCGTGAGCTGGTATGGTGGCGCCACTGAAGTGCTGTATTTAGCGCCCTCTTGCGGACAACGAATACATAATCTTTTTGTTCCGCGTGAAGGCGACGTCCTTCACCATCGCATTAGGTGCAGTACGAATATCAGCATGAGAAAGAAACAATGGCCTTTATTCTGTTGTAATGCGACACGAACACCCAAAGGGTACTTTAATAAAGCGAAAAGCTTTCGCAAGAGCGACAGGAAAGCGATTCATCCCAACAGAATCAGTCGTATGCAGGCGCGGGACTGTTTCCGCGTTGCATGAACGCGCTGTCATTTTGCAACGGCTTCAAATGAACACCAGCGACATCGCCCAAATTGAAGATAAATATAAAAAGACAAAAACCCGCGAGCCCACACCGTCTCCTGGAAGCGATGTGTGTGTGTGATATAAGACGCGATCACTCACTCAACCAATAGACAAAGTCCTGTTCTAGGGGCCCCGGGCCCCCGCTAGGGCATTAAATGACGGCGAACGTCCTTGCGGCGCCGGAAACGCTTTGATTTGTTCAGGTTCTGGTCCCGGTCAGGGTAAAACTAGCATCGCCTGCCAGTTGGCGGACAGCTTAACGAAGAGAAGACTGGTGACGCGACTACCACGGTGCGTGCAGAAGCGACTTCCTCCCGTGTAAACTCCACTGTGTCTTTTCCGTGCAAAGAAGTGATTTGCTGTCTGTTGGTGTGTGGAATCACGGCGAAACGTTTGTGTGCATATTGTGACACCCAGGATATGTGGCTTCTAGGTCCCGAAGATTCAGGTTTCTAGTGCAGGTATTTGAAAATACAATCGCGCAGAAAAACTCGATTTGAAACTGCTGAAAGTACGAGTATTTATTGGATGGTCTCAAAAAATATGTCTTGATGCTTTTTAAAAACGCATTCAGAGTTTGATAAACGCGTACTTAATATGCGAATATTTTGGACGTAGATCAGGCTGAGGACGCTTTCACAATAGCCTCGAAACGCTCAGTTACCTTGTTGTTTACCCTTGCATCGCTCAACATTGCCACAAGCACGGACATGGTAGAGCGCACAACGGGACCTATAATTTTGCACAGATGGTTCCGCTCACATTCGTTGTGCCGATGAAAAAAAAAGAACATTTGGAATAGCGGAGATTGTTCCAAAGCTGATAAAGTTGTGCGGGATGTTCGTGTAACTACATTCCAGCGTACGTTATCTGTGTCAGCAAAAATATTTTGGCAACAAGCACCTTTTGAACTCGTTTCCTTGGACCTACTGTGGCAGAAACGCAAACTACAAGTTGTACACGACTATATTGTTGAGATATTTAGGGGCATTTCAATAAAACTACAGATGCAAGTCTCCGAATTGTGGCTGGTGTGTGCCTATCTGTTTATTTCTGTGTCGCTGTGTAGCGTAAATATTTACGTTACTTGTGTTTTGGCCTTAAAGCTTTCTCTACATTTTGCCGGCATGACTACTTACATTGTAAGCATGCATATACATGGGATGCTCCGCGTATTTTGTGATGTATATACGGACGGACCTATACTGCTACCGGAAGGATCTTTGGGGAGCTACAAAAACAAAGACTTGTTCCGTTTTGCTTTATACAAAGCATCTTTTCGCAGCGGCCGCACGCCACGTAGGGTGCAGACACGCAAATGCACCTATGGTTCTGGTATTTTTATTTATTCTCGGGTACTATATGCTTTGTGCACCTCGGCGTGGCAACCAGCTGATCCATGTACTGTCGTGAGGTTTTATTAGGGAACTTAGGGTTTAGAAGCATTTTTAGGTACATGCCACTGAGTTTCAATGAACAGACATTTTTACTGGTTATGAGCATTACATTAATACAACAAAACACGCATTTGCTTCTTTCCGGCAAATTTCTAGGGAGTTGAAATGAGGTGGTATCGAAAATTGCTGTACATATTTTTTATTTTCATCATGCAAATAATGCCACCACCACTGCCGGGTGACGACACGTGTCACTTCAAAACTGCAGTTCACGAGGCCGATAGCACAAAAAATTCCAAGAATAACGCGATAGTAATGAGCACGTTACTCTTAGCTGAAACCGCTATGCCAATTATTCTGCGGTATTAAATCTTAATTGCGGTTCTACAAACGTTTTTGCTGATTTAGAACGCCGCATAACCTTCGCGGGATTTTCCTCAGTCGAACGGCAGAATCACCCCAACCCACTCGATCAGAAGTTCTCTTCCGCATTTGCACGGCTTACCCTCCAGGGTGTACGCCTTGAGTGGATTCACCACCACAAATACTGCCGAGCACCATCCGGTACAGTGCTCTAAACGCCAGGCTTTCGAGTGAAAGGCTTGACTCCCCAACAAAACACACAGGTGTCCGTAAAGCTGTCATAAACTGGCTGCTCGTGCCCCGTCAGGCCCTATATCTCTCTCACCCGCCTTTCGCCACGAGTTAGATAACCAAAAACGACCCCTGCGTTCGAAGAGTTGACAAAGAATTAGCGCAAGTTTCTGATTAACAGCTAGCACTGCTAAAGTAAAGAGAGGAGATATTTTTTCCGACCACCGTTCTTCGTCTACCACACTCCCAAAGTTAGGGAGCATGTATGCACGCAACGTCTCTGGAGAAGGGCCTGTAAAGCGTGCTCTTCCACAAGAAGACTCTTTAGCACAGGCAGCCAGCTTGCAGATGAAGTTACGCACATATCTCGCATATTATTGACATGTTGGGCCGCCGTAATTCATCAAATAATAACTTCGTTGCAGAGCTCGTTAATCAGCATGGAGAATCTGATTGAAGCTGAGATACTCTAAAGGGACAGGCAACCGATTTTTGTGGAGTGCATGTCCGCTAGCTCGTATGAAAGCCAGCATTTTATATAGTCCAGTAACCAAAAGAATTTTTTAAGTAAAATTCCGGAAATGATTTTAATTCGGCACTTAACATCCAGAAATCGGAAATGTGGTGCCATGCAGTACCGAAACATGTCACTATCATACGCATACAAATAACTCCGTCGGTTCCAGTTCGTGAGTCGTGACCGGCGCAAAGAATAGAAAAGACTTCATTTTATTATTCTTTAAGCTGGGGTCAACTGTTTAAATGCCTCTTTTGTTCACGTACAGTGAAAAGCAGGTAAAAGTGTGTGGCCACGTGGATCATGGTCATTGTTGCCAGCATTTGTTTTGATAGCGTACCTAAGGATGGTAGATCTAAATATTCGGCGTTCAAACTTTCCAGGGCCCTAAAAAACGTTTTGGTTTAAAGTATTTTACTAATTCCCTTTCATTTTGGATAGAGAGCTTATAATCCTCAAAAATCGCTTGTCTGTACTTTTAAAGGAGTACCGACACGAAAATTTTATCATCCATTCTTACTACTTTTATCGATGCCTAATGGTCTCGCGATCCCGACACGGCACTTTAAGGAGTACTGACACTAAATTTCTCGCTTTCAGTTTTTATGCTGTAAAGAATACCTATGGGCCCAGTAATTACGAAAATCAAACCGAAAGCCGTCAGCCGCCAGCATATAATTAATTATAGCGCGTTTATTGCAACCAGTTTCAAATTCGGTCACCGCGCGGAAAAATGGCCGTTCGAAGGCCAGTCTGCAAGCGGGTCAGCCTTACGTCACGGTCTCACCCGTGACGTCAGGGACGTTCGCCGCATCGTCTGCTACGATTGCACATGGTTCGCACTCGCCCGCGCAGTCGACATGTCGTCTGAATCGTCAGACTGGGATGAGTCGCTGCCACCCGACAGACAGAACAACTTTATTTGGCCAGGTGATTAGGCCGGCGATGTCTTCGCCGTCATCCGTTTTAATATCACTGTGGCTCGAACCGGCGCAGAGCGTGATAGCAAAAGCTTGTCGTCACTCTTATAATCAATCTGATCGCGAAAAAGAAGTTCCGCATGCGAGAAAGTAGATGTTAGTGTGGTGAAAAATTGTGCTAGGAGTTGTTATCAGCGCTGAATTTAAAAGCGGCGTTCACATATTTGCCGCGATGGTAAGCTTACGCTGACCGGCCGCGGAGGTTCGGCGCTCCGACCCAGCACTGCCGGCACCGCGGCGCGGCGAGCGGCCGAAAGATGCCGCCACCTGCGCGCTAGAATCAAAACAGGCCACGGCAGATGTCTTGGTAACCGATCACTGAAACGGAAATTATCGCCAAAATAAAGCTCCATATGCGAAAAAGGGGATGGTAGTGGGGTGAAAAGTTGTGTTAGGGATGGTCATTCGCAGTTGTACAGATACCGGTGATCAAATATTCGCCACGATACTAAGCCTAAAGTTCCCAACGCAGAAACTGACCCGAGCAACGCCGAGCCCGCTGGCTTGGGCGACAGTTCTTGCGGCCGCCGCCGCGCACGAACTCAGTCCACGTTTAGCGCTGCATGTCGTCGCGTGGAAAATAATGCATCTTGGCGTCGTCGTCGATTTGCTCGGATAGGCTTCCACGAGCAGTACTTCGCATTCCGCGAGCTTGCCGTAGCACAACTTGGGCGAGCTCGGCGACGCGCACCGCCGCGTCACCGCGGTGCCGCGCAGTTTTCGGCACCAGTGCAAGGGAACATCATGCGCCGGCCACGAACTGAAGAGCAAAGACGTCGAACACGCAAAGTGCGCAAAGTTTACAAGCATTGCTCACACAGCTACACCCAAGTCTCCCGCTCAAACGAATACCACCGACAACAGCAGCGCAGGATATCGTTTCCGGTTCCGAAAACGACTATATGACGTCACCCTGAACCGGCCAGACACGCCGGCCGATGTTTCGTCACGCCGAAAGCGATTTCGCTAGTGCTGCCGATTTGTGGAAGCTCGCGGCCGGGACAATCAAAATCGATTTTAGATGTGATTGCGGCCTCGGATCGCTGCAAAAATTTCTGTGAGGCATCTGTACAAACTACTGAAGCCAATTATATCATTTTTTATGGATAAAAATTTGGTGTCAGTACTCCTTTAAATACTTCAGCGCGCGATAATTAAAATATATTTTACAGCCTGAAGACTGTTTGTTTCAATTTCCCACGCTTTCAGCCCGAAATGCGCATATGACAGAATCTCGGCATGACCTAACCGCTTTGTGCGGACGTTAAACACTGCGGAGGCCGGTGGGGGCGTTGTTTCGACCGCGCCGCTGCCGGAGCTGAATGGCTGAGCTGCCTGAAGGTGCTAGGCCTACTATTTCGGGGGAAATTCGATGACCGCTTTCAATAAATGTCCTGGTGGCGACTGCTATTGCGATTGCGAGCTGTGTTATCACTTTCTTTCCCGTGTATGGAACTTTATTTTTGCCAACAGCGCCTTTCTGGGCAGCGGTTATGCCTTTAGCTCTGGCTACGCGCACCCGTTTGTGAATGCGCCGGCGCCCAGTGGCCGCTCGCGGTGCCGCGCACGTGAAGTGACGTCACGAGGTTTTGACGAGCACTGCTCGCGTCACTTCTTTTGTCTACCACGGGATGATGTTACGCTGATGTCAATTTGCTGAGTCCCGCTCTGCGTGCTGTTCCGTTGTCGCGATAAATGAGATCCCATTAAAGTATGTTCTTCGCGTCGCAGGCCGCTCATATTTCAGCCAGGGAATTTTTTGAGCAAAGGAAGCGAACTGTGAAATAATATCAACGACGAAAATTGGTGTCAGTACCCCTTTAAGAAACCCCTTAACAAAAGCGTCTCTCCTCTGTTTGCTTGCCCCACTGTAAAAGTGTGCAAAAGCGGTAGCGATTGGTGAACAGGAAAGCAACACACCACACCACCACAATTCGCGCGAAACGATGTTGACGAACGATATCGAGTTTGCAGATGAATAGGTTTAGAACTTCTACAGTCTTTCCATCACACTCTTTCAGGCAAGGGTCCAGGCCGGTAATGCTGTACACATTACTAACATATGAGGAGTTTTTTTTTTTCGAAATGAGCCAGGTCCACCTAACGCGAATTTTAGTAACAAGCGGAAGTTTGTTACCGGACCTAAATGCAGCGCCATCACAACTCTTATATGATATATTTTTCATGTCAGCTAGGGGAAGTTTATGGCCACAAGTAATTAAAAATTATGCCGTGAATTAAATCATTATTGGGGTGATAAGTTTGAATTTGGTTCGTATTGAATTGAAACACTCAAGTTTATGCCGCTTTCTTATTAAAACGTTATTTAAATTGACTTTCAAGCATTCTGCCCTTGAGTTTTGGTGGTAAAGGGATTAAAAATATGCAACAGGACCTCAAGAACAGTAGAACTATACATGTAGAGCAGGTGAGTCCTCTTGGAACCATTAGTTGCTCTTTTAGAATTCTTACCTAGTGTAATTATCTTTGGCACGCCTCAAGGCACTAACGAAGTAAGCAAGCTCTTCATTGCTTTGCCGTGAATTTCCAAAATGCTTCGCAAGAAGGCTGCTTACATCTTATTCTTCACCTTGATGAAGTGGTTCGTACTCTGAGAGCGGGGTAGGGGGTTTGGAGGATTTGCCAGGGCTTGTAATCGGGGGCTATTTAGTTAGGTACTGAAATGGTAAATATGGGAACAAAGAAATAATAATAGCCACAGTTGTTTCGTATGAACGAGGGATATGAAATGAAATCATTATTTCACATCTCTCTTTCATTTCGTTCACTTTGCCGTAGACATCTGTGGACAGATCTTTCGCCTATCTCCTAATTGCCGCCTGAATTCATATTGAGGCAGCCACGAAACGCACAAGAAAACTCCCGAAAACACCCAGGAAAAGGTCTGGACACTCAAGCGAAAAAAAAAAAAAAAACTCTCATCGGGCAAATGCATTTGGCTTATTTTGATCCGTGAAACAGCAGGATCTGGCACATTTTCGATACAAAGTACGGTCTGCGTACAGGTTTTCAGGGAATTATCTCAACTATTTTCTAGCCATCCCTTCTTTTTGAGGAACCTTGCCGAGTTTTTCTTGTCACTGCCGCTTTATCCGGCTCAGTTTTGGTTTCTAAATCTGGCTCATTTCGAAAAAAAAAAACGCCTTATATGGTCTGTTTTTTGCATTAACGGCCAAACACCTAGTAAAGACGACAGACCATTTGTTGATGTATTCATACGGATGGGATAATTAAATACACTGATTACATTCCAAATAAAGGCTAGTATAAAAAACAGCATCAAAATATTTCCTGTAACGTAAAGTACATATCAAATAAAGCTACTTTGTTATACGCAAAATTTAAACGAATTTCAAATGTTAAAATAGTGAAAATTGATGTTGCCAGCAATTTTTCAAACGCAAAACCGTTACTGTAAAGAAATACAATGCGGGAAATTGACCCCTTTAAGCAAAGGCAACCCACCAGAACGAAACAAACAAAAACACATGAAGTGGAAAGAGATAATGAGAGTGAATAATTGAAATTTGAATAATTGAATAATTGAATAATTTATAATGAGGTTTATTGGCAGGGCTGGCAAGAGGTACCAACGAGGTCTGGCCATTCCCGAGTCCAAACGAGGTCTGGAGTCCGCGCGCAGGTCTCGCGCCGAAGCACTGTCGATGGAGCTGCCGCTGGCTACGGGCGACATATACCCTCTGGGGGATTGATGCCACTCGGAAGGTCAGCCTCCGCTTTAGCCGAAGATATACCCGCTCGGGGAGACTGGAGCTCTTACGGTCGCTCGCTATCTTTGTTACAAATTGAGCAATTCAGAGTGAATAATTGAGAGTGAAAAGTAATAGCGGAAACATCCCAATATTTAATCGTTCAGAGGTTCACGCGACATCCCTCGTCAAACCTACTCTGGAAGTAGTTAGAGAATTTGCGAACACGCGTAGCTTATACACAAAACACTCCATACTTTAGAAGTGTTGTTTCACCACGCTAGTATGCAAACGTCGTAAAGTTCGCGAAATCTATGTCATACCAATGTTCTTCCTACGAA
Organism: Haemaphysalis longicornis; assembly: GCF_048455015.1. Lineage (NCBI taxonomy): Eukaryota > Metazoa > Arthropoda > Arachnida > Ixodida > Ixodidae > Haemaphysalis > Haemaphysalis longicornis. The sequence goes on along the minus strand of NW_027526335.1, from coordinate 27,098,566 downwards.
GGAAACTAGCGACTAACAAAGCAGTAGAACTGAAACAAATTCTTTTCAATCATTTTCTGTCCAGAACAGACAGTGGCGGTCTGAAGAGTGGGTAGAGAAGCCGGTCAGGAGAAAAACCACCGCACAAACCAAACCGGGACACCCACCCACCGTTTACTTCCATAGAATCTCCGCTGAAGCGAACAGCTATCTTTTCCTTCGCTCTCCATTTCATCGCTCCATTTTGGCGCAGTGCCGGTTCATTGTTCCACGCGGAAGGCGATAAGCGTGTCGTAAAAAAATCGTTTCACCGTGGGGTGCGCGACGGCGTCGTTGAAAGGAGCGTCAATTCGAGTGACGCGGTGCACGTCGGAACTGTCACCGGCGAAGCGAAGTTGGCTCCCCGTGGTGGGAGATATTTTGCCCCATCGCGCCACCGACGCTTCACCTCGGTGCTGGAGCGAAGTGCGACTACAAAGACTTTGTTAGCCCGGCTAGTTTGCACCGCTTTGGAATCCTTTGATGCAACGGCTTGACTTTCTTGGATAGATAAGCTCCTCGGCGTACGATTGTTGATGGCGCGGTGTGGCGTTTATACGTTCACTTTTAAGAGACCGGCAGAAAATGCGGGAAAACCGTTCACGCAAAGTATACAACTTTTTTCGTACCTGTTATCACTGCGCAATACCGTACCCATCGTACACGCTGTGGGAGAATTTACCACTCCCCTGTAGTTACGGTCACCTGAGGTGAAACAATACCACGAATTATTTTAGTTTTTATGGGAAGAAACAAAGGGGATGTTGTCCTTTTTTTGTGTGTGTGGTGAATAACCGCATCCTAATCATCGCTCAGTGAATAAACCGGGAATTTAAAAAAGAATGAGGTGTTGCTTTTTTTTTCAATTTATTAAATAGACGTTTATATTTAACGTAATTTTTTTGTAGTTGATGTTTTCGCGGATGATATTTTCACTCTCATGACATCACTGCGGTGTCCTTATATGTAAATAAATTCCCATTCGAATAGAACAATAATCGGTACCGTAGGAGGCTTAAATTTTATTTTATATTTAAAAGCCAGGTAGTGGCCTATGCATGTCTTTTCGTCACGCCTATTCAGATCCGGAACAAATCGTGTATGCTGAGAGGGAGCAGAAGCAGAAATACACAATGACAACTTCAAGGCGTAACGACGCTTGAACAGTATGGTGTCAGGTGAGGTTGCAATCCGTCATTTATAATTTCCCTCTCCTAACAATTTCCGCCGCCCTATTGAAAGAAAAAAAAACAGCGTATGTTCTTAATTCCCGCAGCATACACCATATTTTACACGAAGCTTACGAACAACAAGTTCCTTTCCACGATACTGTATCGCCTGCAATTGACAGTAAATAAAAAGGAATAAAATCTTGATTACTACGAAAAGTCTCACATTACATCTGTACTTCCTGTGTTGAAGTCTGAACAACTAACAATAATAAACACAGTGAAGGCGATGGGTACAAAAAAATAACTAGAAACAGCACTAACAACAAAACAACAAACAAGCAGAGAGAGAGAGAGGAACGAACGTGATGAGAGGCGCAAGCCCCTCAAGATTTCGGTCCTTCGAATCCGAGACGATAGAGCCGGAGGGGGTCGAACGCTCGACCGCTTGGTCGCGTACCGGCGTGCGGCCTATTGAAAGCGACCTGACCCCGGCGTCGGCGAAGGCTTAACAAGTGGCCTGTAGAGCCGCCGGGCGACGGGCTTTGGCGGGCCACTATCGATCTGCTTTGGCCACTCTGCCAAGAGGGAACTCAGCCGCCCTCCTCTACGTCACCTCTTCAGTGCCGCCGTTGCTGCCTTCCCATTCGCGTGCCAGCCGGACCGACGAGAGCCAGCCTATTCCCCCCTCAGATTCGCAAGAAAAACCCAGCACGTTCGCACAACAGCAGGCCAGCCACGCACGGTGGCTGCGCTGTCGAGATATAAGAGTCCGGCAAGCGGAGCGCCCCTTTTTTCAGGCTCCCACGGAGGGTGGCTTCAAGAACAACGCCCGCTCCGACCACGCCGCCACTGACGTTTGACGGCTGGCCGGCCCCCCGCGGTGGTTTGATAGCTCATGTACCTTCGTTGCCGCTCGCGGAATACGAAATGAGGGAGGCCTAAGTGGTGGCCTGTTTTGTGGTCTCTCTTGATACCAACTCGCTTTCGCTGCGTATTACATGACTGTTAATACTTCTTTAGGGGGTCTCTTCTGCATGGCGAAACGGGCGCGATTTCTGTTTGCGTTCTCAGGTGCGTGTTCGGAAGCCTTTCTTCGCTGAGACTTGCGTGCGCTCTTTACGTTCGTCCCCATTACTCACAAAACCCTTTGCTGCTTTTCCCTAACTAAGTTTAATGCCATCGTATTTTTCATCGTTTTGAACCTTGAGCTTTATGGCTGCCAAATGAATCTCATACTTTAAGGGTCGTACATTTATTCTGGGCATTCGACGGCATCTGCGAATACTATGCTACACCAAAAATCACTAATTTATTGCTCTTAACTGCTTCAACTTATGTAAACACACTAGTTCCCGTGAGAGTGCCTCATGTGGACTTGGGCAAAACGTTTTTAGAAGCGGTTTACCTTTAGCGGGCAATGGTTCCTGAATCGCGGGCTGCAGGGCGCATTTCCGAGAAAACCAGCCATGCACGCATGTTAATTACTGCGACGATCACGCTTGCTCGCACTCGGCGTCCGTTTAAAGCGCAGCATACATCAGGCTCGAGCGCTTGTAAATTGCCTCTTATATGACTCCAAACATCATAACGCCACAGCTCCACAGAAGCGGGGGAGCTTTTTTCAACCTTTCTTCACCTGACAAATAGGCTTTCCTTTTTTTCTCTTTACGCAGGCTCTCCAAATTGCAGTTTCATGCCTCGCGAATCTGTTGAAACAAGAAGCCTGGGAGGAAAGACACGGCCTCTGCTGTGATCCTGCAAATGTTCGCTTTTCCGCGAGGCCTCCTCACGCAACCGTCGTCCCTTGCCGTGCACACCAAGCTGTGTGCGCCGGTTATTCATTCTGGAAGCCCGAGGAAGACCATTAATAACCACGGGGTGCCAAAATCTTCCATCCTGGAGGGTTACGAGAAGGCGGAGGGGAGATACGCCGCTTTTGTTTCTCTTTCCCGCCAAATTTTTCTCTTCCTCTCTCTCCCGTGTTCTAGTTCGTTCGCCGGAACACGACTAGAATCAATCAGGCGCACCAGCTTTTGTTGCCCGAAACTTTGCCGGCACGCCTGAAAGCCGCGCCGCACCAAAATAAGGATCACGTCATTCAGTTAAACCCAGCCCGCGGGCGTGGGAAGATGGCGGAGAAAGAGAAAAGTTGCAGGAGGAGAGGACGAAGAAAGAAGGGAAAAAAGGGAGCGATTTGAACTGGTAGCGTAGCAGTTCTTAAGCTTCTGTTTAGTCGGGCGCACCTGTTCCGTTCTTTTCTTTTTGGCCGCTTTTCTTTTTAAGTATCAAGGCTGGCGTCTTGTAGTTCCGTCCGGCTTCCCCTGTCGAAAGTTTTCGTGCGTTTTTGAGATTCTCGCTTATTCTTCTAAACCTTGCATCTTCCATCCGTGGCTGCTCCCAAATTTTGGGCGAATTTGTTCTTGTTCAGAACTTGGAAAATGTCGTGTTTGGGGGCTCGCGCGGAAACAGGCACTGACTTAGAAGAAAAAAGACCACAAAAAGCAATAAAGAAGTGAAAACAGCCCCCAAAAAGATGTACGCGCGTAACGCTGGGAAACAAAGAAAGGTCACCATTGATTAGATAAGAAACTCCGTTTAGAACATTTTGGCTCAAATAAAGCAAATAAGCAGAGTTGGTGACCACACGTGCATAGCAAACCATAAGTAGACTATCCGTGTTGCAGGGCGCATTCAACAGCAATGACCTATACGCAGTGAGAGGTGTAAAATCATATGTGCAACGTAACATAAAAATTTGCTCGCAGGGAATAAACGATAGCCCAACACAGTAGTTTCAGAAAGTCATTGAAAGTATTAACGCTTCATTCTGCAGGGGACTGTACGTGTTGTGTTAGAAAGTTGGGAGGGATATTGATGATGGTGTGGTGTTCGTGCTGATGATGGCGATAAAAATTTTAAGGATGATCATATTTTTATGGGTTTTAGTTGCGTCAATAATTACGTGAGTGCGCCTCCTGCATGCGGGCGTGTATTTGTGTTCGCGTGGGTGTGTGCTGGTCTGTCTGTCTGTCTGTCTGTCTGTCTGTCTGTCTGTCTGTCTGTGTGTCTGTCCATCCGTGCGTCCGCCCGTCCGTCCGTCCGTCCGTCTGTTGACACAATCCTCTTTATTACGCTCTACAGGCGTCCATCTCGGATCCTGATAACCTGAAACTAATTGTGGGGTTAAATCTTGGTGCCTATAGAAGGTACATACTGGCTGTGAGCGTTATGTATATTCTTCACCATATTTACATTCATTTTCCGACCTGTGTCTAACACGTTGCAGTATGTGTACTTCTTGGCTTTCTCCGGCGGAATCTATTCAAAGAAGTATATTCACCGACGTTCCGCAGCGTAGTCCAGCTCATCGCTTATCGAGCTGAGCATTTGTCACGAACACCACAATTTTCATCTCAGCTGCAGGTTAAAACTCGCAGGAACGACCCTCAGTTTTTCTTCTTTCTTTTCGTTGCTAGAGCCAAATGCGCGTGTTCTTAAACTAAAACGTAGGCTGCAGACCTGAAAGCAAAAAAAATTATTTTTGTCTTGAAAGCGTACAGAGTGCGTTCGGCGTACCCGAAATGTCCGGGTTCCGACTGCCCTGAACAGCACACCTGATTGCCTTTTTCTGCCACGCTAATTCGTAGGTACAGAGACCCTCCGTGCTATTTTGCCGGAAGTTTTGGGGTCCATCCAGATACAATGATGGTGTAACTACCTCTTTTTTTATAAAAATAAAGTATCTTGTGCGTTGTGTCCTTTTTGTATTTTTATTCGGCGCGTGCAACACACATACGTCCACCGAATGTTTGACGAGAAAGTACCCGGAAGTACGATTTTCTTTTTGCAAAAGGAAAAAAAAAATGTTTTTGTAAAGGAGAAACAGAATACACGAGAAAAAGATAAAAAGAATGATGGAAGCCGCGGAAATGAATACGCTAGAAAAGGAGAAGGAAATAGCAAGAACCACTTGGGTCCGTTTTGGGAATGGTGCGGAACCCGCGCTGAGTTGAAACTAGCGTGATGCGCTCGACAGGGCTACATCGCCATCGACCAACGCTGAGCGTCGCGTACCAGGTGCGACCAGCTTCCATGCGACGAATAAATCAGCGAATGCATACGCGTGGCGCGATATTGAACCGTCGCCTTGCTCTTTTCATTTCCTTTTCACCGCCATTTCTTTTCGTCTTGTTCATTGCATGTTCGCTGAGAAATTTTGTGTTGCAAAGCTTTATTCGGGCCGTACAAAGTTAAAAAAAGGTTCTGCTAGAATTAGATGGGTCTGGTGCTTATATTTTATTGCTGTACAAAAATTTGTTGCGGAACAAAAAATGTGACTCTTCGACACGGACGTGTTCGTTTGACGACGAACGCCTGTAGTTGTGAAGGAGCGGGAATACATTTGATGAAGTGGTCATGTATTCTTTTAGGTCGGAAGATCAAACTACTTACATTGCTAAACACTAAAAATGTCAAACGATTGGTAGGGTGCTGACGTGAGTCAGGCTTTTCAAGGTAAAACTAAAAGGGATGATTACAACGCGAGTTCTTATTGGTCATTTATTGAGAATTTACCAGCAAGTAGCTTCAACACATACCTTAAAATAATAGGTCAAAGAAATACCCGCATTTTACACACAATTTGATTACTTTTTAAGGTACGACGTTTTACTCTGGGGTGCGAGACCACCTGCAACAGCTGTATCGCATTAATGAATTAGTTCTGGCCAATTAATTTGTTAGTTACTTCACAACTCTGCAGGCCAATGCGCTGGCACAAGCAGGAGCGGGTACACAATTGCGCGACATAATTGCACGGCATAATTGCACGAAACAAGAGACAACAATAAATAAGGCAGGAACATGAAAGTTAGAAAGAAGGTGACGGCACACGTCACCGAGCAAACAATTAAAACGAAAAATGTCAGAGGGCAGTGAATTCCAATGTTCGACCGTTATAGGAGAAAACAACTGAATTTGAAAACATTTGATCGCGCAAAAATCGGGACCAATGAATATTCATGACCATGACATGTATGTCGTGTCGGTAGTGGTTTTACACTGTCAGAGAGATGTATTTTAGGTGCGGAGAACCTCATAACCGCACAATGTCCATAGCATTTACAATCGCAAAAAATCACACAGGCACCGGCAGGATTCGATCCTGTGTCTAGTAGACCAGACAGAGTTAGGGTTAGTGGTCTTACCCATTGGGCGACGACCGTTTTTTTACTTTAATGCATGAAAATTTTAGAAAACTTTAGAAGACAAGACACTTAACACACAATAGGAACACTAACAGACAGCAAAGGGCAAGGACATCAGTCGAACAAAGATCAAAAACAGGCAAGCAAACGCACGCATCCAAAAGAGGCAGCCACTCCGGTGGATCACTAGCCTGCGCAGCATGAACGCTTCGCACCAACGGCGCCTGTGTCCGAAAAATACACTTGGTCGGTCTAGGGGGTTCCGCATGCCGATCAGTCATGCGGCACTTCCACAAGCTAAACAATCCTAGGAGAACAAAAACGTCATAAGCCACCCGGCAGGAAGCGAATGGTGTACGGGGTGATGTCAATGTCCTTTTTTAGTGTCCGCTGCAAAACGTCGCAGAAGAACACAGCGTCCCGGCACAGCACAAAACAATGATCAATTGTCTCTGGTTGATTACAGAGGCGACAGTTGTCCAACCAGGGAATAAACATTCCCTTTTCGCGCAGCCATGTCTTAACTGGGAGTGTGGAAGAATGAAGCTTGAAGAAAAACGTTTTTGCATTTGGCGGAATACACATACTCATTACGCGTTTTAAACATTGCTTTTCTGCGGGCCTAAGTAAGACTGGCGATAAATAGGCACCGGCAATAGACTTTCAACAAGAGTGCTCGTCATAGTTTTCCTTGACAAACTGAACAGATATTCCAAGGGAAACCGCGCGGAAAGAAAGTTAAAAGGCTCCGCGACCTCCTTGAGAAATCCCCATGGAGGCTTCGTATTAACTTCGCCCGTACATATAAGCAAAAAAGGCAAATAAAAACTTATGCGCTGCTGAAGTACAGTTAGTAAAAGTGGGTGATCAACCAATTTGTAGAAGAAAAAACGAGACACAAGTTGGTGCACAAACAAATGCATGAGCCCAACACCCCCTGCCTTTAAAGGAAGAAACAAGTTGTCCGTACGCATAGGTTCCCATTGAGAACCCCACACAAATGTTGCAAAAGCTCTATGTAGGGCCTGAACTTTTGCTCGCGCACAGTGAAGCACTTCAAACACATAAAGGAGCTTTGTGGCAAGGAAGACATTACACACTCTTGCACGTGCAAACACAGAGAGCTCTCGCCCATTCCATGTCTTCTATGCGCGCTTAACTTGCGTAAGCGCTGATGACCAATGAGGCCCTATGTCCCGTATTTGATGCAACGGCACGCCGAAGTACCAAAGTGGGACGCTATTCCAATTAATACCTGTGAATCTGGATGGTTTCGTTCCCCATTGTCCGATCCACAATCCCTTAGTTTTTTTCCATATTAACGTCCGCTACAGACACATCGCAGAACTGCTTAGTCACTGTAAGGGCTTCCTGGACACTCCTTTTGTCAACGCAAAAATACGCTGTATCATCTGAATAAGCAAGCAACTTAACTTCGCATGATTGCAAGAAAAAACCTTCCACTCCTTGACTCAGCTAAATTCTGAGACAGAGAGGCTCGAGGTACAATGCGAACAGCAACGGTGACAGGGGGCAGCCTTGTCCGACAGATGACTTGGTCGCCATCGGCTTAGAAAGAATACGATTGACAATAAGGTGTGTAGTGCACCGATTATAGCACAGCTTGATGCCCTTTATATAACACATCACCTAAGTTGACTGCTGCCAGAAGTGCGAATAAGAAATCGTAACAAACCCGATCAAACGCTTTTGCAAGGTCAATTTGTATTGGGGCTTCCTGATCTACCGAATCAGACACGCACTCCAAGACAGAACGAGCAATATGAATATTTGTGTGAATACTCCTGCCCCGAATACCGCAGGTTTGGTGGGACCCCACTAAACTAGTGATTACAAATTGAAGGAGCCTAGATAAAATTTTTGCAAATATTTTGTAGTCAACGTTGCAGAGGGAGATTGGTCGGTAACCCTCTACATACCTTAGTTTCTCTGCATCTGCAGTTTTGGGGATTAGCACCGTGTGCCCTGAATAAAAGGTTGGCGGCAAGATATTATGATCATAGACAGCCGTAAATACGCCCAAGAGAACTGGAGCAAGGATACCAGAAAACTTCTGATAGAACTCCCCACCAAGGCCATCTATCCCCGGAGCCTTGTTAGTCTTAAGTGCGGAGATGGCATCCTTAACTTCCTCCAGTGTAATAGGCCCTGACACCATCATGCACTCGTCATTTGTAAGCCTGGGAAGTAAGTCAATGAGAGAATGGAACTTTAAATGCCGAGTAATAATACTGGACCTCCCAAATAACGTGCTGTAATGTGGGTGGAAAGCACTGACAATTTCATTTGCTTCAGTATGCCTAACACCTTTATAATAAATTTCAATTATCTCCTCTGCAATTGCGGATTGGCGCTCATCACTAAGACACCGGCGAGAAGGATAACTATAAAAAAACCTTTCAGTTCTGGACTGAATTAAGGCTCCATGATACTTTTCGGTTGCATATTTTCGCAATTGTCCTTTAACAAGCCCAATTTCTTCCAAAGTAGATCCCGCATTGACTGCTTCCAGTTCGTGAAGTGCCACCAATGTACGGGAAAGTTCACGTACATGAAATCGTTTTAAAAACGAAAGCCGAGCTGACTCCTCTATTGCATCATTCCCAATTTCCTGTTTAAATAGATCCCATTTCTGATCAAGAGATAGTTCGGGAGTTTCTCGAATATTGTGTAAGCAATCAGATACCCTCTTACAACAAATTTTGTCAGCCAGTAGAGAGGTATTAGGTTTCCACAGATCCCATTGAGTTGGCTTGTTACGTGGTGTTGACCTACCGAAGTAGATTGACACCATACAGTGGTCAGTAAAAAATATTGGACGTACATTATAGTCCGAAACGCCAGAAACTTCCTCTGCTTTAGAACGATCATGCTAACTGCAGACACAGTTGAAATTGCCTATAAAGAGAACCTTTCGTTGTCACACCAAATCAAACGCCCTGAAGCATCTACTGTTCCTGAGTCCTCTCACATTAAGTGTGGCAGCGTGCAATGCTGTGACATTTGCCATCCCGTTGAAGCATCGTACGCAATTTCTCCTCCAGCTGAACCCCCCTTGCGGCTGGCCTTGGACGTTTGAGGCTTAACTTGCTTCTTGGAACCGGCTAGCGGCACGCATCCACTAACCCCGGTAGCCGTGTCAGCATGGTCCAATACAGTGGACGCCTGCTTTTTGCCGGCACTGGATGGTTTGCTTTCGCTGTCAGCTGGAGCTGGTCTCTTCACCGGTCCACTGCTGGCACCCGAAACGTCCTCACGCAGTACCGAGGCATCCGCCCATGATGGGTATGAAACATCGTCAGCGTCAACATCCCCAGAAGACATGTCGCTGCGATCGCTATTGCTGCCGGAAGGGGCACTACAGTGTGGTCGTCAACCAACGCGTCATTTGGAGGCAGTAGATGCGTGTCCATTTGCTCTTCCTGCTGCTGGTCGCATGACGTTGCCCTAGACTGACTGTGAAGGGAGCCACCATCCTGCTCACGATCTGGTGACACTGGATTTGGACGCATATCCTTGTTTTCTCCTGCTGAAGGAGCCGTAGGCACATCCTTCATGTTTTCCGACAGCATCGACTGGCTAATCTTCCCAGTCGCATCAAAGACCTCCTTGACGTCCATTATATGGGCGGAGAGGTCCTCATCAGTCGATGGTTCCTGACCTTGGCGGAGCTTGTCAGCGTACGTCATGACGCATCTCTCAGCGTGTGACCATATCGCCTACACTCGCTGCACCGAGGTGTTCGGCACTGTCTCTGCACATGTACAATCCTGCTGCAACGCAGACAAAGAGGTTGCCGACCAGAAATCAGAACAGGGCACTGGCTTCCATAAATGTTCCTTCCATAAATGTTCCTTCCAAACTGGCTTCCATAAATGTTCCATAAACAGCGGAGAGTAAGTTGAAAGGAGGAGGAAACGCGGCGCGACGATAATGCGCGGTTTTCGATTTACGATTTCTCAGCTAATACTCATCGCTTTAACAAAATTCTTGCGGGAGGAGATTGCTAATACATTGCTTTATTTGGTTACATGTACATCCACGAATCGGCGGAAGGTATTTCAGGACCCCTTTAAGACCTCCCAATGTCCGTCCGCGTCCATCCGTGCGCGCACCCCCATCCAGCGAAAATCAAGCGAAATTTGATTTGAGCCGTGAGTTGCAGTTTCATTTAGGGAATAATCAAGGTGCAACTCACAGCTCAAATGGAATGACGGTCGGGGCACAAATCGGATGCCACTCGGGGCGCAACTTGGATGTCATTTCGAGTCCCCGTACTCCGCACCCTCGCCATAATCCATGGAGTGGAGACGCTGCTACTTTTTTCAATTATATTCTACTATTTTGGCGGAAGTGTAAAATGTGTGGGTATCGCTCGCGTTTCTTTCTAATTCTCTATGGCCTCATATACTTGGACATGATCAAATTAATGACTGCCCTTATGTGACCATTACATAAAGACATTACGGTAAGCTTCAGGGAAGTTTGCCTGTGGTAATAATTTTAATCCTAGTGAAAAATTTTCTGAGCTTCTTAAAGAAATATTTACAATTCCTTTCTAAAAAAAGTTGAGAGAAGCGGAAAGCTAAGTGCGTGAAACCTTCGCTGAAAGTGCGTCCAGTCGATCGTCAACCCTTCGAAGACCCAAAACGCAAACGCAAAACGAACCCATGCGACGATGTTTCGCGCACTGAGTAAACGCATGTACGAACGATCTAAATATATACCCATACGTGGTTCATAAGACGAAGGTATACTGTTGTACTACTACATGATCGATGCATGTATTGCCTTACCTAGAACCGCTCCTTTTTCGTGATTTTCAAGTAACAGTGCTGTCACAATGGAAGACCGGTTTCGCTCACGCGCCGTGTGTCGAGAGATCTTATCAGAGCTTTGCGGTCGACCAACCGGTTTATGGGAAATGCATAAGTTTTCGACAGAACGCCATCGGTTCCACTAAGAAAGCTTTTGCTCTAATACTTCATCGAAACACCATGAGGCCTTACTCGGAACCTCAACTACCTTCCAGTTGTGTCGCTGGAACTACGTCACTGCACTGCGCCCGACACCAATCGGTAATGCCTTCGTGATGTTACCGCTGCATATCTTCAGAGACGTCGGGTGTATAAGACGCACGAAGGGCCTATGGGTGATAATTTGGAACAGTAGTGCATACGTGATTTCTGTTTCCATTCATTTGGTTATTCGAGAGGCGAAAAAGCGCGAGAACAAATTTCGTTCAAGCACCTGAGTGGCCCAGACTGAAAACGGAAGCGTCTAAATAAATATTCGTGTAGAAACGTAAAAGTCAAGATTTACCAGCTGGGAAAGTAGACTCAAAATTGCAATTTGAACTATCCTCTTGCAGCACTATGTGTAGTACCAGGTTTAGAGATTATAACGTTACGCTACTGAGTGCCCAAATTTATGAGGTAAAATTAAAAAAAAATTCAATAACCTAAACCGCATGACCCAATATTAAAACATGGTGACAAATTAAGAATACATTCCCCTTCAAAATACTAAAATTGATTGATATGGGGTTTAACGCGCCGACGCAACGCAGGCGATGAGGCGCGCCGTAGTGGAGGGCTCCGGATTCTTAAATTGTGACTCTGCAAAATCACATCTTAAACATTGAGAGCGGCAGTTTTTCGGCGTTGTTTTTAGGGCAATATTCCACATATCATATCGTCAGGGGGCGCCTTCATGGATATAATCTGACAAAAAGAAAGGGAAGATCCCCATCAGGTATGTCAATACTTCGCCAGACATCCATAGCAGTTTAAGGGGCACTAGCAGCTGAAATATTTTTGTATTAACGTAAACATTACACGTTTCAAAGCTATTTCGGCTTTTGCTTTTGGTCGACGGCAAAAGATGCTTCATTTTTTAAAGAAATAACTAATCATCGAAACTGGCCACCATTTCTCCCACTTAATTTTCCCAATTACTTTTTTTTTGTCTCAAGAGAGAAAGTCTCATCTCGTGAAGAGGGGGGAATACAGTCATCCAAGCTAGGGAAGACCTGCCGCTTGAGATAGCGAACTTGAGATAAGGAATCTGTGCGATTTCCCAGTATGGCTCTTGACGAGAGGTGGACCATGTAAACGATTTTGCAAATAATATCAAACTTTTGCCTGGGGCTGTAGTATGTAAACATAAACAGAAACAAGAAGCCATAGCTCTTGCATTCGAGCGCAAATCTTCTGACATGGTTTGTGCGAAAACGCAAGACATTTAACCAAAATACAAACTCTAACACACCTTTCCGCCAGTACTATTCAGCGAATTTACTTTAAGAATCTTTAAAGCTGATCAAGTTCGGGCCTTCAAAAAAGTAGATAACACTTCCTGTAATAGTCTCTACCGACAGGGACTAACGTGTTTATGACTTCAGTGTCCCTTTAGAATTTTTGAAGCCAATTCGCTGTTTTTATAGTTCTGATTATTCACAGTACCAACACTTCCAAGAGAAAATATGCTCATATATTTACATAATTCTTTTTACACAACAAGCGTGATGTAAAACGCGAACACGAGTAACGCCCACATCATTCTCGCAGCAGAATGAAATCAAAGTAAATGTTTTGGCTAAATTTAAACTTTTGCCCGCAATGATTTCGATATATATTGTCGCTTTCGGAGAAAATTGGAAAGCATTCAGGATATAGAAAAAGGTTCTATTTCGTCGAAGTAACCATAGCCTCATATTATGAAACATCACTCGAGGATATTTTCTCTCTAAAAACCAATTATATATCGAGTTACTCGGTCAAAAAGCTTTGAGGAGAATTTCGATTAAAAGAGAAACTTGAGCCCTTGGTGTCGACTTTGTAACAGCGTTTTCTTTTTTCTTCAAGTGGCATTGTCTTGCCTGAAGTTTTTGTGAAAAGAAGAACATAGCTGGGGCAAACATACTTTGAATGCTTGGCTAATGTTGAGTGAACTAAGTGCAATAATAGCTAAACGTCCCCTGTAATGGTCTTTCGCGTGATTTCTACTGCAGAGGTTCGTTTGAACTAACTCTTATTCTTTATATGATGTGGTTTATGTCATATTTTTCTAAAATTTCTGCCGCATTGCCTAGGAAATAACTCCACGGCCGTTAGGTATATCAGGAATATAGAAGCACTGTTATCGCAAGAAATATTGGTCAAATTTAGAGTTGGAGTTGCCTGCTATGAAAGGAGAGGTTCTGAGATAACTTGTACTACCCGGATAAGCACGCGTGCCTGTAAAAGCCTCCAAATGTGCTCCAAGTCGCTTTTACTGCGCTTACGTTTTGGAATAATGCAAGCGTGTGGTTGATTACAAACTTACGGGCAGCAATGTTAGTTCCCACCACGGCGAAAACCGCCGCCTACTTTGATATTTAATCTATAACGCACGCTGCCACAATATCTTGTTTAATTTATTCAGTAATTAACCCTCGTGGTTACGTAGTGGTTTAAAGGGACACCGGAACACTTTTTCATTTTTTTCAAATCCTAAATTCTTGCAGTACGTAGTCACCCAGCACAATTGGGTCGCAATGTACCTCAGCCAAAAATTACCGCTCTTTGCCCATCAGATAACTTCGAAACTCGCCCCAAAGATTTTTCTTTCTTTCCCGGTCTTGACGTTCTTCAACGGCTCTAATTATCTCACTAAAGCAATGTAGCGGCTGTTGGGCGGTTTTTCTTCAGTTGCAGCAATGGAAGGCAGAAATGGAAGGCGTATCTGGCGCGAGGAGCTAACCACGCAGTGCCGCTCCGTGCTGGCAATAATTGTAGCTTTCGCAGTGGTTCCAGACGTGAAGGAAAGAGTGAAAGCGCTTATCAAAAGTGTTGCAGGGTCCCTTTAGGCGGCCGAGTTGCTATACCTCAACGGGACAGTTCCTGGTCGCTTAAGCTGAACTACCGACGTAGGCGAAATGCAAGACCCTCTGTCTGTACAAAGATTCTGGCGCACCTTAAAACGTGTAAGGTGGTCCAAATTTCCCATTCCCGACCAGAACAGGGCACTCGAGGGCCCATGTGCCAGAACACTAATTAGGTGAAATCAAAGTTGGCGTATTTATTTTCTCCTCGCAATTCTCTGGCTTCCCATCGAATTCCAAGACAACGCTATTGCAAGGGTAAACACGAGAAAGCCTCAGGACAGGAGCTGTACATTCCTTAAAGAACAAAGCAACACTTTGGTCATTGGCCAGTCATGCGGGAACACTCGTAACTACAGCTTCATGAGCAGTTGTAAAATGGTTTATTACGAAACTACGTTCACCTATATTAACGGTTGAACCTGCACTAAGCTGGTTACGAATACAGAAACATGCCACGGTGTCTCGGTGTCTCTACACAGTGGTCTACGAAGGGTGAGAGAGAGAGAGAGAGAGAGAGAGAGAGAGAGAGAGAGAGAGAGAGAGAGAGAGAGAGAGAGAGAGAGAGAGAGAGAGAGAGAGGAAGTGAGCATGTTTTAGTGCCGCGTGTGATGCAGCGTGTGATCTCCCAGGTAGCAGCAGGAGACAGTGGAAGAAGGCTGCGCGCCGGAGTAGCAAAAACGGTACCCCTTTATTTTGGTTTGGCCGCGGGCCATGCTTTTACTAATTTTGTGCACAATCTGACCCACAGAAAAAGTTGGAAGTTGGGCAAGTTGGTAATGGGCCATCTTACGAACAACTGAGCACAAATTGTGATGTCCGCTGTTGCTGATCTTGACAATTTTTTCTCGCCGGATTACTTTTTAGGTGCCATTTATTTATTTTTTACGTCCATGGTTACCCTAACTTTCCACTTCACCCAATCTGTCAAAGTATTAATTCATTCGAAGATGCACAGCAGCATGCAAATTGAAGGACCCGGTACGCAGCAGCGCTGAATATGCGCAGCCCCGCGAACTCACGCAGACACTTTTACAGAGATACACGCGCGCAATCATGGCGAGAAAAGAAAAGGCCGCAAAGCGACGGCAGGCAGGCCTCTTCGATGAAAGTGCGCGCAGCGGCGTGGCAAGTCCCCTGTGGCCAGGACGCCGCCGCCGCTGGCGAAGAGGGTCGGCCGCGGAGCTGGCGGAGAGCGGCCCGGCGGCATCCCGTGTCATCGATTAGTGCTGTCACGCGACGCGCTTTTCACATCGATCGCGGGCCACAACGCCGCGCGCAGCAAGCAACGATTCGTCGCGCGCCCACTTACTCGGCCGCTCGCCCAATTTTCAAAGTCCGCGCCTCTCCTTCCCTGCCCAGTGCTGTCTCGCGGTTCTCTTCTTCGCCCCGTCTCTCCTCTCCCGACAGCACCTTCCCTTCATCGCTGGGGACGTTCTCCCCCGTCGCGGCCAGGACGCAGCGAACCCCTAGGTTCCTCGGTCTGTCACCTTATCTCCCTACCCTACCAGGGCGTGCCGCTCCAACCTTTCCGGCCGTCTCACAAAAGCGCCCCTTAACTCCCCTCTATGAGCATGGGAAGACGTCGGACGCCGGTCTCCTTCTCCAACCAACGGCAGTGTTTCTCTCGTCTACTTAGTAACCAAGCAGAGCTTAGAAGTAATACATTTTAATGCGTAGTATTCTTTGCCGAGAACCCCCTCAGCCAGGACCGTGTAATGCCCTGAATTTGCACAAAAATGCAGATATCGTGGAAGTTCCACCTGTAATAGTTATAATGGCGTAAATGATGATAACTGGTCGCACGAAATTTTGAAGAACTAAAAAATTAGAAAAATAGAAAAAATTAAGGAAACTGGTGAACCGTGTAGCGCCCTGCATTTCCACAATAATGTAGTGCCCTGCATTTCCACAATAATGTAAATTATCCGAAAGTTCCAAATCTAGTCGTTATAATAGCGTAAATTGATATAATTGGTTGGACGAAATTTTGAAAAATGAAACGCAAACAAATATTTAAAAAAATACGGAAAATGGCCGAGCGTTTAACGCATGGCATTTCGACAATAATGCAGATTTCGCGACAGTTTCACCTGTAATCGTTATAGTAAATGGAGATAATTGGTCGAACGTAATTTCGAAAAACTGAAAAAATTAGAAAAACATAAAATAATTACGGAAACTGGCGAACCGTATAACACCGTGCATTTCTGCAATAATGAAGATTTCGCGAACGTTCCAAATGTAATCGCTATAATAGCCCAAATGGAGATAATGTTTTCGCTGGATTTAGAAAAACCAGAAAATTTGGCTGGAAAAATCTCACAATCAAGACAAGCAGCATAAGATTCCTACGCATTAGCAGGTAAATTTCTGAATTTCTGAAGACTTTTTTATGACTCTGTTGTTTCTGATTTGTTTGTGTTAAATGTACATTTTAACATTTGTCTGGAGCCTTATCCACACGTTTGTGCTGGTTGGAGTGTGTTCCGTACGAAGTATCGTTAAACCGTAAACGCAGAAAACGCAACAAACGCAAGCGTGGCTCCTCAGAGGATGTAGCGTTCCCTTGCTTATGTTCTTCCACGTAATTTGCTTTCTGTCTCTTTCTTTCTCATGTGCTTAACCAGTTTTTAATCACAGTAGCTCTAAAGGATGACAAGTGGGGCTAGTGGGTATCTTCTGGAATTGCGCTGGACCTACCTACGACGAAAGTGGGCGACATGAGGACGCGACGGTGCGCATATTCATAATACGTTTGATTCGATGTTATCCAAGTGCAGTTCGGAGGAGGATAAAGGAGTTCGCCTGTATTCCAGGCAAAAGTTTCAAATTTCCTAAACGTAGCGTTACTTTTCTTTTTAGCTCTTATATTTTGATGGGACGGCCGTATTCAAACTAACTGCCCGTGATCCTTGCACGGGTAGGATTAAGTGGTTATGCGTTGAGTTCCATGCGGGGTACTTGCGGGTGTAGGAGAACACGCCAATGCCCATCTTTCAACGTGGAATAGGAAAAGTTCGTTCGGGGCCTCCGACAGCCCGTATGTGTTCGGTATGCTCGAATGCTGCCTGTTTACCTACAAAAACTGTCTCTCTTCTGGCATGGCGACGGATGCGGCCTACTTCAGGACAGCTTCGCGATCACCAAATGTTATTTCAACGACTGACCAACTACACGTTTCTTTGTTTCTCTTGTCTTCCAGGGCTCATTCCTGTTTACTTTCTTGGTTTTTTTGCACACAGGATGTTTTTAATCAGTGAGGTTCATTTTGTACGCTCACTTTATAGGAAACTTGGCGCAGGAGGCGTCGAACCAACATTTTTCAGCAAGGTCGTTAAGGCAATGGGAAGGCAGCGATGGAAGGGGCATCAGCAGCCTGGCGACGGTCTGCTGTTGATGATCTCACGGTAGCTGTGCTTCGGTGGTTTTCTTCTCGTTCCAAAACAAAGAAAACCACTGATATAGGTACATCCCGTAAAAGTCTTGACAGATTGTGTTTGTTGCTGCTTGGAGAATTTCCAATATATCTCACCTCTTTGTAAATAAATGTTTTATTTACGCTTTTCATCAGCCACTATGTTATTTGCAGAGCCTTCACAGGGGCCACCCAAAAGTTATGGCATGTCGTGAACCCGCGCGAATGGTTTACAACTTCTTCCATTGTTGTCCCTTCGTAATGTCCTTCGTGACGCTCCTAACTGCCGCTTTATTCGTGTTTGGCGCCTCACTTCTACTCTCTCGGGAATCCTTCCTTTTCTTTTCACTCCTCGCCGCATTTCGAATGATACGATGAGCGTGTACAGACTCCTCGGGGGTGCTTGCTGTCAGTTCATAGGTCCCTCGGGACCTGGCGGCTGCCGCCAGGAGCGCCGCCCCGTGGTTCTTCTGTGTGGGATCCTTTGCGAACGTGGTTTGAGGCTCTCGTCCCGCGAAAGCTGTTTGCTCCCAACACTTCGCGATTGTTTGCCCGGGCTTTGTCTATGTGCTCCAGTGCGGCTTCCTTCGTTCTCCTCCGTTTTCATCCCGCTATGTTCGCTTCTGTCTTTTACCTCATTTCATCTTCCATTGCTTTCGCCGCGTTCTTTGTTACATTGCTCTATAAGTCTTGTACTTCATTTCCTTTAGCGTTATTTGAGGCATGGTTTATGATTTCTCTACCGGCGGCTCCGGAGGTTTGTCTCAATTTGCGTCAAGTATATTGTGGTGGCGCCCGTCTGTTTCCCCTCTGTATTCCTTTTCTGTCGTCCAGTGATAATACTGACGCCTTTACGTCTCTGTCCCTTCTGTTTACTAGTGGAGACGTCTTGTACCATTTTGGCGGTTGCTCGCCTATTTTGCTTGCTTCAGTAATGTTGCGAAAGGTATTACGCTCTTTTTTTTTGGTTCCCGCTTTTTTTTTAACACGAACGTGTTTTATTTCCGCGTACACGAAGATTTCGCTGACGTCATGTCCGTCACGGAATTGACGCCAGTACAACGAAGCAAGTGGCTTGTAAAGGGTGCACCCCTGCACACAGGGTCTACTTGCGGGGAAGCAACCTTTAGTACTAAAGAGTTCGTTATACCAGAGTCCTTCAACGACTGTGGTTATACTTAGGGCTGTTCGTTTTCGAGTTTTATAGTTTAACGCGAAAGTGTTTTATGCCACGATACCCCAAGATTTCACTGATGTCATATCCGTCACGGAAATCACGCCAGTACACCTTTGCCGAAACGACCCGCCAGCATGACGTCGCTCGCCAAGCACACCCACGGCAGCCGCCGACCCGCAAATCCTACTCAGCTGCAGATTTCGCTGCACATTTCACTTTCGTGTTTTACTGATTCCTATGACCGAGGAATCAAGTATAGTGTTTTCTTTACATTTGACACTGCTTTGAGGGTATCATCACTAGCCTTCTTTTGTTTGCCTCTATGCTTCGCGCGCTTGCTAAAACGTATTTCAGATCATGCGTGTCAGGCCTCAATTACCCAGACACAATATTGCACTTTTTGTCTACTCTGCTAATAACAAATGGAACACCCACATTCTCAGATTTATTACTATTCATGCAGAGCGATAATATTGTTCGATACTGCGACAACAAAACGCAGCAGAAATTGGGCTTGCTTATTTTTAATTCACTATCTCATAAAATCTCCCGGAGGACTATTTTTTTTCTTCGATTTGTCAGTTTCTCGTGAGCATTTACCTGACTCTCTGTGGCTTGAACCACGGGGTATATCTCTCGTGGGATTGCTTATCGTTTCTGCGTTCGCTTTTGAAAAGGAATCGCGATCTGCCGAGCAAAGCTCGTTGGAGGAAGAAAAATCCCCGAGCTGGGATTACTGTGTCGCCGCTTTGCCTCGTCGCAATTCCGTTGAAAGCGCCGCGTGGATTGTCTGTCGCACACCTCGCACCTGGAGCGATCGATGTAGTCTTATTACCACCTCAAAGCTGCTTGCTTTCATTTACCACGCACGCAGCGCAGCCAATAGCTCGAGAAATAAAAAAAAAGTACACAAACGCTAGAAAAAGCGCAATCGAGCTTGCCCAAAAAATGTAAGGTAACAGCGCAAAAGGCGAAAGCCCGCAGCCAGGGTATCTCGGAGAAGAGCGAGTGCCATGATGTCTCGTATATTCGCCGCTTATAACGGCGCCGTTCGTTTTCGAGACAATTTGCGCTGTCGGTGTCCCCGCCTGAGAGGAGCGAATATGTAGCGGTGGGTCCGGACATTTGTGAAATGTTTCCTTTGGAAAATTGATTCGAGCTTTGGTTCTTGTGTGACTGCGCGTGCTGTGAGTCCTCTTTGATTCGACGTTTCTTTTTTTTTTTCATAAGTGTGTGTGTATGGGGGGGGGGGGGGGGTAGGAGGAGGAGAAGAGTGTCTCACAATTCGTTGTTTCGCCCTGGGCTGTTTCAATGTAAAATATACGCTATATTGATTCATGGGCTTTGTCTTTACAGTGAGTGACCTGAACATGCAGAATATATAGTTATTGAACCATTTAGAATCTATCTTTTTATTGTCAACCGTAACACGATATTTCTAGCATGCAAAAAATATCTGCCCTCTTGGTTCGCCGGCTTTGCCTTTTCAGTGACTGGTCCAAACAAGTAAAATACATAGTTCTTCAAACATTTATAATACACCTTACTGATGTCAACTACAGCGTATTTTTAGTATACAAACAATATTACTTGAACACTTGAGATTAAGGGACCGGCGAATAGTGGTAACACAAATGAAGTTCAGAAAAAACATTACATTGGCATGATCAACCCAAACGAAAATGAATGCAAAATTTAGGAAGCTCTGAGCTTTTATCTATGAACTCTTGTTACTGAGAAAAATGCGAGGGCCAATGTTTTGCCAGCTTTCTCTATTAGCTGAAATTCAAAACAGCGCAAAAAGACGGGACAAGAAACGACGACAGACGGCGCTGACAAGCAACTGGTTGGTTTATTCCGCGGCTTGCGAAATATACCCAAGAAAGGAAGGCGAGAAGGAATCATGATAAAAAGGAAGTGCATCCAACATTCCACACAAAACACAATATCTACACAAGTGCATTGACCAAAAAGTTAGCAATGCTGATTCAGCGCAGCCATATAAGACGTGGCCAGAGGCGCGAGGCAAGCAAAGGCAATCCTGGTCAGTTCAGCTTGGTTTTTTTATGAATCCAGATAGCGGATTTCCTTACCTAGTAATTCAACAGACGGCTTACTAACACAATGGCCACCTGCCTTGCCAATGAGGTAAGCTTCATAGATTTCACGCTCGCGCTGACCAGGATTGCCTTTCCTTGCCTCGCACCTCTGGGCACGTCTTATATGGCTGCGCTGAATAAGCATTGCTAACTTTTTGGTCAGTGCACGTGTATAGATCTTGTGTTTTGTGTGTATTGTGGGATGCACTTCATTTTTATCATGTTTCCTTCTCGCCTTCCTTCTTTATTTGTATTTCGCAAGCCCCGGAATAAACCAACCAGTGTCTAGTCAGCGCCGTGTGTCGTCGTTTCTTGTCCCGTCTTTTTGCGCTGTTTTGAATTTCAGTTAGTATGCACCGTCTAGCCCAAACCACCGTTCTAACGCAGTCTCTATTAGCACACCCAATGATTCGAAACCCTGCCGATACGCGTACGGCCAAGCGCCGATGGGGTACTCGCAGTCGCAACTGCGCGAATCACCGCAAATGAGAAAGCTTACGAATCGGCGGCGTAACTCGAATCCCCGAACAAGCGCGAGAAAGCGCAAAATTATAGAAAACGAGGGGACCTAGAAAAAAAAAATAAAGGACTTGCTGCAGACGACTGAAGCCGCTCGGAAGGATGAAGAGACAAAGGAAGGACGTCGGGAAGAAAAACAGGAGCGCAGTAGCAGCACACCAGGAAGAATCCCAACAGCACTCGAGAGGCAAAAAAAAGGCGCTCGGCGCCGGTATAAATTATAAAGCTGGAGCGGCAGCAAGCACCGGTGAGCCAAGTGCGTCTGCGTGAAGCACAATGCTCGCGCGGCGGTTGGGTATAGTGTTCGAAGCGACGGTGGCAAGCATCGTAGCGGCTGCAGCCGCCCCGTTGGTGGGCTGTGTGGCCGGCCTGAAATATTCACGTCGGCCTGTGCACGGCGGCTGGCGGAGGTGGGAAAGCGGGTTTCTGAGAGGAGCGCCGCGGTGTTTTATTTACGCGGGTGATAAATAAAGAGAGGCGACGCTTCCCTCGCCAGCAGTGCGCGGCCGGCACTCGCTGGTTGCGCGACTGGGGAACAGACGGATGACTCCCCCCAGTTCGGTTAGTTAACTCGGCAACCTGTGTCACCTGACAAACTGTCCCCCCCCCCCCCCCCCCACCCCCTTCCCCCCGTTGGCCGCTTTCCCGCGGTGCGTGCGTGTGTGCGTAGGTGCGCGCGCGCAGGGGCTGCCGTCGCGCAGGCGTTGGTGTTTTATAGCCGCCTCTTCCGGGTTGTACTGGGTGTGCGTCGCCCTCCAGCCCTCCCTCCTCTCTTCTTACGTATTTTTCTTATTTCTCGTGTTTGTAAGTTTTTACCTATTTTTGTGATCCGTTATTGCGCGCGTCGAGGTAATGAAAAAAAGATGCACTGGCGTTTCTTTTTTTTTTTTTCGGTGCTCCTAATTTTCTTCCGGATGTCGGTGGCGGAGCGGGATGCTCTGCTTCTACTTCCGACTAGTCGGAAGATCAGCGGAGCGTCTGGGCGGTTCCGCTGTTCGACTCCTGGTCGAGGGTCGACATGCGAATGCTTCCACGGCGATGCGGGAGTTCCCGTCGCGAGGCTTACATCCTGGGTCGGCTAACCAGCGACGAAAGCTTTAGTACATATCAATATACTAGAAATCAATATATTATGTTTCACTTGTACTTTATATATATTTCATAGTAATGGTATCACATCGCAGTGCTTCTGATAGCCCGCGTCGTCTTGCATTATCTTCTGTAATGCAACAATCACTAGGTTGCATTTACCTCCTCTAGAACAATGAGAAATGTAAATACGTCTTTCTTGGTCAGGAAAAAAAAGAAAGCAAATCAATATCGATCAATTATATACCATCGAAGAGTAAACAGGAATCGACAAAGTCTTTGTGCTGGCACACTTTCCCTTCCAGAAAACAACCCTTTTGTTCGCTACAACCTACAGCCTTAGAGAAGCCGTTTTGCATTCGGCCTGACCTCAGTGCAGTTGTCACCCCCGAGATTGAACCATCGTGTCAATCTCGGCAGCGGAACGCCTTAGTCACTGTTCCAGCGGGAAGCGAGGGGTCTTAATTAATCGAACATGACTCTTTCCCTTCGGAGAACCGGGCGGCTTGTTATAGCGAGCGTTATTCTCCTGGAGCGCGAAGGAAGGTGCACATAAATCATTACTGTTCCCACCGGCATGTTCCGACGCAAGTGGCACGACAAGAGGGCGTGGCTCTGAGCACTTTATTGCGCCCGTCGCCCCTGTCGGCCCAGTGCTGCGTCACGGACGGCAAAGGAAGAAACGAAAGGGCGTATGCTTCTAGCATGTTGCGTGCTTTTTCGGCAGATGCGTAAACGTCGGCATTGCGTTTTGCGTGTCCTTGCACGCTGGTACGTGTATATATATATATATATATATATATATATATATATATATATATATATATATATATATATATATATATATATATATATATATATATATCTTCGCTACCTAATAACCACCCTAAAACACGCCCCTCCGGAACTCAAATACATTTATACCACGCTCGTCCGCCCCAAATTAGAGTACGCTTCAGCAATCCGGGACCCTTACCAAACCTACCTCATCGATCAACTGGAAGCCATTCAAAATCGCGCCGTTAGGTTTACATCTTCTGACTTCTCTTCCTTCACAAGTGTCACAGAATTAAAACAACGTGCCAACCTTCCTCTCCTTGGCCCTATTTCATAGATACTATCATTCCCTCTCACCCAGTAAGTACATTACCCCCACCCACAAACTTCTTGCCGCAGTAATAATTCAATGCAACTATCATATTCTCGCCCCAGAACAGCCACATTCGCAAACTCATTCTTTATAACCTGTGCAAAACTTTGGAATAATCTACCTGCCTATGTTGTAGCTTCATTCTAGTTCATACGAAACTGTGCTATATTGACCTTGGTGCTATGTTATCTACAAATTCTACAACTTGCATATTGCTTTGAGACTCATGCCTTGTATTTTTTTCTTTTATTCACTGTACTACTATTTGTTTTTTTATATTTGCCTTACCCACCCCTCATGTAATGCCCGTTTTCCATGGGGCCCTTCAGGTAACGAAAATAAATAAATTATATATAGGGCGCAATAAAACTTGGAAGATGGTCGGGAACACAAGAAACTTCTAACAACGTAGCCACGTGATTGTTACCATTGTTTCAACAACGAGACGTAGACAGGATGATGATGATGATGCTGGTGGTGGTGGTGGTATATATAGCATTAGGGACCGTACGTAGACGTCCCCCCCCCCCCCCAAAAAATTAAGTGAATGCATTTACGTGTTATACCGGCAACTATACCAACAGGTGGAAGCAAGAATACAAGTCTTGTCCGGTCACCGTTTATTATTGCATCTACAGTTAGATTTCCTTTTCTAAACCACCGATGTTGGTTTTAATCCGTAATTTTTCATTTGTCTCTCTGCTTTCTACACGGGGCACCACAAGCCATTGCACCAATTTTTCAGCGCATGCCCCTTCCGATAGCTCGACTGAATCTTGCACGCTGGGGCACTAGCCCATTCTAGCATTTCACCGGTGCTTCCATGAGTATTCCTTCACTCTGGAATCGCATAGCCTACAATTCTCTCGCCAAGGAACTTTAAACAATAAATTTCAGCTGACAGCTGAGCCTTCCCTTTGTGCAACTTACCCATTTATTCGCCTATATCTACAATTTCGTCTTACCTAGAATATCCAATACATTTTCTAAACATTTCATCCCATACCCAAAGCCGAATAGCATACTTAAAATAAAAATCACGTTTTACCTTTGTTTACTATCGCCCGGGGCTGTCATGCTTATAACGCCACACTTATTCTCCCTAAGCGCATGCTTCTCGTTTCTGTATCACCTGTGTTTAAGTGGCATGGCTAAGGGTAGGAAGACATTCAAGAGTGTTTTAAGTGGCTGCGCCTTACCTGAAATTGACGAGCTACTTTCGCCGCCAGAACAATGTTTAACTTAACGAACTTGTTGGGCAACTTGGAGCTTCATAGTTAGAAGAACCAAAGGGCAGATTTTAACCGAGCACAGCAGTGCCACCTTCCTGCCTGTTGTGCTCGCCTTCAGTTAAAGCGTCGTACTTAGCCCGTTCTAACAACTTTATTGCTCCCCCTGAAGGGGTCGTCAACTGTGCTAGAACAGTGGTGTTATTCGGCAATCTGCTACGTGCTCGAGGTACTTAAAAAAAAAACTTATCAAAATGTCAAACCGAGTCGACGACAAGAGACGGCTGCGTCATGGCCAAGGTTTACTACTCAACGCTAAGCCCCGGGTTCGATCCCGTACATTGGCCTTTTGATAGAGGCAAGTAAAATGCCCTTCGTAAGCAAGACAGTTTAGCGAACATTAAAAATATCCAGTTAATGTAAACTTTGATTCACTTTGCACTATGGATTTTCTGACAGTGGTTGTATCAATTAGTTAAATGATAAGAAAAAAACTCGCCTACTTAAGTGGAAGAACAATCTTTTTTTTCTATCCGGAGCAGAGACACTCTTGCGCTTCCTCCGCTTATTGAATTTTACGGCTGAGTACCTACGAAAATTAACTCAGGAATATCTTGGGTGTATATAAGTGGTAAAAATATCGCCGCCTCCAGAAAAGACATCAAATATACGCAAAAAGCATAGACTCCACTTTCCCGCGAGGTTCCAACTGAATTTTTCACGCACTGCATCTACGCACGTTGCTCTTGGAGGATAATGTTGTTGGCATAGACATGCGCTTCGTCATGTCCAAGCGACGTTTCCCCGTTGAAAAGCGCAAACAATTGCCTAAACGAAACAAACCCCTCGAAATTAATATGCCAGGTAGGTGAAATGCTCAAATTAAGACCCTTAAAAAAGCTCAAGGAAGGGCTAGTGAAAACGGCGAACGTAAAAACAGGCTGTGGTGGAAGGGAACCATGATGACATAATACAAGTTTAGTTCAATTTGAAGGTTGCTACGTAAGAACAGCAATAAGGCTAGTTTTAGCGTAAAGTACAATATATAAGTTAGATAAAAGAATAACCAAATACAACAGGATTGACAAAGCAGCTTCTTTCTCACGCTGCCGCTATGACGTGACAAAGTGAAGTTTCCTTGATTCACAGTCGCCTACAAAAACTGCTGCCAATAATATTATATGTGTAATCGTATTCGGGCCTTTTATTTTGTGTGACACGCCGGTTCAGTGCTAACATAGAGTCAACAAATTCACTGCCCCATTTTTGTTATCTCCACAAGGACATGACTGCATCACTGCGGACGGTGTGATGCAGTGATGTGGTACGTTTCTCAATACGTTGCATAATTTATTAGAAAAACCAACGTTAGGGGTAAGAATATAGTTAAGCGATCTGTTAGAAGGTGCTTCTCCCAAATCAAACAAGGAGGCTTGCTGTTAGCATGATTCAGTTCGAAAAACAGCAAGGACGAAGTTGTTCACGGAAAGCGTGCTTCACTGCGTAAGGGCGTTAGTGAGGAGAAGCAACCTTGCTGCTTAGTTGGGAGGGTGGCGGAGTCTTAAGCCGTCTTAAGCCGTCTTAAGCCGTCGCTTGCCACAAGACCTAAATGTTTTTCTCAGCTGGCAGCGCTCATAATCAGAGAACCGCACGTAGAACCCCGAGGTAGACAGCCAATGACCAACGCCCGTGATTTGTTGTTGAGTTGGTCTTTGCGTTCTGGAGTCCTTGATCCATTTAATTATTCTAAAAAAATCTGGCTGGCTGAAATAGCCGATGAGAATATCACCAATGAATATCGTTGTGTGCTGCACGCATGACAGCTTTCATTCGCATTAAAAACTTTGATAAGTTGGTTCTTGTGTATGTGTAAAAATGTTGTTCATGGTCATGTGGTAACTCTACATCGACGACAATTCAGCTCTTTGCGAGAACTGGACAGCATGTTCGTGGTAATACCACTGGTTCTCGGTCACGCTGAACATTGTCGTGTGGCCATTATTTAACAGAAAAACTGTGGTCGATTCCTCTGTCATAGGAATCGGTAAAACACCAAAGTGAAATGTGCAGCGAAACCTGTAGCTGAGCATGATTTGCAGGTAGGCGGCTGGCTTGTGGGTGTGCTTGCCGAGCGACGTCCTGCTGGTGGGTCGCTTCGACAAAGGTGTACCGGCGTCATTTCTGTGACTGGTATGACGTCAGTGAAATCTTGGTGTATCCCGGCATAAAACACTTTCGTGTTAAAATATAAAACCCGAAAACGAACAACTCTAAGTATAGCGCACTCTTTAGTACTAAAGGTTGCTTTTCTGCGAGAAGACCCTGTGTGCATGGGTGCACCCTTTACAGGCCCCGTGTGTCGTTGTAGTGGCGTCATTTCTGTTACGAATATGACGTAGATGAAATCTTCGGGAATCCCGAAATAAAACACTTTCGTTTAAAAAAAAAGCCACCCGTGTTGATGTAATTTTTCAGCGCGAAAAATAAGATCAGTTGCCGTAAATTAATCACTGTTTTCTAAAACAGCGCGCATGAAAGCCCAGGTCTGTCTTCGGCCCGTTGTGCACTAATTTTGAGTTTTTGTTATTGTCAGCCAAAACCTCGCTACTTTCAACCAAAGTGGTTGCTTAAAGGGGAACTTAGAATGCACTGACCGTTCGGGGAACTACTTAGAGCCAGGCAATGCACAGTAAAACAAAAAGCAAGCGTCCAAATAAGAAATTTTGACAAACTCGAAAGGCTAACTTCCTAACACAACATCAAGGGAACTTCAGAGCTAATCATTTTTGCAAGCAGGACCAGGTAATTTTTGCAAGCAAGACCAGGTAAATGGCAGATAATTTATACCTTAAATTTTATAATGTGTTGGTATTTTACGCGTTTTGCTTCGTGAAAGCACATTGGCGCAAGAATTTCTTCCACACAATATTGTAAAGTGCCCTATTCGTGTTGTGCACCCTGTTTGACAAAATTGCCGTAGTTATGATAATGCAGCCATGAGCTTCATCGTTGCTGGAAAAACGGTCCAAGTTTCCTACTTTTCAATTTTAATTATCTTTTTAAACATTAAGCAGTACTTTCAGGCGTCAGCTCTGACCTAGTGGTAATAAATTACCTGTATTTTGATTGAAACGAGTTTTCATTATACTTTTTAGCGATATTGTTGAAATTAGATGTGCGTGAGATGTATTACCATTTTTGGGTTTCACATACTTTAAGAACTGAGATTTTCGAAACTTCAACATTCATCTTGTAATAAAAAACAGCGCACTGGGAGAAAAGTAGCCGATCAGGAGATTTAAAAGAAAGCTTGAGGAAAGCTTGGTGTTAACACAAACTTCAAAGCGCTCTCGCGTCTTAGCAATTAAGAGCGAGAACAAGCACAAGTCTTATAAAATTCTATGTACAATTTTTGGGCATTCCCGCTTTTTTTGTATGATGTATGCAAACTAGACTGAAAAAGCTGTAATTAAAAAGTAACCAGGTGTTACTGCAATATTCCGTCCTTGTTTTCATCGTTCCGGAAGGGGTTTCTTGGAGTAATGACCAGAAAATGATGCAGCGGCATTGCGACCTATCTTTATATGAATACGGTATATTGGCTGTTAAAAAAATGGCTGCATCAAGATGGAAAAACGTCGCCATTTCATTGTTTTTCTTCTCTCCCGGGAAGGTTTGTCTCTCTGATGTGGCCCATTCTTGTATTCGCCGTATTCACCTCATCCCCCCCCCCCCCCCTCTTCTTTAGAGCTATTTTTAAGGGCCGTTAGTTTATGCATTTCTTACACCTAGCTATTTTGGCTATTTTATTTTCTTTAGGTTATTCTTTGCGCTTTTCAAAAGGGAGAAGCCACCACCTATTAAGGCTTTCGTTGTTTGAGTGACTGGTTTAATTTGGTTCATAATTGGTACGATAAAGACAACTCTCGAAATAACCGCCTCCCATCTCTTCGTTATATTGGCCTCGCACAGTTGTGCGCCCGGCGTTATCGCTGAAATAAAATCTGATACGCGCAAATTGTAGTCCGTGTTGGTTTGTAGCCCCCGTTTGTATATCTATGAACCAAGATAAGACTTTTCCCCGCTAAATGGAGACGTAATCTCAAGTTCCTGAGGTTCAGCAAATGTAGCGTCAGGACGCATGCGCAAACATGCTAAGCCAGGTAGGAAAGAATGCAATCAAATGTCAATTTACTCGTGTAAGGTAGAGAAGCATTTCACGAATGTAGCGGTAGTAAAGATAAAATAATAAAAGACGAAACACTGCAAAGTCGTATGAAAACGAGAAAAAAAATTTGGCCTTTTGGGTATTAAAAACCGAAGTTCGATAGAAATGTCTGAGTTTCGTTTTTGTTACGAAAAAAAAAACAGCCAGAAGTGTCATAAACATTCATAAATCAAGGTTACCGACGACATGACCGTACCTGTAGGGCCTATTGTTCTTGATGTTCACAGCTGTGCCCAAGTCCGTCGTGAAGAGTAAGATAAGTTTTAACGAATGAATTATAAAAAAAGCATGCAATGTTCTTCTATCATGTTGATTTTCCGTCTTGTTTTAAAACAAATAAAGTGAAGTTAGCTAGTGTACTAAAAACCGAGTGCCGGAAACAACAGTCAACGACTGTTACAGGTGGGGAACCCAAACTAGCGGCCAGCGGAAGAATACATGTTCGGTGGGTGCCTTTGCGGGGCATCTTCGAATAAAAATATCCTTAACAGCGAGCAGGACCGCAGGTACATTTTTGAGCTTAGACGCATCCATACCATAAATATGGGGGCACTGGACCTGTGTTTTATGGCTGCTGAATTGAAGGGACAGCTATGTCTGCCTATGCGCCTTAAAGTGTTGTCTGGATACGACTTCGGCTCATAGTGCATGACGCGGCTATCGATGATTGAGCAATAAAATTTTGGGTAGGCGGTATCCCTCTTTTGGCCTTGTTATTTGGTTGTGCACGATGTATTGCTTAATTTTTACTAATATGTCCCCTGACCCACTCCGCTCTTTTCTTGTCCCTTTATGTTATACCTATCATCTTCCGTTCCATTGCTCGCGGTGTCGTCCTCAATTTAAGTTGAACCCTTTTAGTGAGCCTGGAAGTTTCTGCCCCGTACATGAGTACCGGTAAGATTCAGCAGTCATACACTTCCTTCGCTGGTCGTTAAGGGTAACAGAGTGGATCCCTAGACAAGGCAAGCGTGGCAGGGGGCGGCAGAAAGTTAGATGGGCAGATGAGATGAAGAAGTTTGCGGGGATAAATTCGTCGCAGCTAGCATAGGACCGGGATAATTGGACATTAATGGGAGAGGCCTTTGCTCTGCAGTGGGCGCAGATAGGCTGGTGGTGGTGGTGGTGGTGGTGGTGGTGGTGGTGGTGGTGGTGGTGGTGGTGGTGGTGATGATGATGATGGCGACGACGACGACGACGTTGATGATGATGATGTATTGCTTTACATGCATAGTTTCTAAACTCGGAAGTTTGTTTTTGTATAAAAATTACTCAAAGAATTCATTCTCGTGTAGTTACCACATTATATTGCCTGAATGTTCAGTATTCCATTCGGCGCTCCTAGACTTGCCCAAACATGCGCTATTCGGTTGTTCATTTTCTTATTGAGATCTCCGCCCCGGCGCCCCCAAAAGAAATTCCTTCCTTCGCCCTCCCATTTTCCCAACAATAATTCAATCGTGTACTATTCTCTTTTACAACGTTCACAATAAAGCTCGGCTGGGACGCATAGCTTGAGACCATCCCGGTATGAGCGAGCGGTGCAATTCTAACCTACCCTCCCCAGCCCTCCCCCACCCACTATAGAACTGAACACGAACCTGTCCGTAGGAGTAGACCGTGTCCTACGTTACATAAATATATGCCGATTAGCGCAGCAGGAAGTTCTACTTAAGTAATGGTAGCATTTCATTAGGTTGGCGTAAAATAATTGCCGTTCTCTTTATAGTGCACTTACTTTAACAATTGTGCTTTGTAATTAGAAAAACCTTACCCGCGAGAAAAACTTTATTAATAACAACATGCTAGAAAATCTTCCCGGTGTGATTTAGAACTGCTTTCATTGCGCGCTGTACAATTCCTTGTGGAAGACGGCGATGTTCTTCAAACGTGGTCACGCAGACCTGTAAACACGTCGCCAACACCTGTAAGTAAATCACCGTCGCTTATGATGACGTCATTAGTAATTGAACAGAAAAATCGTTCACGGTGAGTACTAGTCCTATTTACGTGACGGAGCCAAAATGTATTTCGGTGGTAGTGAGCACGCTCGGGTAGATTTCCGTTTAACCCTCCCCCCCCCCTCCCCCCACCCCGGCCCGTCCCCTTATGCTTTTTTTAAGCGAAGCTCACATGGCCAGAGTTACATGTATTTTTCATATCTGCGAACAAAAACTGTCGTGGCTTGAAGTATCATTGAAGTGCGAGGCATTTTATACAGCGAGGCTTTGGGAAACGAACGTGGTGGTGTGTTTCAAGTCAAGACGAGACTTAGACTTCAAGCTCATACGTCTCATCACTTGGAAGTGCATCTTGAGCAGATTAGTTATTCATACGAACCTTTTCAAGGTCAGTAGAGCCAAATTAAAAGACAGAGTGCATAAATGTGTACTTCTCAGGTTATCACCGCTGTCAGATCACAGAATAAATAGCATTTGCTCATACATTTCAACGAAATTCTGAGTCACCTTTATGTCATGTGCTAGAAAGCTTCGCTACTCAACAACCTTCACAGAGTAGAATGGCTAATAATTTTTTAATAACGCTCGATTTTTTCTCTAACTTATCAGTGCTTCACTAGCCCTGCTTTTTTTTCTTTCGTTAACTCGTCACCTCACTTCTCTGTTGAGAAGAAAAGACAACAAAACTAGAGCCAACAAGTGGCCTGTTATCGACGCGGCGGTGAGTGCGCTCTGCCATTGAGAACGACCTCCATTCCCGTGTATGTCGGCCATAAAGAGTTTGTCCGCTGTGGCGGCGGATGGCGAGGAAAGCGGCGCTGTCGCGTATCGTGACCTCTGCCCGCTCAGCCGATTGTGGCCCGCGAAACGTGTATAGTGGAAGCGGAGGGCGGAAGCCGTGTCAAGCGGTGAAGCCACCGTCGCGAGCCGTCGAGCCCATCGAGGAAGCAGTGTTCGAGAAGGACAGAGGAGGGCGAGAAAGGAGGTGAAAAAGAAAATAAGCAAACAAAGAACAAACGAAACAAGAAAAATCGTCAGAGGCCGACACGTAAAGATAGGAAACGGGGTGAAAACAAGAAAGAAAACGGGAATATGAAAAACTGGCGTCCCGCAACGCCGAACGCACGCGCAGGTACGGACGACGGCGGCGATATTAGATGCAATTTGACGCCTCAGTAACCTGACAGCGGCTGGGCGTTCCTACTGCACCAGGGGTCCTTGTTGCCTTTTTCTTGTTTTTTTTTTAGCGTTTCCGGAATTTAATTGTTTAAAGTTTATTGTTGGCAGATTTTGCGCGTACGCTGGCATCGCTACGCCTCACCATGCTTTCGGTGAAATAAAAATCTGCCTTTTTTTTTTTTTACCGGGGCGACATTCTTGTACTCCTGGCTGTAATTTCTCTCGCACTATCCGCGTTGTACAACGTGTACGTTGACCTTGTATTCGTTATTTTATAACGGTTTATTTATGCGCACAGAACGTAAGGCTGCTGTCTTCGTTCTCTTATTTCATAGTGCGCATTATCCTCATGGAATGCCGAGTGTCACTCAGCAATGAACCAATTCCCTCGGCCTCCTTTTACAATCCTAAAGGGACCATGAATTCAATCAACAACTTTGTTCAGCCTGAAAAAACTAGCCTTGGGTCAGTCACTCAGCTTCATTTCAGCCACGGAAAACGTTTTTTTATACAAACAATAAATATCAACAAACTTTCAAATTTTGCGCCACAGTGACGTATTATGGGCAGGAGTTAGGCAGTGGAGGGCAGCACTAAAACGCAGTTTTAGGTGTTGTAACTGCGCGTTAGCTCTCAAGTGGCACGATAAAACAGAACCAGAGGCCCCGCTACAATCGTCCAGTTGGCGGTGGCTTAGGGGCCCATGCAAAAATATCGTATGCTCGGCTATTGAAAAATCTTTAACGTTGGCTTTAGCTATGTGGCCCAATTATCTATAGCCGCTTCTATGGCTGTCTTTAGCTATTCGTATATTCGTATCGACATTCCTATGGGTCTCTTTAGCTTCTTCTATGGCTGGTCATATGGCTGTCTTTAGCTATGACATGCCATAGAAATGTCTTCAGCCTTCTGAAGAAAAAGTTAGATTCCTATAGAGAGACACTGATAGGATCATAGAAGGCCCTAAATAGAACCATAGGGATGTCGATATGAAGCGCTAAAGACAGCCATAAAAAATGGATATAGCTGAGCCATAAAAGAAGCTAAAGACATTCATGGAGATGTCGATAAAAAGAGCTAAAGACACCCATACAACCCGCTACAAAAAGAGCTAAAGACAACCATAGAATATAAAATAGAAGACGCTAAATACACCCGTAGGAATGTCGATGCGAATAGTACGAATAGCTAAAGACAGCCATAAAAACGGCTATAGAAGAAGCAAAATTCAAACATAGAACCGGCTATAAAAAGAGCTAAAGATATCCATAGGAATGTCGATACGAATCGCGAAAGACAGTCATAGAAACGCCTATAGGTAATTGGTCAAATAGCTAAAGACAACCACAAAAAGGATTTTGTATAGCCAATCATACGATATTTTTGTAGGGGTGGGCGGCCGCCAATCGCTCCAACGATAGTCTGTGACGTCATCGATAAATCACGGGAAAGCGGCTGGGAAGTCGCCACTGCTTCCTCTGTTTTCCTTAATAGTTTAATTATTTCTTTGAAGTTCGCGTCAAAATTGGTATCATTATTGCCTGGACAAAGAAGTCTCTTTCATGTACCAAACAGTATTTTCTCCTAATGGCCTGTTTAAGGCGCTTTCGCTTCTTTTTGCTCACGTTGTAGCGCCTCGTAGCAGCCTCTCAAAGGAGGGGCGTTGCCCTTCGCCTTGCTTAGCATTGCGCCCGGTGTTTTTCTCGTTGATCTCTATTTTGCATTTTTTTAACATTCGCGTAGCTCCAGCTTCCCAACAAGTTCGCGGATATGTGCTGTCAACGCGGTTTTAAAGTGCGGGTTGGGTGGGGGATGCAAATGAAGAGAAAATATAAAAAAAGCCTCAAAGAAAATCCAGCCAAGAAAGATGGCCCTTCAATGTTTGCCTCCGTCCGTGTGACACATGATTTTGCTTTCTGAGAGTTTCACTGTGTTGTCATAAGCAGAAAGAACACCTGGTGCGATGCATTGATTGCAAGGGGGGCATCGGTAAGCAGGGAGGTTTCTGTTCACGGGCTTGCTGTTTATTGCCTTTTATCTGTTTTTTTTGTGTGTTTGGTGGGGTAGGAGGAGGATTCCGTAGACGTCCAGGCACTCTTCAAAGAAATTTTTATTCACGAATGCAAATTCAGCCCAAACATAGCTGGCGTTCAACGTTATTCATATTTGTCGCCATAGGCATCTTGCAGAAACGGAGTATCTGGTGGCCATGAGTTGCACTGTGTGATGCGATGACGGTTTTTTCGTGAGATTTTAAGGACATTTTCATCCTCCCAACCCTCCTATATTGTATTTTTTATCCTTGCTTGGCTTTGTCTGTCTGGGGATTTTTTCTGCGTGAGTGTATACGCCCGCACTTCGAAGATTTGCGTCGCTTATGTATGAAGCTTGCCAATCAAGGTCGCCTGCTTTGGGAAAGGCGTATGTCGGTGTTTCCGTCCATCGGCATACGTCAAAGGCAGCCAAGGAAGAGCGTTTCCGGGCAACACCGGTAGGTCGGAGTATGAAACTTGTCAATCGAGGTAGTTAAAGAAAACGTCATAAATTTTATCTCGAGAGCAGTTGACTTTTTTACCTGGTCCTTTTGTGTTTGCCTCTTACCTCAAATACATTTTCAATTAGTAAATCTCATTGATTGATTGATTGATTGATTGATTGATTGATTGATTGATTGATTGATTGATTGATTGATTGATTGATTGATTGATTGATTGATTGATTGATTGATTGATTGATTGATTGATTGATTGATTGATTGTGTCCAAAACGCATAGTTTGTTAAGCCCATCGAAAATTTTGGTGCCAGCAGTTGAGTAGACCCACATTAAATGCTGTCTAGCCCTTTCTACGCGGTAAACATATATCACGACGGCCGTCCATTCTCACCGATGGGACTCAGGTGGCGCTGTGCCGAGCACTAGATTCTTAGGTTCTTGTGCCGGCTGTCAAGGCCTGTCTCCGAGGCGGGCTCTGAAAGAAACTGCTCTCGCATGCGAGCCGTTCCTCCGTTTCTCCCCACTTCTATTCATGCCACAATTTCTCGTTGGTATGCGCATTTTTCCCATCCCCTTCTCGTGCTCTTCGATTGCCTGTCCGATGCGCCTGGTCTGAATGGTTCCGCCATCCCGTAGCACGCCACGTCGACCGACGGCCCCCTTTTTTTGCGGCAGCGCTCCAGAAAACGCCGGGTGGGGCACTCGCCCGAAAGTTCTTCATGGATCCCGCTCCTGGAGTGCAGCTCAACAATAGCTTTTTGCTGCCGCAGAAATCAAGAATAATTAAGGAAATGTCGCTTGAGTAACACATTCCATTAGACCAGATACTACACGATGGCATCTTTTAATTTTGTGATTGGCGATGAAGGACAGTGCGCACACTATTTTTAACTCTGTCGGTGATGGTAGTTGTTTTCATTGTTATACTTTAATGAACTATGTGTTGTACACTCTTTGATTCAATGATGGCGGCAAGAAATAGAGCCGTCCGCTAGGTATCGAGGCGGTGGTCAAAAACTAGAGACACCGATTCGCGGTAGTGGCTTTTTTTAAAGTTAAAAACTCGAAACATCAAAAGCACGGATAAAAACTTGCGCCGAGCCACTCAAAACCCTAGATTACTAGCCGAATAAATGCTATGCATTTAAACAGCCGTTTTGTCCAAAACTGCTTAACAAATCGTTCCAATAAAAAAATGAAAAAAAAAATACTATCTTGGTCTTCTCAACGAGTGACAATTATAGTGCTTCCGGGTTTGATAGTTTGAGTGCTTCTAAGGGTGGTGCATAAACAACCTCGAAGCAACCACAAAACAAATGCCGCAGTTTTACGATCAATCGCAATTAGTCAAATCTTTTACGCCGTTCGCCCGATATACTTCAATGGCCGGAGCTGCACGGGAGCCCGCGTTAAGTCAGCCAGCATTTTATTTCTGCTAATCGCCAATCCCCCGTGGACACCCGGGACACGAAGCTGACGGTAATTAATGAGGTAACTGTTAAGCGAACACGCTTTTGCTCTCCCGTCCTTTTTAGCGCTTAATTTTGTTTTGGTAATTAATTTACGTTCTCCAATATGGGGAGGAAGTAGAAAGAAAGAAGAGCGGGAATTAAGCTGACGGAATAATCCATGCAGAGTCAGAATTCTGCGAGCTAGCGATTTCGGTCTCGCTCCCTCTCCTCCTTGAACCTAGGAGCGGTGGTGGCCGGGGAATATTGACGCGTTTAATTTGCATCTCATTAGAAAAGCTGATCCGTCCGGTGGCCGCATGCTCTCTTTGGGAAAACTGTCCATACAGTGGGTGTGACGCCGAGGGGGCCGCTGATTAATCCCCGGGCGGTCGGCCCGCATCCTCTCCACCTCTCCGAGCATAGACTCCTTCTTCGGACGCTCGCTACGTTTTCAATTCGAAATTTGTTGCGCTACACGGGGCAGAAACCCGAGTCGTCGGGGACGAGCTTCGCATCTTGGAGGAGCCGCCCGAGCGTTGTCTGTGCGCCCCTCGGGCCATCTTTCGCGCGTCGCCGCCTATAAACTCGAGAGTTCAGGCCGCCACGCTGACTTCTTACGACCTCGAACGGAAAAAAATAAAATAAAGAAACGTTAGACTGGGAACTCGAAAGAGCGTTTTTTTTTTTTCTTCAAAAAGAAGCGACTTTCCTGCATTGAATACGGAATTTTTGAAGGGTAGTCCTCACGCCGAAACATCCGCGAGAACTGGGGTACAACTTTAATTACTGGCCGTTGTGAATACGACCGTCATCGCGAGTCTTATGCCCTTATGGTCTGAATATTTTACCGTCGCAAACGATTAAGAAATGCAACGAAGGGACCAGTTTGCGAGTTGGCGAGATTTATGTCTTACGCTGCAAGTATAGCAGGTTATGACAGAGAATACAGAGCGAAGCAGCATCAGACGTTAATTAGAAGGTTGCCTTGAGGAAACTTTGATTTATATGTTTGCTTGGGTTGCTCGAATCTGGTTCGCAGTTGCCGCACGATGTTGGTGAAACTTGCTAAGTTCGCAGCTATTGTGCTCACTCGTTGACGCAAGGAAACCAGCTGATATACCTGGGGCCAGTAAACAAGAATAAGAGCGAACATATTCTACGAACAAACCATACTGCACGCATGACTCACGGGTAATAAGTAAGGATAAAAAGCTGCATCTATATTGTGAGAGCCAGTACCGAAGTGGTATGAGAGTATTCTTGGTACCAAGTTGAATATTAAGGGCACCCGAATTGCAGCTTTCAAGACTGCACGTGACTGCGAGATGTCCAGGTTCCCCGTTTCAATCCGATTTCCCACCCATGCGCGCAATGAAATATAACGAAACAAACAAGTTAGACCTCTTCAGCGAGCAGTGTGAAATTTTTTTATGTTGTTTTCTATTGTGAAATAAGGAATTTTGAAGGGCCAATTCTTTTGCGACAGTTTATGCCTCATCCTAGCGGCATAATTGTAGCTCGCACGTTCATGTTCGTGTAATGTTTCTCTTTAGACTACAAAAAATGGTGGCGATGAAGTTGTGCAGACGCACACTTTACTGTAGCTTTCCAACCTTAAGTACATTAGTAAACTCACATGAAAAAAAATTAGTGCTCTCACTTGAAAACATCGTCAGTGTATGCTGAAAGCAACTCTTCCAACAAATCTCTCGTGATCTCTGGTGTTCCGCAAGATGACCTCATGCCGTCTATCACCTCCCTGAGTATATCTAGGCGTCGCATTTCATACAGAACCCGCCATCTGCCTACTGTTTACTCTTTAATAATTCGCCCACTGTAATCCTTACCGATAAATTTACTCGTCAGCATGACAATTGAAGTATATGGCGAAAAAGCACAAGCGCTTTTAATGTAAGCGAAGCATGCCCAATGGCATTTTGCAGGCGTCGATTTTACTTCGCGTGTAAATTGTCCGAGACTGACTTGGCCGTATATTCGCTTACTGCGTTGTGCACGAGTATTGTGGTACTGATATACCCCACATTGCTTCATTATCTAACGTAAGTACCATTACTATATATGCTAACGGTACCATCGGTTCTTTACCATGCCACCCGACCATGGCTCCGGATTGTGTAAAGCAATTAGCGCACCAGTGCTCGTAATGCCAAAAATGGTTTCGCGAGGGCTGTCTAGCGGCCGAAAAACTATGTACTACTTGACTTGGCCTGCAAATTATTAATAGCAGCGTTGTCCATCAGGAAGTCAAAACTTCTTTGAATCAACTCAAAACCGTAAACTCAACTTCTTCGGTACCGACTTTTCGCAATATCAAGTCGCAACTATCGCAACTAAACCTACATTTCCGAGACTAATGGCACGACAAAACGTACTGAGACTTTGGCCTTTCTGATTACATTATCAGGCTCTACAGTCAGACGGGTCTTCGGTTTGGTCAGCGTATCACGCAGCCACCAAGAATGTCATGTGCCCGCAGTGTGCGTAGTGCACCCGTGAGAGTGTTCATTCATTCTATGAGAGGATAGCTGTCGACGTGAATGGTTTTCCTACAAGCTCAGTTCTTCACATCAATTCAGATTTCGAGTCTGTTTAATCGCTTCGGTACTTCAGGCTTGGTGTAAAATTTTACCAATTGTGATCTTTCGGACATTCATATGTAAATAAACAAAAAGTAAATGCGGCACTGGTTATAAACCAGCGCGGGCATGTCAATCGGGTTGAGGTCAAACTCTTGCGTACAATATTTTACTCAAAAGGTAAATTTCCGCGTCCTTTAGTTTTTTCCGAAGAAAGCGTTGGTCAACAAAAGTGTTCGAATGCTTAGTTGGTCGAGCTGCAAATATATCAACAAGCCTGTAGCTACCGTTCTTTCGTTAAAACTTATGGCTCCCATGTACGTTTTTAGGTATTTTATGGTCATTAAAGAAACCCTGCAGCAATTTTATCAACTTCTTTTGAAATCTTAAATGCTTGCAGAATGTAGCCACCCAACACACCCAGTACTATAGATTAGGGGGTCGCAAAGTACCTCAGCCAAAAATTACGGCTCTATGCCCATCAGATAAATTGGAAACTCATTCAAAAGATTTTTCTCTCTTTCCCGGTCTTGACATTCTTCGACGTGCCGTATTACGTCACTGAGGCCATGTAGCGGCTGATGGCTGGTTTTTCGTCAGTTGCAGCAATGAACACACTTTTCTGTAGCAACGTTTAAAATGAAGCCACAAGAACAAAGAAGAAACCTAAGGCGTATCTGGTGCGTCGAGCAAATCACGCAGTGCCGCTCCGGGCTGTCAATAGCTGTAGCTTTCGCAGTGCTTCCAGACGCGAACGAAATAGCGAAAGCGTTTATTTAAAAGTGTTTCAGGGTCCCTTTAAAGGGACACTGAAGTGAATTTGTCAAGCTCCCGGTTTTGCTTGCACTGCGTAGGCTGGCTGAAATTATCACACTTTTCATCGTTTATCCGGTTGATAAGTCGGTAATTATTTTATAAAGCGGGAAAGAAGAAAAGCTACCATGAGTGGTCCGTGGCGGCCGCACCAACTAAAGGCTGTGACGTCGGGAGGAGGGGGCACCGTGATTGGACGCTGTGCAATTAGCATTCAAACAAGTTTCGGTTTCGGTTCTGTAAAACAACATGCTTGACATCCGACGGCATCGTTGGATGGGCATTCTCGATATCTCAGTAATGGTCTTACCGCGCTTCTGCCATGTTGTCGGCTGTAAAATGCAGAAGATAAGCCTCCCAGGACGGCTTGGAATCGTAGCAATCAGTAGCCGAGGCCTACGCAGTGGATGAACGCCCTCCGCGTCACCGCAGACGCTCAAATGCCATGCGCTTTTCCCGCATATTTGGAGCTTGCCTCACTCATGCCTGTATCGTAAAAAGCGTATTAGCACCAGGTCAAGGGTCTGTGGATTCTGGCCTGTGCCCACTGCCCGCAACATTATGATTATGGCAACAGCACGCCAACGAGAACTCTCTAGCGCGCCAGTGTCAGCCTGCGCGCGTTCTGTGAACTAGTTCGTGGAGCAGTGAACGTTACGGCCCATAAAAAAGGTGAACTCAGTGCAGAAAACATCAGCCGAAAACGAAAAAATAAACTTACAAAAAAAGCATCTACTCTCGGGGATTCGAACTTGCGACTTGCAAAAAATTCATCCTAGCCCTTCAGACCACTCGGCCACGAGCCAGCGCTGCCGAGGTTGGATGTATAAGGTATATAATGTACAACCAGTTTACACTTTTATTTAGTTTTAGCATTTCAAGTACCTTAGGTGATTATTTGTTGTATACTGCTCGTGCAGTAAGCGCCCCCAAAACTTCCACAATATAATATATCACGTCTAGCAATTGCATTTCTTAGACGGAAAAGCGTTCGCAGATGTGTGGTCATGCTGCTGACCGCTGTGCTTGCTCTCCCAGTAAAAGATAGTGTTTCGTGCTCCCTAGTTTTACGCTGTACGGTAAAGGTTTCAGTTGATTTTATTTCCGTAGTACCCATATTGGCTTCGCTGACTCTTCTCCCCTCTTCAAGTGGCATTAGATTTTCCTAGTAGCGTACCAGTCAGCGAAGCGTCGCATGTGCACTTGTGCAGCGCTTGTGTGGAGCGACCCGGACTCTGAGATTGATACAGTGCACAAGCTAACAAAGTAAAGAAAGGCACATTCTTCCATTCACAAACGTGTTGTGGTTATTTTCAACAGAGCGAGCGGCCGGCGGACTAAACACTGGGCCGACTGACTCTGTCGGAAGGTCAGCGAGTTGTGCAGTAGCGCAGCCAATTGCCAGCT
Organism: Haemaphysalis longicornis; assembly: GCF_048455015.1. Taxonomy (NCBI): domain Eukaryota; kingdom Metazoa; phylum Arthropoda; class Arachnida; order Ixodida; family Ixodidae; genus Haemaphysalis; species Haemaphysalis longicornis. Next base: position 27,057,472 of record NW_027526335.1, on the reverse strand, counting down.
CATCTCCTCCTGACGTCACACGAAAACACCACAGAAAATGTGCGAGGGTGCAGAGAGGAGGACAACATTTTTGAATTGATTTTTCTACAAAATAAATTGGCCTAAACGCGCTCAGAGGGGTCGAAACATGGCCTATGGACTCCGGACTACAATTTGTGCTAGTAATCCCGCAATGTTTACAAATCACTTCAGTGTACCTTTAAGTTCATTCTTTATTTAATCAGTTGCGAAAAACTGACGTCAAATTTCCTGTGGGACCTTCCGAAGGACGTTCGGGCGGCAGTTATGCTAACAAAAATTCACTGCACATTTCAAGCATCCCTTTCCGCACATTCTTGGGATTGTCGCTTTTATCTCTTGAAGCGGAAAATTCTTCGAAGTTATTCAACAGCGGCCTACTTTTAAGCCTAAGTTAGGGAACCGAACCGAGCTTCAGCGGCGTGCCCCAGCGCAGATCCTCCCATAATCCGACGCAGAGAAGCGGACGGCATACCGCAGGCGCTTATTACACGAAAGCTGACAAAACGTTATGCCAGCTGAGGCAGATCGATATCGGTTGAAAACTGAATAGTGTGGCCTCGTAGAGAAGCGGGTGCACTAATATGCCAACAGGAATCTAGCGGATCGCAATAGGGGAGAGCCGGAAAAAAGTGTTCGCTGACAGAGGAAAACAGAGAATATGATTTACCAATTATCGGAAATCTGGGGGAAGGCAGGCTAGGGAGTTGTGCCCTGAGAAACGGTTTGACTCAGCAGCCAATACGATTCGCAATAAGCCTCCGGGAATATGGGAAGCTGCGGGAGAGTATGTGAGCCCCTATGGAACGGCCGATAAAAGAGTGCGGCGGGAAAGCGCTCAGAGAGGACGAATTCGAATGGAGAAAAAAGTTGGAGACGCGTCTCTCTGGGCGCCCTCCAGCCAACAAAACTGGGACAGACTGCAGCGCGGACGCACCACGAATGGACAGGAACGTTAAAGGAAAGGGAAAACAACGGCGAGAGGGGCGAATAAAGAAAAGGAGCTGAGATAAGAAAGCTTGGGAAGCGAAATGGCTGAAGCTCGCCGCGCCACACGGCATAACATAACTCAGGCACTGCGTCACCAAAGAACCGACAAAAAAAGACAGTAAGGGTGGAGGTGGGGTGGAGAAGACGAGGGAATGAGAAAGGAAAATAGTGGAAAGGTGGGAAAGCAGGACGAATTGGTCAGGGGAGACGCAACGTCAACGGAAAGGGAGAACGAGGAAGGGGATAAGAAAGGGCGGCCCTCCCTTGCGGGGAAGTGGCGTTTAAGAGGCGCTGTTTGTGGGCGTAGCGCGCGATAGCTGGCGTGGGGGAGATGGACGCTCGACCGGACGTGGGCGCAGCTGAACCGCCACGGCTGCCGGCTGGTGCACACGGAACGTCTATATCTGCTCGATCGGAAGACCGGCCCGTTTGACGTACCTCGACGCGCCGTTTCTCCTCGGGGCGTTGAAATGGGGCCTGCTTTCTTCTGCCCCCAATCGCGAGGCGTGATGATGGCCCCCGAATATCACTCGCCGCCCCTCTTTTACCCCCGGGCAGTTTGCGTGTTGCCCAGTTTGCCACCTCTCTCTCACAGCTTTTTCTGCGCCCCCCAATAGGTAATTGATGAAGGCACTATTGCCGCTTTCCGCCCGCGCCCGATGCCAGGTTTGGCAAGAAATGGTCGACCACGAGAGGACGCCAAGTCGTTCCCAAAAAAAAGAGAGATCTCACTCCGCGCACTCACACAAGGAGTGGTTGGAGGAATATAGAGCGAGAGGGGAGAAGGAGGAGAGAGATAATGAGAATAAGAATTAGAGTGAGTGAGTGAGTGAGTGAGTGAGTGAGTGAGTGAGTGAGTGAGTGAGTGAGTGAGTGAGTGAGCCAGAAAGGGGGGAAGGGAAAGAGGGAGGGAGGGAGCGACGGACAGACTCTATTGCAGAGGAAAAAAATATAGGGAGATTTGCCGACACGCACCCGCTGACATGTTGGTCTGTAGGGAGGGTCGAGAGGTGAAACGCAGTCGAGTTGAAAGAAGAGTATTCGAAAAAAAAGAGAAAAATGTAAGAGAAGCGTCCTATTAAGGTGCGTTGAATTAAACGTTAACTTTCCGCCTTAAAGGGTGCTATAATTTCGTATCGGAAACGCTCACTCGCAAGGAAGCAAAACGTAACCTGAAAATAGGTAGCCAGGCACATAAATACGGAAATTACTGTTGCAGTAAAAGAATGGTGGCGTGATTCGGGTACATTAACGGTGCACGACAACGCCACTTCATACCGAAAAGAAAACAATGCTATAATCTGACCACGTGAAAAAAAATTCATAAATTCGCGCATTCAGTTTCATTTCCCGCTATGTGTTAATGCTAACCTTTGCCGGACCACTTACTGGTGTCGATTTCTGCTATCTATTTGTGATAACCTTAAAACGGCGGTTCATTTCCTTAATAATGGCGATGACTTTGCACATATAATGGTAATGCGCCCCCATGCGTGTTTATCGCAGAATAAAATTCAACATGTTGCACACTAGAAACGAAAGAGACACCGACCAGTCATACATATTGTTGACATTTCGGCGTCGAGCACGAAAGCCGAAATGTTCGGCGTCTGTTTTGTTTCAACTGCACCCTGCCGGCAAGACAAGATTCCGTTACACTCTCGGAAGCATATTGCACATTTTCTAACGCTTCCTGGTGGTGGACGTGATGTCCGGGAAGGTATGGTAGTCGTGGAAGGTTAGAGGGGCTCTGAAGTGAATTTGTCAAACTCCTGTTCTTGCCTGCACTGCGTAGACTGGCTCAAATAAACACACTTTTCCTCGTTTATCCGGTGGATGAGGTGGTATTTATTTTATAAAGCCTGAAAAAAAATTTTAATGCGCGGTTTGCGGCGGCCGCGCCTACTGACAGCAGTGACGTCAGTAAAAGGTGCTACGTCGTTGGAGGATGTCCAAGATTGCAATTCAACCCAGTTTCAGTTTTGTGAAACAACATGCTTGGTATCTGACGTTATCGTTGGCTGGGCATCCTCGATATATTAGTAATCGACATACCCCGCTTCTGTCTTGTTGTCGGCTGTAAAAAGCGTCAGATAAGCCTACCAGCATGGCGTGTAATCGTAGCAATCACTAGCTGAGGGATACGCAGTGAGCGAACGCCCCCCACGTCACCGGAGACGTTCAAATGCGATGTGCTTTCTCTCACCTTTGGAGCTTGCCTGGCTCGTGCCTGTATCTTAAGAGGCATGTTTGCACCAGGCCAAGGGTCGGCTGATTCGGGAAAGCACTTCTTGTGGACTGTGAATGCGAAAGCATGGATGTCAAATTTAACGCCAGAGACGCCTTGCCTCCGCCTCGCGGTGTAGAAGGGCTTAGCAATCTTGCCGAGGGGGCACTTTGCTTTGCGATCCATCCGCCTTGACGCTTCGGAATGGCTTCGATCTGTCGCCTGCGCGTTGCAAGGTGGACGCTCGTGTCGCCGTATAATGGGGAAGTTGATGACGATGGTGACTTTATCTGTTTGTCCATTCGCTCGTTCAGCTGCGTTCTTCCGCTCTCTCCATCTGTGGTGTACTGGAGTGGACGACCACCTGCTACTACTTCCGAGTGTCTTCTCGCGTTGTGGAACACTTCGTGGTATGGAACGCCTCGTGCTAGGCAACGCTTTTGAAGATGCCAAATCTCTATTGCCGAATTTAATCTCGCGCTATGGAACGACTCGTATAGGCTGAGCTTCCAAAGGAGCCGTTTTCCTTTTACGGGCGCCGACGCCGGTTGGCTATTTAGGGCTTTCGGCTAAATGAAATGGTTATTTTGTGAGTGAGTGAGTGAGTGAGTGAGTGAGTGAGTGAGTGAGTGAGTGAGTGAGTGAGTGAGTGAGTGAGTGAGTGAGTGAGTGAGTGAGTGAGTGAGTGAGTGAGTGAGTGAGTGAGTGAGTGAGGGAGTGAGTGAGGGAGTGAGGGAGTGATGGAGTGAGTAAGTGGAAGGGTGGGCGGGTGGGTGAGTGAGTGGATGAGTGAAATTGGTTTTTCCGCTACAAAGGGGAAACCAATAGCAATCATCACCATCATCATCATCATCATCATCATCATCATCATCATCATCATCATCGAGTGAGTGGAATCTTGTGCGACAAAATTTGCTATCAGCCAGTTCACTGTGGACTCCCGGCTATTGCGGGGTGCCCGTTCGCTTCTTCCAGTACTGGTTTTAAGGAGCAAACAAGCTGTGCGGGCTCTTTCCTTTTCTTTGTTTTTTCAAGGCTACCCGCGGCTTAAAATCCCCAAAAGGTACCTCTTAGCGGGGAACTTCTCCGCGGAGCGGGTTTCGCCGCTTCCTCGTCGTGCTCAGCGCATTCCCTTCCCAGGCCGCAGCGTGCAGCGAGAACGTGTTCGGGAACCAGGAGGGCGACGCACGAGCGGCGGTTAATGACGCCGTCCCGAGTCGCCTTTTCACGCCTCTCGTAACAGATGGCGCCTTTCGGCGACGTTCATTACTGGCCCTTTCTTGGGCGGGTGGGACTAATCACACGTGCTTTATGCAAGCGTGTCTGATAATCGCCCGATGCTCCCACTTCCTCCGTCGTCGTGAGCACTTTCTAACGCCCAACTCCTCTTCATTGCGAGAACAACGATCCCATTCTTTGCTGCTCTCCCCACGTGCGTCAGGTTACTTGTTTCGCATGCCATTGACTGCTTTAATTATACAGGGCCAGCTTTTGTCCTGAACATTCGAGAATCGTATTTTCCTTGTATTTTCTTGAGAACCAGCGTGGAGGAGGGCAATACTCTCTGCAGCGCGTGATTAATATAGCTGTTGGAATTCGCCCTGTTTTGACTTATCCTAAATCGCAGAAATGCGTTATTTCCCATAACGCAGAAATGCGTTATGGGAGCACGTAGAATGCAACATACTTGATCATTTCAGAGACCGAGGATGATGCTGGACCTACAAAGATGGCTACTGGATACGCCGCCTTTGTTACATAGCGTTCTCATGATTAAAAAAAAAGTGTTGTGAAACCGAGTCTTTATTCAGCTTCACACCACATTTCCTGAAAAAAATGTCTTTGTCCTAGTTTTCTTCGTGATGTGATTGCTTATCAAGAATATGTTTTGAAAAAGAGATTCACAAATCAAGAAGCAGCATTCAGAAAAGACAATGTTTTTAGTAGTTTATGACGCTGGTAAAAGCAGAGCGAGCGCGTTTTTTATGAAGACTTATGAGCCATATAACGCAGCACTCGTGTTGGACGGCAACGTCAAAGGTGGAAAAGCCTTAAGCAAGACAATCGCAGGTGTCCAAGCGTGTTTGCAGTCTTGAGAAGGAGCGGCAAATTCAACGATGAAATCGACGAGGAGGGTGGCTAAGATGGCCACGATGACTGCGATGCTATGAATGGATGAGTGTGAGGTTTTGATGATGAGGGTTTTTATTGTACTGTCCGAAAGCGTGGCTTGAAATCTTTACTAAATTGAAGCTACAAACTTAATACCGCTTATAAATGCAGATACTGAGTTTTATGCTGTTGGAAATATTGTTAATTTGTCCTTAATGATTTCACTTAAGCGTCAATGTGTGGGTGGTTTTAATTTGATACAGGTGAATCGACAATAGGTCAGCCGTGGCAGTTGTACTTGTCGGTTTGTGTTTCAACCTTAGCCAGTCCAGGTGAAAAATAAGCAAAACAACCATAGACAAAAGGTTCGCATTTGCGCGTGGTTGAGTGTCGGGTGCAGAACTATGCATGCCTGGAGAAAAATAAACTGATTTACTAAACGCCAGCATTGGCTTACAATAAAACAGACGAACGAACAAGGGTTGGTTTGGAGAAAAAAAAAACATATAGAAAGACAGAAACGGACAAAGGCCTAAAGCAAAGTCTGGTACATGCGATTTCGTTGCACCGTTCTATGCTTTAAGCACTACGAAAAGCTAAACGAGAGAAAGAAGCAGAGAAAGAGGTCAGGCTACGCAACACAACAGACAGTCCTGAATTTTTCTGCTGAATTTGCGACATAATGCGCTTATACGACCGAAGTAAATTAAAAACAGGCATGTAATACTGACAAAACTACTGGGGATTATAAAATTTTTTTTAAGAATGTGAAGGCGAAATCCTAGTTAAACCTTCTGATGATCTGTCTTTGACCTCCCTGTTGAACTTCGCGGCGGCGCCTTTCACTACTTGACCAGCCCGTTGAAAGAACCCTGCGGAGTTTGTTTCGCTCTCTCGCCATTTCCATGAGTCTCCTGCTAATCCGCTGTGGAACCTTCTGTTGAGGTTTGTGGTCCACCACTTGACCAGCCCCCTGGGCAGCACCTTCTGAAGCTTCTTCCGCTCGCTTGCTATCACCCAGAGCGGGAACGAGCCCACTCGTCACAAGCCCACTCGTCACCGGCAAACTCGTCGTAGGCCAACTCGTCACACCGGTCTTTTCGTACAGTGCCATCTCGAGATAGGAACTCTCGTGCGAGGTGCCTTTTCGTCACATGGATTTCGTTACACAGCTGCCGTGTGAACAAAAACCTAGAAGCCCTGACGGGAAATTGGCATAAAGCCGGTCTGAGGCTGGTTTCCACAATGGTAAATTCGTTACGGCTGTTTAGGAGGGCGTGCGGAGGTCTGTGTGAGCAGCAGGTGTGCATAAAGAGCTGTTTTTTTTTTCTTCTTTTGGTGAGGAGGGGGGGGGGGACGGAGAGGTCAGCGTGACCTGCCCTGCTTCAAGTACTGATCGTCAGCGGTGTTGAGGTGGTGTACGTCCGTATTTTCGCGCGTATAACCTGCCCTTGCATACAACCTGCACCCCCACTTTCAGTCTGCGAATAAAAAAAATAAAAATTGGCAAAGCTTGCACCAACTCGCGCAAGGCTTGAACCATAGCTAAGCTGGAGGATTTCTTTCTATGTAAACACTGAAGGACACACCACCAGGCATTGCATTCGGTTTGAAATTGTTTATTTGTTGATTTGATTGATTGTGGGGGTTTAACGCGCCGCCGCTACACAAGTGACGAGGCGCGTCGTAGTTGAGGGCTCTGAATCATTTTGACCACTTGGGGATGTTTAATATGCGTGCGTCGAAATCTCGAGCACGCGGACGTTTTCGCTTGTTGCCTCCATCAGAAAAGCGTCCGCCGCGGCCGGGAACCAAACGCGCTTCCTTGGGCTCAACAGCACAGCGTCATATCCAGCTGCACCACCGCGGCGGGCAATTGCTTTTTAAATAATAATAATCTTTATTTCACTGCACTGAATACATATTCGGGCCAGCCCAAGCCAAAAAATCTCGTGGGGCCTTTTGTTAACCTGTTCCGTTGTCGCTTTTCACCGTGGTGGTAGTAGTCATCGTCGGACGGCACCCCCCACGGTTCGCTCGCAAATACCAAGATGTCAACGATCGCATCGCAAGAATCCTGGCTGATCACGACGGCTGAGCCACAGTCAATACGCTTCGGAATATTGCCCGCAACATCCGCTTCCGGTACTGATGAAGTGAACAACGTCGCAACCCAGCGTTGAAGACGCCTACACAACGAGACAACAGTGTAATAGTACATATAGTACAACAGTACAAAGAGAGTGCAATAAACATTTTTTTATTTCATGTACAACCTGTTCACTGCGTCATTTATAACAATTTGTTTACTTTTTTGTGTGCCATGTAATACAAATTTGCAGGCTATAATCATTTTAATATACCTCGGTATGGCGGCATATTTACCTAACTTCCTGTGTTCAAAACTTTGAGAGAACACTCGCTCGCCTACATCATTTTGAAATGGGCGACGTATACATAGCAGGCGGAAACATCGCTTTAGAAAACATGCTCGTAATGCGAGTTTTCCGTGTGACGACTATTCCGGTGATACGAGAATTCCTCGTACGAAATGCCCTGTGACGAAGTGGCATTCCTGACCAGTTTACCTGTGACTAGTTGGCCTATGACGACTGGACTTGTAACGAGTGGGCCTAGACCCGCCAGGAGCACGTGTTAACCCCCGTCGGTGTCTCCCCCTTTCAAGACGGCTCTTACTGCCCGTTCCGCAACGGCGTACCTTCCTTTGGCGCAGCTGTTTCCTTATCCGGGAGCGCGGTGCGTCGTCTTTTCTCGGAGATCACTTACGATTTTTTTTCTGCAGTGCTTCTTTCCTTTCAGGGCGTGCGATGCCGGGCTCACATCCCGGTTCGCGCCCTTTCCTGACGACCATCCCCGACTCACCCTCCCAGCTCACATAACTTCTCACTCCCAGGCTTGCACAACTTCGACTTTTTTGGGGCGATTCTGCGTACCTTACAATAATTTTTCTACCTCAAGCTTTCCATAAAACTAAGAAATCTGAGGCTTTCACCTTGGAAATTAGAATTTTCGGTTACAGGAACATGGCTCTGCCTTACTGACCGGCTGTCTTTCTTTCGTTTTTAAGAATACTTATCGAGGGAAACTACCTACCTCTTTTAGTACAACTTTACAACCACCGGCCGCGGTGGCTCAGTGGCTAAGGCGTTGCGCTGCTGAGCACGAGGTCGCGGGTTCGATTTCCGGCCGCGGTGGCCGCTTTTCTGATGGCGGCGAAAAGCAAAAACGCCCGTGTGTACGAGATTTTGGCGCACGTTAAAGATCCCCAGGTGGTCAAAATTAATCCGGAGCCTTCCACTACGGTGCGCCTCATCACCTGCGTGGGGGCGGCGCATTAAACTATACAATCAAATCGAATCAATGTATTCAGTATCATAGAGAATCACGTTTTGGAAAAATCTAGGCTGACGCACCGCTGTAGTTAAACACACAAACGTACACCCAAGGACATTGACACGCGTACATACTTGCACAAATGCCGCTCGAACCTACTACTCGCTCATATTCTACCAAGCCAAAGAAGGCTTCGCGCGTTAAGACAACCATCCTGCATGATTTCTGCTTGCACTGTGTGTTTTTCCTCCGCGCCTTTCCCCAATCAAATTGCAACCTTGAATGCAACGAATGCGCCAAAAACCATAAACTTTGCTCCATTCGCGTGGTGTGCCGCGCACCGTGGAAAACAACAGTCTGTGCCGGCATCAAGAACGATCCGGGGCGCGTATGCGTCGATGTCCCGCGACAGCGCGGCGGGGGCCCCGCAATCGGGACAAATAGCCTTGGCCCGAGTTAGCGGCCTAGGGGAACGCCGACTCCTCCCTTCCGACGCGTTAGGCCCGACGTCCGGACTGCGGGTCGTCACGCCCGCTCCCTTATCAGATGATTGCCAAAAACCATCGCGACTTCCAGTGGGGGCGCATTGGCCGCGTCACCTCGACACATTTCGATGCTCCCCTCGACTCACACGAACGCGTGTTGGGGCGGTCCCCAAGCGAGCCGACCGAAACCGCTGTCTTGTGGGAAGCCAAGCATGGAACGCGGGGTGCCTTTTTTTCTCGTTAAAACCTGCAGCTTTGGGCAGGGCAATAAAGAATACGTAATTAACTTGCGGGAGTGTACTCTCGGGGGAATTACGACTTTCCCAACCTGCGGAATTTAAAGTATTAGGCAGTTGACGGGTGTCTTTCGGGAATATGGACATACAGAAAGCCTTGTCCTTATTGACATTCAGAGATCGGTTAGGCTTTGTATCAGCTCCCCTTGCAGGGCACATAAACATTAACTTAAATTACGTCACGAAATCGCTGCTTCGTAACGCACTTTACTTTTTACCTACAAACGGTCAATGATTTCGATTGTTCCGATTTTAAAGGGAATTTTAGTGAGTATATAGTCACGGCGTTTCGTACCTGTCTTTCGTCCGTCCCTTCATTTGACATTTTGGTATATTATCATAGTGACCCAATAATACAATCATAATATAAATACAATCTTGGTTCAAATTCACTTTTTTTTAAGGAATGAGATTTTGATATTCCAAATTTTTGGGATAATCGTGTAAAGGGCGACGAAGCTTTCATTTCTCTTTATGATGGCAACTAGAAGAACAAAAAAATTGCATAGATGTATCTCAAGCTGTCGGACATACATCTCGGCGAAACGAGTATTTCTGAAGCAGTTCGATCTCAGTAATTTTGATTTCCATGAGCATGAACCCCATTGATTAGATGAGCTACCCTGAAAACATTCCGGGGGTGCTTTAATTTACGCGTGTCCGAAAATTTACCTTTACTCTTGTGTCTGAAAATGCCCAGAGAACAGCTTTACGGGAATGAATGGCACACCGCATCAAATCAGTTACACTGCACAACTACATGTTAATGCCGAGATTCGACGAACCTAAGCTATATATATTCATTTGTTCTCCTGTACGGGAGACAGCATTCCAACACGGCGGATGAGTTTAAGATTGCCTACGTTAGATGCATAAGCTGTCGTGCAAGGATATTTGTGCAATAAAATTGTTCCGATTGCATTACCCCTCTTTTAAATTCCTGTCATCCCGAAGGACCTCATTCTAACATCCTTGCCTCCTGTAATTTATTAATTATTTAGTCTAAAAAATTTAATAGCTTGCCCCATTTTGACATATCGCGCAGGTGAGGTTAACTAAGCATAAAGGTGCACGAATAATACTTTTATAGTCCAACCACGGACGACAAGAAACTGTGTGCATGCTTGTAATAGGCTTGTAAACCTCCCCACTTTAACGGTAACTTTTGCGCACTCGATACGGGGACACAGAAAAAGGTGACACGAACACAAGCGCAGTCTTTTTTCGATCTTCGTCCACAACGGTGTCACCGAGAATCAACACCTCCCCTGGCTCAGCGTTTGTCTTCTCTTTCCTTGGTAGAGAGGGCCACACCTGACTCCACAACACCTCCGTGAGGTTCACTGCACAGTCGCACCACCAACGGTATGCTTTACAGTCAAATCTTCCACCCGCTGCCTGTGAACTAACAGGCCACTCGAAGACAGTCCTTGAGGAACCGACACTGCCTCCAGCGCTCTGACTGGAGGATAGTGCACACCCTCCGGCAATGGCCAACCGACATTGGCAACCATTCTGTCGTGAACCTTAGCTCATCCGGGCAAGTCTTGTGTCTGATGTGCCACCCCAAAACGCGCGCTTTGCACTCACATACTGCAATCATAGGGACGATAACCGAGGGATCTGTAACGTTCACGTGAGGGTACATAGAAAGAGAACCCGAAAAACTAGAAATAAACTGTAATAACACGGAGAGGCGGGGAAGGTGTTGATTCTCGGTGACACCGTTGTGGACGAAGATCGAAAAAAGACTGCGCTTGTGTTCCTGTCACCTTTTTCTGTGTCCCCGTATCGAGTGCGCAAAAGTTACCATTAAGATGTCAAACCAACTAGCCCGCCTCTCCGTGTTATTACAGTTTATAACCTCCCCACCTTCGGAGGCGAATATGAAGATTAAGAAGATTCGCACTGACGCGTCAAGGCCTGCTCCATGTCGTTGCCGTGCGTGTGAATCTGTGCTGCTGGGAAGTCGGTCTGCATAAATCCATGATGAGCTTAATCTTCGTAGCGCTGATGCAGCGGAAGGCTAAGGGAATGGGCACATGGGCGTCTTATGGAGCGCTGGGAGCCTACGGCACCTTCAAGCCTGAGGGTATCACGCATCACTCCTCCCAGTGGTGGGTCCACCACCGAATACCAGCCTACACCATTTTTTTATATTTCCATCAGCGGTTAGGAGGGGTTTTTTGTTTATCGGATGTTGAAGGTTTAGACGACCTCACTCGGAGAATGATGTCTCACTTTTTTTTTTTTTTTTCACGGAGGCTCCTGGTTTTCCTAAAAGTTGTGGTCGTGGCGCTGTGCCTAATGACGCGTAAGCAATGAAGCTTACCATGCGAAAACCGAGAAAGTTGTTCGTTTTTGTCAAAGTTAAATTGCCTTAGTGTTCAAATAGTAAACATGGTGTGGGTTTGAGCGCACTGATGTTAACCAAATTCAACCGATCTATCGGTCTTTTTTTTTCGGGAGCAGGAAGAGTTCTTTTTTAAAACCGACGGTCTGATTTACATATCTAGCCACTCGGCCGCTCCCCAGCAAGTAAACTCCTCGAAGCCCAGTCAGTTCAATTTCGATGGGAAAAAAACAGCGAACGCAAATTTATACCCTCGGGTGCTCAAAATATTGTCGGATAGGGGAAGGGAAGTTGCCGTCTGGCATCAGCCAGTTAGGATAGAAGAAGCTTGACACTTGCGTGAGGGAGGAGAAAAACGGACGGAAAAGCCTGGTACTTAAATTGCGCAAAAGTGAAGTAACGGTCCGATAACTACATATCGCCGCCTCACTGGCGCTGCGGATTGTTGAGGCCGGTTTGACTGCAGCGGCATGATGATGCGTATGGCTCGCATGCCAACGTGCAGAAGCAAATGTGTCAGTACATGGCTGTAAATGTTGCGCTCACTACTCTCGCATCATCATCATCATCATCATCATCATCATCATCATCATCATCATCATCATCATCATCGCCGTCGTCGTCGTCGTCATCATCATCATCATCTTCTTCTTCTTCTTCTTCTTCTTCTTCTTCTTCTTCGTCGTCGTCATCCTGCTTGTATCCACTGCTTTACGAAGGCATCTCCCATCTTGCTCCAGCTGTTCCTTCTCCCGATGTCATCAGTGCATGCGCCCGCACTATTCATTTCACGTGCGTGTAGTGGAACTGCCCGAATTTCGGTCCTGGACGCCATGGCTAGCCGTGGCAACTGTCATGGTTGGCTGAAAAGAGTCTGTGGGCCAAATTAAGCGCGCTTTCAGAGCAAGTAAAGCGTGAGTCAGACAGATAAGTGAAGTTGAGTTTGCTATTGCTACATATGCTGCTCAAATGTTGAAAAATGGCCTACCGATCAGAAATTTACCGTGAGCGCGGGAAATCCACAGTGTAGCCACGGAAGCAGGCCTTAATGGAAGAGTGAGAGCAGCCCAGATGGCGACCATAAAGGAATAGCCCGAAATAGCCCAGGTTACGTCCTCGTGAGCAGTAACCAAGCAATCGACAGGAACAGTGGCGTTGTTAGAAGAAAAATCGGCGCTTGAAAAAAAAAAATGTTGCACCCTTTTATACGCGAGGCGTATATCTCGGTGAACCGCGACTCGTTTTTTGCATCGGTGTTTTGGCGCTGGTTTCTTTCTTTGAAACCGTTCTAAGCACCTGTCACGAACGCAGTTTTACCTTCACAAGGAGCTTGAACAAGGGGTAGAATAAAGGCAAGAGCTTTCCAAACGACTAAAACTGGTGGCAAGACCCACCCCAGTTAACATTGCTCAAGGTGGACTTGTATGACTTCAAGGTAAGCTTAGTCCACAAACGTTGCGCGTGCGTAGCACAAGCACCTAGCTATTTTCCATAGTTTCGTTTGCGGGGCCGCCTATCTAGCACGCTTGCGAGCTGGTTCGCGTTCACCAGTCTTCATTGCGCTTTGGGTATTGTGTCTGTGACGGCTGCAGATGGGTGGCAGTGACGGCAGCTGTTCTGTCGTGACTGCTGAACCTTGCGGGCTGTGAAAGCATGTAAGGGAGATAAGCAGAATACATAAGACTGTCGAGCATAAAGGTTGAAGTGCTTATCCCGAGTCAGCCAGTGTAGCATCGCTTCCGACGCGGGCAGGCGTGTACAGGGCAACGTGTGCAAGGACGAATGTGCTTTACACGATTTATCCGCGGGTTGTGGTTTAGCGCACTCATCACTTAAAGTGCTCAAAACCGTAGGGTTGGTGACGGCTACAACCTGTTCGATCTTCGCGCTCACTCGTATACGAAATTCGGTGGTTCAGCATTCCTCCTTTGTTATGAAGGCGAATGTTATGAAAGCGAATTTCAGAGACCTTCTATGACGGCGGATCACTGCTAGGGAAGCTATAAAAGCTATTTCGTCGGTTGGTACAACGCCAAGTCGCATGCGGCATCGAATCTGACACCATCATCGAAACGGACGGCGATATGGAGGGACTTAAAGACTCGGTTTATCGCATTTTCAAACGTTGCTCCAACTCCCCTAAACCTTGGGCGTCTCATGTTTTAGAAATCCCCTGGGAACGTAAGAGGCTCAGCCACTCTTCTGGAGTCTTCGACACCTGGTCGGTAGAACGTTTTCAGACTGACTGCCAGAATTGTTCATATCTGTCCCCGTTCTCTTTCATCTTCACGCCACACACACGACGAAAAAATCCCGTGGGGACGATTAACCGCCGTCATTTCAGCGCCATCAACTTCTACGCTTATATATAGTTCAAAAAAATATCGTCGAGCCATTTCTTCTCCATCCCCGGCCCGAGGAAAGCAAAACAAAAAAGAATGTGAGGCCTTCTGAGCGCCTTTATGCGAGCATCGTCAAACGGAAGCGCGTCTAACACCGCCTGCAACAACAACGAAATGCGCTGTTGACGATTCAAGGAGTATGGCGCTCAAGATGCGATCGCTTTTTTATTACCAGCGCCTGCCACTCACTCTTGCAGTCTCTTCTTCGCTGTCTCGTCGTTCTCCCCGTCTTGTCTCCCCATTTCCCCTCCCCCTCCCTGAATCGCACAAAGTGCGCGTGCTGCTCATATTTGCTGTTTCCTCCTTTCGGCCGGCGGCGGCGGAGGAGTACCGGGGCTCATTTTGGTCGCGCAATTTTCCCGCCGCTGCTGCTCGTCGTCCTTAATTGGATGTCGCAGCGGATGTCCCCCTTCCCTACACCGCTTTCCCCAAATCCGGCCGCGAGTGAGCGGGGCCGAGTGATGGCTCTGTCGGCATACGACACGGACCGGCTCGCGCCCCGGCACGCCACCCTCCCGTCTGCCTGCCCTTCCGCCAGTAAAGAAACGCTTCTTTTTGACTCGCCCCACGCGATCCTGTCGCGAGCTTTGTCGATCGAAGGCTCGCTCGGTCCTGTCGGGCCCTTCAAAGCATCTCGTGAGCTTGGGAAAAGTTCGCCGCGCTCTCGATGGTGCTTGCCGTTGTTTCTGCCTTCCGCGAGTGTTTTGGTAAGACCCGCGACGAAAAAGTTTGCTTCTATGACTTGCCCGTTGCCTCTGACGTCGTGGAAGTAGTCTGTTGCTTCGGGGCAACTTTTCCGAACGGGTGCTTTCAGAAAACGCACTTAATCCTAACCCTCAAGTCGCCATAATGGGACGCATATCCCGGTCCGCTCGCTGTTGCTGTGTCTTGTAATGACGCTGTGCTTTGTGTGGTAGATTACTTTTCGGCATTGCACCGTGGATAGCCGCTGTAGGAGCTGGCGTAGAATGTACATGGAGCTTTCATTTAGAGTTTTGCGTCCGCGTCGGCCCAGAACCGAGTTTTGTTGTGTAGTGGGCGCAGTGCGGCTACTTGAACTTTGTCGTTTATGCTGTCGCACTTTAAGAGATGGAGTGGATAAGGTCGCGGATGCTTGTTTTGTTCCTGGATCGACAAAAATACGAAAGAGAAAAGAATATTATCCAGGCGAAATACATTTTCGTGGACGTTAAAAGAAATTCAGATTGCATAAATCAATCCACAGACCTCAACCAGGCACACCTTATAGCCGATTCTCACCAGCACGCCACCTATGTTGTAAATTTTCTGGTACATATAACAACCATATCTAACAAAACGAGCGACAACAGAGCGCAGAACTAGAGAGTGAAGAGAGTTCATAAAGAAAGATCCCCTTACGACGCGACGTTACCGGGAAGATGTCAAGTGAAAGCGCGGCTCGCCAGCTGTCTCAGCCGACGCGCCCGCTCGGTATCACGATGCCTGGACTGGTCCCGTGACTCCCGCCCCAGTGTGTAGTGTTGCAGAATATAGTCTGCAGCGAGTGCAAGACGGCAAAAGAGGAAGCAATGGCGACACTTGTGGACAATAAGAGCGCCGACATGCAGCGCCTGCCCTGCTAAAGCGAGTAGCGAGTAAACGTCAGCATTTAGACGTCTAGGGCGCTAAGCCCGGTTGGCGGGGTGTGCGAAGGGCGTGTGAGAAACGCCGCGGTGGGGACTGCTGAAGCCGTGCGCATCGGGCCGAGTCTCGAGTTCCCAAAGTAGAGGGACATCATGCTAACGTATTCTTAAAGAGCCACCTATAAATCCCTAACTAAATACTCTCTAACACACGTCCAACATATTCACTGTTGGAAAAAAAAGATGGCTTCCTAGCCACGTTCGAACGGATGAAATAAGAGATAACAATTCCTAACGCAACAGTTGGTTCTCGTAGCGTTATTTCAAACTTCCCTCTCCAATATGCACACTTCTTAAGACCCCGTTAAAAGCTTTAAGACTGCAGAGCCTTCCTTGCGCTCAGAAAGTTCTTTGAAGCAATGAGGGCGTGCGAATGTTACTAAATGCACGCACAGTCCTCTTGATGAGTATGGAGCACACAACGGTGTTATACGGTAATATATATGCACATATCTGCATTGCATCAAGTCCATTTTGTATTGTTTGTACATAGATGTATATTGGTGGTTCCCATTATTTTTCGCTGTTGTAAGGAAAAGTGTAGATATGTAGTATGCTGTATATATGCGCATACGTGCTATTGGCATATCACTGCCGTATGAAAACTTGCGTCATATGCATAGCAACTACTTTACTGAGTTAACGTGATCTTTCAGCCGTTTCCTTTCAAAGGTAATTTTTTTGCCTCGTGGTTTCATTCAGGCAACCGTTGTACTTTTCAGTTACTAGAAATTTCGGAGTAGCCAGCTCCTCTTTAGCGTGGAGCTAAAGCCTCCAATACGTAAAGGTTTCTATCCCCTCTCCCTACCCATTTTTGAACATCGTAAATTTCCATTGTGCCACCGCAACGCCTTCCCTGCCTCTAAGGGTGGTTAGGGGTTCGGGGCTCATATTATTTTAAACCCGAAAGTGTTTTCTTCCCGGATGCACAAATATTTCCGTGACGTCATATCAGCCACGGAAATGACGCCAGTACTATGAAGCAAGTGGCCTGTAAAGAGTGCACCCCTGCACACAGGTATTCTTGCAGGGAAGCACCCTCTAGTACTAAAGAGTACGTTATACTTAGGAAGACAGCTGCCGACCCGCAAATCATGCTCAGCTGCGGATTTCGCTGCACATTTCCCTTTCGTGTTTTACCAATTCCTATGAGAGAGGAATCAACCCCAGTCTTTGAATACCTAACTACCAGATAGACAATGTTGCTGAGAAGGGCTCTAGAAAAAGGAGCTTAGGCTAGCTGGGCCTCTCATAAAATGATCCGTCATCAATTGTTTTTCTGAGATCTGTATTTGCCTATTTCTGCAAAAAAAAAAAAACAAAAAATAAGGGTAACGTGAAGTCAGAAAGAGAGTAAAAAAAAAATTAGTATAAGAAGGCGTTGTTAAAACACAACTTTTATTCTGAGTTCCAAATTTTGCTCAACCATTTTTCTTGTACCCGATTTTGTACAAACAAAGAAATGTAGCAGTTCCGGAATGATTTATTACCTCTGGTTAGTAACATCGTACAGCCCTGGTGCTGTTATTCGTAACACGCGAGCGAAACTCGCACATCTGAATTACAAATGCCGAGCAGGAGATTCCCCCACTGCATACAGTCAAAGCGTATTCTCAGAGAAAAGTGGCGCTACTATGCATATAACCCGCCGGTAGCACGAGGAAGGGGCATGCAATTCCTGACGGCAGCACGCGCTCTCATGCCACGGTCCAGCAGCAAGAAACGGCTAATAACGCACCGTGCTCGCAGACCTTTCCTTCGTACAGATTCGTAAGCGCAGCCGTGACTCCGAGGTCGAGTAAAAGAAAACTTCTGGATCAAAGTAGACTGTTAGTCTATTCGAAGAACGTGTTCTTTCATGCTCGCGAAATTGGTTTAGTTTTGCATTTATGCTTTAATGTTGGTCATCTTACTTTTACAATTCTGGTTTTCTTTGTAATATAGGTGATCATATTCTGTAAAACATCTTTTTTTTCTCTACAACCCTTTGCATCCCTAAAAAAGGCGTGCCCCCTAATCAACGCGGATGGGGTTGCGTCGAACCTCTGTACATGGGGGAGGGAAAAATAGGATTTGAAGCTACGAGAAACAACCGACAAATCCAGATTTGAGACTGTAAATAAAACGTTTCATCTTATGGCTGTGGGCTCGAGAACAGCAGAATGGCCGCACGAAGGGCGTCGACTTGCAAAAAAGCAAGGACAACGGACACTGAACCCTGCCTCTATAGGGTGTAACTTTTTTATCGCGGTGTAGTTCATTTTGTTCGCTTCGTAACTGTTCTGCGATTCTGGTTAGACTTAATAGAGTGTTTTCACTTTGGTAACGAATTACTGTCGACTACGAGCAGTTATTCTTCTCTTATTTTACCTTTTCTATGCAGGATTAGCAAATGTACTACGTAGCAAATGTGCTACGAGTTGTCGCCGTGTCAGCATTGGCGATTGGCTTCAGCCTTGTCAATAAAACCTAGAGCTGGTTTCTGGGTATTTTTAACGTCCTGACACGGCTTTTTGGTGCTCACGAAGGTTTTTTCTAAGCAATCAGGCTATGCCGGGAAGGTGAGATTATTTCAGCGTCTGTATTTCGGTGGACACACCGGCCATTATCTAGTGAGCAGAAGCAACAGGATAAAGTGTCTGTTTCACTTCTCGGTAGCAGTCAAATTAATAAAATACTGATGACATAGCTCCCAAAAGTACGGTGGAGAAACTTTCAAGTAGTTTGAGTTATTTCCGATAAACTTCACCTCTAAGCTCTTAAAGCATCATTTGCAGGCGCTTTTCATCAAATAAACCCTTGAAAAGTTTTCAAATCATGTCAAATTCTGTTTCAGACGAAAGATGGTTCGCGCGCATTCATCATGATCGCAGGGAGTAAAACAATAATATTTGCACTAATGATCGTTTAAATACGTTTTGGTGACAAATTCACGCTTACACGTGACGTTAGAAAATATTTTCTCGCGTTTTCTCAAACCAAAGCTAAGATCAACAACGCGATCGGCGAGTGGAGAATGAAAAGCGTTTACGACTGCGCCGTGAATGCTTACGTAACTGAAGAAAAAAGACACGCAGAAATCCCGTTTCGGCACTCGTAAATCAATTACGCTCCTCTCGAGGCGCCCTTTCTAGTCGTTCAATTGTTACGGGCTTCCACGGAGAAAGCCGCCTTAAACACGCGGAGAAAGTTATACAGAATGGGAAATGGGGGACAACATGATTGTAGCGGAGGCGGCGAAGATCCTCGATCGGTGCGAGATGTCCGATGGGGAAATTGCCGGCGAGCGCGATTCCGGCCGGTACATACGCTCGGTGGAACACGTAGCGGCTGGGCGCGATATTGATGCGAGTTCGATTGGCGCCCCTTTGTGCTGTGGTGCCGTTGCTGCGCTCTCCCAGTGTGTCGCCGCGGTGAGTCTTGAACGTGAGGAACCTCGCGTTGTTTGTTTTTTTTCCCCTCCGAGGACTGTGAGTGAGGGCGAAGAAAGGGGGGCGTCTGAGGGCCGATATAGATTTTGCTATAGAGACGTGTTTCACAGTATGTAGCCGTTACAAACGCCGTCACCAGCGCACGGAGCAATCTTTTTCGAGAGAGCGTCATAAAATTTAGTGTCGTCGTTTGCTTCCATTAGTGCGATGTAATTTTTGTGTGTGTGTTTAGAGACATAGACCGTATTGTTACAGGCGTCATTAACAGCTTTAAGATATGGCCAATGTGAACTTACTTGATGAACCGCAATGCCAAGCTGTTTACTTTCTCGAATTTCTTGTTTTTGTTTTCGTCATCAGCAATGAATATTTGAGAGTGAGTGAGGGAGCGAGGGGAGATAGAAGGGGAGAGAGATAGCTTTGAAGTGAAGCCAGCAGTGCTAATTAAACTCTTTAAATTAAGCGCGTGCAAGCAGAAGCTGTGCGGCTCTTTCACACCGCAAGATACTGCGACGATACCTTGGCTTAGGAAGGCTACGAGTATACACGGTCTGCTCTCTACCCGGCCCTATGCGCAGAGAGAGATATGTAAAATTCCGACATTGTGTCCAGGGATATGTCCCGCTATGAGACATTCTATTGTGTTCCCGCAGTTTTGCAACACGGAACGCTTAAACGTGCAGCGTCCGGCGGCATTCACAGCGGTAGCTGGCTGTGCGGGAGCACGTGTAGCATGGTTAGCAGCGCGTTTTCTCTGAATACTAGTATAGACTACCAGGAGACTTTGACGCGAAAAAAAACGCAATAAAAAAGTAATCTGCAAGCAAAGTAGCTTTCAGGTTACACGCCCCGAAGGTTCTGACCGAACGTACTAAACTCCCGGCGAATCACCAGCAACTGGTTTCTGAGGCAACTTGGAGGTATGACGAGAATTGAGATGGCGTGCCCGCGATACTCAGACGTAAACGGCTGCAAAAGAGGCGCTTCTATGGAGAGTACTGAGAACAGATATGGCACGGAAAGCGGGGATTGCGAATCCGGTTATTGTAGGTGGTAATCCAACGTCGAACGAAGTCACTGGAAGGCGTGCAGTGCATTCAGTGATGAGATTCCTCAGGTGACTTTGGAAGCTTTGCGGCGTTGCTTTACGTGCTATGGCTCCAGGCACAGTAATGGCGCTTGTTGCCCTTTGATAGCCTTGCACCAGAAAAAGTGAACTATCATAATCATCATCACCATTCACTCACAGTAATTCTTTGAATACGGTGTAATAAAAGAATCTTAAATACAACAAACTGCGCTTGCCCGGAGAATTCATTAGTACGGGATCAGGGCATATGGTATCAAGCATGAACGTGTATACATTGCTCTGGTGTCTATACGTTGACACCAGCCGGTCGTCTTGGCTTGTTCTCCCTAATACGAAAATAAAAATAGACGTACCCGCTACATTTAAGGGGTGATATTCAAGGGTACTTTTCGGTATGAGACATGCAAAGCGTGCAGTATTTCAATTTAGTCCAGGTTTACAAATGGACGTTGGCAATTCTGTACTAACTATGGGAGATGGTTGCAGCAAATTCTTCAAGGAAATGTAATGGGCCACTACTTTCAAAGGTGCTTTCTCTTCAATACCTGGTTATATACGGCTGATTGGTATATATTGTTACGGGACTTAGAAGTGGACACGGGCACATAGGTCCAAGGGACCCACGCTGACGACGATGAGCACTTAGCAGCATGGACTCAGCTCAAGCTGTCATGGTCACATTGAAAGTACATTTCTTGTCTTTGTAAATAGTAATTTGTAAATTTCTTGTCTTTGCTTCACCACTAACCATCGCTTGTTTTATTAGTCCGGCCGCCAGGTAACATGTCCTGGTGAAGTATGTGGCTTTCATCACCATCCTGGCCCCTCAGCTTCACCCCGTCTCGGTGGACATCACTGCAGAGCTACTGGATTGCGTCGGCTGCCCCAGTCCAGGTGAGCCATGAACGAGCCTATCCCCGCCAAAACATTTACCGTAGCTTAGAAAAGGGTGGCACTTATACAAGCTACAAGCTCTCCACCTTTATCTCAACCGCTAAATTTTGTAATTTATATTTATACGTACACCGTTACGTACACCGTTTACGAGGAAAAGCTGTTAAGAATCTTTTGAGGCGGACCTTTTAACGCAGCGACCACGTTTTTCAGAATGTAAAAGGTACTCTTGAATCCACTGAATAGCCTTTGAAATTTGAACGGCGCCGTCGTGCGGCAACCATGGTGTATAACACTTTTCAGAAAACGAAGCAGACATGCCTCGTTAAAACCAACGCGTTGCGCGAAAAGGCTGAATAAGAGTTAAGCATGGAGAACAATATTACCAGCACGGTGTTCTCCCGCATGCGGGCGCCCATATGAGTAGTAGCTGGTTCGGAGCGGCTGGTTACTTCTGTTAAATCAAGAACTTAGACATCCGCACACAGTATTGTGGCGGTACATTCAAACATCAAGCGTAAAAGACGCAGCAGCACTAACGATTGATAACTGGAGCGGAATCGTGTTACTTCTCACAGTCTCGCAGTGCATTCGTATGTCCCCGCGGCCTGACTTCACAGGCAGATGTGAATTCTTCCGTTGGTTATTATAATTTCCTCGGGGCCTTAAACTTGCCTTACTAAGCACCTCAAACAAATATTTAACTCAGCCCAACCAGCAATGAAAGAAACAGACGGCAGAAGTTATGCATGGAGACAGGAAACGAACAGACCATATCAGAGAAAGGTTCCGAAAGAAGAATAGCCCAAATTAAGAAGAGGTCGACTTGGGGTGAGTACGAATAGAACTGGCAACCTGTAGGCCATCGTGGCTACCGAGAGACGAAACTAGAGGTAGAGGCAGTCCACCACCCTAACTCGATAGAGGGATTAAATAAAAAGTTAGGAGGCGAGGAATGGACTACGTCATCGCAAGACAGGAGCAGCTGGAGGAACGCTGGAGAGGCTTTCGTCCTACAGTAGACACAATTGGCTGATGATGATGATTCATCGGCCTGTTGAGTGAAAACTTGCTTTCCTAATGATGAGTTCCATCAGGACCTTTGAATTGAGGCTATGGCATTTTGGGGTATCAGCCAGTTCTTATGACTCTCATTTCTCCCCATCGTTTATGGTTACGCATTTATGCATTATCCTAGAATTCTTATATACTTACCCCGTAAGCACAAAATATAGTGTACTCCCTTACTATAGCCTGACGTCCTTGAGCAGCCTATGGTTGGGCGCGTTCCAAGACAAAACGGGCTCCTTATTCATTCATTCATTCTAACTTACTTTGATTGCCGCGCGTGAAACCAGCAGGAAAGAGCGAGAGAGAAAGGAGAAAGATGCGCCCGCATGTTCACTCACCCGCACCAAGGAAGCTCTTTCAGGAGAAGGCCGAGACCAGGGTTGCAGGTTCGGCGTTCCGCCAGCATGTGTCGTGCGACGGGGCTCCGGAGATTCTGGAGCAGACGACGGGATTCGACGAACCACGAGACCCGAAACACCACGAGTGGCTAGCTTCCCGTCTCCCGGCGTCTCCCGCGACGAGCAATCCGACGCACTCCCATCAGGTTTCTACGACAACGAACAGCTGACCGGGTCCCGGTCATCTTTTCCAGAATTGCCCTGGTCGTTCGTCGAGAGACCTGACAGGCGTGCCGGAGGCAGTTCGGGGCTCCGTCTCTGTTCCAGCCGGAGCCTGGGTGACCGTGGTCCCGGGAAATAGGCAAAACGCGGCTCGGTGACATTAGCGGCCGCAATGTGGCCCCGTGAAGCGTTGTGGACGCCGCGGCGTCGCCTACCCGATGCGAACACAGCCGGCAGTGCGCGCAGCGATGGAGCGCCGGGTTGGAGAGTGCGGTCCCGACGGGGTGACGGAAGAGGCGCTGCGGTAGCGCCCTCATGATTGGCTCTCGGAGCCCAGTAAGGGAGAGGGAGTGTTCCGATACTGTGGCGGAGGGAGAACGCAGGTGAGCCGCCCTACCTGGGCGCAGGTATCCCTAGAGCGACGCCGCGAGGTATCCGGCGGCGAGGGAACAGCGGCGCGAGGGGGAGGGCGGTGGCGCGACTGAAGGAACGGGGATTTCGGAGGAGAGAGAGGGGGGATCGGAGATGCGACTCCCTCGCTTCTCGGCGGGTTTCCCCCTCTCCGGTCTTTAGCTTAGTTTCGGCCTCTCCATCTTCATCCCTAAGAGGATGGGGATGCGACGGAGGAAGCGGAAAGAAAAGGAACGCGAGGAATGCGCGTGCTTCCAGGGTGTCGGTTTTTGGTTCGTTTGTCTTGCGCGCGCGTCTTATGGCCTCATGGAAAAGGGAGCGCTCGGTGTCTTTCGCTTCTTTCGTTTCATTTGCGCCGTTGCGGCTTTCTTTAGGAGCTGAAAAAAAAAAGAAGGACCTTAGGGGCGAGCAGGACTACCGCTGTCTTTGGGGACGGAGGGGGCAAGCCCCGGAAAACTCGAGAAGGGCGAAAGCAAGGAAATAGGTAAGTCGGGAAGAACAGCGTGCGGAAAGGGAGAAGGCATTAAGACAATTCCGTCGGTAGCGATACTTGAATCGCGCCGCCGGCACGTTAGGCCGCCGGGCTAGGCTCGAGAGCCGAAGAATCAGCGGACCCTTCGTGGTTTCCGGAAAAGGGCACGGCGAATTTTGGTCACTGCTCTAGTGCTTTTTTTTTTTCTCTCTTCTCTAACGTTCATAACAATATAACAGCTTTTAGATGAAACCCCCACAATTGATTTATCGTGGTGAACGCATAAACAGGGTGGTTTTTTAGTATGAACACACCCCCTGGGCATGGCTTCAATTTCCAACTTCACTGCTATCGTTATGAAGGTGAAAATTGATCGTGATGGTATGTTCTGCACTGTAAAATGATTTAGGCCTTTAAAATAATTTTTGTCTGTAACCAGCACCTTTACATTCTAGCAAAAATACAGAAAAACAACTTCTTAAAGTGTGTCATAAACGATAAGACACTCTGCTTCTTGTGTTTTTGTAAGGATGTAAGGGTGTTGTAGATAGACGATATCTCCTTGAGGGGTCTAAATCATTTGGCACTGGGCCACTGAAACAACTGTGCAACCCAAATTATCGCAGTAATCCTAACCATACCGTTTTCTTGTTCTTTGCAAGCATTTCAGGAAAAGTAAGCTGTCCCGGTCATTACGCATAAACTAAATTCACCACGTTTAGACAGCATAGTCTTTTCTTCTACACGCCCTGTGGCGAGACATGGAGACACCCCTCCCCCGAACGTCATTACGCTCAGACTAACATCTCTAACGTGGTGCCGAAACGATCAATAAAAGCGAGGCCCGGAAAGAGACCCAAGGACAATGCATAACGAACGTCGCGTTCCCGCCGAAGACGACGCGGCTGCTCGTGACAGATGGCGCGTCAGAGTCGCTTCCCAGCGCACGCGGAGCCAGGGGGGATTGTGCGAGCGCGCGTAAGTCAGAGATGCTTTTCAGAGACACTTTTTCCGACTCCGGGTGGAATTAGAAGCACGACGCTGGCGTGGTGGGTCGGGGAGTGGCGTCGCTGTTACCTGACTCTATCTGCGGCTTCGGAGTTACCTGACACCCGAAAAAGGTCATCCATTCGCGCACATGAATATTAAGCAATAGAGCGCGTAGTGACATTTTAGGTGTCATTGAATGAATATAAATGAGGTGCGCTGGGGCGCCAAATTACTTCCACGGCTGCTGATGAAGAAGCCCGAACTGTGGTTACGCGCGTATACGCGCCTTAGGAAACACGGGGAGTAATGCCGCGATGTATAAGCTCCGTGCACCTGCTCAGTTTATCCCCTATGCCGTTTCCTCTATGTAGCGAAGATACACATTATCTTTTTAGTGGGCAGATGCAACCGCAGTGCGTATTCAAACACAGACCACGATGAAAACAAAAACAAAAATAAACAAGCGAAAGGACGATGAGTAGGAAATTTGTCCTGAAAATGGGAATATACGCCACATTTTTTAGATTATTTAGACATTGCCATTTTGCGCGGCAAAATTGCTTAGCGGCTCGACCAGCTCTACTAGTTCGACTTGAAGCAGAACAACGGAGGGAGAGGATAAGCTTTTATTTGGAGCCGAGCAAGCGCTTTTGTTAGGGCGCCCGCCCGGTTAAGGGCCTAGCTCGTGGCCGAGGTAGCGCTGGGCTACCAGCCGACACTGGGATATATACGGTCGGAGCTGGTCAGCTGGCCCGCCCACTGCACGTATGTTGGGTGCGGATTAAGGGTTATAGATGAGGTGTGTTGGCACCCCCATACCATGTGGTAGACAGAGCAGGACTTTGGGCAGAACTTGAAGGCGGAGGGGTAGAACAACGGAGTGTCCTGCTCTTGCAATTATGCCGGAGGTATTGCATAAAAAGAGGCTAGTGTTGGGGAGCCACCAATGGCTTGTCTCGTGCTGGGTTTACTTAGTCCAGTCGTTGAAACCCCATCGCATTCCAAGGAGTACAAAGACGGCGCCGACGGCGGTGGCACAGACGCAGAGACAGCGGAAAATCAAAGCTCAAGAGAAAGATTGTTAAAACCCGAAGCTTTCTGCGTGGAAGCGGAAGTCCAAATCCAAACTGCTTCGACCGTGTCGGAATGGCGCCGTCGGGCAGACGTCGGCTTCATAACGCGAGGGACCCAGGTTCGATTCCGAACGCGGGAAGAGTTTTTTTTTTTTTTTTTTCTTGAGGTGCTTGATGTCTCTTCGTTTATCATCATCATAGCTTAGTGGAAATATTTGTGTAAAAGGGGCTTTCCAGCGTGACATTGAACGCCATCAGTAAGGAATAGAAAGCGTCGTTTTAATGTTCTATCATATCTGTTCTATCTGCAGCTGCAACGTATCGTCATGTGTGGGCCTCTTTCCTCCAGATACTATGAGTAAGGACGGGGTGGTGTTAAGTATGATGACGATAACAATTTGTCGGGGCGAATGGACTAATTTTGTCTTGCCGGGAAAACACACATATCATTCTGCGTTAAATACCGCGTACTCTCGATATAACGAAGTTTTTGAAGCTGGATTTGTTATAAGGGATACTTCGTTAAAAGGGGCAATGATTTGCTCGCTGTGGTATGCAGTGGGAGCCATGGAACACTTCGAATTAAGCAAGATTTTATTTCAAGCGACGTCGCTTTAACGAAAGGTTTACTACGCAAGATAACTTCCCTGCCTTCTTTTCTTCTTTACTACATAAAGAAAAAATAGGAGACGTTGATGCCATATATAAGCGCCGGCTACTCCTTCTCACGTAGGGTAGAATCTCTTATGGAGACATTGCAACCCTCCCATAGACATTGCATAGTTTTGTAAAGGTGAACGCTTCTGATAAAATCTGCAAAGTTCATTGAGTTATGAACAGTGTTAGGGAAGAGAACAAGCTCCAGCAAAGCACACACAATACACTGAAGGCGCAGCCTGTGTCCCTCTAAGCAAGTGAGTGGATAAAAGTTCGAATGGTAAGTGGGAGAAACGGGTCAGGGTGGGTTCGTATAGAAAGACAAACGAATACAGTACAAAGTACACGCAAGAGAAGAGACGATGATGGAGCAGGGACAGAAACTGCACAATGACATACACAATAAAAACTAGTGGTAGCCAGTTATGTTTGTAGACTCTAAGGAGCGTTAGGGGAAAAGGTAAAGTTACGTTTCG
This sequence comes from Haemaphysalis longicornis, assembly GCF_048455015.1. Taxonomy (NCBI): domain Eukaryota; kingdom Metazoa; phylum Arthropoda; class Arachnida; order Ixodida; family Ixodidae; genus Haemaphysalis; species Haemaphysalis longicornis. The sequence goes on along the minus strand of NW_027526335.1, from coordinate 27,030,446 downwards.
AAACTAGTAGACCCGTACAATATGAGCAGATTCTAGAGAGTTGGGTAGAGAGTTTGGCAGACTCGAGTTTAAGGGCAAGAAGCCAACGCTGCCGATGACTAGGTGTTCGCTGACTAGGCGACGTCCCTTCATTTGAAGTAGGCTTGATCACCGAACATAAACTCCTGCTTCCGTATGTATACTTGCTGGTGCTTTAGTCATGTGCGGCAGTGGAAAAAGGGTAAGGGATAAAGGGGGAGGGGGGAGGGCAATCATGGCCGTCAAGACGGGTGGGAGCGCGCATTCTTTCCCGCCCACGGAAACGTTCCGCGTTCCGGCGTATGTACATGTGATCCCAGAAGCGTGTCAGCGCCAGAAGCGGAAGCGGCGTGTCAGCGACAGAGACGGAAGCAGTGCTTCCGTTCGCCGCTGCACAAACCGATCATCTGTGACGCGCGGCGAGTGCTCTGCTCAGAGCTGCGTCCGCAGTGCGCGATGCCACTGCAGCACGCGGAACTCGTCGTCTTCCCACAATACTACGCGTCACACCTTGCGCGCCTCCTCGCGCTGTCGACGCCCGAACGCTTTTGTTTCGGCGCGGCCCAAGAACAACGGAGGCGAGGGATCACCGTTTGCGGGCGACGTGCTCTTTGCCGCTCACAGCTCGTATTGTGCGCGACCGCCGATAGGATTCATGCTCGATCGACTCGTACGCTTGACGGCCTTGTGACGCCGCCGCCGCCGACTCGTCCCCGGTGTAGCGTATTCGTCCCAGTTTGGCACGTAGCCCTTTTCTTCCTCGCCGTTTTCTATGCCATCTTTTACTTTTATTTTTTTGGAATGCCCCGCGTGGGTAGTGTTGAGCGTCACGCTTATTTAGTGCTCAGTTTGCAGCTAATGTTCTGTCTGACGAGTGCTTTTTTCAAGCGTTTTAATGTTACTGAGGAGAGCAGGAGAGTAAAGTGATAAGGGTCCCTGGAAAAAAAATTAAAGCCATTCCACTCAATATGAACGCTGTCAGAAGTGCAGAGCAGTGAATCGCCGTAATGGGCTGTACCGCCATTATTCGCTCACTGCTACACCCCATGCATTTCAAATTTCCCGCCTTCGCAGTGCTCGCGCGACCCCTGCCTGAAACTGCGTTAGCAGGAGTTCTGTTGTTTTTGTGCTTGTTTTAATTTCGTATGATGGAGCTGTTTTGTGTCATTTCGAAGCGTAATTTTTAAAGACGATAGTCTTTCTTGGGCTACTTAAACCCAGAAATTTTGGTCTGTCTGTATGTCTGTCTGTCCGTCTGTCTGTCTGTGACTCGATTCAGCCACCCGGCCAAAGCAAAACAATGCCTGCGCAATAGTCTTATATAGTCACAACTAAATCTACCCGTCTTGGTCCAGTGTAATGTTCATACTTGTCAACATTGTTGAAGAAGAACAAGACATTACGCAAATATGAGACAACAAATCAATACAGAATTGATATTTGCAGTGTTCCTTTATAAAAATTCAAGCATGCTTGACTTTTGCGAAATTAAATACTTCATCAACTGCAGAAAAAGAATTCACTCCGCCGTCGCCTGCTGTCGCCCGCGCCACTATACGCCTCGAGCGCGGCCTGTAGGGGCGCCACTGAAATCCCCCTAGCGGCCCGTTTCGAAAGCAGGCGCGGGAGTCCCCGGCCCGCTCCGCCCTGTCAACGTTGCTTTTGGAGCTCGTTCAAGACAGCGATTTACCGTTTGTCCGCGTTCGAAATACCGAATAACGTGGAGCAGGCACTCTGTTTGCAAGCGTGGTGTGATCACGAGAGTATAAACGTTTATGACGCGATCTTAGTGAGATCTATATGAGCTCCGGGCGTGTGTCACAGGCCGCCGTCCCGAAGCAAGCATTTGCATGCAGCTAATTGCAATTCCGCTGCCCTGAAATTTAGTGGGAGTGTATCCGTATGCGGCCATACACACTATGATGTAAATCGACTTTGTGCACTTACAAAATCCAGCGGAGCACTCATACCTGACAGCACGTAAGTTACGCCTGCCAATATCACATATCAGATATTGATCAGTACCATGAACAAGCCAATGGGGCATAAATTTCACAAACATTGTACCAAAGAAGTACGATGGATAATGCAAAATTACACCCCGGGGTCAGCACACGACGACAAATTTAATGCTGGGTCGTCTTGTCCCGTGATGAGCGCTCGCAAAGATTCATATGTTACCGTCCTCCACGAGAAGCGCGAAGATGGGCTTATAGAGTAATCCGCGTCCGTGCACCACACTCTTCTACGAAACATCGTCATATGACACAGGGAGACGGCAGAATCTAACATAAACCGAAATCAGAGGCCCTTATCAGATACGACACTCTTCCAACGAGCCCGTGTGTACGAGATTTCGGCGCACGTTAAGGATCTCCAGGTGGTCAAAATTAATCCGGAGCCCTCCACTACGGCGTGCCTCATCGTCTCCGTTGCGTCGGCGCGTTAAACCCTGCAACACTCAATCAACTCTTCCAACGACACCTCGTATCGCTTGTGAACTGCCTACCCTGTATTCTTCAAAAAATGCGTCCGCCGATTGATCAGCCGTTCGTTGAAGGCGAAAAACAAACGAAAAGTGAACACGCAGCTTGTGTGTGTGATTACTAAAACGTTCAGTCGTTGATTTCGCTCCGCATTTGTAAACAAGGATAGTTGAGCGTCCTCCTCCTCACACCCCCCCCCCCCCCTTCCCCCCCATGTCTAGCGAAATATCAGTGCATTTCGCATCTAGTTGGTCTGGTGAATACTACCTTGCTCAAACAAATGTCTTTAGCATTTCAGAAGCTGCACTCGGTTTTTTTTTTTTCATTCCCGTACGACTATTCTATTTATTCCTGACTTGCAGACCATTCATTTCCCCGTGGTTTCATTAACATATACCTTGGTTCTTACAATAAGGCATGAGTGGGCACATATCTGGCAATGCACAGCCTTTCGCGTGGCTTATAATCCCATAAAAGGCACAAGTTTTTGTCAGCTATTGGGTTATCACATCCCCGAAACATATTTTTCTACGACGTACATATTCGAAGCAAAGCCGCATTTGTTATCTGCGCTGCAAAACGAACCGACCTCTTACAGTGCCAGCATCAGGTCTAAACGAGGCGACAATAAGTAGAATTCACTTGTGCTGACGTGTTCGAAGGTGACAGCTGTGATATGCTGCTGCCGTCGCCGACAACCGCAAAAGCGGCCAAGAAGCTCGCAGAACCGCCTCCCCGGGTAGCTCTTGTTGGCGTTAGAGCGCTCTACCACACTGTTCTGTGGCTCTACCAAGACGCAGCTGTTTTTTTTTAAGTGCCCTAAACATGCAGTTAGCTTACAGACGTCACCATAACAAGTTGTTTAGTGCGCGGAAAGGCAAAGAGAAGCGAAAGAGAACCAAAACACTGCATGACCACCTATCAGCCACGCAGCGCCAATCCCGCTAACGCCGCGGAGAAGCGGCGGCAGGCGGCGCAGCGATCGCGAATCTCGAGGCGTATAGCTTCTGGCGCCATTTTAAGAAATCAACCGGCAACAGTTACGCAAGGTTCCACTAGATAGTTTCCACGATCTGCTTGCAACGCACGTGGAGTAGGGAAACGCGGTACTATAAACGTTGAAGTAGGGTGTCTCGATTAACGCGCGTCTTCGCCGACGGCAGCGTTCGCATCGAGACACCCGGTTTGGAGCAGTGGAACGCGGGAAATTTAAAATGATTTAAGCAAACATTTGGCGTCTTTACCTTGGGAGGAGCGCGACGCAAGAGGAACAACATGAGAGGTGAGCGGTAAAGCGAAGGGAGGCATTTACTTCGCAAAAGCCGATAAAGACTATCGTCTTTTGACGTCATTTGCAACGAAAGGAGCAGATACGCGGCCAATTTTTTTCTTGCGGGGCTGGAGCCTTTCTGCGTCATTTCGAACGCGCCATTTTTTTCTTGCATGGCTGCCAACGTTTTTAGATTAACTAATCTAAAAACGTTGATGGCTGCAGGCTTTCTTCAGCATTTCGAACGCGCCATTTTCTTCTTGCACGTGGAGCCTTTCTTCGTCATTTCGAACGCGCCATTTTTTTTCCTTGCGCGGCCGCTTTTTCGCTTACTATCGTAAAATTCAACCCTACGAGCGTTCATAACTAAATGAACGCGGGTGCTGCCGGTTAGTTACATATATTTTGCCTCAAATGTACCTATAGTTATCTTTGCGCTAAACAACGGGGAGATGTAGGACAAGCGCCAGCGGTTCACGAGTTTCGTACTCTTATGACTATATAAGAGTTCTCAATGACTATATAAACCGCTTGGCTTTCGCAGCCTCTGGGGTACGCCGCGAACGACAGCGTTACCACGGGACGCCCTGTTGCTCTACTTGGGTCCAGCGAGCGAGCTACGACGACAAGGCGAGCGCCTAAAGTGCTCTGCACTTAAAAAAAAGAGATAGAGAGAATGAACGTTTGTTCCAGCAAGCAGTGGTGGTTAAGTCGCCACTCGGTGGGGTGGGTCGGCCTCAGTCCGAGTATACCTAGAGGTGTAAGCTTGTGGGGAAAAAAAAAACATCACAAAAAAGCATCATAAAAAAGCAGTTTTTTTTTTCTTTTTTTTAACCAGGTTAACATTTGAAAAACAAGCAGAGCTTCTCCGGGGAAATTCGTTGTAATGGGACCAATCCTCAGCGAGGGAAACGTTTTCTGAAAGCAATGAGTTGACGTGAAATTGTGCGAAGATTTTGAGAGTGGCAGCTCTTCTGGGACTTTTGCGACGCAGAATGTAACGCTTATTTTCGTTTCAGTGTTAACTAAAAAAAAAAAAATATCGGGCGTCACGTTCACCTGTCATGCGGCGCGGGTCCGGATAATTCTTGTTCCATCCCGGCACGATACAGGCTTAGTGCTGTAGTTACCACACTCGGCTGCGGCTCTTGGTGACCCGGGTTCAAACCCCGTTCGATGCCGAATTCTATGCATATTTTATTTGCTTATTTTCTTTTTACAGCGGCCGTAATTTGGCTCCAATCGTGCAGCCGCCAGCCACTGCAGTCGCTTTTCGAGTTTGATAAGAAACCCAAGGCTTCCGCCTAGAAGCTCGTCGAATTCTTTAAAAATCTGTGCGGAACCATTTTTTACATATATTTTTGAGAAAAACATGAAAAAACGTTTATTTTATTTTTTCACGCTCCTGAAGTTTCATGAAAACTTACATCTCTAGCGTACCTTGGTTATTGGCTGCAGCCCTGGCACGAGTGACCAGAGCGTTCGGTCAGCGTGGTAGCAACTGGCCAGCAGGCCCTCCCACTGCTCGAGAGAAAGGTTTGGGATTGGGGCTGAGAGATGGCGTGTGTTGGCAATCCCCCACCCTGAGGTAGGTAGTATTGGGAGATGGGCGGAAGTGGCAGGTGAGAGGATATTGCGTGGGGAAGATAGAGTGTAGGATAAGTGCGTTATAATGTTTTTTTTTTTCTTGCCCAAAGACGCCCGGTGAATGCTTTCTTCCTGCCTAGTTGAGGGTGCGGTTAAGGCGGCAGGGTAAGGCGAAGGTTGCGATAATGGAAAGTTTTGAAATGTTAAAACGTTCTTAACCTCAAGGCGGTAAACAAATGTTTTGTGATGAAGCATCTCCCTACTGTGTACAGAACACACCGCTGACTATGACGGCAACTATCACGGCACCACCTAGTGTCGGTGATAAGCTCTGGAAATGAAAAAAAGACACCTTTCCAATTTGTCCATCGACGCGATTTTCAGGCCACGGTGTTCTACGACTTACAAGGGGGTTCGTACAAATGGCGCAGCAGGCTTGATGCACTCATCCGCAAAGCGTACAAGGTTGACCTTAGCCTACCAGCCCCTCCGATCCACCCTTCTCTCTACCCTCCTTCTTGTCTTTTCTGACCTAAAAGAGCTGACCTGAACGAAATAACCTGGGGATGCCCCAGGCGGCGTTTTATGAATCCCTCCAGATAACTATGTTGGGGACTGGGAGGCTCCCACGCCGAGCTCGACGCCTACAACCCAAGACAAAGTCTTGTACTGGGCGGAAAAGGTGGCAACGGCCTACGATGTATAGGCTGTTTCCACCCCTCCTCCATTGCTTTTTGTCTATACCTGACGATAAATACGTTCTTATTACCGTACCTCTAACTAAAAGCATCTTCAACTCGGTCTGCATAATCACACCAGTTTTTGAAACGCCATTCACGTGCTTTCGTGGACAGTGCACAGTTCTCTGCGACATTTCTAGTGCATAGACGCTATACGCACACAATGGATGCTTTTCCGTCAATGCGTTGAAGTCTCATTTGTAAAGCCTTCCGTATTGTGGGATATGTAACTCACTCGCGCAAACGTTGATGAGCATCATAGGGAGCGGCGAATCGGGTGAAGACGTCATGACATTAAGCCTGACGTCACGTTTTGAGTTTGAGCGTCGTCAAAGATACCGGTGGCTAGAAGTTTTAAAGTAGTTTGGCACGCCGTCAGAGTGAAGCTTAACGTGAGGGTTACCTAACCTCCACGCAAGACGCTTGGTGAGTGACCGACATGGCCTCAGTCGCCCCTAAGGAAGGAACCGAGCATGGTCCGAAGCGTCGGGTTCTCCCTTGGTGCTATGACGCAAGTACGGTGGCAGCGTCATGTCACATCTAAGCAGATTTATTTGGCATCAGCCTACCACTCAAGTGATGGATGCGCATTCTCAAAGTTCAGTACACCAACAGCATTAGGCACACCGGTAAACCGTCTGTAAAGGAGAACAGCAGGTGTTTCCATATGAGCGCGGTTTTTCAATTAGCGCTGATTGGGGTATTGCCCGCAGCGATAGGCCGCCGTCATTTACATCGAGCAAATTCGTGGAAACGCGGAGTGAAACAGCGTTCTCATCAGCGAATCACGTTCACTGAAGCCAATACTTGGCTGGGCTCAGTACAAAACAGAGCAGGCAAGACGAAGGCCTTAGTGTAGTTATCGCGATGAGGCCAATCTGCTGACGTCAGTGGGAAAGAAGAAAGACTCTGCAAGCTTCGCATGCTCAAATACTTGTAACAAAGGCAATCGGTTCGTTTGAACAAGGCTCTGGACGTTAGATTCTTTGGCTTTCATATCTAGCCGGTGCGGCTCAGCAGCGTCTTTCTCTGTGGGAACGGCCAGACGAAGAGAACGCCGGGCGCATCGAAGACACATCGCGGAGGAATCACTTGGCCCTAATGCTCCCCGCTGCTGTTGCCTGGCGCGCTTCGCGCGATGCGCTCTCCGTTCTTTAATTGCGACGCTAACGGCACGATTCATCAGACTTAACGCTCGCTTTGAGCGCGCGCTCCGCGTCCCATCCCGCTTGAACTGCGCGGGCCAAGATGGCGGCAAACGCGCAGCGTCTTCCAACGCTGGTCCCGCGGGTAATAACCAGGAGCTTGCTGCGTAGAGCTCGGAATCACTGACGGCGCCGTCATGAGAACGTTAGGGAGTTCCGCAATCGCCTACTGCATGAGCGAAAGCCTGCCTAACGCTTCTCTACCTCAGTGTTTCGCTATAGGGATACTCGCTGCTGCATCAGTAGTTCTTCCGGAAGCTTTTATCTTTATAAAAGAATAAGAAGGGAAAGCATATAACCTGTTCTTTGATAATGAATTCTTTAATAATGAGACTTTTATGCCTCATTATCGTGTCATTTTGGTAATCACGTTTAACATAATGATCACATTGAGATAGAGGGAAAATTGATCCGCGAGAGAACCGAATAGACGGCCAAGATTATGGACACGCGCATGCCGCAGAACACCATGCAGTTTACAAAATACGAAGTCGCCGATCTCGATGCCTGTACGGGTTCGCTCATTTGTGCGCTCAATTAGTGTTTCCTATTGTGTGTGACAAAACGTAGGAGATGAGCAGTTGTTTTCGTGTTTCTTCTTTTGTCCGTATTGGGGAATTGGTTACAACGCATTACCTACCACCTCCCCCACCTCCCCCCTTCCCAATCTATGTTTTCCACGGATTCTTTTCTACGCCTTCTTGCACTGCGGTTCACAAAGGCTGTATAGGAACATTTTAGTTATAACTGTTCCTTACATAGACGTAATCGGCTCACCAGGCTTACTGTCACCCTGACAACACATGCGCACGAATATATCATTCTACATGGACAGGCAGTTCTCGCTCACAGCTCTTTTGGGGCGCACGGCAACTGGAACTGGATCCCCACATACGCGATCTGTGGATTTTAAGAACCCCATTTTAGATGCGAAGCATCTCTTGCTCGGGGGGATGTCCAGCGTCCGTGCCCCGTCCACAGCGCCTCTGATGATGATTGTGGCAGGATGCCCCTAGGGATTGGCCAACCAAGGAATCCATCGCTAGATAGCTTCACGTTCAACCTCCGTCGTCATCTTTCCGAAGGGGAACCGCTGAAGAAGAAGGAGAAGAAGACAAAGCTGCGAAGAGGAGGGCGTGTACGTTGCTCTCGCCCCGTCCGCAGCTCCTCTGATGCTGATTGGGGCAGGATGCCCGTAGGGATTGGCCAACCGAAGAATCCATCACGAGATAGCTTCGCGTTCAACCACCATCGTCATCTTTCCGTAGGGGAACCGCTGAATTAGAAGAAGGAGAAGATGACAAAGCTGCGAAGAGGAGGCCATGTACGTTGCTCTCAGCCTGTGCACCAACGTCAACAACCTTTACCTCACCAACGCTGATGGAGACAGCCGATTCTACCACAGAGACGACAACATCGACAAGAACATGATGGACGAGTTTTGGTGCCTCGAGAACCACCGCCTACTCACCGTCACACTACAGTACGTGCATGCCTTTTCCACCGGTGTGGACCCGGATGCGGAATTACCTCTGGCGCTACTAAACACCAGATCACTCAACATAACGGCAACACAATGGAACCACACGGTACCCCCATGATGCTTCGCATCCTCATCAGGGTTCCCCACAGAAAGACGGTGTAATGTTTGAGTTTCCGTTTATGCACGTAACTACGGTTTGATTAACCCCGCCCGTACAGATTCACATTCAGGTTGCGGAATATCCGATTTCGTGCACAGTCGTAGTTACAGTATAACTGCAGTACCACAATGCCCGATTTAACGAATTTCATGATGTAACGAGGCTATTTCCCTTCCCGATCCGGATAATTTAGTTCCACTTATGCATTAAAACTTCGATATAAAGAAGAACCTGCATGGGTGACTTCGTTATATCGGGGTGTGAATGCATATGCGGCTTGTTATCGCGTCACTATCCTCTGCCTCCTCTTAAAGCCTGTACCTTCCTCCATTTACACGGAGCTTGACATTGAAATTCACTTAGCTGTGGTTCGCTATTATTCATTACTATGTAGAGCATACTATTCGGGTCAGTTTTGACCCTTTGCTAGAGCTAGTAATGGCAGAAATACACGGATGTTCTTTGGGTACCCTCTTGGTTACATGACGGGTAGCGTCAACTGGTTAAGAGATTGACTTCCACGAGCCACGAGACCCACATAACGGTTGCGAAACTCACTTTGTAAAATGGTTTCATCCGGCGATGGCGCGAATGGTTCTGTGGTTAGAATAACATGTGGGGGTGTTGCTCAAATCGCAAATGTAAACATTATTGGGCCTGGTTTCTATAACGTGAATTAAGCCCTCTCTGCAGTTTCTATAGGCCATGAAGTGCCTCAATTGGATACAACTGGCGCTTTTTTTCATGCGCTTTTTAGACGCCATGTCTTACAGCCCGCCATGAATAGTGCTTCTCGCACTCGTACAGAGCAAGGGGTGATTGCGTTGTACTGTAAGTGCACCAGCTATCATGTCAATAGAAGAGAGACCACGTGGTTAGTCGTCGACATCTAGTCTCGTTCCCAATACCAAACAAGGATAAATATCCCACAGCAGTTTCCGGCTCAGCAATGACGACATCGTCGAGTTTTCGTCAGAGGTGCCCCTCACAGTCGACGTTGCAATGGGAGCCACTGCAAGTTCACGTTTTTCGCTTCTTACCGCCCGGGGATGCTGCTTACGTCAGTCTCGTCAAGTACAGTGAATTCCGTAAGACTTCTTTACGTAAGTGATATAGCCCCCTGGCAGAGTTGAGGGGATATCGCATCGAGTTCAGGAACCAGTGGTGGAACGGTCAGTACCGGCAGCGTATCGAGTGAGGAATTTTGAAATCGCCTAGCATGAAGCTCACGTGAACTTGTAAGGAGGATGTTCCTTGACATAGGGCGCCGTTTTTTTTTAAGTAATTCCACTCACATCGTGACGGTATAAATGAACGGTTTTATCATTGTACCAGCGCCGACGCCTCATATGTTTTTTTTTTTTTTTCAATAATGAACACGTGCTAACACCAGGTGAGCTCAATTGAAAATGGGAGGCAAAGAGGAAGTCTTCCTTTAATCGGACGAATTTTGGAAAGCGCGGCTATCCAACTTGCTTTTATGACGTCATGGCTCAACATTTGATTGGTTGATTGTAGGGTTTAACGCGCCGACGCAACGCAGGCGATGGGCCGCGCCGTAGTATAGGAGTCGGGATTAATTTTGACCACTCGTGGATCTATAACGTGCGTTGAAATCTCGTACACACTGGCATTTTTGCTTTTCGCCTACACCAGAAAAGCGGCCGCCGCGGCCGGGAACCGAATTAATCCGCGTCCTCGTGCTCAGCAGCACAACGCATCGTTCAACAATGCTCCCGTACCGCTGTTTACCGTGCATATTATCTTCCCTTGCGACACAGAATCCTGTTATGTCTGACCAAGACTCAATCTTGCGTTCTGGGTGTATGCGAACCACTGGTACTGCAATAGACTCCCCGAGAAACTACAACTGCTGTTTCTACGTTCACCGCACAAGCGCACAAATTCTGTTGCGGAAGTCTAACCCAAAAACAACCACTTTTCTTTGTAAGCCAGCTGTACTACAGCACTGAGACGGAAAAAAAATGTTCAGCAGGAAAGAAATTGGTTGTAAGGTCATAGCGTTGCTTCTAGTTGCTTTTTTATTTAATTTCGTTTCTTGGTGGCAGTATGAAAGAGAAATCGGAACCACTGTGCACATAGTCGTCCTCGCTGAAATTCTTGTGTAGTTCACGCGAAAGCTTACTTTGACGCGGATTATTGCAGACTCCGCCATGACAGCTGCGGCGCATTCGATTAGCCTAGCCTCAGTCGATGCGCGCCCGCTCTGCTGTTTATCCAATTGTTTGTTTTCGAACCCAAGCGTGCTCATTAAATCCGCATCCCGTTATTCGCCCAGCAGCACATCGTTGTCTAAGGGTGGCGGTAGTTTTATAAACAGAGGAAAGTTTTTCTGCGTCACCAAAGATTATTTCGTTTGTCACGGCTGCAGGGAAAAATGGCGCGCAGTCTGCAAACAATCGGAAAACTCCTGTAATTCAGCCTCTCTCAATCCTGTTTCAACTTCAGTTACGCGAGTGGTATTGCCTGCAGTCCGCTACCGTCCACGCACGGGGATGTGTCGGCAGCTCGGACTCTTTGCTTTTCAGGAAGAGGTGTTTGGTTGATATTCCGATGCGGCCTCGGCGCTAAAAAAAAAACAAGTAAAACGTTCAGGGCTGCTCTGCCTCGCAAGTGAATCGATAAGGTCATGTATTCTGACCAGAGGTAAAGGGTGTATTTATAGAAAATAAATCAAATGGCGAAATAGATGTCCTGCGTGCTGAAGCAACACCAGAGCAATGAGGCTACTATGCAACTGCGAATGCCAGCGCTCTTTTAATTGAGAATACACATGGCGGTGATTTTTATGGCAGCAATTTAAAAATAATTATGTTGATTCCTCTATTATAAGCATCCGTAGAACATGAAAGTGAAATGTGCAGCGAAATGTGCAGCTGAGCATGATTTCAGTAAAATCGACAGATGGGCTAGTTAATGTTCATACATCGTTAAGTAGCGCTGCAAACGGGACGACAGCAGAGAAGACACACACGACGGTGCTAACTCGCAACTGATTTTACCATGCATAAACACAAATATATACTTAGACTAAACACGTGCCCAGGTCAATCCCTCAAAAGTGCGGTTTGATAAACACAACAGGGTTACAACTGGATAAAACAAGATTACCCTGTAGAGAATCAACAAACAACCCACAAAACACCGAAGTTAATGCATTTGATAAGAACAGAAATTCTTTTTCATGTAGTGCAACCGGCGTGTGGCTGACATACTTATCATCGTGCTTTCTTATATAGAAAGCTTCAATTATATCACGTGTCAAATGGGGATTGTGTCGCCACAACACGCTGGTATTTTCAAAAAGTGGACAACATTGCGCTTGGTCCTTATCTGTGTGGATCGCGCAATGCCGGGTGATATGCGCATGAGGGATGTTCCTGAGTGACCTCCGGTGCTCTATGAGTCGAACGTTGATTCACATGCCTGACGGGCCAAAATATACGTGATCACATGATAATGGCGATGAGTACACAATTCCCGTGTTGCACGGGACTAATGGCGAAGCATGCTTAACATTGAATGGTTTGCGGGTCAGCGGCTGTCTTGTGGGTGCGCTTGGCGAGCAACGCCCTACTGGCGGGTCGCTTTGGCATGGGTGTACTGGCGTCATTTCCGTGGCTGGTATGATGTCAGTGAAATCTTGGTGTATCCCGGCATAAAACACTGTAGTGTTAAAGTATAAAGCCCGAAAACGAACAACCCGAAGTATAACGTAATCTTTAGTACTAAAGGTTGCTTCCCCGCAAGAAGACCCTTCGTGCAGGGGTGCATCCTTTACAGGCCGCTTGCTTCGTTGCATTGGCGTCATTTCCGTGTCGGATATGATGTCAGTAAAATCTGTGTATCCCGGAATAAAACACTTTCGTGTTACAAAATATGACGTGTCGGTACCGAGTGTCGGCGAGAGGCGAGATAAAAGCAAATCCTGAAACATGTCGCCTTGTACTGTTCCAAGCAAAACAACAAAGTAAACGACGCGCGCAGTCCCAACAGACTATACGGGAGCTGCAAACGCGGGAAAATTCACTTGAATTGAACAAACCGCCATTGCATTCGTCGAGGAAGGGGGGAGAGTGGAGGGTATAAAGCAGAAGGATTTACGGGAAAGTAGCGGCAGAAGACTCGTCTTTTGATGACATTTGCAGCTAAGCAAGCGGATACGTGGTCAAATGTTTTGACGCAGGTACCTGTTGCCGTAACACACTGCAGAATTTTGTCGTATGAACCCTGAGATGAGAGGGCAGCTTCGTGGTTTTCAAATCCCTCGCGTGCTGTGCTCTCAAGCGGGAAGGCCAAGTTGAAGGCATTATTGTTTTGCTGTCCACCCATTTCAGAGAGCCCCTCACTCCTACTGCTGCTATCATTCTTTGTCATGTTCGAAGGCGTCGCCATTGACTGGAAAAGGTACGCGGAGTTCGATAGCACAGCAAATGGCCGGTGACCCGAGTCTTCTGGTCTGCAGTGAGATTTTGCGCTCCCTCCACTATTCTGATGAACAGTGCCATGTTATGGAGTTTCTCGCGATAACTGCTGCACTAGGGAACTCTTGCCTACATGGCGTCTTATGCTGACCGCAAAGCTAGAGCATTTGACTACGACGTGCCTGACAACCCGATGTTCTCTGTGTGCGCGAATTGCCGCATTTTAATTGGAAGCTCTTCGTGTATGACAATTTCGAAAACCGATTTAAACAAAACTAAGTTCTGATATGTTAACCTCGACAAGCAGCTGTTACCTGAGCAAGCTAGTTAGACCCGTACCTTCACAAAGCCGTACAAGAACCACATCTCCGCATCAGAAACACAGGAAACTGTTATAAAGCAAGTTTTGGTAAGACATAAACTGCTTTAAACAAAGTACAGCAGCGCCAGTAGCAGATGAGAGACTCTTAAAATTTAAAAGAAATTGCAATAAAAAAGTTTAAACTTCCCGTAATACATTTCTTCGAGGTTCCGCAGCTTAACAGGCGGAAACATAAGCTCACGCGAGCGCGAACAACGTGTGTGCGCAAACAAGCGAATTTTGCGATTTCTGAGACCGCGCCTTGAAGCGCTGTCATGACGTTTCCGCGCAATCAATTTTTATGCCAGTAACTTTCGAATACACAAACACCACTCAGACTCTACTTTGCTTTTAATACATCTTCGTGCTTCGCTCTCCGTTGTTTTTACCAGATAACCAGTCACGAGCAATGAGAGGTCCTGCCCCTGGTTGAACACTAGGGATGGGGACACCGATTTTGGTAGGCGACGTTAAAACTGTTTTGTGTGCACAGGTGCGTTGCAGGTAACGGCACTACAAGGTAGGTACGTGTAGAAAGGCAATGCGCATGATGTGTGGGAGTAGAGGTGACGACTCATCATGAGGTCGGGTGGTTGCGATCACAGGTTTCGTGTATGTGATGTGTGTGGGTTTGTGTGCGCGGGTAGGTGTGGATGTGTGTATGTACGTATGTGCATTTGTGTATGTGCGTTTGTGCGTGCATTTGTGTGCGTATGTGCGTGCACGCATCTGGGACTGTACCAGCTGTGGTGCAGCAGTGGCTATGGCGCTGTGCTGCTGTGCCAAAAGATGTGGGTTTGATCCCGGCCGTGGTGGCTGCTTTTCATGAAAAGTTGGAGGAGGAAAGCGAGAACGCTAGTGAGTCGGAATTTCGGCGAATGTAAAGATTTCCAGGTGGCCAAAATTAATCCGGAGCCTTTCGCTACGGCGCATCTCATTGCCCAAGTGTAGCCTCTGCGCGTTAAGCGCCTAAAATCCGAACTCGAATTGCATATGTGAGTGCGTATGTGTCTGTCAGTGTTCGTGAGTTCGTAGTTGACGCGAAACGGACGCCCCCGTCGCAGCTTCCGGACTCTCCCTTATTCAGGCACGTTTATACGTGAGGAACAACATCAAGAAGCGCTTCTGTCGCCGCTTCATATGCACGTTTGGCTGACCGATCTCCAAAGGGCATCCCTTGAAAAACAGAAACGGGGTGGATGACTTGCAGGGCGCCCTAGCTTCCCTATGACTCGCTCTTCAAGTTGAAAAATCTTCTTTAGCCTTTCCCGACGGCAATGCTAGAGTAGTCGTTCTGTTTACCGTACGTACGGCCGGGTTGTTTTTTCTCTTTTCAGCCTGTTTCCACAAGCAACAGCAAGGCAAGTTAATTCTCGCATGAATTCGTCACGCATGAACTGAGAGGGGCGACTTCAGTGGGTTCACTGAAGGAAACGCAGCGCGCAACGTTCCACGGGTCGCCGATCACAACCGGCTCCTCCTTTTAATTTGCCCGTCCGCAAAGAAAATCTGAATGCGCGCCTAACTCTTGCTCCTGTTTGTCGTGTTTGCGTTCGCGAAACAAACAGGATACGGGAACATTCTCTGCTGCTTGCACCCACTACTTCAGATTGCGCGTCTCCATAAAACGGGCCGAGTTAAAGCATCATAATTCAAGTTTTTTGTTATCTTCGCGGAGAGTTGCGAAGCACCTTAACGCCCTTGTTCATTCTTTTTCGTTTCCCCTCGCTGTTTTAGCTACTCATTTGCGTATCCTTTGGTTAACTGTCAGCATCGATTATTGTTTAATTCGTCGTCGAGCGGCTCTCAGCGTTCGTCTTTTTGTCGGTGCGCGCCCTCTACTCTTCCTATCTGAATCGGCCCGTTCGATGATTCCTCTTTCGTCCACTTACATTTTTCTGTCTTGCATCGAGGACTTCGTGAAACGAGCTAAGAGTTTGCCAGAGGGCGCCTCTTCCAGTTTTCCCCTAGCGCCGATAGGGGAAGCCATTCCTTCGTACGATTTTCATAGCGGGGGCCAAGGAGACGACGACGACGTGGATGACGACTCGGAGGAGAGGGCACTTTCATTTTTGTCTCCCTTCGTCTCGCACGCGAAGCTCGATGATGGGAGCGCCCCGATGCTCCCTTGTCCCGGAGGCTGTTGTTAAGCTAATAAGCCCCGGCACTTCTTGCCTTGTGCCGTTCACCCACAGCGTCCTTTGATGTCTTAGAGTCCACTCGGCGGAAATATCCGGGCCCCCATTTCTTCCTCCGCCCGGTTCAGATTTCTCGCTTCAGTTCTCGCCGTGTCTGGAGAACTGCGGGTACGATTCGTAGTTTTGCTGGTACTATTTATGGTTCCCTGCTCATAATGCTGCGTTTGCCTCCCGTATCACTCAGAAGTTATGGTTTTCATAACCTGAATTGATATGTATCTTGCTTCATAATTAGAATTCTTTGTTCTGTATTTGATGTCCAGGTCTGTGTTTTGTCTCGGAAATGGCGTTGTTTGGATTACATGCGTGTTCCCGTTTTCTGACCCTTATCGCAAATCAAAGCAACAGTTCCAGGTTTGGGCAAGCAGTAGCGACTAGTAAAGCCTCGGTTCCAAATTGAGCACCCTATATTATGCAACTTGGATCCTATCCGCATACCTCTTCAACCCTGCGCATCAAGAAATTCATGCCTGGAGTACCTTCAAAAACGTTGCAAATGGTTCTTAAGCGTATTATTCTGAGATATTGTTGTTGTTGTTGTTGTTGTAATCCTTTATTTCAAAGGGAAGACCATGCGGCCATAATAAGGGAAGAGAGGGAAGAGGCAGGGAGGAGTAGCCGAGTAGCACAAATGGTGGGTCCTTGAACACCTTAGAAGAGATCGCTGCCGTCAGCAGAGCCAGGCTAGGGTTATTGGGATCATCTGTGTGCAGTCAAGTCAACTTTTACGACCGGGGTAAGCCCCGGTTTACACTAATCTCGAGAGACCACTCTCTAGGCCGAACACCCCGAGGGCTGAGAGAAAATTCGTGTGCAGCCTGGTTGCCCCCATACGAGTCCATGTGACCCGGCACCCATGCCAATCGGGCAGTGGTCCCATTGCGAGCCAAAATGGTGATCACGTGTTGGATTTCGTGAACAGTTGGGTCATCACTGAAGGGCTTGCGGAGTTCTTGAAGCGCCTGATGGGAGTCCGTGAGGATCCGAAAACGTGGAGGGGGCGGCGTTGCAATACTGTAGGTCAGGTGATCCAATGCGCAGAGGATACTCTGAAGTTCTGCTTCCAAGGGAGACGAGTGGTGTCCTGGCCGAATGACAGAGCCATCCAAGTCCGGCCGAGCTGGGCAGCGCCAGGCCAGAGCCATATGGGAAGGCGAAAGGCTGGCGTCCGTGTAAATGTCCACTTCATCTGGCAATTTTGTCGCAAGGACGCGCTGAAGGGCTTTCTCACGGGCAACTGGTCGGGTACGGGGGATACCAGTTCGCTGATGGGCCACTGCACGAAACCAAACACGTTTGTTTCTCATTTCCTATTGAGCATACACTCTAGCCAATTGTCATGTGGTGGTAAGAGCACATACCCGAAGGGGGATTGGCCCCAGAAGAAGATGTTGTCATAAAAGAGGAAGAGAAAGAAGAATCAGCATACGGGATGGTGAGAAGAATTTTGGAGTGGCCAATGGAGAAGAAACACAGGGTAATCGAAGAGGAGGAGGAGGTAGCTTGTTCAGCGAATGGGAACTGCACACGATTAATGCGAGGTGAAGAGGAAGAGAACAAGGTTGGAGTGGACAGAGTGGAGCGGGTTCTTTGGAGGAACGGTGGGAAGTTCGGGCCGTGCCTGCACAACGCACCAGCGGCATCGCACCGTTTGGCAGCGGGCTGCCCGGAACCACCGATTACCAGCAGCTGCGCTCTGCTGGCCTCCTGCTGACCGGCGGCATCGCACCGCCGGCGACCCGTCGAGCAGTGCCCCACGACGCACCAGCGGCCCCGCACCGTCTGGCAGCGGGCAGCTCAAGACCACCGATTACCAGCAGCTTCGCTCTGCTGGCCCCCTGCTGAGCCGCGCTGCTCAGCGAAGCCGAGTCATCACACCGCGGTCCGCCGGACCACGACGCACCAGAACGGGCCATCGCGACGTTCGGCGACGTTCGGCGACGCGGAAGCCAACCGACCCACTGGGCCACGTCATCGGCATCGCACCGTGGTACCGGCGGTAGGATGTTTGGATTTGGAATAGACAGTTAATGGGTTATAGTGACTATCTGACTAGGTTTTTGGGATAGCATGAGGTTCTGCTTGTTTTTTGTGTATTATATGACATGCTTGTGAGTTTGTTATGATCGCGTTCGGTTGAGTGTTTTTGTGCTGTAAATATATTGTGTTGCCATTGAATGAATCAACTTGAGCCTCATTTCTCGGCCGCGTGAGACGCGTGACAAACATTTGGCGAGCCTGCCAGGATTCATCCTTGGCCCAACCACACGTCTCACCCGGTGGAGAGATGGATCTCGAGAAGATTCTAACCTTGGCTAGTTCATCAGGTTTAAACAAAGAGCAGTTTTTTGCATTGTTAAATGAAGAGTGGAGCAAAGAGCGCGAGAGGAGGTCTGCCGAGCTAGAAGAGTTGGACCGAGAAAAGGCAGAGTTAACGCGGCGCCTCGAGGAAAGAGAACGCATAAAGAACCGGGAACGTGCCGCACGTGAGCGGTCTGATGGAACGCGGGTCGCCGAACTCCTTGATGCACGTGAGAAAGAAAGTAAGCAGATTGCCGACACTGAAGAAGCACGTGCAGTTAACAGAACGCGGTTTGCACACCGCTATGAGGAGAAAGGCGCGTTGGAAACGCAAGGCGGTGAAATGCCTGGGGGTGGCAAAATCGCAGACGAGGCGCTTGCAAATGAGTGCACTGAGAACTCACCATGCGATGACAGCGCGTTGTCGCCTAGTATGTCTGTTGAGTCAGTTGGTGTTACGGTCTCTGAAAGATTAATAATTGAGACGGAGGTACCTGCCGCTCCGTGCACTGGCAGTAATAACAACCGGACAGAAAGCTGTATTGCTGGTCGGGTAGAAATGCCTATGACTATTGAGGGTACACTACTCCCAAAAAAGGCCAGTGCAAATTCTTTGGACGGCTCAGCGTACAGCTCAGCGTCTAAAATGGTAAACGGGGTCAACAGTGCACATCCAGGTGGAGGGATTTCAGAGCAACTAGGACAGCTCCCTCAGACCGAGCAGGTTGTTGTTGACAAGGAGTCCCGGCTCGAGAAATTTAGGCTAGGCACAGGACCGGGGTTGGTCCCAAGCGAAAGGCAATGGCCAGCGCAACGTAAGGTTGCTTACACTCAAGAACGCGAGAAAAAATGTCCGTCTTTCCGTAAGCGTGCGAAGCAGAGAAGGAAAAAGAGTTTGGGTCTTAGAAAGGTTCAAGTGCATGAGCGGAGCTGTGCTAAAAGTGATAGGGTAGCTGGGAAGTTCTTAGAGTTAGCCCATGCTACCAAAATGACGCGCAGACAACCAGTAAGGGCCGGTATGACTAACGGCTGGCTCCGTTCAGAGCGAGCCAAAGGGAGTAGCCAAAGTACCAACGTCCGAGGAGAGCGAAAGCGCAGACGCGCAACGACAAAAACGAAGAAAGCGTGCGAGTCGGGCACAATCCAGAGAAAGCTTGCAGTAGGGAAGGATTGGAGAAAGGGCACGGGTTATAGTTCAGTGATACGAGCGCACATTGGTGGTGCAAACCGAGATGACAGTGTAGTGAAAGGTGCTGAATGGATGAAGCGCAAGAAGGTGAAGATGAAGTGAAAGCTCAAAAAATCCGGCTGAAATCATGGAGTTGACTTGGAAAGAAGTAGGACTCATAAGGGAATATGACAAATAGGCTGTGTATAATGTAAATCACAAATATTGTTGTATGGTGCAGACGACGAGCTGTTGTAGGGGTACAAAGTGTGCACGGAAATGAGGTAGTTGACAAGTGTAGATTGCTTGAGATTTATTGGTGTTTGATTTTGGTGATGTTAGAGCAGATTACGTCAGTAGGTTAATGTAAGAGGATGAGGAAGTGTTGTCTGTTATTGTTACGTGTTGTGATTGAGTGTAGAATTTGAAGTTAGTTTTGGTAAAGAGTGAACTCGGTGTGTGATGAATATTAGTAGTTTAGTAGGACTGATGTAGTAGCTCAATAGGACTTATATTGTTGTGACGTGTGGACTGCGGACTTCGTTCTTACGAACAGGTCTGGTGTTTAGCAGTTTTTTTTTATGAAAAAAAAAACTCTTCAATTTCGGGGGGTAATGTCATGTGGTGGTAAGAGCACATACCCGAAGGGGGATTGGCCCCAGAAGAAGATGTTGTCATAAAAGAGGAAGAGAAAGAAGAATCAGCATACGGGATGGTGAGAAGAATTTTGGAGTGGCCAATGGAGAAGAAACACAGGGTAATCGAAGAGGAGGAGGAGGTAGCTTGTTCAGCGAATGGGAACTGCACACGATTAATGCGAGGTGAAGAGGAAGAGAACAAGGTTGGAGTGGACAGAGTGGAGCGGGTTCTTTGGAGGAACGGTGGGAAGTTCGGGCCGTGCCTGCACAACGCACCAGCGGCATCGCACCGTTTGGCAGCGGGCTGCCCGGAACCACCGATTACCAGCAGCTGCGCTCTGCTGGCCTCCTGCTGACCGGCGGCATCGCACCGCCGGCGACCCGTCGAGCAGTGCCCCACGACGCACCAGCGGCCCCGCACCGTCTGGCAGCGGGCAGCTCAAGACCACCGATTACCAGCAGCTTCGCTCTGCTGGCCCCCTGCTGAGCCGCGCTGCTCAGCGAAGCCGAGTCATCACACCGCGGTCCGCCGGACCACGACGCACCAGAACGGGCCATCGCGACGTTCGGCGACGTTCGGCGACGCGGAAGCCAACCGACCCACTGGGCCACGTCATCGGCATCGCACCGTGGTACCGGCGGTAGGATGTTTGGATTTGGAATAGACAGTTAATGGGTTATAGTGACTATCTGACTAGGTTTTTGGGATAGCATGAGGTTCTGCTTGTTTTTTGTGTATTATATGACATGCTTGTGAGTTTGTTATGATCGCGTTCGGTTGAGTGTTTTTGTGCTGTAAATATATTGTGTTGCCATTGAATGAATCAACTTGAGCCTCATTTCTCGGCCGCGTGAGACGCGTGACACCAATTAGCCTAATGAAACTTGGAAAGACCCGAGCCTTATCCTAGCGGAGATTCATGGAGCTGTGTGTTTCGCTCCCGCCTCGTAGGCATCTTGCTGTCTGTGTAGCACACCATCCCAACCATCATGACCCCTGAGGACACCCGGCCGGTCGCATTGGGTTGTTTGACACCCACAATTAAACCACCCGCCAGCACAACAGGCAATTCATCAGCAAGCAAATGAAGCCTTAGCTGCGCGTGCAACCCCATCCCTCCACTCTTTTTTTTTTTTTTTATTCGAAAGTTTGCCCTGCGGCATAACGGTGCACGATTCACAGGTACACGAACAAGTTTGCTTCTCGTATAAAGTCTAGAAGGTGCCTATGAAATGGTCCATGAACCCAGCGCTGCAGGTCTGGAGGGCGGCCAGGGTGGAGGCCGGTTGCACGAAGGTGCCGTAATCGCATCTGATGCAGTCCGGGGCAGGTCCACAGCAGATGCTGCACATTCACATTCTGTACGGCGGAGTCGCAGAATGGGCAGGTAGAGTCGTATGGGCCGCGGTACTGCGATGGCCAAGAGGCAGTCACAGACGGCGTAAGGGCCATCCCAACGCATATTCTCCGCAGCGCAACCTCCTCTCGGCGAGTTAAGTCACCAGGGAGGTTTGAACCACACGGAGGTATGAGGGCTCGCGTGGTGCGCCGGAGAATTTCCTTCTGTTGTGCCAGGTTTCCACTTGGATCTTCGGGAAAAAGTGGTAGTGGTCGCATCAAGGTATGCGGGCGACTAGCCGTGTCTGCCTCCCTACTGCCGGGTACAGCTGAACGGGGGTACCCATTCTATGCGGATCTGCAGTGAAGTGCTTCGTGCTAAGTGGTGAATGGCATCTGCGAACGCTGTAGCTTGTGTTACGCGGCGGATGTCGTGGATGGCTTGCGTAGAGTCTGTGCGTATTATTAGTCGACAGTATGGCCCTGCCTGGACAATAGGCAGTATTGCGGCCATCCCATCGTGTATTGCTGCTAGTTCAGCAAGATACGCTGGTGGCATCGGGTTAGCCTCATAAGAGCAACATTGGTCCACCTCTGGTAGCTGGGGGCAGATGAGTGCAGTGTGCACCATGTCGTTTTTGACGCTGGCGTCTACATATGCAATTGCCGTCTCCGCGTCTGGGCTATGTAGGTGAGAGACTTGGGCCGTGGCCTGGCGAGGTACCGGGTGACGGAGGCGACCGATTGGTTTGTTGTCTGTTAACTGTACTCGCTTCCACGGAGGAATGTCTGAACCTTTCACAGTGGTACTTGGTACAACGTACCCCATGTACCGGGCTAGCGCAGCGGCGGCACCGTTCATCGAGATTTTACAGACCCGGGCAGAGCGGCGTTGGTGCACCAGCTCATCAATCGTATTGAGTTGGGCCTCCCCCTGCAGAGTTGGTATCGGGGTCATTCGGGGTAGTCCAGTAATGGCCCGCATGGCATCCCGGTTGATGGCTTCGAGGCGATCCCAGTCTCTCATCGTGAGATGGTGGAATTGAGCCTGGTACACGATTCTGGGTTGCAACACTGACCGCACAAGGAGGCGAGCAACGCTGGTGCGCGACCCGCCAGCCTTCGTCGCCATTCGACGTATCAAGTGTATTGTCCGTGCGGCACGATCCTTCGCACTCTTCACCCATGGAGCCGCGGACCCAGACGAGGCAACATCAAGGCCAAGCACACGAATAGCTGGGACCTCCTGTAGAGGTTGTTGATGAATAAACAACCGGACAGGCCGTTTCTCAAGTCGGCGTCGCCCATGTTTGTTAGTCACTGACATGTATGACGTTTTTTCTTCCGATAGTTCAAGTCCTACTTGAGCACACCAGGAATTAGTCATGTTTAACGCCGTTTGTAGCGCGTTTTCTTGGACAGAGATGTCAGGATGCACGGACCACACAGTAATGTCATCAGCATACATGATGTAATATGCCTCAGGTATGCCCGCCAAGCGCCAAGCCAGGGGAAGCAAGGCGATATTGAACAGTACCGGCGCCAACACAGAGCCCTGTGGAACACCACGGTGCAATGTGAAGTGTCCTGTAGCCTTCCCGGGAGGTCTCTTGGGAGGGAGACCTCCCTCCACTCCGAACGCATGCTCGCATAAACTGGTAACCGGTTTTGTGCGCGTGCTTACAAGTGAAAGACACCGCTGAAAACGTCGCTCTGGGAGGGTTTCAAGCTGGACAAAAAATATTGGCTCTCATTTTACACCGGGCATTCCCAAGGGAGGCCGACGACACACCTCCAATCGCCTCGGCCAGCCACAAAGTTCCAAAAACAAACACGGATATCTTACACCATTGTCGCCAGGAACGCCTCCTTTAGCCTCCTCCTAACCGATCACTCAATACACAAGACTCTCGAATCTGGCGCCGAATCCAAACAGACTTACTACAACATGGCAATTTTACATCACGTTTCACCAACTGTTTTTCCCTACAACTGCACAACATGAAATACACCAAACACCACCTATCACCTCGTATGGGAGTGCGTCAAACATCCCAACCCAATTCCATCACCTACATTGGAGCAGGGGGAACATCGGCTGACCAGCTTCCAGCTCCAGGATCAGGAGTACCTGATCTCCCGGGCGAGGGTTGCTGGGGGGCCTGAAGGCGGCCTGGACTGAGGCCACCACCCACTCTCCTTTCCCCCTCCTCTTTCCCTTGGAAAAATAAATGTTATTCCTCCTCCTCCTCACGTCGGCGTTTCAAGCGGGCAAGTGCTGTTCATCTAGACGGGAGTCGCAGCTACTCCATGAATTGGAACTTGCGGTGGAAATGACGATGGAAACATCTTCCGTGGTTTTCTCGCCCATTCGTGCTCCTGTTCCGTGTAACGCTCCTTAAATTTCAGCTATCTTCCTCCTAGCGAATGACATGCGGTTGTCACATAGCGAGTTAAAACTTATAAGGTCTCGATCTTTATTCTAGTGGAAAAACATGTGGCTGTTCGTTTCCCTCCCTTGTCGTAGACATCTTAAAGGGACACTGAAGTGAATTTGTCAAGCTCCCGTTTTTGCTTGCACTGCGTAGACTGGCTCAAATTAGCCCACTTTTCATCGTTTATCCGGTTGACAAATCGGTAATTATTTTACAAAGCGCCAAAGAAGAAAAACTACCATGCGCGGTTTGCGGCGGCCGCACCAACTAAAGCTGTGACGTTGGGAGGAGCGGGACCGTGATTGGACGATGCCCAAGGTGAGCAACCAAACAAGTTTCGGTTTCGGTTTCGGTTCTGTAAAACACAACCTGTGGCGTTGTTGGATGGGCATTCTCAATAACTCAGTAATCATCGTACCGCGCTTCTGCCATGTTGTCAGCTGTAAAAATGCATAAAGATAAGCCTCCCAGGACGGCTTGGAATCGTAGCATTCACTAG